>NW_028243070.1:0-745625 GCF_964263255.1 Lissotriton vulgaris | reverse complement strand
GACCACGCTAAGACAGCGGAGACAGTCAAGGAGCAGGGAACAACGCTGGTTGAATTATTGCCTAAGCAAAAACAGACGGAGGCGGATGTCAAGCAGTTTCTAACCCAGTTGGCAACACTGATGGATAGGGTGGAGGACGCAGAGGGAAGGGCGCGCCGGAACAACATGCGAGTCATAGGCCTACCGGAGAAAAGCGAGGAACCGGATGCGGTGGGGTTTATGGAACAGTGGTTTAAGGACAATGTCACCACAGAGGGCCTTTCTGCTCAATACTGCAGAGAACGAGTGCATAGAATTCCAACTGGCCATCCCAAACCGGGCGCCCCCCCCCCCGAGACCCCATATAGTTACATTTTTGAACTTTCGTGATCGGGATACTATATTACAAAATGCCAGACAGGCAGAACCGCTCAACTTCGAAAACACAAGCGTCTCTCTTTTTCCCGATTACACGATTATGGTACAAAAGCAGAGGGCCTCCTTCATGGCAGTGAAGCGTAGGCTTAGAGATTTGCACCTTCAATATGCCTTGCTATTTCCTGCCCGCCTAAAGATAATCCATGAGCAAAAATCCTACTTCTTTGAAAGTCCTGGCGATGTTGAACACTGGTTGGAGGTGATGGAACTCACTAATGCGGAGGAAAAGGAATTGCTCGCAGAGGAGAGACGACAATCAGGCGAACCATCATTGAACGGACGCAGGGGCCGTAGGCTGCGGAAACGCCCGGAACGTGTGCGGGTATCCTCGCAGATGCTGCAGCAGTCCCACAAACAGGCGGTATTGACTATAGCAACCTTCATGAATGCACCGCGACTTAGTTCACAAATCCTCACCGGAGGAGGAGGACTCTCATGCATCGGACTCTGGAAGCAGTGTGGCTCTGTTCCCCTCAGCTACACCACAATTGATTGCAAACCTATTTGGTTGATGGGCACACACAAGTATTGTAACTTCCTTCCCCTCCTGGGCGTACCCCCCCGACCCAACACTATAGCTCCTTTCCACTGGCATGATTAATCAGAGCTGTGGTATCGTAGTAGCTCGTTACGACAGAAGTTGTTTAGGAACCAACATGTGTACGGCGCTGGCACACCCCCCAAGATGGCGAAGGCGTTGTACAACTTTTCTTTTTCCTTTATTGCTTTTGCTTTATCTGGTTATTTTTGTGGAGGCACTTGTTTATGTGTCAGACTGTTTTTGGGGAGTTTTGGTCCGATATTTTTTTCTAGTTGGACCGTGTATTGAGGTGGGTGGGCTGAGGTACAGTCGTATATTGTCCGATATTGTTGTTTTACTGATTGAGAGCAATGTCCTGATATGCTGTTACGTGATGTATTTCTTTTACACATGCATACACCGGGGAAGTATAAAGTATTAACATGGAATATAAGGGGTATGAATACGATACATAAACGACACAGAATACACGCCCAGCTACAATGCCGCAAGGCGCACATAGTCTACCTACAGGAATCACATATGATTGAAAGCGAAATGGTGAAACTCAGGGAGAAATGGAGGGGCCAAGAGTTCTCTACTGTATACTCTAATTATGCCAGGGGTGCCACGATCTGGATAAAACACGGGGTACCATTTGTTGCGCAAGAACAGCGTGTGGACAGACAGGGTGAATATGTCCTTGTTAAGGGCTTGCTTGATGGACAACTAGTTGTGCTGGGTACATTCTACGCCCCTAATTACGAGCAGGATGTTTTTTGGAGCACATTGAGTGGAGCGCTGGCTGGATGGGAAGCGTACCCTTGGTTACTAGGAGGGGATTGTAACGTAGTATTGGATGTTTCGCTGGACAGATCGCATCGACCATTATGGGGCGCTACTGTGTGGAAACAGGCGGAGGCACTGCTCCGATGGATGGAAGGGTGGGATATGAGAGGTGTATGGCGCATGCGTCATTCCCTCCACAGAGAATACTCCTACTACTCTGCAGTGCACGATCTCTACACGAGAATAGATAGAATAATTTGTTACGGTAGGATAGCTATGCAGGTGCTTGACTCTACTTACCTTCCCAAGACATTCTCGGACCATAACCTGTTAGAGTCTGTATTTGCATGGGGTAGGATACCCACGCCGGTCCCCACTTGGCGCCTTTGGCCGCAACTGCTGGAGGATCAGGTCTTTCGTGTTGCACTCGCTGACACTATTGATCACTATTTCATAGACAATGCTGACACAGTCTCGAGCAAATTAGTGGAATGGGACGCTTTTAAGGCGGTAATACGGGGGAAGGCCATTGGTACGACGGTAGGGGCATGACAGGAACTACATAACTTGCTAGTGGAGGTGGAGGAGAAAATGGGTACACTAGAAAAAGAAGCGGTCACAGATGCCGAAAAACGTGGACCTTTGCAGGATGTGCGCATTCGCCACGCAGAATGACTAGAATCCCTGAGGGTGATAGATCACGCAACATACACAAAGCTGGCCCATAGCGAGGCCGATAAATCGGGATCATTACTGGCTCGCATTTTTTGTGAGCTGACCCCCCCCCGCTGTGATCATACCTCAGCTTGTATTAGACAACGGGGACACCATCACTACGCAGGGCGAGATAAACGAGGCGTTCCGTGATTATTATGCAACTTTATACAGGGCGCCTGAGGGACACTCACTGCACCACACGGAGACATTCCTTTCTGAACTCACTTACCCGATGATTCCGGAACAGCTACGTAAAGGGCTAGTGAGCCCTATCACCTCACAGGAAATTAGAGTGGCAATGAAAGGGCTGCCGCGAAACAAAACACCCGGTATTGACGGGCTGACCATTGAGTTCTACACTACATACGCCGAAACCTTAGTGCCCCGCTTAGTGGAACTATATAAAGAAGTATCGGACAAGGTCTCTTTACCTGCTACGATGGCACAAGCACTGGTCATAACACCCCCGAAACCGGGCAGGGTACACACTGACATGGCTAACTACCACCCATTGTCGTTGTTATCAGCGGAATATAAAATACTGAGCAAAGTATTAGCGAACAGACTGCTCCCACATTTGTCCAAATTAATACATGTGGACCAAACTGGTTTCTTGCCTGCACGTAGCACATCCCTCAATATTCGAAAATTCCATTATGTACAGTCGGAGGCCCCAAAAAGGTACACGCATGTGGGTTGTATTTCCCTAGACCTACGACAGGCCTTTGACTCTATATATTGGGAATACATGTTTCAGGCCCTGGAAAGGTTCGGCATCCCGAAGGACTATGTCGCTTGGATACGAATATTGTATAATGCCCCTACGGCACATACTAGAACAAGAGGTCACATATCCCAAGAATATAATATACACAAAGGTACTAGACAAAGCTGCCCATTATCGCCCCTCCTATTTATATTGGCGTTGGAACCGTTGGCGATTTACTTGCGCAGCAACTTTCTGGATCAGGGGATACTAATAGGCACTACGACCCATTTCTTTTCAGCCTGCGCTGATGATATTCTTTTGTACATGGCAGGCCTCCGCGCTCCAATGGATGCACTTTTTGCGACATTTCGGAGCTTTGAATTCATATCGGGCCTAGCTTTAAACACCTCCAAAACACACGCTTTTTTTCTTTACAGAGAGAGCGGACATCGCGGAGATACATATTGGGAACACTACCATTCAGGTCGCGCAAGCAACTTTCAAATATTTAGGTATACAAATATACAGAACACACGAGGACATGCTAGAGGGCAATCTGAACAAGACAATCAGAGCGTTAAGAGCCAGTATTGTTTTCTGGACTGCATTGCCGCTCTCTATAACGGGTAGAGCAGCTATTGCCAAAATGGTCATGTTACCCAGATTGGTTTACTATTTCACGAATTTGCCTTTAATTGTACCACAACGCACCTTTGCCACACTTAACACTTTGCTCACGGATCTCATATGGGGTAAGGGTAGACGCCGTATCAGCCTCAAAAAGCTACAGGTGGGCACTGCGGCGGGTGGATTGGGGGTTCCAGATTTTCGCGCATATTACTATGCCTGCCAACTGCAATGGCTATCTTACTGGACAGCGGGCGTAACTTGCATGAAATAGATTATACCACTGCGGAGTTGGAAAGCGGGTCCTTGCATGCCTTGATGCTGCCGGGGCATAGGATAACGCCGGAGCTCCCCCTGCTGCTGCAAACGGCGCTACGGTGCTGGAAAGCAGCCTTGCAATATACCCAAATGACGCATAGGTATGCAGGAAATATACCATTGCTTGGGATCACTTTAGCAAGTGGCAGGCTGAGGAAACGAAAGCTTACACCTTGGTTGGAGGCGGGAGTAAGTACAGTGGCAGACTTGTTCGCGGAGGATACACTGATGGACCATGACACATTCACACACCAGACGGGCCATGTTTTTAATCTACATAGCCCTGCTCAGGTTTCTTAGGACACACTGGGCTCCGCAGAGGATAGCCCCACCTGGGAACAAATTGATCAAGATGGTATTATACATGGGAGGCCGGCGGCACCTAATAAAATGGCTCTACACCGGGATAAGTGCACATACAAGAGTTTCTCTGCTTCCATTAAAGGCTCTGTGGGAGGCAGATATAGGGAAGGAACTGTCCGACAAAGAGTGGGAGATAATTTTGGCACACCTCACAAAAATTCCCCGAAACGCCAAATTTAGATTCATTCAGACGATGGTACTGCATCGTGCATATTTAACCCCACACAGACTTGACAAGATGTTCCCCCAGACACAACACAGTTGCCCAAGATGATGGAGCAGGTTTCATACACATGATCTGGGACTGCCCGCGTTTACGAGAGTACTGGGATACGGTAAGGCAAATGACAGAGGCCGCCACAAAGCTTACTCTTGCAAATACACTGGAGGAGTGTATCCTGGGGCTTCATACTCGTAACAACACCGACAAAGTGCAATTCCCGTTTGGGAACCTTGCTTTTATACTAGCTGTCAGGAACACGACTATGCGATGGAAATCGCTCAAAGCCCCGGAAAGTTCACGTATGGCACGGCGACTTGTTACAATGGGGTGGCGCGGAAGGTGCAGCATTGCGCAGAGAGATTAGGGTCCACCGCAAGACTCCGATATCCCTAGAATGGGAGGTAATGATGGAGGGGTTACGCACACAAAACTTAGTTTAGACGAATTGGGGCATACCTGTTGTAAGAAGCATGGCCCAGGTATAAAATTGATCTCTGTGCTGTAATGGATGTATAGAATGTTGCTAGTTGTGTGACCCAGGGGCACGCAAACTGTTACATACCCTTCCAATTTAATCACACCTTTATTATAATTTTACCGGACATATAGATTAGGTGAGGACAAGGCCGTTACCTCGGGGTGGGGGGGTAGCTGGGGACAATGTGGATTGTTGTATTGCATATGATCTACTAATTTATGTTGCTGGTATTGCATGATATCCTTCTTATGTGCAGTATACTGTATAATTCTTGTCCTGCGGTAGCCATGTCCACATAGACATTTGTTGCGGAAATGATCCTGTTATATATATGTGGAGACAACTGAATATATATATTTTTTTATGCTGTGTAACTTTTGAAAATGACAAAACCCAATAAAATGTGTTTAAAAAAAAAAACTGGCCTAATGATGAGTACCCTGAAAAAATATAATCAAGTAATATTGTACCTGAAAGGGAAAGTACCCCCGTAAGAAACTGATTGGACTAAAATAGACAGAACCACTCCGAACAAAAGTGAATCTGTGCATGCATATTATGAACGTCTTTTGCAAGTTTTTAAACAGTACATTGGTTCGGAGAATATAGATACAAAAGACATGACGCATTTCATCTATCAGTTTGTGTCTGGGCTAAGACCAGAAATTTCGCAATGGATTAAAGATCATAAAATCTGTTGGCAGGCCAAACCTATTGATGAAATACTCAAATATGCGAAATATTGTGAAAATAAACTTGACAATAAGCGAAAGAATTTAGAAGAAAAGCTAATGTGGGCACATGTACAATTAGCAGAGCAACAGGAGCTTCAATTAAGTCAAATGAAAAGTAATCAGACTCAAGGAGATGGTAATGGTGGTAAACCAAGGGGAAAATTCAACAGAGATGAGGCTAAAAAGAAGTTCTCATGTCACGGGTGTGCGGAAAATTGGGGCATTGTAGGAATGAGTGTAAAGCTGTATTGAATAATAACAACATGCAAACTAATCATTTGAATCCACAGACGCAGAATGAGGTGTCAAAGTAACAGCCGCAGCAGGTAATACAAAACCAGTTACCCCTTGCACCTTGATTCTGGGAGCAAAGCACATTATAGTGTGGATACCACAAATGGGGAGCGAAGTGGTAGGAGAGACGCAGTGACATCACAATTTCTCCTGAGTGAAGCGTACTTTGCTGAGGACAGTGCCTGAGAGGGGAGGATGAGGTGTGGGTACTTGGCGCATCCTTGCCGATAGATCAGTCAGGCCCATACATTGAGGGAAAAGTTGAGGGAAATTATATTACCTTTTTGTTGGACACTGGCGCTACAGTGAGAACAGCAGACGTTCCAAACCTACCCCTCTCTGGAGAAGCGATCCAAGTAGTGGGCCTTTCTAATAAACAAATTAGTACCCCAGTTACTGAACCGATGGAAGTCAGAATAGGTCATTTTAAAGAAATGCACAAGTTTGTTGTGTGCGACTCCAGTCCGGTAAACCCATGAGGTAGGGATATTGGCACGAATCGATGAGTGGGCTGCTAGCAACAATATCCTATCAAATGCCCAATATGGGTTCAGAAGGGGAAGGGGGACTGAGGATCAGTGCCTCAACCTACACCTGATCCTAGGAAAGTATACAGTGGCATCTAGTGGATCAATTTACTTATGGTTCATGGATTTGTCCACAGCCTTCGACCTGGTTAACAGGTCCAGGCTGTGGGAAATTCTTTTCGACCTGGGGATGGACCATTCCTTGGTAGATTTTCTGGCTGAAGTGCACCGGGACCTGGAAGCCTCTATCAGGATGACACAGGGGGGAGCTTGCACCGCTGGTTTTAAGTCCACCAGAGGGGTGCGACAGGGTTGCATCCTCGCCCCAGTGTTATTTACACTATACATAAACCACCTCGAATCCACACTGGGTCTGGCGACATTAGACGTCCCGCGCTTTGGAGGGCTGTCCACCCCGGTCCTCCTTTACGCGGATGACGCCGTGCTCGTGGCACGTACACCCCTTGGACTACAGAGATTACAGAGATTATTGGCAGCTTTTGACGCCTTTATGACCTCCCTTGACCTAAAAATAAACACAGACAAGTCACATGTCATGTCAGTGGGCGGGAGAAAGAACAAAAACTTGAAGTCCTTTTCTTGTGCCAACACACCAATTTCCAGTGTAAAAACTTTCACCTATTTAGGGGTGGTTTAAGACGAAAAAGGCACCTGGGTACCCCAAATACCGGTAAAAGTTAATGCCATGAAAAGATCAGCGGCTGCTATCGCAGGCTTTGCAAAACGACTGGGCGGCAAACCTACAGAAGCAATGCTAGCAATTTATAGAGCTAAATCTATTGCAATAGCAAGGTACAGGGCTTCTATATGGGGCTACACCAACAACGCAGTAGCGATTCAGGTAGAGGAAAACAAAATCCTACGTATGCTTTTAGGTTTGCCACAATCCACGGCTACCTTTTCTGTCCATACGGAATTAGGCCAGGGGTACATAAGTGACATTATTAAACAGTCCCCAATCTTGATGTGGCTAAGAACTTGGTTGAACCCTAACCTAACCCTGAATCATACAATCTTAAGGGATTGCCTACGTATGGACAATATGAAAAATATCCCGTGGTTAGCATACATTAAAAATACCCTAAGCTCCCTGGGCCGCCCTGATTTATTTTGCAAACCTGAATGTATTGTTAGAGCTGACCTGGAATGGTTCAAAACGACTTTTATTAAACATAGAGAATTAGAGCGGGAGAGCGGTGAGCTTGTGAAACCCACAGTGAGGGAGCACTATATTTCCAAGACAACCATAGCTATCGAACCATATTTAACGGTTGTGTCAATCCCGTTACACCGCTGGTTACTAACTAAACTAAGATTTAACCAGATTCATCTTTTGTTAAATGATTTTAAAGTGTGGGTTAAGCCCGAGGATTTGCCCGTCTGTAATTGCGATAGTTATTCCTAGCAGGATACTTCACATTTTATGTTTTTCTGTAGTTTTTATGCCTTGCCTAGGAAAAAATATATTATCCCGCTGCTTAAAAACAAGGGGTTTGTCCAAGCCAAACCAGCTCTCCTTTACCTAAAACAGCTAGACTCCCCACTAATAACGTTTAGTGTTGCAAATTTTCTGGTGGCTGCTTTTCACCTTAAAAGATGTATCAGGAACAGACAACATAACACCAATGGCGATAACTTATGAAATCATTGATAAACTGCCCTTACTTTTTAAAAATCTGTAAATATTTTAATTGTTCAATTTTAATAGTGTTATCAATTCAATGTAATTGTATTCCCCTGATTATGTATTTGTGTCTATGTGCTTTTTATGATTTGTTATTAATCGAAATAAAGTTGTTTTGAACTTGAAGGTAGGGACTTGCTGTGCAAAATGAATTTCACTATCTTTTGCACTCTAAATGGTGTTGAAATCCAGACCCCATATGAAGATGGAATTTATAAATTAATGTTAGCAAAACAGGAAACTGAAAATAAAACGTTGACCATAGAAGACTTACCAAGAGAACTACAGCATACTGTGAATCCTGATGTGTGGGACTTTACAGGAAAGGATGTAGGATAAATGGCAAATGTCGATCCAATAAAAGTGACAGTAAAAGAAGGTGCAGTCTACCTAAATACTCAACAATATAAAATGAGCCCAGAAATAAAAGCAGGAGTTGCAGCAGAAATAAAGCGATTAGTTAAAACAGGCATTTTGCAAGAAATAATGAGCAGTCCATGTAATTCGCCCATAATTGGCATAAAGAAACCGAGCGGAAAATGCAGGGTCGTACAGGACCTCCGCAAAATTAATAACATTGTTGTTCCATGTTTTCCAGTTGTGCCAAACCCTGCTGTGATTCTGTATCAAATACCATGGGCAGCAGGTTGGTTTGCTGTAATTGATTTATGCCATGCATTTTGCTCCATTCCACTACATCCAGATAGCAAGTATCTTTTCTCATTCAAATTCGATGACCATGTTTACGTTTGGAACCGTGTCCCTCAGAGTCCATCGATCTTTAATCAGATTTTGAAAAAGTGCCTTGAATCTTTGGTGCTGCCTGGACAGTCTACTTTGGTGCAGTATATAGAAGACCTATTGGTGGCGTCTAAAACTGGAAATGACTGTGTTGTTGATACCATTGCTTTGCTGAATCATTTAGGTGAAGGAGGACATAAAGTATCACCTGAGAAACTGCAATTTTGTACCACATCAGTGAAATATCTGGGGCACCAGATAGAAAGAGGTGTCAGAAGAGTTACTTCAGAAAGAATCAGAATAATCAAAAACATGAATCTACCTCAAACTCAAAAAGAGATTAAAATGTTTCTTAGAGTTGTAGGTTACTGCAGGCAGTGGATTGTGGGATTTGCAGTCCTAGCAAAGCCATTGATACAAATGACAAAGAAAAGAGCAAAGGACCCAGTAGAGTGGAATGACAAAAGTATGTAATCTTTCTTAAAATTACGAGATTGTCTGTATATAGCTCCAGCACTAGGGATGCCTGACTATTCAAAAGACTTTGCATTGTTTTGTGATACACGAGACAATTGCGCACTTTCAGTTCTGACCTAGACCCAAGGTTTGATGAGACGTCCTGTGGCATATTTTTCTTCTACCTTAGATCCAGTGGCATCTGCATTGCCAGGATGTCTGAAAGCAGTAGCTGAACTTGCATGAGTCTTGAGCAAAGTGAGTCCATTATTATGGGACATCCAGTGACTGTATATGCCCCACATGCAGTTGTGATTTTGTTGACTAGAACTAAAACTAAGTACTTGACTCCTAGTTGGCTGACTAAGTATGAGCAAATTCTTTTAGGTGCAGCAAATGTAACCATTGCTAGGTGTAATATTTTGAACCCAGCAACGCTGTTGCCTGAATCACATTTTGCAGAAGTTAAAAATGAAGTCGAGCATAATTGTATCGACCTTACAGAGTACTGTACAAAACCTCGCCCAGACATAAGAGAAGAGCCATTAATAAATTCAGAAAAAGAAGTATTTGTAGATGGTTCATGCATGAGACACGAGGAGGGAGGATTGACTGCTGCCTACGCTGTGTGTAACTTTTGGGGTCCAGTTGCAGCATCCTATTTACCTGGAGTTAAGTCTGCACAAGTAGCCGAATTAATTGCATTGCCAAGGGCTTGGAAAATTGGGAAAAGATGTAAAAGTAACAATTTATACAGACAGCCAATACAGCCATGGGGTTGTGCATGACTTTGGCCAACTCTGGATGCAAAGAGAGTTTCTGACTTCATCAGGTACTCCTATTAAAAATGGAAATTATGTGAAAGATTTGCTAACAGCGGGTAACCGATATGCTGACCAATTAGCCCAACATTGTGCCAAACATAAGATGGCAATAAAGAAGAAAATTGATGCATGTGGAAACAGCTGCCAACTTATGTTGCTTGAAGGTGTGAAAACGTGGGAGGAAGTGAGAGACTTGCAGAATGAAGCAGAACCAAAGGAAAGGGAAGAATGGAGAAAGATAGGTTGTCAGAGAAGGACTGAAGATGGTGTCATTGTTTACCTTGATGGCAGACCTGTGTTACCAGACTGTATGCTTGCTCCTATGGCTAGGATGTACCATGGAAATTCCCACCTAGGGCGAGATGCTATGATTCGATTGTTCAGACAATCATGGTTTAATGCGAAATTCAGGAACATAGCAGAAGGTCTGTGCATAAGAATTTTAATTTGCCAACAAATGAATCCTGGCAAGAAAACTGTAGTTTGCCCTGGGAAGATTGGGAAAGCAGAAGGCCCATTCATAAGATTACAAGTTGATTTTATTCAGTTACCCCTTTTCGAGGATTGAAATATGTCCTTGTCATTGTCTGCCTGTTTTCAAAATGGGTAGAAGCCTACCCAACCAAAAGAAACAATAGCATCACTGTAGCCAAACTCCTACTTAGAGAACTGATACCACGTTTCGGTTTTCCAGTAACGATTGAATCAGACCGTGGGTCTCATTTTAATAATGAAATAATTGGTCTAATCTGTGAAGCATTCAAAATTGAACAAAAGCTGCACTGTGCATACCGCCCAGAGGCTTCTGGAGTAGTAGAACAACTGAATGGCACAATCAAATCAAGATTGGGAAAGATATATGCTTCTACCAAATTAGAATGGCCTGATGCTTTACCTCTTGTTCAGATGGGACTCAGAAGCATTCCAGACAGAAACACAGGCTTGAGTCCCCATGAGATACTCATGGGAAGAGCAATGAGGCAGGCACGGGTGCCAGGACACAAGCTGATAAATATATCTGATGACTTAGTACTAGAGTACTGCAAAGAACTGGCTGACCAAGTGTGTTATATCTCTCACCAGGTTGGGGAAGATGCTGTCGCCAGACACTCAACTCCAGCACATGATCTGAATCCAGGTGACTGGGTAGTGATAAAGGAACATACTCGAAAGTCTTGCCTGGCACCAAGATGGGGAAAACCACATCAAGTGATATTGGTTACCACCACAGCTGTAAAGTGCAAAGGAATTACGAATTGGATCCATGCTATTCACACAAAAAGAGTGACTGCACCTGATGAAGTAGAAGCTGAAGGTTGTGCAGCTGAGGGGTCTCAAGATATCGATCCTGAAGTAGCTGAAGAAGAACAACCGAGCACCAGTCAGGATGAATGGATTCCAGTAGTCAACATACCTGCAGAGATCATAAGAACCAGAAGTCAAACTTATTTAGACAGCCAGAATAATAGTGAGGATGAGATAGGTCTAGAAGAATATACTCGGATTACAGAAATCAAAGCTAACAGTAATCCTGAGGAGGACCAGATAAGAAGAGATCAATATACTCAGTCATTCGACTCACCTGTCAAAGCTCCTGAGTCTGAGGAGGGACAGATAGGTATTAGGGCGAGAACTCAGGCAGAAGACAATCAAGAGAACAAAGGGCCTGAGCAGGACCAGATAGATGTAGAAAAACATGTTCTGGAAGAAGGCGAATCAAGTCAAAGTCAAAGTCAAAACCAGCAAATACCTGAACAAGGCCAGATTAGTAACCAGGCAGAAGAAATAGAAATAAGACCTGGACCTAGTCAGATACAGAGGAATATAGAAGACAGTCATGAACAAATTGTGCCACAACTGAATGAAAATAAGAGTGTCTGAAGAAGAGCAAAACACAGTGCCAGCTAAAAGTCTCAGAAAGGGAGACAAGTGGCCTGCGTTTATTAAAAGACTGAAATTTCGCCTTAAGACAATAAATGAAGAACCAGAGCAAGTAAATGAAATATCAAGCCAAGCTGGACCGTCCACAGAGCAACCAAGAAGGAGAAGTCCACGCTTGAAAAGACTGAATAACAGGTTCAAAGGCCCTGAGTGGACTTACGTCATCCTTGAAGATTTAGAAAACTTTACTTAAGTGACAAAAGTGATGACGAAGTAATCTCTGCTCAGACTGACCAAGAAGTGAGACCAACCTGAGAAAAACTCACAGGTTAAAATTCTGTAGAAAAGACACAAAGACGGGCTCAGTCTCCTTAATCAGAAATGGCTGATTATACTGTTAATGGAAGACCAAAACGAAACTGCCTAAAAACATGCTGTAGAATATGCACATGTAGTATAGTGATAGTACTCATAGTATGTTTAGGTCTGACAGTAGCTATTCTTTATCTAATGAGTAGAAACATGCAGAATGACACTAATATACATGAGAAGGTAGATACACCTGAAAAGTTAAATACACACGAAAGAATAGATAGTCTCAGACAGCAAAAGGTAGATTTAGAAGCATCAAATGAGGAAAGATTACACTATTATAGAATTAAGAACAGAACTCATTTAAATGTGTTTGCTAACCTGTTAGTACGTTATGTAGAAGATATGAAGATAAGTGACTGTTATGTTTGTATGAAATTACCTACATCTGTAGCCGAGGGTGTTACTTACCACCCTTTACCACTGACTTATGGTATTTCATGTAGTATTTTAGCTAGTTTATTTTATAAAAAAGGACCAAAACATTAATATTATTCTAACTCAGGTGTGATATTTTTTGAACTTCCTATACATAGTAATCTGAATCCTGTACATACTAAAAGTAATGTAACATGTTATATGGGTGAATATTTTCTAACAATAGGTACTATAGATATAGCTGAAGCACACAAGAATAATTTAACATGCATTTTACATGAGGAGAAGATATTCTTAAACTTAGTTGAGAAGAGAATGGACGATTTCCAAAGAAAGGCCAAAGAACAGAAAAATAAAGTTCCTAAATGGGCAGAGAATATAGAGTTTACCTCAAATGGCAAAACTCATGCTGCAATGTTGCTGAATTTCGAAAAGAAAGGGAAACTCTGTCTTCATAGAGAAAGAACGAGTTATTATAACAATATATTCATTGGTTCCAGTGAGTGTGAACACAATTATAAAGTAATTGGGGGTTGGGGGTTTCAAAGATGGAACTGAACCTGTATTTCCTGGAATTTATTATATATGTGGAAACAGGGCATATTACAAACTGCCAGATCATTGGTATGGGAGTTGCTATTTTGGAATAGTATTCCCAAAGGTATATCATGTGAACAAAATCACTGGAAGCAATAAAGAAAATAATGGACTAATACGTAGTAATAGAGCTAGTTTTTCTGAAATTGTAGGTGATATATTTAGTGCATTGATACCTTCAGTGGAAGTGGTTCTGAATACTCAAAGGATTTGCAAATTATCAACATTAGTGGATCGCTTATCGACTGACACTGCTGGTGGATTCTTAATGATCAATACCGAATTGGTTGCGATTAGATCAATGGGTTTTACAAAATCGACTTGCTCTTGATAGATTATTAGCAAAAGAGGGGGGAGTCTGTAGAATGTTGAAAGCGCAACATTGTTGCACTTATATACCTGACAAAAGTGTGGAAATCAAAAGGTATGTAAGGAATATTACACATTTGGAAAAAGAACTCAAACCACTGGGGGTTGATAGTGCATGGAAGAGACTCACAGATGGTCTCTCCTCTATAGTAGTTGGTTTTCTAACGTAGGAAAAAGTATTGTAGGTAGAGTACTGATGCCCATATCAGGAGTAGCCTTGCTTATTTTAACAATAATACTTTGGTGTAAATGCTGCAGAAACAAAAAGACATATACAGTAAATAAGAGAGAAAAGAAAAGAAATGTTGAAGAAATAGAACTTGAAGAATTGAATGTAAATTTATTCAAGAAAGTGAAAAACTTTCACATGAATAATGAAAAGAAACAAAACAAAAAGTTTGAAGAAATTGAGTTGGGAGAAATGTGAAAGTTGGCATCTGTTTCATTAATTGGTGATGATATAAAATATCATCAAAGAGGGGATTGATGGAGTAAGGTTGCGCATGTAAAGCGACTTGCTCGGATTCAACCGCCTCAAAATAACTATTAATGTATTAACTAACATGTTTTGTGTACTAATATTGCACCACACAACATTTATAGTATCCAGGGGAAGCTTACCAATGTGCTTTTACTAACAGTAATCCGCTTGCATTAAAATGACTGCTGCTACACAGGATTTCCTACTGCGCATGCATCTGTCATACTCACGTGACATGACGTACTACTCTGCTTGGAGGGAAACTTTTGCTTCTGCGCACTAGAACTAAGATAGCTGATCGGTGTCATAACGTGCATGAAGCTTGCATCGCTGCCTCTGCTAAGCTGTTTGTTTTGCGTAATCATAACGCTGTAGTTAAATATAAAAAAAAAAGAACGCCAAGAACAGACCTGCAAGCACTTTGAACTGGTCAAACACCAATCCAATAAACTGGCCAAAACATCGAAAGAAAGCCCCAAGTCTCTAATATCATCCAATGAATTCTCCTCTTTTTTCGCTGACAAAATCACAGCCTTAGGAAACGAACCCAGTTGCGCCACATACTCTTAGCCCCTTCCTGACCTGCCTCCTCCTTCCATGCTGCCCCCACTGGCTTCACCTAAAAATCAAGCACACTGGACCGACTTCAAATTCTATGATGAAGACTCTGTCTCTAAAGTCTATCTATGTTAAAACCTAATAACCATTTTAATGAGCCGCTCCCCTCCAACTGCATAGCTGCCGCTGCCCAATCCATTATTCCTAGTTGGACTGCAATAATTAATGGCTCTCTCCCGCAGGGTTCAATTCCCAATTCTCTGAAAGCCGGCCAAGTCCTCTCCATTTTGAAAAAGCTGTCACTGGATCCTGCTTCCCCAGACAACTTCAGACCTATCTCCAACATCCCTCTCTTAGCTAAAGTGCTGGAGAAGTGCGTGCAACAGCAGCTAAGCCAACACATCAATGACTTCCACCTACTCGATGACTTTCAATCCGGATTCAGACCTGGGCACAGCAACGAAATCACCATGCTCCACATCTTGGATGATGCCCTCCAAGCCCTCGACCAAGGCAAATCCTGTCTCCTTATCCTCCTAGACCTATCCTCTGCCTTCGACACGGTCAACCATGAAAAACTACTCGAACACCTCAAACTCAGGGTGGGTTTGGATTGAGGTGCCGGGTTTTTAGGAACCCGGTGGTGGCAGGGGGTAACACCCGAAGACCTCTGAGTTCTCCCTGTTCCGGACCACAGAAACAAAGAGTCTTCTAGGTGAAGTCAGAGATCTAGTTTTATTGGCTGCAACCAAGTAACAGGTGTCCTAGAAGTACAACAGCACGGGATGTAAGTTCTCAGGAGACTGTTCGTTTTAACAGAACCAGCCTTCTCCTTTTATACAAAAAGAACAGCTGCAGGCAAGAATTCTTCAGTTTACAATACGGTCATATACATATTTCCACAATAAAGCAAAAAGCAAAGTCATGTCGGCCAACCCATATTTTAGATGTCCAGTTGGTGATAGATGGCCCAGCCCGGCCCAGAACTACTATCAGATATCGATGAAACCCCAATAAAATCGGGCACCTCCTCATCGTAAAACTGGCCATAAACAAGAAACATGGACAGGTGTATGTGTGTAGAAAACAGGGTCTGTATGTAGTGAATGGTTTATGGCATGTTGTGCCTTGATGCTATCTTACTCGGCCACTGGGCGAGGAACTGCCCGAACAGGTTTGGCTGGAGGCGGTGGAGTCAGCTCGGCCAGGTCATGGGGAAGTCAGCTAAGGTGGACGTGTCCTTTCAGATCAAGCTCGGCCCCAATCAATTGACTATATGAGGGCAAGCCATAAGATGGATGCCGTTCACAAAATGGAGTCCGAGGGTTCGGAACGGAAACCACGATTTAAGGGTGTTAGCATCACTCAATCACGACGCCAATGCATAGGGATAATGTCCTACTCATTACCGGTCTGCCGACACCAAATTCGTCATGGTACGATGATATTTTGTGACACGAGGGTTGGGCCTCGGTACCATATTACAGCAGGGTCCAGAATTTTGGAACCACAGACCCTCCTTTTGCCCTCATATTAGGCAATAACTCATGCTAATCTGAGTCCAAATCTGTATTCATGAATTCATGGAGATGCTGCTGTAGCTTCATTCTGTTGCTCAATTCATCCCTTGACACAGGCTTCCTTACACATGAAGTAGCACAGAGGCCACATATTGTAGGAGCGCACTACACAAACAGGCAGAACATAAACAGAATGGCTAAAATCATCCCAATGAAGATCAGAGTTTTCCATCCCCAGGCAGAGATCAGTTCCCAGAACCACCCTAGCAGGGACCAATCCCCTTTATCCACGTGCAGGGAATCAGAGATTTTGTGCAGTTTGGAGATGGCCTGGTACACTGTCGGAGCATTGTCAGGGATGAAAATGCAGCAACTGGATTGGATCACTCTACATACACCACCACGGTCTGCAAGTATGACATCTAGGGCAACCCTGTTCTGAAGAGTCATAAGTCGGTCCGACTGGAGCTCAGCTGTCAAGTTACTAAGGGCACCGGCCGTTTCGGTCACGGCGGATTCAACTACCCTCGTTAACTGGCGAATGTTCCTGCTGTTCACCATAGGGCCCCAAAACGGCAGAAAACCCTTTGCGAAGTCTCCAAACTCTTGACCCGCAGTGTCGTCTTGACTCACGACACCCCTAACTGTCCTTGTCTGATGGTAATCTGCCTCAGCCGTGTAGGTGGGTGGCAGCAGAAAAGAGATAAAACATGTGCCCGAGAAGTCAGGGGGCAACCATGTGTATGCTTTGTCATGGCAGACAAAGTAGGTACCCTTAGCCGCTAAGAATGGAGGGGAAGTTCGGGATGCAAACACATACGTTTCCGGGCATACGCTCTTCCCCAACTGTGCTTTGGGATCCCTGCCAATACCTTGCAGACATAGGTGACCTCGGTGGGGTACTATCCAAACCGGGGAGGATTTCTTTGTTTTCTGGCTCTTACTCAAGGAAATCCCATACTTAGTGATGTTCCATCTACTGTATGGGGTAAACTCATCTTTGGGAATCGTTCGATACGTGTCAATATCCCTGCTCATATTCCTTATTCCTGCCACTAGTGCCTTGTTACTGGAATTGCTCCCTGTGGGACGCGGGGGATATGGTTCTATGGCAAACAGAAACATTGTCTGGAAAGCCCACAGAGAACCATAGTAACTGAATGGCAGGACGAAGTAAGGGATGCCCTTATCTGTTGTGTGCGGCATAAGTCCACATATCCAACAGTTCCATGTGTTCATTATAGACTGGTGCTGGTGTAGGAGCTGGATGAATGAGTTATTTACAAATTCTAGTCTTCTGGCAGACTCGTGTTCAGGTAGAGGGTGAAAGGAGTACGGAGAAACAGTAGGAGGAGGTGTGGTCTGAGTGTTATTTACAAAGGTAACTCGAAATGTGAATAAAGTATAGCCAATCAAGAACATCGTTATGCTACACAACATTAAAATACATATTATCAAGAATCTTTTTCTGGCCATCACAGTGCATATTTTCTTTTTAAAGTTCATGGATCTAGCAGGTCTCTCTACCCTTGGAAACTCCATCCTCTAGTTGCTGCCCGCGGTGGGAGATTGATTCTGCCAAAGAGTGCTTTCTGTTCAGCCCAGGGTAATTCCCTCGGACCAACCAGAACCGTTGACCTAAACGTCTCCAGCTGCACTCCCCAGACTGTCAACCGCGACCCTAGCAGCAGAACCGGATGGCGGTTCGAAAATCAAAAATGAGCAAGTTCCCGGGGCGAGAGAAATAGTTCTTGGGTGGGGGGTCTTATTAGTTTGTTTTCATTAGTTCGTTTCTCTTGGCCTCAGATTATACCGTTGTTTCCCAGGTACGGTGTGGTCTTCAAACAATGTTTCAGGTTCTGTAGTGTCCAACTGCATTGACGGTGGCGCAAATCCTTGCAGAATACGATCACTCTCCTTTTCGGTACCAGTTCCTTTCAATCGTGCATCTCTGAAGGGTGCAAAGCGTGGTACGGACTCGGTCTCAGAGTCAGCAATTACCTCCTGGACCCACCGGTCATATGGAAGGGGCAGAGGGATCCGTTTACAATGGATCCCGTGGATCTAGTTCTTCTTTCCTTCCACCCGAACGGCTGATCTCGTGGAAAGAAGGACGAGGTATGGGCCGGTCCACTTGGGCTGTTCGTTCTTTGTTCTCTGAAAGTTTTTCACCAATACCCATGTGCCAGGTTCAATTGCGTGACCTGGATCATCAGACGCTGGCGGAGAGGAACTGTGAACCTGTTGGTGTAAAACACGCAATTTAGTTGTCAATTCGCACAAATAGTCAAGCAGTACAGGGTGCTCTATCTCGCTTAGTTTCTTGGGCCTTGGCACTCCCCATATGTTCGCTGGGCGCCCGAACACGATTTCGTGGGGGCTAAGTCCCAGTCTAGAATGGACAGTCATTCTGGTAGATAGGAGTGCTAAAGGCAAGGCGTCAGGCCATTTAAGACCTGTGCTGGCTTGGATCTTGGCCAATTTTAACTTTAACGTGCCGTTGTAGCACTCTACTAATCCCGCTGATTGGGGGTGATTTGCAGCGTGGAACTTCTGGTGTATGCCTAGACATTCGCACACTCTCTTCATCACTCGTCCCACAAATTCACTTCCATTATCACTCCAGACCATTCTGGGCATACCAAATCTAGGAAAGAATTCCATGACAAGGGCTTTGGTAGTTGACAAGGCAGTGTTGTCCTTAAGGGGATACGCTTCCACCCACCTGGAGGAGGCGCAAACAACAACAAGCACGTATTTCAGATTGTTGCATCTTTCCATGTGGATGAAATCGAGCTGCAAAACCTCGAACGGATACGTTGGAGGCGCAAAATGACCAGCTGGAGTTGGGGTTCCCCTACCGGGATTGTACTTCAAACACACCATACAGTTCCTGACCAAATTCTCTGCGCATTTCGGGATACCACTATTCTGCCATACTGGGGCCAACAACTTACTGATTCCTTTCGCACTGATATGAGCCATCCCATGAGCCATTGTCACCACTGCAAGTACGTATGCGTCAGGTAACAGCCATCTTTGATGCTCTGACAATTCGACCCAACAACCATTCGCATCCAATCTACCCTTGCTTTCTCTCCATTCATTCACCTCTTTCTCAGTGGCCTCGGACTGTATAGATTTCACACTTTCAATAGTGTCCTCACACATACCCACATCAGCAATCCATCTCGCAGGACCTACAACATACATTCGACTCATTGCGTTCCTTGCAGTCTCTTTCGCAACTTCATCTGCAAATGCATTCCCACTACCAACATCATCTTGAATCTTTCTGTGTGCACTGCATTTTACAATCGCAACTTGTAGTGGCAAGGTCAGTGACTCGAGAAGCTCGTTCACTAGCTGACCATGTTGGATTCTTGCACCATGTGACGTCAGGAACCCACGTTCACGCCACAATCTTCCAAAGCTGTGAGCCACGCCGAAGGCGTATTGGCTATCTGTATACACATTCACTCGCTTTCCTTTTGCCAACACACACGCTCTTGTAAGTGCAACTAACTCGGCTACTTGCGCGGAATTATGGGGAATGCGCGCAGTCTCTACAATCGTGTGCAATGTTGTTACAGCGTATGCTGCAGTCGTATCACCATTTGGCAACTTGAAGCATGAACCATCAACCCATAAAGTATCATTACATTCAGGAAGGGGAGTGTCCTGCAAGTCTACTCTCCCTTTTGTCTCTTCTTCTGTCCTAAAGCAGCAATCATGTTTTTCAACCTCATCTGTCTCTGCCGGAATAGGCAATAACGTAGCGGGGTTGAGTGTATCCACCTCTTTATGTGTATGTGACTTGCTAATAGTGTCAGCTCATAACTGGACAGTCGAGCACTAGTTAAATGCTGCGTCTTCGTTCTGTTTAGTAAAATGTCCACTGCATGTGGGACCATAACGATCAGTGTGTTATTCATCACTAACCCAGCAGACTGTCGAATACAGACAGCTGCTGCAGCAGTGGCCCTCAAGCAACTTGGTAATGCCTTAGCTACAGGGTCTAGAGTCGCTGAAAAATACGCGCATGGGCGCTGTTTGTCCCCAAAGTATTGTGTCAGGACTGATAATGCGCAACCTTCCTTCTCATGGACATATAATGTAAAAGGCTTACTGTAGTCGGGGTTGCCCAGCACAGGAGCCGAACACAATGCATCGAGCAACTCGTGGAAACTTGTCTGACAATCTTCAGACCAAGGCATAGGATCGGGTGTGTCTTTACAGATTAGTGCCAGCAAAGGTTTAGCCAATAGTGAAAAATTCGGTATCCATTGTCTACAGTACGATGTAATGCCCAAGAAAGCACGCACTTCTCTTTGTGTCCTTGGGACACTCAATCTTGCAATTGCCTGTATTCTTTCTGTGGTCAGTCTCCTTCCCTCCTTCGATAAGATGTGACCTAGGTAGGTCACTTCTTGTCGACAAAATTGCAGTTTTGAAAGAGAGACTTTATGCTTCATGTCACATAAATGACGCAACAACGACAATGTGGCTTGCTTGCAAATCTCTTCAGTATCTGCAGCGATCAGCAGATCGTCTACATACTGAATCAGAGTCACACCATCAGGTAGAACAATCGTGTCAAGTTGTGTTTTCAGAGCCTGACTAAATATCGATGGACTTTCACAATAGCCCTGAGGAGCGCGTTTGAAGCGGAAGCTTCGTCCTCCTAAATTGAAGCCAAAAATATCTCTGCTCTCCTCAGCAATCGGGATGCTGAAGAAAGCGTTCTTCAGGTCAATCACCGAGAACCAAGTGGCTGAAGCTGGAACCATAGTCAATAGGGCAGTAATGTCAGGGACAACTGGAAACTGTGGCACAACAATCTTATTCACTTCTCTGAGATCAATCACAAATCTGTACACAGGGGGCTGTGAAGGATCAGTACGCTTTAAGACTGGCAAAACAGGACTGTTACAAATGTTGCCTGTTGTCTCTTCAATGACATCTTTCTCGATCAGATCGTAAATGATCGCTAACAACGCCTTTTCACATTCGCTAGAGATCTTGTATTGGGGAATACGTGGCAACCTAACATTGGCTTTCAATGTTATGACATACGGCGCTATCTCCAAAAGACCCACATCATTAGAACCAGTAGCCCAAAGTATATCTGGGAGAGATGACAATTCTGTTGGGATATTTTCCCTTGACAGATACATCGAAGAAACCACTTTCTTACCAAGGGTAAGTTGTACTCCTGAAGGAGAACAGTACAAAGTTGCATATAATCTCTTTAACAAATCCAAACCTAACAAATTTTCACCACAACCTGTTGTAAGAATGAGGGGTGCTTCTAATTCACATGGGCCAACAGAAAGGGGCATAGGACTAGAGATCGGGTTTCTAACCGGGGCGCCAGAAAAACCTACTGAAACATTCATTTCGCCAGACAAAGGTGCGCCAGGAAGTTTTGAGTGCATGATCGAACTTTTTGTAGCACCAGTATCCAGCAGAAAAGGTTCTGACACTCCTGATGTAATCACCTCAACATAAGGTCCATTCTGATCTACTGGAACTGAAACAACTCCCTCTCTTTGTCCATGGCTGTCCTAGCAATTATTACCCTCATTCTCGTTTTCTGCATAATAGTCATCCGCATAGTACTGAGCTGACCTAGAAGATGCATTATTCTGTTGATCAAAGCTATTCATAGAATTCTGAGGCGGAAAAGAAGTGGCATTCTGGGGGAAATTTCTACGGCCCCTACCCCTAGGAGCCTGTTGAACACCTCTACCTCTTGCACCAGAAACACCATTTAAACGTCGCAATAAAGCTGGACAATTATTCTTGAAATGACCCTCTTCCTTGCAGTACGCACACTGATTCGGACCATACGGTAAACGCTGATGAGAAAACTCGTTTCCTTGCGAGTTTCTCGAATACTGCTGTGGTTGCTGATAATTGGGCTGACTAGGAGTGCGAGGCGGATAGGCTTGCTGGAGAAGAACTTTAGTTTTTAAATCTTTAGTCTTTTTGTCTGCCTTATCTAGCTCGTCTTTGCACCTATTTTCGTAGTACTGGGCTGTGGCTAAAATCTGCGCTGACGTGGAAACAGCCCAAGCACTCTCCGAATCTTTCAATTTATTACACAGTTCAGGGAGCAAATTATGTACAAATTTGTCTACAAACAATCTTTGGCCACCCTCGTAGCCATACCCTGACCACTGTGATCGACGAAAGTCTCTTCAAATCTCGTGAAAAAGTCAGACACATTCTCATCTTTCTTCTGCTTGCACGCAGATAACTTGTCCCAATTTACACGCAATTCAGGCATTAAAGTTTTCATATACGTGATAATCCTACCAGGAAGTTCAGCTACTAAAGGCTCGGGTTTAGAACCACCAACTTGTCTAGCATCAGCAGCAGTGATATTAGCCCATGTGTCACCTAATTCTTGGTCATGGTCTGTATGACGAATCTTACTCCACAAGGGCTGAGGAACAACATTCCCAAACAACATGTCTACATCCGCTAAATTCATTATACATGAGCTTGCAGTCTGCGATAACTCCTTATAATATCCTGCAGGATTTTTGCGAGGATCAGGTACTGTCTGCTTGAGTGCTAAAACTTCAGATCTTTTCCAGGGGACATGTACCCATACACGCTGAAAATGTGGTGGAATGGGTGGATTTGCATTCGCATCACCTTCCCTCCAAACTGGAGGAACTTCTCTCATAGGGTACTGTTGCGCCTTTTTCCTACAAGACATGTCATCCTCATATAGTAATCTAGACACGTTTCCCTTACTCCTATAAGATAACAACAAATCTATTGCTCTTTCAACATCGGCACCTACAATCATGCCTTCATAGAATTTGAATCGCATACGGAATAATTCCTGCATTTTGCGTTTTGGATCATTAGTCTCCAAATCTTCGCAAAGATATACACACATCTCTTCAAATACGTATCTCTGAGTGGGTGCGTCCCACTGTCGGAAAACATCCATAACAGACTGAACATCGTATCTAACAGTATCAGTAACCCATTTGCGTGCTAACTCATTCAGCACTTCTCTTTCCTCATAATCAGGCAGTTGATTACGCAACTGTCTACGTCCTGTTTTAGGGGTCGTTTTAGGCGACCCAAAGAAAGGTGAGAACAGACCAGTGACAGTACTTGCCACTCTCTGTCGAACAGAAGGAGAGGCTTGCATAGAGGCAGATGTGCCGGAAAAGACAGGCTGATGAAAAGAGGAAGTCGAGGCAATAGCAGAGGGAGTCGAGGCAGTGGCAGAAGTAGTATCATAAAGAACAGTTGGAGCCGTAGGTACAGTCGTAGGAACAGTAGAGGTAGTATGTAGCAAAGGTGGCGACCCTTGAAAAGGCTGCGCCGGAGAAGTAGGAACCAGCTGAAGAGGAGCTGGTGCTTGTGAAAGAGCTGCATTCCGTGCGCCAGGGCGCGGTATAACAAAACGCTTCGGGGGTCCAGTAATACTCGATGAATACGGGGGTGGTAAATTCAATAAATGGGACATTAATGGATCTTTCTCGTATGTTCCCTTCGAACCTTGTCCTTCATGCGGCAACATTGGGTAGCATTTATCTACTGCTAACTTCTTGCTTCTGAGCGTTTGTTCACTCTCCTGCTCTTCCTCATTATCCCTGTATGCAATGGCAGCTTGCACCATTGACATACCTTTTTTATTTTTCTTAGCTAGTTTTATTTCTTTCTGTTTGGCTTCTTTGCGCCACAAGCGAAAAGAGTCAAACATCGCCGGCCGGGCTTTCTTCTTGAAGAGTTTGACCTCGAGGTTATCTAAAATTTCTGCGTCAAAGCTACCATATTGGGGCCATTTTAAAACACCATCTTTTCTGGTGCACTTTATCCATACCTCATTATATGTGATAGGGCCTACTCCATGCTTCACATAAAGCTCATATGTTGGAGTTCCGATCGGAGGAACCGGACACGAATCCTCTAATCGGGAGTCCTTACTACAATCAAGACAAAACAAGTTTCCAAGTCTGCTAATACGAGGCATCTTTGCTCACTAGTCTAGATTCAAACTTCAGGGGATTATCGAGTTATGATATTCTCGTGAATACACGAATCCCTCGGTTTTGGCGCTTGCAAGTTCCAAACAAGGTGTATCTCAAAGATACCAAAACTAAGAACAAAACTAAGGACTGGGAGACGCTCCACTTATACTTAACTGAAGTACTGAAGATCGATGACGTCACTAGAAGACTCGTCTATCGTTTCGCTCTACCAAGGATCACTGGGTCCAAAACAGGGCGATAGTCAGGGCAGCAGTCCTTCGTAGCCGTCGGGACGTGGGGAACCTCGCAGCAAAGACCTTCGGAACCACGTCGACATACAGGGGTCGCTGAAGTGGCTGTCCGTCCTCTGGAATTTTCACACGAAGCTCCTCACGAACATCTGGCTTGGACCGTCACCGCTTGATACCGCCCGAGTTGGGCGCCAACTGAGGTGCCGGGTTTTTAGGAACCCGGTGGTGCCAGGGGGTAACACCCAAAGACCTCTGAGTTCTCCCTGTTCCGGACCACAGAAACAAAGAGTCTTCTAGGTGAAGTCAGAGATCTAGTTTTATTGGCTGCAACCAAGTAACAGGTGTCCTAGAAGTACAACATCACGGGATGTAAGTTCTCAGGAGACTGTTTGTTTTTACAGAACCAGCCTTCTCCTTTTATACAAAAAGAACAGCTGCAGGCAAGAATTCTTCAGTTTACAATACAGTCATATACATATTTCCACAATAAAGCAAAAAGCAAAGTCATGTCGGCCAACCCATATTTTAGATGTCCAGTTGGTGATAGATGGCCCAGCCCGGCCCAGAACTACTATCAGATATCGATGAAACCCCAATAAAATCGGGCACCTCCTCATCGTAAAACTGGCCATAAACAAGAAACATGGACAGGTGTATGTGTGTAGAAAACAGGGTCTGTATGTAGTGAATGGTTTATGGCATGTTGTGCCTTGATGCTATCTTACTCGGCCACTGGGCGAGGAACTGCCCAAACAGGTTTGGCTGGAGGCGGTGGTCAGCTCGGCCAGGTCATGGGGAAGTCAGCTAAGGTGGACGTGTCCTTTCAGATCAAGCTCGGCCCCAATCAATTGACTATATGAGGGCAAGCCATAAGATGGATGCCGTTCACAAAATGGTTCGGAACGGAAACCACGATTCAAGGGTGTTAGCATCACTCAATCACGACGCCAATGCATAGGGATAATGTCCTACTCATTACCGGTCTGCCGACACCAAATTCGTCATGGTACGATGATATTTTGTGACACGAGGGTTGGGCCTCGGTACCATATTACAGCAGGGTCCAGAATTTCGGAACCACAGGATGGCTCTGTTCTTGAATGGTGTAGATACTTCCTCCAAAACCGATCACAGAGATTCCTAATTAACGGCAACCTGTCTACTCCCTCCCCGGTCACGGTTGGAGTCCCTCAAGGGTCAACCCTGTCCCCCACCCTCTTCAATCTTTACCTAGAACCGCTTACTGAAGTACTACGCAACGCTAATATTTCCTACCATATGTACGCTGACGACACTCAGATCTACATCAAAACCTCTCTCGAGGAGATTCTCTCCCTGAATGAGGCCCTGAAATCGACTGTCCAATGGCTCGCCTCTAATCAACTAAAACTAAACGCAAAGAAAACAGAATTTCTCTTAATTTCCCCTACAAAAACCAATCCTGAGATTCAGTTATGGATTAAGGCTTTCACAGCCTTAAACTACCCACCGACCATCGTGTACTCGGCCAAATCTCTGGGAATAACCATTGACTCCAACCTGAACATGCGGGACCACATCAACTCGATGGCCAAATCAGCCAGATTCCACCTGAGTTACCTAAGGAAACTGAACCCCTTCCTCGACGCTTCTGACCTAAAAATGGCAGTCCAAGCACTGGCCATCTCAAGATTGGAATACGGCTGTTCTACCCTCTCGGGCCTACCCAAGATCTCCCTGGCACCTTTACGAGCCTGCTTCAGAGCGGCTACCAGACTACTTCCGGGCACAAAGAAATTCAACACACCTAAAAGCGCTGAACTGGCTTCCTCTTGAGACCAGAATACAGCTTAAACTGGTATGCACCACACACAATGCCTTATACTCCAACTCCCCTGCATATCTTGCTCAGAAACCTGTGGTATCAGGAGGAAACAGAAACTCCTGGTCTTCCAGAGACCTCTTGCTCCAACCTGCACATTTTTGGAAGAAAACAAAATGTACAATCGGGCTTTCTCTTGGGCTGCAACAAGAATATGGAACTCTCTCCCACCCGCCATCCGAAGAATCCCTTCTCTGGCACGCTTCTAGAAGGATGCCAAAACCTTCCTTATGGGTAAATTCCTCGCTTAGAATTCGCCTTCAACCACCACTGAGACCCTGAACAACTCCCGACTATTGCCTCCCCCAGATTACCAGCATTACCACCCAAGAAACCTGGGGCCTGCCTTGAGCAATTGTAAATGTAAACTGTACATACGTGTCCTTCTATCCCTTAAATTCCCACCTCCCGCCCCCTCCTAATCGCTGTGTACTCTTTGATTCTAAGCCTGTTGTACATTGCTATGTCTCCTGTAAAGCGCTCTGATACCCTAACAGGTCACATTTGCGCTCTATAAAACACAAAGATCACCTGATTGGGATTTTGCAGCTATTGAGTAATCACCAGACACAAGTCTCTTCATTGTATTGAGGTCAAAAATTGGAAACACAACTCGTTGATGGAGCAGGTATTTTTGCTAAATGTGTAGATACATCCAGCAACATCAGGGAAACGTCAACAGGCAAAATCCTTTTCGTAACACTGCAGAAAAAATAGCAGACTTGCAATGGCTGATCCCGTCACAAGTCACAAGGCCACAAAGACCGGAATCCATAGGCACCACCCTCTTACTTGTTCTGGAAAGCATGTCTATTCTGGCCTGGACTGGTCACTTTTCGGATGATCAACTGCTGTGCCCTACACATACCTCAGAGAAAAGATTAGCTGTTTTAGACTATATATATTTTTTTTGATTCTGCTCTTCAGTGCTCTCTCTTTGCTCTTCTATTAATCCCACGCCAAGAAAGCAACAGCATGCCCCAGAGTCTGCTTATAAAGAATTCCTTTAGAGTGCACCCACTCAGAGTCCATTTGATCATAAGAAGCCCAAAACAGCTGGAAACTGGTCAAATAAAGCACCAAAGTAGCCACAAAATATGCATACTGGAAATCAGTGTTACTCGATCAGTTTAGTGCTCTGCTTTACACAACTGCTGACTGGGAAACATTTGATCAGCAGCTTTTGCATTCTTTGGGCAGCAGTTGGCAGTCTGTTTTCTCATCAAAAACTTACAGGGCTACCTTCAAGCGAGCGCCCCTAGTTTACAAATGAACTTGTGGCCCAGAAAAAACGATTGAACAAGAAAGCAAGATCACTAAAATCCTTGGTTACAAACCCATCTTTGTTAATGGAAACAAATGCCTTGCATAGCTCTTACAAAAACAGATTTGGCAAGCCAGAAAAAAGCACGAGGAAATGGTACAAGCTCAACTCTTTCTTGCGTGCCAAAATAGAAACCCGAAAGACTTCATGATGGTAATTAATCACCTGCACAGGGGCTCTAGGAATTTAAATGGGAATAATGTTGCCTCTGAAGACTGGATCACCCACATTAGCTCCCATTATGGTGACTTAATAAAACCATCTAAGTAAACATTCAGTAACCGCAGGAAAAACAACTAGGATATGAGCTTTGAAGGCGGGCTCAATCAAATTCATCTTTTTGGCTTAATTTTCCCGGCATCAAGGATCAGCAAACCTACTCAGAAAAGTAGAGCCGATAGGGCTCCCGGCCCTAACAGCAACCCTGCCGCAATTTATAAACAGGATGTCAGCTTCTGGTCTAAAGTGCTAGAAAAGCTTTTCATAACATGCATGGTTACGGATTCTATTCCGTCATCTTGGCAAGCTTCTGTTCTACACCCACCTTATCACAAAGGCCCAGTGGCAGCCCCCAACAGCTACATCTTGGATGTAGAGGCCAAATACTTTGCCTCTCTTCTGTTCGAAGATCTCAACGTCTGGGCTAAGTCTAGAATTCTAATTCCATTCAATCAAACCACCTTCAGACCTTTCTCTGGCATCACTGACAATTTGGTGGCTATTATGAGGCTTGTAGCAGAACAACTAAGCAAGAGCGAGGTACTCGACTGCTGGTTTATAGACCACTTGTAAACAACGAGGGGTTGGGGCCCATTTACAGTACCCACATTAAGCCTCAATTATATATTACAAAACTATACTCTGTATGGGTACTACAATTCATTTGAAAACTCCAGGAAAACAAAGAACCACTGTATTGGGTTGAGTGGGCTTAGTGATTTAATTCACTTTCAATGTACTTAACTTCTTTGAAAACAACTGTCATGAACATTTCAAACATGTCATACAGGAGAGAACAACGGTTAAAACATTTATAAGACATACATAATCACAAACATGAATACAAAAAATGAGAAACATTTGAATGCATAAACATAGCAACTAATAGACAGACCTATCCTTCATTTAAAGTTAAAGAAAATGGCGGTGAACAGATTTAAACACAAGTCATTCATTCAAAAACTTTATTCGATCATTAGTTAATAATCATAAAAGTACATACATACATAAGTAATAAAACATGAGGATACAGCAAATTTAAGGATAATCACATATCAAAAGAGCATGTTATTCCTCAAGCATATCGCCTTTAAAATAAATACAGCAGTAAAAAAACAGATATCCTGCGAATCAAGTCCAAATAAAAGCCCCATGGCCGATACAATAGTAGATACATTATATTTTTTAAAAAGCGGTTTCAAATATATTTTTCGAAGGTGAAGATAAAGAGGGCATAACAATAAAAAGTGCTCTGTGCTTTGCTTTGTGGTCCCGTCACATGGACAGGGGGCAGTAGTATAGGTCTTCATAACAGGATACGCGACAAGCAAATGAACAATCCCCATCCGTAATCTTGTCAATACATATTGGTGGGATCGGATAGTAACCATTTTAAGGTATCCTGAGAATCCCATTTCTACCTTTTTGTACCTGTCGTAAAAAACATGTGTGGAGAACTGAGCAGTAGCTACATTACGCTTCACCATACTAATCCTCAAAAATTCATGTTTAAGCTCAGTCTTCGGGATATCTAAAGCACAAAAAGGGTTATCACGCACAGTAAGATTAAAGACATCTTTAAATGCTCGAATAATATAGTTAAGCCAGGGGATACGGGAACATTTATCCATGTGGAGACAGTCTAAAATAATCTTTCTTGTGAAACCCGTCTGTTCCTTAATCCATATAGATCTCCATACTAACAGGGGTCTTAATCTGATCAAGTCAGATAGATGTTCCAGGCCCACCTCCTGATGGATCAATTTTGTTGAAGCAGAAGATGGTAAACACAAGAGTTTTTTGACAAATTTGTTTTCCTCCACCTGGAGCATATTGTTATTACAATGGCCCCACACACCTGAGCCATAAAGGGCCAGAGCAACACATTTATGGCGATATAGGTACAGCATGTCAGGTATCCGTCTAGAGCCTAACTTGGATGCAAACTTAAATATGCCAAAAGAACACTTGGCCATATTAGCTCTTACATTAATCATTTCTGGCGCCCACATCCCCCCACTGTTAAAAGTGATACCCAAATAACAGAATTTGTCAACCACTTGTATAGTTTGGTCCATAACTGTAAAGGGCCTTAAGTTTTTGATTTTCTTCCCGCAGGGCATTATAAAAGTTTTTGAATTATTGATTTTTAATTTTCTCCCATTAATAAAATCTGCAAATTTGTTCATAAGTTTTTGCAGCCCAAGAGGAGTTTGTGAGAGCAGAACCGCGTCATCCGCATAAAGCAATATTGGGATGGAAAGGCCGTCAGCGGTCGGTGCATCTGCATTGACGGTCCGTAGTTCAGACTCAATTGCATTAATAAAAAGGGAGAAAAGAAGAGGTGCAAGGACACATCCCTGCCTAATTCCAGAGCCTACCTTAATACTAGGTGTACACTCCCCCGATTGCCCGTAACGTATCTTAGCCGTCAAATTCCTGTATAATTGGGCCAAGAAATAAATAATATCCTGTGGAGCACCCATATCCAATAAGGTTGACCACAGAAGACCATGGTCAACCAGGTCGAAGGCGCTGGTCAAGTCAGCAAAGCAAAGAAACAACGAGCCTTGTTTAGCCCGTGTATATTTGCCTATAATGCCTATAATGAGGTCCAAATTTATGCACTGTTCTATAGTGCCTAACCCCTTACGGAATCCAAACTGGGAGTCCGCAAGGACCCCTTTACCTTCAACCCATTCCTCCAGACGACTCAGTCTGGGGAATCTTTGCAAAACCGGCACGCACTCGGTCAGCTGCTTGGACGTGACCCTACTTTGTTGGAAATCGCCACATAGCGCCAGGGGTCCCTGCCTGCCTGCCTGCCCGCCTCCCGCCGCCTAACTCCCTCAACCATCGTGGAGTAGGGCCGCCGAGCGGAGCGTGGGCGGGCCCTTGAAGACCACAACTCCCAGCAGCCCTAGCGGGGCAAAACTACAGCGTTTGGCGCCAGGAGGCGCTCAAATAGAACGTCATCCCTGACGAGTGGGGGAATCTTTGCAAAACCGGCACGCACTCGGTCAGCTGCTTGGACGTGACCCTACTTTGTTGGAAATCGCCACATAGCGCCAGGGGTCCCTGCCTGCCTGCCTGCCCGCCTCCCGCCGCCTAACTCCCTCAACCATCGTGGAGTAGGGCCGCCGAGCGGAGCGTGGGCGGGCCCTTGAAGACCACAACTCCCAGCAGCCCTAGCGGGGCAAAACTACAGCGTTTGGCGCCAGGAGGCGCTCAAATAGAACGTCATCCCTGACGAGTGGGGGAATCTTTGCAAAACCGGCACGCACTCGGTCAGCTGCTTGGACGTGACCCTACTTTGTTGGAAATCGCCACATAGCGCCAGGGGTCCCTGCCTGCCTGCCTGCCCGCCTCCCGCCGCCTAACTCCCTCAACCATCGTGGAGTAGGGCCGCCGAGCGGAGCGTGGGCGGGCCCTTGAAGACCACAACTCCCAGCAGCCCTAGCGGGGCAAAACTACAGCGTTTGGCGCCAGGAGGCGCTCAAATAGAACGTCATCCCTGACGAGTGGGGGAATCTTTGCAAAACCGGCACGCACTCGGTCAGCTGCTTGGACGTGACCCTACTTCGTTGGAAATCGCCACATAGTGCCAGGGGTCCCTGCCTGCCTATCTGCCCGCCTCCCGCCGCCTAACTCCCTCAACCATCGTGGAGTAGGGCCGCCGAGCGGAGCGTGGGCGGGCCCTTGAAGACCACAACTCCCAGCAGCCCTAGCGGGGCAAAACTACAGCGTTTGGCGCCAGGAGGCGCTCAAATAGAACGTCATCCCTGACGAGTGGGGGAATCTTTGCAAAACCGGCACGCACTCGGTCAGCTGCTTGGACGTGACCCTACTTTGTTGGAAATCGCCACATAGCGCCAGGGGTCCCTGCCTGCCTGCCTGCCCGCCTCCCGCCGCCTAACTCCCTCAACCATCGTGGAGTAGGGCCGCCGAGCGGAGCGTGGGCGGGCCCTTGAAGACCACAACTCCCAGCAGCCCTAGCGGGGCAAAACTACAGCGTTTGGCGCCAGGAGGCGCTCAAATAGAACGTCATCCCTGACGAGTGGGGGAATCTTTGCAAAACCGGCACGCACTCGGTCAGCTGCTTGGACGTGACCCTACTTTGTTGGAAATCGCCACATAGCGCCAGGGGTCCCTGCCTGCCTGCCTGCCCGCCTCCCGCCGCCTAACTCCCTCAACCATCGTGGAGTAGGGCCGCCGAGCGGAGCGTGGGCGGGCCCTTGAAGACCACAACTCCCAGCAGCCCTAGCGGGGCAAAACTACAGCGTTTGGCGCCAGGAGGCGCTCAAATAGAACGTCATCCCTGACGAGTGGGGGAATCTTTGCAAAACCGGCACGCACTCGGTCAGCTGCTTGGACGTGACCCTACTTTGTTGGAAATCGCCACATAGCGCCAGGGGTCCCTGCCTGCCTGCCTGCCCGCCTCCCGCCGCCTAACTCCCTCAACCATCGTGGAGTAGGGCCGCCGAGCGGAGCGTGGGCGGGCCCTTGAAGACCACAACTCCCAGCAGCCCTAGCGGGGCAAAACTACAGCGTTTGGCGCCAGGAGGCGCTCAAATAGAACGTCATCCCTGACGAGTGGGGGAATCTTTGCAAAACCGGCACGCACTCGGTCAGCTGCTTGGACGTGACCCTACTTTGTTGGAAATCGCCACATAGCGCCAGGGGTCCCTGCCTGCCTGCCTGCCCGCCTCCCGCCGCCTAACTCCCTCAACCATCGTGGAGTAGGGCCGCCGAGCGGAGCGTGGGCGGGCCCTTGAAGACCACAACTCCCAGCAGCCCTAGCGGGGCAAAACTACAGCGTTTGGCGCCAGGAGGCGCTCAAATAGAACGTCATCCCTGACGAGTGGGGGAATCTTTGCAAAACCGGCACGCACTCGGTCAGCTGCTTGGACGTGACCCTACTTCGTTGGAAATCGCCACATAGTGCCAGGGGTCCCTGCCTGCCTATCTGCCCGCCTCCCGCCGCCTAACTCCCTCAACCATCGTGGAGTAGGGCCGCCGAGCGGAGCGTGGGCGGGCCCTTGAAGACCACAACTCCCAGCAGCCCTAGCGGGGCAAAACTACAGCGTTTGGCGCCAGGAGGCGCTCAAATAGAACGTCATCCCTGACGAGTGGGGGAATCTTTGCAAAACCGGCACGCACTCGGTCAGCTGCTTGGACGTGACCCTACTTTGTTGGAAATCGCCACATAGCGCCAGGGGTCCCTGCCTGCCTGCCTGCCCGCCTCCCGCCGCCTAACTCCCTCAACCATCGTGGAGTAGGGCCGCCGAGCGGAGCGTGGGCGGGCCCTTGAAGACCACAACTCCCAGCAGCCCTAGCGGGGCAAAACTACAGCGTTTGGCGCCAGGAGGCGCTCAAATAGAACGTCATCCCTGACGAGTGGGGGAATCTTTGCAAAACCGGCACGCACTCGGTCAGCTGCTTGGACGTGACCCTACTTTGTTGGAAATCGCCACATAGCGCCAGGGGTCCCTGCCTGCCTGCCTGCCCGCCTCCCGCCGCCTAACTCCCTCAACCATCGTGGAGTAGGGCCGCCGAGCGGAGCGTGGGCGGGCCCTTGAAGACCACAACTCCCAGCAGCCCTAGCGGGGCAAAACTACAGCGTTTGGCGCCAGGAGGCGCTCAAATAGAACGTCATCCCTGACGAGTGGGGGAATCTTTGCAAAACCGGCACGCACTCGGTCAGCTGCTTGGACGTGACCCTACTTTGTTGGAAATCGCCACATAGCGCCAGGGGTCCCTGCCTGCCTGCCTGCCCGCCTCCCGCCGCCTAACTCCCTCAACCATCGTGGAGTAGGGCCGCCGAGCGGAGCGTGGGCGGGCCCTTGAAGACCACAACTCCCAGCAGCCCTAGCGGGGCAAAACTACAGCGTTTGGCGCCAGGAGGCGCTCAAATAGAACGTCATCCCCGCCTCGCGGGACGCGAGCGGGACGCCCGGGGCTAAGCCTGGGCAAAGGGCGGGCCCTCTGTGGCCCTCAGAGGCACGAAAAGGCCAGGCTAGGCCTCCCCCTTAACATTTTTCTCTGCAAACTAAGGTACTGTACCCTTTTGTGACTTGCTGGTCTCTACAGAGTGTTATTACCACGCTATTGTTATCCGTTTCTGTTGCTCAACCTACTCGGTGTGTCTCGACGTCGGGACTTTAGCGTCTTCATCTGCTACTATTCTAAGTATGGGGAAAAAACGGGTTCCGGTCTCTGCTGAATCTGTGAACACTTTAGATTCATATCTTGTGCAAGTAGTTAATGATATCAACAATAAGCGCAGGCAATCTTTGGGGTTGAGTCAATCACCCATTATGCCGTCAGTAAGTCCATCAACAAGCGCCTTAATTCCCGAGTCATCCGAACTACTGCCAGAAAATTCCTCTGGGTCTCCAGAAATACTAATTCCCCAAGATCTGGACCCCGAGGACAAAGCTGACTCTGACCCCCAATCAGACATACAAGTTCTGATCGACCTATCAGACAACATCATCAATGACCCAAATCAACAGACAGATGCCACGGAAGTAGCACTTCACTCCCCGCCAATTGCCACAAGGGCTGTTAGAGCTTGTCGGAAATTTACAGCGAAACGTGGGGGTAAACATCCCAGCAGGAAGAAGGTCGCTACACCACCCCAGATTCGGGCAAGGAAACAGCCTGATTTTGTCACTGACTTTGAGCTAAGAAGTGCAACCGATGAGGTCCTATTTAACAGAATCCAAGATATGATTGATATTAAAATCAGGACTATTATCAAACCAATGTTAGGGAAACTGGACAAATTATCATCTGAGGTAAAAAAGCTGGGAGAGGTACATAGTAAGTTGGCAGACAAGGTCGAAAATTTATCTTCCCTCGTCACAAATTTAATACCTATAAACTCAGAAGCCAATACTAATGAGAGTAGCCCGCAATCCATACAGCAAGGGCAGTCACCCCCGCCTCCATCATCCTCACTACCTCTACCACCATTACCTACAGAGGGTCAGGCTGCAGACAACTCAGCCCCTAGTATTAGCGCATCTGCTGCTATAGCGGAAGAATACCAAGTGGACACTTCCGCCCAATTTATCTTGGAAGCATCGCCGGTTGTCCTGGTGCTGGCCAATGTCCCAGTCTTAACGCAAGGCAAAGCAGAGTCCAAACAAGACCTAAAAGATAAAGCGTTATATTGGTTAACTAACAACATGCTTATGACAGATCAGGGCTATGATAAGCTGGCAGGTGATATTGTTATGTCGAGGAGGGTCCCATCGATTGGCAACAAGCCCAAAAAGTTCCAAGGGGATTGCGTCATCTTAAATTTTGCCAATGCTGAGGTCCTCCCAGACATTTTAAACAATATTTACCCGCCCCAACGACGCAGTGGCTCCATAATTCCTCTTACCCTCAAGTTCTTTTTTGATAAAAATAGGTTTACCACCTTACCCAAACCTCCAACCTACAAAAGACCTACCAACGTTGACAGATGGGGAGGGGGCCCTAGACTCCGACACCACAATGAGTGGCCTCAATTAGCAGCCTATAGGGAGCCAGGTAGATCCTATCGTCCACATGATCTAAACATCAGGGCAACTTTGGGACAAGAGACAAGAGGGAATGCTTGGGGTTCTGGTATAAGGGACTTCGAATATAACACCAGGGGTTTAAGGCCTACACATTGGTGGGGAAACGATCAATTTCCGGTACACCCAATAACTCCACAACCTCCGTGGAACCTAGCTCCATTTGGACAGGCTCAGGGTCAGCCAGCCACTCCTTTTGTGTGGGGATTTGGTACCGGCAACAGATTTGCCCCCTTGTCAGACCTAAATTCCTGCGACTGACTCGAACCAGAAGCAGCCCAAGAACAGTTTGAGGAGCCCGATCCATTACTTACAGGGGGTGGCCAGGTATCGCAACAATCAATAGCCGATTGCGCAGACGAGAATGCGCCAGTAGACCTAAGATCTCCCACCGACCACTGTAAGATAATGAGCTGGAATGTGGCGGGTTTAAACGCCAAACGCCAGGATCACGCATGGCTAAGCTTTATTTCTAAGTATCATATAATTGCCCTGCAAGAAACCTGGGACACGTCGTATAACCTTTGGTGGGATGGGTACATTAGTTTTACTAACCCTGCAGTCCCTAGTAGAGCGGGTAGAGCCAAGGGGGGCTTGGCGATTCTGTTCTCACTGGCCCTAAAAGGCAGTTATAGGCAGATTAGCTCTGATTCAGACAATATTCTAATGATAGAGAGGGTGATAAGCAAAGAGTGTAAGTCTTTATATGTAAACTTTTATAACTCTAGGAATAGCGATTATAATGGCCGTAATATCGCGAGCCTAGACACTATCTTAAACATAGTACTTCAGGATAAAAATTTTGTTTATGAGTTAATTTTATTAGGCGATTTTAATATTCATTTGTGTGAATTAGCCTGCAAGGGCAGTGATGCAAAGGATGCGGAAGACACAGCAATACAGGGCCCTCATTTTGAACATTCTGCAGAGGGACAGGAGCTGGAGGAACTTTTGGCCAACTTCGATTTAATTGAACCTGATTGCGCCCTGAGAACTCCAACCTTCACCGGCACTCTACATGGTACAGTGATCGACTATATCTTTGTAACCCGGGGAATCTTAAGATGGATTATGTCCTATGCCACCGTACCAACTCACTTCAGCGACCACAACCCGGTCCTCTTAGAAGTGGCCTGGGGCGCCTACATGGGGGCACCCCCAGCTACGGAGAAAGTGGCACACCCTTTGAGGACCGCTGATCAAAACAGACGAGTGAAGTGGGCCAAAGTGATACCGGACGATTTCTATAATAAATGTTTTCCCAAAATTAAAGCCCAAGTTGATCTTTGCAGAAACCCGGACACACAAGGGCACACCATAGTTGAAGCATATGAGGCAATCTGTACACAGGTATCTAAGGAACTCCTGGTAAAAACCACTCCGGGAGTACAAGGTCACAAGCGCTGGTTTGATCACGAGTGCTCGAAAGCACATAGAGAACTGCTAGCGGCACTAAAATCTGTACCCAAGGATAGAGCCGAAATCTCCAGGAAAAGGAAGATTTACAAAGCGACCACAAAAAATCGCAAAGACGCAATCAAACGCGAAACCTGGGACAATCTCCTGTCCGCGGCTGTACTAAAGGATAGCAGGAGATTTTGGGAGATCTTAAGGCAACCGCTTTTTGCGGAAGATAACAACGCACCTATGGACTGTGTAATCGACAACGAAACATGGCTTGCCTTCTTCAAAAATGTTTATGGGGGAGATGATGACGACGGCAGAAAAGGGGTCCAGATGACTATTAAAAATGTACAACCCATTATCTTCAACCCGAAAGAAGTTGAAAAAGCAATCCTGGATACAACTAAACACAAGGCACCTGGTCCGGATGGGGACCCGGCTGACTTCTTCATGTTCTCTCCTAAGCTATGGGCCGAGGTTATGACAAATTTGTTTAATGCAGTGAACGGCAACTCGGCGCCAGCTACATGGGCCATATCCACGATTGTTCCTATTTTCAAAAATAAAGGGAGCAGGGATGACCCCGCCTTCTACAGGCCCATATCCCTACTGGATTCGACTATAAAAATCTTGGGCAGAGTCCTGCTAGCCAGATTGAGGGAAAACATCGAGGACTGTGGAGGCCTATCCGACTTGCAATACGGCTTTAGAGAAAGAAAGGGTACCATCGAACAATGCACTAACTTGCATCTTCTTATCTCTAAGTATACCGTAGCCAAGGAGGGGTCTGTGTTTCTTGCCTTTATGGACCTGTCATCAGCGTTCGATCTCGTTAATAGATCAAAACTGTGGGCGATTTTGCTAGAGTTGGGCATCGAAGAAGCCCTGGTCTCCTTCATGGCCACCATGCATCGGGAACTCTTCGCAGCAGTCCGAGTGTCAAATAATGGCAGATGCACCTCATTATTTAAATCCTTAAAGGGGGTACGCCAAGGCTGCATCTTAGCCCCGACGCTTTTTTCCATCTATATCAACGGCTTGGGGGCATATCTGCGCAGCCTGAAAGTGGACGTTCCACGTGCAGGGGATGTGCAAATTCCGGCACTCCTGTACGCAGACGACGCCGTGTTGATTGCTCGAACTGGTGTTGGCCTTCAGACTCTTTTGGACGCTTTTGGCATTTTTATGAGCAACTTGGACTTGAAGGTGAATGTGTCAAAATCTCATACCATGGTAATGGGGCGTGAGTGCACTAAAAAAAGGCACAAATCTTTCTTTTGTAGTGGGGTCCCCGTCTCAATGGTAACAACATTCCCCTATTTGGGTGTCTTATTTGATCAAAAGGGAACATGGGGACCACAGATAAGAGCCAAAAAGCTGGCGGTAGTTAGATCCTCCTCAGCGATCCTTGGATTTGCAGGCAAGTTGGGAGCCCGGCCTATGGAAGCTCTTCTAAAGATCTATAAGAGTAAGCCAGTGGCTATTGCACTTTACGGTTCGCCTCTGTGGGGCTATGTCAATCTTGACCCCATTCAGAGAGCGGAAAACAGATTTATTAGATCTCTTTTATCTGTCCCTCAGTGCACCCCAACATACTCAATCCATCAAGAGGTGGGCCTACCATACTTGTCCGACCTACTGAACTTAGCACCCCTGATTCTATGGTTGAAACTATGGCTAAACGAAGACCTCCCATTAAACCATACAATCTTGAAGGATGTTTTATCGTTAGATAAACACAGTAGCATCCCATGGATGGCATACCTAATTAAATCTTTTACCGACCTGGGCCGCCCTGAGCTCTTTTTACGCCCAGATAAAATCAGGGTGAAGACATAGGTTACATTAAGAAGGCCTTTATGAATAGGAAGGAAGCGCAGCGTGAGGATACAGAATTACTGAAGGCATCAGTTAGGTCTCATAACCTTTTGGTTAGCGCCCCTTCAATTGCACCCTATCTTATTTTTGTAACCGTTCCCTACCACAGGTTTCTGCTAACCAAGTTCAGGTTTAACCTGATACATTATCATCTTGGTTCATATAAGGGATGGCAGAAGCCAGATGAAGCCCCACCTTGCAGATGCGACGACTTTTCGGTGCAGGATACACTGCATTTCGTCATGTTTTGTAGCTTTTTCCAGGAGCAGAGGAAAAAATATCTACTCCCTGTCCTGAAAGAAGCAGGTTTTACTCAGGTTCGTCCTGCCTTGCTTTATTTACAGCTTTTGTCAAACCCCCGCACTGCCTTTTGCATCGCGAACTTTCTAGTTGCCGCAGCTAGGGCAAAAGCTGTCGGTCATAACTCGCCTTAGTAATTTTTAAAGAATGAATTTGTATAGTCTTAACATGTGTATAGTATTTAACTTTTTATTGGTAGTTTTAATGATTTTTAGGAATACGCTGGGCTATGTATGTATGGGCATATGTATCCTATGTTATGTCTTACTGTTTATTGTTTATGTTTTCTTTGTATGACTTGTAATAAGTCGAAATAAAGATATCCTGACTGACTGACTGACTCAGTAATACCCTACTCATAATTTTTAGGGAAGCAGTGAGGAGAGAAATCGGGCGATAGTTTTTTGCCTCACCCCTCGCCCCTTTTTTGTAAACCGGGATAATGATTGATTCCCCCCAGGTCTGTGGGGCCGCAGTCATTGCAGCTGCATTAAAAACCTTGGTTAACAATGGGCTCCAGATGGAAACCTCGGCTTTATAAAGATCAACGGGTACCCCATCAGGGCCCGGTGCCTTTCCCCCCTTACTGACCCGGATGGCAGCATCCACCTCGGAGACTGTGATGTTAAGAGGTAGGGGGTAGTAGCTACAGTCTCCCTATCACCCCCTACAACTAGTCCTTCAGGGTTAAAAATACTAGAAAAATGAGCCACCCATTGTTCCTCAGTCACCTGAGCAGACATTACCGGGGCTTCTTCATTTTGAAGAAAGGGACTGTTGACAGTGGACCAAAAAAGCTTGGCATCCTTAAGATCCACTGCCTTGGTCAGGTTGTTCCAGGCCTCTTCCCTTAGTTCCTGTTTCCTGTCCTTCAGATGAATTGAGTATTCCCTTCTCAAGGCCCTAACTGCTTCCTTATCCCTGGGTTTACGCTTAAGAGCGGTTTTAAGTCTTTGTAAGGATTTTGTACATTCCCTGTTAAACCATCCCCCAATGTTCCTAAGGCCTTTCGGTTTTATACCAGTTAAGATTTGTGCAATGTTTTTATTAATAATATCAAAACTAGCTAAAATATCGGCATTATCCTTATCGGGTTCAAGACAGCATTCCACCTCACCTATACAGGCTGACACTATGGTACATAGTAAACGTTCCTCATTTTGCCTACCCCATTTAATTCTAGGGCCATTGGATCTATGTGGAACTACATCTGTCACTACACCATGCAACGCCTTTACCTTATCCCCCCACAAAGAAAGATACATTGTTAAACAGTTGTGGTCACTAAGGGCTGGGTCGACTATTACAGGTGAGGAACACAAAGCCATAATGCTGGAGGAGGCGATGAGGTAATCGATAACCGTGGCACAGTTCCTACCAATAAAGGTCGGTACCGAGTTTCCCTCACTGTCTACGCCAGGTAACATGATGCATAAATCCATTTTAAGCATAAGAGTGTTTAGAGATTCCCCATAAGCCGAATGTAAAAAATGGGTCTGATCTTCCCCAACCTCCCCCCCATACCCACACACCCTTTTGCCAACGAAGGGGCACATGTGAATGTTGAAATCTCCACCCCACAAAATATCAAAGGACACACCACTGCAACCGCATAGCCTTTCCACCTCCGCTTCAAGTTCATCAACCATAACTGTTTTAGAGTGGTTAAAGACATTGTTATAGTGATTTATTACTAGAACATTTCGCCCATTCCTATGCTGTAACCACAACAACTGAGAATGCAGACCAACAGTCCGGTGGATTTTCACTTGAACCGGTAACCTCACAGAGAGCAGTATCACCATCCCGCCACTGGCTCTCCCCATGTTGGATGGCTGTACATGACAATTATAGGCAGCATACCCATCAAGATAGACATCTTCGGCCACCCAAGTCTCCTGGAGACACAAGATGTCAAATTGGGTTATAAATTCTAACCATCCCAGACGATCTATCTTATTATTCCACCCTGCAATATTCCAACTCGCCATCTTATAGCCCCTTTCTGTTAAACTAACAGCCTCAATTGATAGTGGGGGCGAATGGATGTGGGTTACTTCCCCAAGCACGGGGTCTTCAGATAGTCGAGTGGGTGTTATACTTCCATTGGCCGGGGTAGGAGAGTCTGGGTTACATTGAAGCTGGCCAATATTACGTACATCACAACCAGAGTTACAAGTAACATTATACCCATTGGGTGAGTTAACTTCAATTGGGCCTTTTACCCCCGTGCATACGCCCATGTCTCTCCCTGTGTCTCCACAGAATCCCTCACCCCCCTCCCCTGTGGCTTGATGGCATCAGTCACAGTCTTCCAGGCCACTAAACACGTCAAACCTGTTGGTGGTCTCTAGGGGCGTAAAAGGTTTAAGATGATCCATTCTCCTGTGTGTTAGGGAATTATACCTTGGGGCTACAATATTCCACCCATACGGGTCTACTGCTATAGATGAATGATTATCATTAAATATAGGGCCGTTATTGTAGACGGGTGGGCGGTATGGATTTGAGAACATTTGCCTCAATAATGGGGGGGGGAGGGGCTCGCTGAGATTGATGATTGGGTGGGAACACCACTGAACGAGGATAAAAATATGTAAGAGGGCGGGGGGTAATAAATTTACTACCGTGATCAGAGGACCAGTTAAGTATAAAATGAACGGCATTCTGGTCTCTAAAATTTATGACCACTATGTCTCCCTCAATATCTTTAGGTCTTCCTCCCAGCCAGGGGAGACGGCGAACATGGACAATTTCTCCATTGATATTATTTGCAATGGGTCTATATAGGCTTAACCAATGCAATATTTTGTTTTTCAACTGGGCAAAGCCCTCCCGTTTGTTCTTCTCCAACTCAGGTACCCCAGTAAGAACTACCACAAAGGGTACAGCTTCTGGTGGAAGTTCTGGAAGGGGGCCCTTGTTATAGTTACCTCGAGCAGCTCGCTCGTTTCCCCTTTCTCTCTTATTATTCCCTAGGACTTGGCCAGGATTATTCGTCTGTCCATTAATCGTTACAGCCGGGGGCAAAGTGGATTTACTCTTAGATATAACAGAGTTACCCCCTGATGTACTTTCTCTCACAATATGTAAGGATTGAGGCAAGATGGTAGTCTGGACGGGGGTAGGTATAGTAGTTATAGCTGGAATACCTGATGAGGTAGGTAAAGTTGGAATTTGTATAGTGGGATTAGGCAATACTTTATTAATTGCTATCTTGATTCCCAGTTCATGCTCTATCTTCCCAAGTCTATCATCTAATTTATTAAGTCTTTCTACGATAGCCAGAGTGTAGGCCCTTATTATAGACTCTATGCTATCGATCAAGGCGCCATTTGTAGGTTCCTGTAACCTCACAGCAGCAGAAGGGCTGTCAGAGGTAGAGATGACCGGAACTATTATGGGGATTGCACATGGATGTGTAGGTGATATAACTATCCTTCCTTTATCTGTTACTTTTACCCGTCCTCCCCTAGTACTGTCATCATTTTTAATGCCAAAATCAGCATGATTAATTTTCCTCTTAGGAAGGTCAGATTTTTTACGCCTTTTTGTCGGAGGAGGGCCATACATTTTAACTGGTGTGACTTTCTTTGCCCTACTTTTTACTGCTTTAGTTTGCTTAGGAATAGGGGTTATTTGTGCCTTGGTTATAACTATAGATTTAGTTGTACTTGGATGAGTAACATTGGTTGTCAATATACTGGTAGCGCCTAAGGGTTCAATTTCGCTCATAGATGTTCCCTCTCTAAATATTAGAGGAACGCTGTCCTGCGAGGGGGTACAGACATTTTCAGTAAGGGTTCCTTCCTCCGTAGAACTAATTAATACTGGTGAAACCGGAAATGGTCTATTTTTTAGGCTTTCAACCGAGCGCCGACGCTCAGCCCGAAGTTCTTCAAGGGTAGGGGTAGTTGGAGTATCCATGAGAGATTTCTTAAAATATTTATCTAATTTCCCATTAATCAGACTCACAGGTTTCTCGGGGCCAACCAGCTCCGGAGTTAATATTTCAATGGACATAATGGTTGAAGATATAATATACCCCCCAGGCACTTACACAATAGTCCTAGGCAGTTCAATAGTCGACCAGGGATTCTGGCCCAGTCCAGTCTCTTCGGGCCTCTGAGGGCCACAGAGGGCCCGCCCTTTGCCCGGGCTTCGCCCCGGTTTGCGTCCCGCGCGCGCGTCCCGCGGTCCGCGGGGAAGGCGGGGTTAAGTAGGGAGTGTTGGGGGCGGGAAGAGACACCAGCTGCGCTGTGGTCTTCAATGCGCTGTGGATGCTGGGTCTCGCAGTCCCGTCCCGGTCCCCGCAGGCGGAAATCCCTCGTAGATTGCTCCAGGAACGGAGCACCTCCGGTGGCAGCAGACGGCAAAACAGGCAAATGGCAGGCAGCTGACGGCTAAGCAAACGGCACCCGGTGAGCAGGGTCCGCGAGCCGCTTTATGCCTGCGGGAGTGCTGGGGGCGGGAAGAGACACCAGCTGCGCTGTGGTCTTCAATGCGCTGTGGATGCTGGGTCTCGCAGTCCCGTCCCGGTCCCCGCAGGCGGAAATCCCTCGTAGATTGCTCCAGGAACGGAGCACCTCCGGTGGCAGCAGACGGCAAAACAGGCAAGTGGCAGGCAGCTGACGGCTAAGCAAACGGCGACCGGTGAGCAGGGTCCGCGAGCCGCTTTATGCCTGCGGGAGTGCTGGGGGCGGGAAGAGACACCAGCTGCGCTGTGGTCTTCAATGCGCTGTGGATGCTGGGTCTCGCAGTCCCGTCCCGGTCCCCGCAGGCGGAAATCTCTCGTAGATTGCTCCAGGAACGGAGCACCTCCGGTGGCAGCAGACGGCAAAACAGGCAAGTGGCAGGCAGCTGACGGCTAAGCAAACGGCACCCGGTGAGCAGGGTCCGCGAGCCGCTTTATGCCTGCGGGAGTGCTGGGGGCGGGAAGAGACACCAGCTGCGCTGTGGTCTTCAATGCGCTGTGGATGCTGGGTCTCGCAGTCCCGTCCCGGTCCCCGCAGGCGGAAATCCCTCGTAGATTGCTCCAGGAACGGAGCACCTCCGGTGGCAGCAGACGGCAAAACAGGCAAGTGGCAGGCAGCTGACGGCTAAGCAAACGGCACCCCGTTAAACACAAGTCAAAATGTGAATCATGCCGTTACACACTAGTTGGAAACAGAAGGAACAACAGGCTAGTTGCCATGTTAATTGACTGCATGTAGTCTAAGCTGGTTTATATCTTGTCCAACTAGTTGGGTCAATGTATTTCGAAACCCTTGAAATATTTGCGGGTTCTCCTCAGGGCCAGGACTAGGTCACACACATTAGTAATAAATGCTGGAACACACTTGGATGTCCAGTGATCAGGCTAGTCGTTTTGCTTGCGATTCTTGATTCTTGGGGCTGAAGAAGTCGACGACACCCTTGTGTTCTAATTTCTTAGTGCAACATTGTTGCCAACCTTTAGAAGAAGCTCAAATGTTACTTTCATCTTTACCGGCAGCAGCTTCCAACTGGCACACAACTGGTGACTTAATAAAACCATCTAAGTAAACATTCAGTAACAACAGGAAAAACAACCAGGATATGAACTTTGAAGGAGGTCTCAATTAAATGAATCTTTTTGGCTTAACCTTTGCGGCCTCAAGGATCATAAAACTGATTCAGAAAAGAAGAGTAGATAGGGCCTCGGCCCTAACAGCAACCCGGCCTAAATTTATAAACAGGATGTCAGCTTCTGGTCTAAAGTGCTAGAAAAGCTTTTCATAACATGCATGGTTATGGATTCATTTCCGTCATCTTGGCAAGCTTACTTGCACCAACCTTGGTGAAACACTCACAAACATTTTCATAACTCTTCAAGTTATATTATTATTATTATTATTATTATTATTATTAAAGGCTTTTATAGCGCGCTCTATTACTAAAAAAATAGTATCCTGGCGCGATGAAGGCAGAGCAGTATGGGAGAGGACAAATATCTAGAAACAGAAATAGAAAAAGAAAAATTTAGACTTTAATATTAAAAAGGTGAGTTTTTAGTCCTTTCTTAAAAGCACTGAGAGACGATGCAGTTTTTAAGTGGAGGGGAAGGGCGTTCCAGGATTTTGCTGCTCTTAATGAGATTGATTGGCCGCCAAGTCTGCAATATTTACATTTGGGAACGGACATCTGGCACAAGTTGGCCGATCGCAGAGGGCGATTAGGGACATACAAACAGAACCTTTTCCTCAAATAGACAGGGCCAGTTTGATGAATAGCTCGGTAGGCCAGCACTAGAATTTTGAACAAAATCCTGTGGGCAACCGGAAGCCAGTGGAGAGCACATAGCAGGGGACGGGCACTGGAACGCCTAGGAGCATTAAACAAAAGTCTGGCGGCGGCGTTCTGAATGACCTGAAGGCGGTGAATCAGGTATGCACTGCATATACCAGAATGCAGAGGGGCGATCCGGAGGAGAGGCTAGCAGTGTGCTCCCATCGTTGATTCCTGTTATAGGGCTCCTGTGAGCCGCCAAGCTGACGAGCTTTTGGAGATGCACCTGCGCGCCTGAGAGGCAACGAAGCCTGTGACGGTTGTTTGGCGGCCTTCGCAACCACCCCAGAACCTTTCTCTACTGATGAGGGATATTATCCTGAAACACGAGCCATGTCTCGTGTCTAGAGATACTAGAAATACCAAGTACTTACTTGCACCAACCTTGGTGAAACACTCACAAACATTTTCCTAACTCTTCAAGTTATACTCACTGCATATACCAGAATGCAGAGGGGCGATCCGGAGGAGAGGCTAGCAGTGTTGTCCCATCGTTGATTCCTGTTATAGGTCTCCCGTGAGCCCCCAAGCTGACAAGCTTTTGAAGATGCACCTGCGCGCCTGGGAGGCAACGAAGCCTGTGCCGGTTGTTTGGCGGCCTTCTCAACCACCCCAGAACCTTTCTCTACTGATGAGGGATATTATCCCGAAACACGAGCCATGTCTCATGTCTAGAGATACTGGAAATACCAAGTACTTACTTGCACCAACCTTGGTGAAACACTCACAAACTTTTTCCTAACTCTTCAAGCTATACGCACTGCATATACCAGAATGCAGAGGGGCGATCCGGAGGAGAGGCTAGCAGTGTGCTTCCATCGTTGATTCCTGTTATAGGGCTCCCGTGAGCCCCCAAAGCTGACAAGCTTTTGGAGATGCACCTGCGCGCCTGAGAGGCAACGAAGCCTGTGACGGTTGTTTGGTGGCCTTCTCAACCACCCCAGAACCTTTCTCTCCTGATGAGGGATATTATCCCGAAACACAAGCCATGTCTCGCGTCTAGAGATACTGGAAATACCAAGTAGTTACTTGCACCAACCTTGGTGAAACACTCACAAACTTTTTCCTAACTCTTCGAGTTATACGCAATGCATATACCAGAATGCAGAGGGGCGATCCGGAGGAGAGGCTAGCAGTGTGCTCCCATTGTTGATTCCTGTTATAGGGCTCCCGTGAGCCCCCAAGCTGACGAGCTTTTGGAGATGCACCTGCGCACCTGAGAGGCAACGAAGCCTGTGACGGTTGTTTGGCGGCCTTCTCAACCACCCCAGAACCTTTCACTACTTATGAGGGATATTATCCCGAAACACAAGCCATGTCTCGTGTCTAGAGATACTGGAAATACCAAGTACTTACTTGCACCAACCTTGGTGAAACACTCACAAAGTTTTCCCTAACTCTTCAAGTTATACGCACTGCATATACCAGAATGCAGAGGGGCGATCCGGAGGAGAGGCTAGCAGTGTGCTCCCATCGTTGATTCCTACATCTTGGATGTAGAGGCCAAATACTTAGCCCAGGCGTCAAGATCTTCAAACAGAAGAGAGGCTAAGTCTAGAATTCTAATTCCATTCAATCAAACCACCTTCAGACCTTTCTCTGGTGTCACCGACAATCTGGTGGCTATAATGAGGCTTGCAGTAGAACAACTAAGCAAGGGTGAGGTACTCGACTGCTGTTTTATAGACTACAGCAACATTTTTGACCACATGAATCGCCAGCTGTTTTGGTCCAAACTTGCTGCCTGACAAATTACACCACTCTTATTGCATGGTGTTCAATTGCTTTATTATAACACCGGGCCAGAGAAAAATTGGGAAATAATAACACAATTTCCATCAAAATCAAGACCCATCACTGTGTTAAACAAGGGTGCGTGCTGGCCCCTGAACTTTTTAATCTGTATATCTGCAATATACTGCTTGAACTGAACTCCTATGTGAGCCTAACTCCAAAACATGGGAACCGCCTCAAAACTGTGCTGTTCTATGTGGACAATGTAGCCCTTAATCAAACAACGATGGCACTACAAAGATTGATTAAGGCACTGTAAACACATAGCAGCTCAAACGCAATGACCATAAACTTAGAAAATACTAACATTATAGGGTTTGGAAGAAAATTAAAGCTAACAGGGGCTTGGTTCACGGACAAACACAGTATGATTAATCCAGCAAATATAAATACTGCAGATGCTGACTGGATGATAAAGGAGGTAATTTAACACATCTCAGTGCGTGGAAACCAAAAAACGCATCTCTTCAATTTGCCTTTCAAACCATGTTAAAAGCAACAGATCGGCCTACTTTTGAAACCATCTTGAAGATAGTCAGCACATAATGAATTCCAACGCTGGCGTATGATACAGAGGCTTTTCCAGGCAGATTTGGTGTCTTGTTCATCAAAGTACAGAGCACCATCTTCAGGTCTTTGTTTCAGCTGTTGCACTATACATCACCTGCCCATATTAGGTTGGAAGTCAAACCAAGTGACCAACACTTTTCTTAATATATGCACTAAGCACGAGCTGCCAACATAGAATCCTTAAAGTATCTAATCTGGACTGAAGCAAAAATGTGCAACCTCCATGGTCATAATCTTTGGTCAAATGCCCTTACAGATCGTCTACAAATGAAAGGTGAATTCTGTCCTATGGAGCCATCTTCTGCCCCATCATCAGTTCAAAACAGCATTAAACATATTGGTACATACAACCGCTCCTTTCATGATGGACCAACATAGTTTAAATAGAAGAAAGCATGCCCCCCTCCTCATAGACAACTATGAGCAAAGAGGGATTCAAAGTTACCTTACTGAACCATTTACAGTCCATTATAAACGGAGGTTTTGCCAGATACGGCTGCCATAGTTTTCATCACTAGACCTTTTGCCATCTTCGGTGAACCAACCAGCCTCCAGCAAATGTTACCTATGTCGTTTGTATTGAGAAACATTAGCACATTCCCTTTGCATTTGTCTATATCTAATCAGCAAACAAAGAAAATACATTTGATGGCCCCTGATTCATCATGGGGTGAAGTTGGTTCAGGCTGTCGTTGAATTTGTTCTGAAAGGAGAGCACCCTCTAAGTGATACTAAGCCTTATACGATTTTTTTATACAGCATTAAGGAATGAGCACATGTGGTCACAGCAGTTAGGCTGCTAGTGGAGGGTTGTCATCCTACTCCGATTTCACTTTACTAACAATTTCCTAGGTGACAGTCTCAAGTTGATAACCCTACCTATCCTGCCGCTATGAGCAACACAAATCACAGCTATTGCTTTAGTGCCATATGAGTGATTACTGTCCTTTGAGTGCACATGGTTTCAGTGCACCAAGCTTTACAATCCTGAAGGACTGGGTTTTACTAAGACCCAGCGGTGCCAGGGACAACACCTGAAACCTTTGTGGGTTACCTGTTCCGGCGTACAAATGACAGAGACACGGGACACTTCCTTCGGCGTCAAAGATTCGAGGTTTATTTACTGCAGGGAACACAGAAGTCACAAGAAGTACATAGCATGTAGGTTCATGGAGACTGTTTCAAATTGTATCTGTGGATCGCTCCTTTTATGCAGTCTTTCGTCATACGACAACATGGCAAACAAAAGGTTACAACCCGGTTCCCACAGTAAATTTCATAGGGGGTCGCTTTCATGTATTCAGGGTCCCGGAACATAATTACAGTAGCATCGCCGGTTCCCAACTGTAAAAGTACATCTTCTCACCATTAGTGCATTCTATTCCGGCAATAAACGAATCAAGGAAGAGTCAGAAACAGGTGCAGAGGAAGACGAGGATAGCGAACAGATTGAAAAGAGTGTAAGGGGGTGCTATCAGAAAACACGATTGCAGGGATCAAAGGAGACGTGCCTAATGAATGCACAACTGAGACAATAGACCGGCACGCCAAGATGAGCCTCGAGCGGGGCCATCTGCCTTGCAGTGTCATCCCCCTCGTCATAAAGACATCCTCAAAGGAACACGTGTCTTCGGCAAGAGTTTGGGAATCCCAGGGTCACAAAGCGGACAGTGTCCGTTCGCCGGCTACTTGAGGGCAAGAAACAAAATGGATGCCGTATCTAAAATGGAACCAGTGGGTTCGGATGGAGAAACCCACGAAACAGACGAACGGTTTAGGTTAGCACAGCGAAAACGCGTACACCCACTAAACTCGTCATTTGCGGTTCATAGATACCAGACTCGACCATATTCGAGCAAGTCGAAAAACACCACTTACAATTGTCACGGAACCTCAGACGCTCCTTTTGCCCTCATGTAGGCAAGCACTAGTCGGAATCAGGATCGATCTCGATATTCATCAGACCATCCAGATGTTGCTGCAACATTATTCTATCCATCAGTGCTTCCTTGGTAACAGGTGGCCGTCTTATACACGTTGTAGCACAGAGGCCACATAAGGCAGGACCACACTGCACACAAAGACAACACGTGAACAGGAATGCTACAACAACCCCAATGATCATCAGAATTTTCCAACCCCACGTCGACATTAGGCCCCAAAACCACCCTAGTAGCGTCCAATCCCCTACGTCCACGTGTATGGACTCGGAGATCTTATGCAACTTCGAGATGGCTTGATAGACAGTTGGAGCGTTGTCAGGAATGAAAATGCAGCAGCTCGAATGGATCACCTTACATACTCCACCTCTATCTGCAAGGACAACGTCTAAAACCATACGTTTTTGTAACGTCATAAGCCTGTCAGCCTGAAGCTCTGCTGTAATGTTACCAAGGGCGCTCGCAGTGATATTAGCGGTCGATTCCACCACTCGAGTCAATTGTCTCAGGTTCCTACTATTGATCATAGGTCCCCAAAACGGCAAGAAACCCTTAAAGAAGTCTCCTGCTTCTTGACCGTCAGTGTCCTCTTCGCTAATCACGCCTCTCACAACTCTGGTCTTGTGATAATCCGACCCAACAGTAAAGGTCGGTGGCAACAGATTCGCAATATAACACGTGCCTGAGAAGTCACGAGGCAACCATGTATATGCGCGGTCGTAACAAACAAAGTAAGTACCCTTGGCAGTCAGAAAAACAGGGGAAGAGGCCGTCGGCAAAACATACGTTTCGGTACAGGCACTCCTCCCGAGCTGAGCTTGCGGGCTTCGGCCAAGGCCTTTCAGATAGAAATTACCGAGATGGGGTACGATCCAGATCGGAGACGAGCTTTTAAGCTGCCGATCACCCACTGACATGCTATATTCAGCCTCACTCAGATCTCTGTATGCTCGCACCTCTTCCTCTGGGATAAGCGATGCGTCAAAGATATCCCTATCTAAATCGGCAATCGCTCTTGCCAAAGGCTTGTGGTACGGGCCAGGACCATGATCTGCAGTGCGTGGCTCTTGATGGGGGTAGGAATCTAGTGCGCTGCGAAACATTGTTTGGAATGCTCGAGCTGAACCCTGGGAACTGTAAGGAAGAACCAAGTACGGAATTCCCCTATCCGTGGTATGTGGCATTAACCCACACCCAACAGTTGGTAGTGTTCATCACCAACTGATGTTGATGAAGGAGCTGAACAAAGGAATGGTTCATAAATTCCGCACGTCTAACTTGCTCGTGTTGGGGTAAGATGTGAAAGGAATGAGGAGAAACAGTGGAAGTAGGTTTTGGTTCAGAGGAAGGGGTAGGTGAAGCAGAAGGCAGTAATGATTGTATCGCATAGTATACTCCACCCACCAGTAACAAAGAGACAGTTAGGAACAGTAGGAACACCTGAAACATAAAGCATTTGGTACGTATAACTCTATGCAGTTCGAATCTTTGCGCTTGAGTCTTCTCCACTTCCGACAACTTTGAGAATGCCATCCTCTTAAACCGTCCGCAACGTTCTTGACGCACTTCGTTCTGTGCAGTATTGGTCAATCCCCAGGAGTTCCTAGGAATCAACGGCCTCCGACCTAGTGTCAGGACCTACTAAACAGAAGGAAGTACCCGCACGGCCCTACGGTCAACCCGGATGTAAGGTTCTTTTAATCAAACAATATATACAAAATCTCCTAGCTGTGGAGAAAAACACACATATGTGAAAAAGCACTCAGAATTTGATGAAAACCACAGTTTGTTCAGAAATGTTCAGAGTGATAATGGGGGTAACGTGAATTTCAAAAAGGAAGAAAAAAACAAAAATCATTTATTTGTCTCTGGTATTGGATCGAAGAAAATATCTGGTTCTTCCAGGACGAGTCTGCTCTTCAAACAATTGATCGGATTGTGGAGCAGAGTCCTGTCGGTGAGACGATAGTTCAGATCTTGAATTCTCCAATGACAAAGATTCAACAGAGTTATCTGGCTGCGCTGAAGTATCTCCCACAGGCTGAGCGTCACAAAGTTCGGCAAAGCTTCCGTTTCAGATGCGGCGATGCCAGTCCTCACCCACGAGTCCACTGGTAAAGGTATTGGTACCTTTTTGGTGTGGGTGGCGTGCACCCAATGTTTGCGTCCCTCCAAACGAACAGCGGTTCTCGTGGCGAGTAGCACTTGGAAGGGTCCAATAAACCTCGGCTCGAGGTTTCGCTTCCGGCCAAAATTTCTTGTTACCACCCAGTCTCCAGGTTGGAGCTGGTGGCCTGGACCCTCCGTCTGCGCTGGCAGTGCTTCAAAGACCTGTTGATGAATTAACCTCAGTTTAGCAGTCAGATCATGAAGGTAATCAATTAGCATTGGATATTCAAGATTGGTGAATGCACTAGGTCTAGGAACCCCCCAAATATTAGCAGGACGGCCGAACACAATCTCATATGGGCTGAGCCCTACTCGAGAGTGTACAGTCGCCCTGGTTGACAAAAGAGCCAGAGGCAAAGCGTCGGGCCACGAGAGACCAGTCGTAGCCTGAATCTTTGCAAGTTTTAGCTTTAGAGTACCATTGTACCCCTCAACCAAACCTGCTGACTGGGGATGATTGGCGCTGTGGAATTTTTGTGTAATTCCAAGGCCCTTACACACACTCTTCATCACACTCCCCACAAACTCACTTCCGTTATCAGACCATACAATCCGTGGCATTCCATACCGAGGAAAGTACTCCTTCAGGAGGACTTTCGCTGTGGACAGGGCAGTATTGTCTTTGAGAGGATAAGCTTCAATCCATCGGGAGAATGCGCAAACCACAACTAAAACGTATTTCAGGTTATTACATCGCTCCATATGGATGAAGTCCAGCTGGATGACCTCAAAGGGACATGTAGGAGGAGCAAAGTGGCCAGGGGGTGTAGGAGTGCCCTTGCCAGGATTGTACATCATACATACCATACAATTCTTGACCAATCTCTCAGCACACTTAGCGATACCATCATTCTTCCATACAGGGGATAACAACTTGCAGATACCTTTCACACTAATATGTGACAAACCGTGTGCCATGGTCACAACAGCTAGCACATATGCATCCGGCAACATCCATCTTTGATTCTCCGACAAATCAATCCATCATCCATTCGCATCCAATTTTCCTGTGCTGTCCTTCCACTTAGTCTTTTCAGTTTCGGTGGCCTCATTCTGAATCGCTTTCACACTTTCGACAGTATCCTCACACATACCAGTGTCTGCAGGCCACCTTACCGAACTCGTCACATACATTCTAGTGGCAAGGTTTCTCGCAGTCTCCTTAGCGATCTCATCAGCAAACGCATTGCCACGACCAACATCATCCGTCACCTTACGGTGCGCACTGCATTTAATAATCGCCACCTGCTTAGGCAATGTGAGTGCGTCTAAAAGATCGTTCACGAGCTGTCCGTGTTGGATCTTCGTACCATGTGATGTCATAAAACTTCTCTCTCGCCACAATCGTCCAAAGCTATGGGCGACGCCAAAGGCATACTGGCTGTCGGTAAACACATTCACCCGCTTCCCTTTCGACAAAACACACGCTCTCGTCAATGCAAATAATTCCGCCGCCTGAGCAGAATTCTGATTCAATCTCGCAGTTTCCACAACCGTACTCAACGTTACGACAGCATAAGCAGTCGTCACATCACCATTTTGCAACTTAAAACATGAACCGTCCACATACAAAGTACCATCGGGGTCTTCCAATGGAGTGTTTTTTAGGTCAACACGACCCTTCGTTTCTTCCTCAGTTCGCAAATAACAATCATGTGGTAATACCTCGTCTGATTCCATATTGATAGGCAACAACGTCGCCGGGTTTAGAACATTGCAGCGCTTTATTTGGATATGACTCGCCAAAAGCGTCAACTCGTAACCGGACAACCTTGCGCTCGTCAAGTGTTGGGTTTTCGTACGATTTAAGAGAGTGTCAACTGCATGCGGAACCATCACCGTAAGCATATTATCCATGACCAATCCCGCAGATTGTCGGATGGACACCGCAGCTGTCGCTGTCGCTCGTAGACAACTCGGCAACGCTCTAGCTACTGGGTCCAAGGTCGAGGAAAAATATGCACATGGACGCTGCTTACCGCCAAATTGCTGCGTCAAAACACTCAACGCACAACCTTCCCTCTCGTGAACGTGTAGTGTGAACGGCTTACTGTAGTCAGGAGTACCTAACACAGGGGCCGAACACAACGCATCACGCAGTTCAGAAACACTTTTCTGACATTCTTCCATCCATGGCAAAGGAGATGGAACATCCTTGCACGTGAGGGCTACCAATGGTTTCGCTAGCAATGAAAAATTTGGAATCCATTGCCTGCAGTATGACGTGATACCTAAAAAGGCACGCACATCTCTCTGAGTTGTTGGCACAGTCATTCGAGCAATCGCTGCAATTCTCTCTGGGGTCAACCGTCTTCCCTCCTTTGACAATAAGTGACCTAGATAGGTTACTTCTTGGCAACAATATTGCATTTTAGAAGGTGACACTTGTGATGTAAGTCACAAAGATGCTGTAACAGAGACACCGTAGCAATTTTGCAAATCTCTCGCGTGTCCGCAGCCACCAATAAGTCATCGACATATTGGATCAAAGCCGCACCAGCCGGTAACACAAACGCGTCAAGTTGACTCTTCAGGGCTTGACTGTATATCGATGGACTCTCACAGTAGCCCTGAGGAGCGTGTTTAAACCTAAAGCTGCATCCACCTAACGAGAAACCGAATAGATCCCTGCTTTCCTCAGCAATCGGAATGCTAAAGAAAGCATTCTTCTGGTCGATCACTGAGAACCAGGAAGCAGATGCTGGAATCAGAGTCAGTAAAGCCGTAATGTCAGGCACCACAGGAAACTGAGGAACCACAATTTTGTTCACCTCCCGTAAATCAATGACAAAACGATAAACAGGAGGCTTAGATGGATCAGTGCGTTTCAGAATAGGCAACACAGGGCTATTACACACGTTTCCCCGAGTCTCCTCGATAACATCTTTCTCGATCAAGTCATAGATGATCGCTAACAACGCTCGCTCACCATCAAGGGAGATACGATACTGGGGAATACATGGTAATCGCACATTTGATTTCGATTGGACAACATAAGGGGAGATGTCAAACAGGCCCACGTCATTGGGACCCGTTGCCCACAAAGAAGCAGGAAGAGAACTCAATTCCGGTGGGAGCTTATCAATTGACAAGTACATAGGAGAGATCACTCTCTGACCCAATGTAAGCTCCACTCCCGCAGGAGAACAATACAAAGTCGCATATAACCGTTTCAGCAAATCCAGGCCCAACAGATTTTCACCACAACCAGTAGTCAAAATCAAGGGAGCTTTCAGCTCACAAGGCCCAATTGTAAGGGGCAAAGGGCAAGAAACCGGATTGCTAACAGGGGCGCCAGAGAATCCAACGGAAACATTTGTTAAGCCAGACAAAGGTGCGCCAGGGAGTTTCGAATGCATGATGGAACTTTTCGCTGCACCAGTGTCCAACAGAAAAGGCTCAACTACGCCCGATGTGGCAACTGCGACGTAAGGCCCTCTCTGATCAACCGGAACTGATACTACTCCCTCTCCTTGTCTATGGCTGTCCTAGTAGGTACCGTCATCAATACCTTGTTCGATATAAAAATCGTCCACATGGTACTGTGCGGATCTACCGGATGATGAACCACGCTGATCAAAACAATTATTAGAATCCGATGAGTTGTTAGAACGTTCATTTTGATTCTGAGTAACACCACGACCCTACCACGTGAAGCTTGTTGAGGACCACTACGACCTCCTCTAGATGAATTACCGTTATTCCGATCGCGCAGAACCGGGCAATCAAATTTCAAATGACCCTCACCTCTACAATAGGCACATTGATTGTACCCAAGCATAGATCTCTGCGAAGAAGAGTCGTTCCGTGACTGCGACCTAGCGGGCTGCGATTGCGATCTATTCCGCTGTTGAGAATCGTTTTGATTTGAGCGCGGAGGATACGCTTGTTGTAACAAGACTTTCGTTTTGAGCTCTTTCGTCTTTTTATCTGCACGATCATTTTCCTCCTTCTCTCTATTTTCATAAAATTGAGCCGTGGCCAATATCTGAGCAGAGGTGGAAACGGCCCAAGCACTCTATGAATTTTTCAATTTGTTGCTAAGTTCAGGCAACAAATTCGATACAAATTTATCCACAAACAATCTCTGGCCTCCCTCAGTGCCCATATCTTGACCACTATGATCGATAAATGCCTCCTCAAATCTCGTAAAGAAATCGGAGACACTCTCGTCCTTCTTTTGCTTACAGGCAGACAGTTTATCCCAGTTAACTTTCATAGCTGGCATAAGTGTCTTCATAAGGGTAATTATTCTCTGGGGAAGATCAGTAATGAGCTGTTCAGGCTTAGCCCCACCAACTTGTTGTACTTCAGCCGCTGTAAGCGCAGCCCAATCACCACCTAATTCAGCTGCATGATCTTCGTGACGTATCTTCGCCCATACCGGTTGCGGTACGACATTGCCGAACAACATGTCGATGTCGGCAAGATTCATTATCGTTGCATCCACTAGTTGAGACAATTCTTTATAGTACCCTGCACGATTTTTGCGAGGGTCAGGCAAAGTTTGCTTAACCTGCAAAACTTCCGATCGTTTCCATGGAAGGTGTATCCACACTCTCTGGAAGTGTGGCAAAATAGCAGGATTAACAGTCGCATCACCTGGCATCCACACTGGGGGAACCTCACGCATGGGATACTGACCAGGCGTCGACATCCATTCCTCATGTTCATCCTTAAACAATGCACGAGGCATCACAGTAGGACGAAAAGATAGAAGATGCTCGACAGCACATCGAACATTGCTACCCACAATCATACCATTCGAAAACTGAAGCTGAAGTTCAGTTACAGCAGCCAGTACCTCGTCTACCGCGTCAACTGATATCTCGTCACGTAAGAATTTGCACATTTCTTCGAACACGAATCTCTGTGTTGGCTCATTAAATTGAGAAAAAGTCTCAACAACTAGGCGTGGGGGATTCTTAAGGGGATACCTAATCCAAGTACGCGCCATTTTAATTAATGTATCACGTTCCCTACCACCAGGAAGCTGGCTTCGTCGTTGGGGAGCATCAGAATCAGCAGACCCAAGAATCGGTCCAAGAGGAGAGTAAAAGTTAGCAACAATATTAGGAATACGTCGCCGAACAGACGGGGAAGAGGAGAAAAGTAAAGGGGTAAAAATAGAAGGACCAAAAACAGGAGGAGCAGGAGCAGTAGGAGTAGCCACAAGAGTGGAAGTAGTGGGAACAGTAGCTTGAGAAGGTATAGACGGTGGAGCAGTGGGGACAGTAGCAGGTAGAGGAATAGGGACAGAAGGATTCGCAAGGACAGGACCAGCGACAGGCTGATTAACAGCTGCCGGAACAGCAAGTTGAGGAACAGGGGGGACCACTGGAACTATAGTATCCTGCACATATGGAGGTGGCGACTTCAGTAGGTAGGACAACAAAGGGTCCTCTACTGCTTCCTCTCCCTTCTTATCTGTACCCGTCGGTAGAACAGGATAACATTTATCCACAGTCATACGTTGTAATCTATCAAAAACTTCCTTTTCCTTCTCTTCTTTGTCTCGCTGAAACTGTTCTGCATTTCTCATCGCTGTAACGATACCTTCTCTCTTATTACGTTTAAGCTGTTTGATTTCTTTTTACTTGGCTTCTTTACGCCATAACCGAAAGGAATCAAACATGGCCGGCCTTGCTTTTCTTTGGAATAATTTAGCTTCGAGATTATCTAAAATTGGGGTCTCAAAACTACCATGAGGTGGTCAACTAAGGACACCGTCATCTTTAGTGTAACGAACCCAACAATCATTGAATGTGATAGGACCCACACCATGGCGACTATATAATTCATAAATTGGAGTTCCGACCGGAGGTATCGGACATGAGTCCTCCAATCGGGAATCCGCACCACAACCTCTAAAACAACTGAACAAAGTACTACGGCCAGGCATCGTGCACATTAACCGAGTTTCACAAACGTCAAGGGTTATTGGATTACAATATCCCCGCAAAAATGCAAAAACCCTCGGTTTTTGGCGACTGCAGTTGTCAAATAGAACAACTAAGAGCAAAACACGAAGGACCACAAATGCAATGGAACCATGCAACAACCAAGCACCCACAACAACTAAGGATTCTGGGGAGCGACCCACAAATACTTAACTCAAAGAACAATGGCGTCACCAGGAAGGCCCGTCAATCGTCTCGCTGTACCAAGGTCTACGCCAGGCGCCAAACCAGGTCGACAGTCAGGGCAGCAGTCCGTCGCAGCCGTCAGGAGGGAAAAGTCGTCGGGCCACTTGTTTTGACAACAGGATCGATGAAGCGGGGTGCACCTTCCCTCGGAGATTTCACACGAAGTTCCCCCCGATCGTCGGGCTTTGGACCGGTACCGCTGATGCCGCCCCACGTTGGGCGCCAACTGAAGGACTGGGTTTTACTAAGACCCAGCGGTGCCAGGGACAACACCTGAAACCTTCGTGGGTTACCTGTTCCGGCGTACAAATGACAGAGACACGGGACACTTCCTTCGGCGTCAAAGATTCGAGGTTTATTTACTGCAGGGAACACAGAAGTCACAAGAAGTACATAGCATGTAGGTTCATGGAGACTGTTTCAAATTGTATCTGTGGATCGCTCTTTTTATGCAGTTTTTCGTCATACGACAACATGGCAAACAAAAGGTTACAACCCGGTTCCCACAGTAAATTTCATAGGGGGTCGCTTTCATGTATTCAGGGTCCCGGAACATAATTACAGTAGCATCGCCGGTTCCCAACTGTAAAAGTACATCTTCTCACCATTAGTGCATTCTATTCCGGCAATAAACGAATCAAGGAAGAGTCAGAAACAGGTGCAGAGGAAGACGAGGATAGCGAACAGATTGAAAAGAGTGTAAGGGGGTGCTATCGGAAAACACGATTGCAGGGATCAAAGGAGACGTGCCTAATGAATGCACAACTGAGACAATAGACCGGCACGCCAAGATGAGCCTCGAGCGGGGCCATCTGCCTTGCAGTGTCATCCCCCTCGTCATAAAGACATCCTCAAAGGAACACATGTCTTCGGCAAGAGTTTGGGAATCCCAGGGTCACAAAGCGGACAGTGTCCGTTCGCCGGCTACTTGAGGGCAAGAAACAAAATGGATGCCGTATCTAAAATGGAACCCGTGGGTTTGGATGGAGAAACCCACGAAACAGACGAACGGTTTAGGTTAGCACAGCGAAAACGCGTACACCCACTAAACTCGTCATTTGCGGTTCATAGATACCAGACTCGACCATATTCGAGCAAGTCAAAAAACACCACTTACAATTGTCACGGAACCTCAATCCTTGGTGTCAATTTGCAAAGACCTCTTTTTAGCCATTAGTCAATCCTATACCTTTACCCTGACCAAGGAGAGTTGGAAGCACATGGCACTTTGTAATCTCGTATATGTTCAAACGATGATGACATTGATAAACCGGTATTGATACTTACTTTAATGTGTTGACATTTTTAGGTAATTTTCAACCTTTTAGCCACCACTTAGCTAGGGCAGTCAACTGGCTTTTGAAACATTTGCTTGTATCCTCTGATTTGCCCTGGACTTAGCGCTTTACTCTCCACAGAGCATTGTACTTTAAAAATGAATGCAGTACTGTAAACAAAAATGTTACCTTATGCAGTTTTGCAGGTGTCGCTATACTTAATTAACTTTAATCAACCAATCAACCGGGGGGGCGTGGCTAACCGAGCAGCGAGATGGCCGCTCTGTGAGCGAGCTCCGCCGGCTGCACGCCAATAAATCCTTCACTATCCTTCCCCACGCACCTGAGGGGACCGGTTGACGGATGAAAGAACTGCTGCAGACCGGGAGCGCGATCGACTGAATCCTCAACGCTCGAAGTGTGCTGAGCGACGAGATCTGGCGGCCGCGGGTTGCGCCGGCCCGTACGCTGGAGCCCGCCTGCTGCTGTGGAGCCCGAGGCGGCGGTGTCCTCTCACCGGACCCCGGGGATTTCTGGGCCATCGCCGATCGGCGGAGGGACGCCTACTCTGACACCCTCGGCGCGGGGCCGGGTACCGCCGGTGGCCGCTGCAGTGAGACATTTGTGGACGTCGGCCGGGGGCGGAGAGACCATCGGACTGAGGTAACGGCTCTGGGGACGGCCGGGGCTGGGGTGAACGCGCGTCGCCGCCATATTGTGGTGCGGCCGGGTCGCTGGGTGAGAGGCTGCAGACCCGAGGCGCAGCAAAAATCTACCTTGTGCGCGCCCCTTGCTTGGCATACCCCAGAGCCCCTGCAGATCGCCGTTTGGAGGGAGAGAGGCGATTGAATCCTGTTAGTGGGTGCTCCGGTCTCGGGCGCCGCAAAAAGCTGGAAGACTCAGCCCGATCCTGCCAGGGCCAGTCCCACACTCTGCCCCTTCCTTGAGGATCGCGTGAGGGCTTGAAAGGACTGCCGTGGGGCGCTGGTTGACCTGCCGCGAAACGGGGCTGTTAGCCCCCCCGTTCCCTCTTGCGACAACACGGGCAGTGCCTGCCGGACCTGCTGGGTAGCCGATACGGCGCACTGGTAAGTGCGCCACACCACGCCCTGAACACCCCGTCCCACGCGTGTCCGAGATGGGGGGCACGAAGGATGCGAGGCAGCCCAAACTAACGTTTGACCAGAAGCAGAAGGCCAAGCAACAAACAGTGGACACGGGAGCCGCGTCATCCCCTCCCAAAAGCCCTGCAGCTGAGATAGATTTCGGCGCCTTAATGCTGGAGGTCAGATCTAGCTTGAAAAGTATCGACGCTAAGCTGGACGCAATGGCCACGCAGCTAGAGGCGGTCAAGTCCAAAGTGGATGTCCATGAGACGAGGCTAGACTGTCTGGAGAACAGACATACCGAATGTACCGAGTTCCAGCAGCAAGCTAAACAACACATCACTAACATTGAGCGCGAACTGGAATCCATGCGTGCCAAGGCGGATGACTTAGAAGCGCGCTCCAGGAGATCCAACATCAGAATCACTGGCATTCCGGAGACGGATAACACCGGGAAGATGGAGGTCTTTGTCACTGACCTTTTACACGAGCTGTTTGACCCGGACCTGTCCCAGGTATTCACAGTGGAGAGGGCGCACAGGACACTGGGCAAGAAACCACCACCAGGCACCACTCCTCGCCCTATACTGGCCAAGCTACTCAATTTTCAGGACAGAGATCGCATCCTGCAGATGGCCCGTGAAAAAGGCAAAATTATCCATAAGGGGAATCATATCTCGTTCTACCCTGATTTCACTCCCCTCGTCCAGGCGGCCAGGAAAGAGTTTATGCCTGCGAAGAAACTCCTGATGCAAGCCGGAGTCCAATACTCCTTGTTGTACCCGGCCAAATTGAAAATCTTTCATGAACATTCTGCTCACTTCTTCACTGACGCCAAATCGGCATTGAAGTTTGCCAAACACATCTGTACCCCCGACACCAGACACAAATCGCCGAGGTTGGAGGATGACGCCGCCCGAATGAGCGACAACGATTGAGGGTTTTGGGATCATGGGGTCTGTGCTGCCCCTTTCTGATTCAGCTTGCGCTTGCTGAATTGGTCGACTCTCATGTGACGCAAAATGGAGGACACTGCTGGTAATGTCGGGGCTGGCCTGCTCACGCTGGGAAAGCTTTGGTTGTTGACTGTGTCCCAGGTCTGTGGCGACTTTGTAAGACCACTTCGCCATTACTGTTTGGTCCGCGTGGCCAGGCACCCCTCGGGTGTTGCAGATATCCTTAGTGTGCAGCCACCCTGTGCACTCAGGGGTGTCAGCGAGGAGCACCTCGCCCCCATGGGGTATCTCCTGTGGTTTTTGTTCTCAGTTCACTTAAGTGCGATTCGTAGCACGAATGGGATTTTAGCACAACCTGATTGGGGGGTTGGCGTGGGTGGGGGATGGGGGGGGCTGTTGAGAGTTTTGTTAACGGTGCTGGAAAGGTGCAATGCGGTATATTTTCTCACTTCTATGCTGTGTAGGGGCGGGCGACGTACTGGTCTTGATTGTATGATGAAGGGGGACGGGGCGGAGGCCTGGTCAACCTGGATACGCAGCAGGAATGGGGGGAGTTAAATTGTGGACTTGGAACATTCGGGGCCTTGGGGACTATAAAAAAGCCAAGTTGATGCATAATGTGTTGACCAGACACAATGTGGACGTTTGTTTTTTGCAGGAAACGCACATAAACTCGACCCCATCGCCCAGGTTAAAACATCACAGGTGGTCGCATATATATTCTGCTATATACTCTAACTATGCACGGGGGGTTGCCGTCCTAATACGAAAAGGGTTGGACTGGAGGGAACACAATTGTGTACTGGATAAGGAGGGTCGTTATGTACTTGTGCATGGGTCATTGCAGGGTAGGCCGCTGGTTCTGGCTGCTATATACGGCCCAAATGTGGACGATCCTGATTTTTTTCGCAATGTCTGGGCGCAAATTGTATTGCTAGATTGTAACCTGATTGTGATGGGGGGGGATTTTAATGTGGTGCTGGACGATGATTTGGACAGGAGGGGCGCGAGTAGACCTACGCATGCTAAAGCGAGACAGGCGTTGCTTGATGTGCTTGAGGAGGGAAGACTGACTGATGTGTGGAGACTTCGTCACCCTGGGGAGAGAATGGGGACCTGTATCACATGTCACCATGATGCCTGGTCCCGCCTGGACTTTTGGCTGCTATCTCCTGAGGTAGCTACATGGGTGGGAGAGGTAGATATTCAAGCTAGGTCACTTTCGGACCACGCCCCCTGCATGCTAGAGCTGCGTACACCCAATGTTGCCCCTAGGGCATTTTCATGGCGACTGCCAACTCACGCCCTTACGGATCAAGTGTTCACTGAAGAGATCAGAGAAGACATTGTCAAGTACTTCGCCGAAAACGAGGGTTCGGCCTCCTCTGAGGCCATAGTGTGGGACGCCTTTAAAGCGGTGATACGGGGCCAATGTATTGCTCGGCAGGCAGGGGTACTACATACCATACGTCGGACTCTAGCCCGGCTAGAATGTGAACTTAAAGACCTGGACCTGGCATTCTGCCGTGACCCTACGCTGGCACTAGCAGGCAGCCTTAAGACCAAACTGCTGGACTTCAACGAGGAGGTGCAGAGGGAGGTGAAGTTCCTGGGGAAACGAGCCGAGGCCCGCAGATATGGGGAAGGTGATAGACCGAGCAGGACACTAGCCAGATTGATTGCTCCCCAGGCACAGACACACTATATACACACTATCCATACTAGTGAGGGGTCCCTGGTCACAGGCCAAGAGGCTGTACTGCAGGCCTTCGCCGACTTTTATGCTTCCCTTTACACGTCCAAACGTGCTGCTCCGGCTTCCTTGGACAGCTTTCTTGACTCTATCGCCCTTGTCTGGTTCAATGACAACCATAGGCAGTACATGGACCTGCAAGTCTCGGTCCAAGATATAGCTCAGGTTATCAAGAGCATGCCAGCTAACAAAGCTCCTGGCCCTGATGGCCTGACCACAATGTTTTACAAGACATATGCTGAAGAACTGGCCCCGAAACTGCACTCAGTATTCGTTGAGGCACTGGAGCTGAATTCCCTCCCAGATTCCATGCACGAGGCGTTAATTGTCACCCTATTAAAACCCGACAAAGACGAATTATACCTTGACTCCTATCGTCCCCTCTCTCTCATTAATGTGGACGCTAAAATTTTTGCCAAAATCATTGCAGACAAATTACAACCGATGCTACCCATCATCGCTCTCCCGGACCAATCAGGGTTCATCCCTGGCCGTGCCACCTCGCACAACCTCAGAACACTTTTCTCCATCCTACACTATCTCCACCCTTCCGTTCAGGCCGCGGTTGTGTTCTTGGACGCGACCAAGGCGTTTGATTCTTTAGAGTGGCCGTACCTGTTTCGTGTCTTGGGCAGGATGGGCTTCAGTCGTAACTTCCTCACTCTCATCAAACTGCTGTATGACAAGCCCAAAGCTCGGGTACGAGTGAATGGTTTGGTGTCCGAGCCCTTTTCCATCTCCAGAGGGACTAGGCAGGGGTGCCCATTGTCGCCCCTCCTCTTTGCTATTGCAATGGAGCCACTGGCGGCCAGGATACGCCAACACCACACGGCGAGAGGGATTGGCTTCAGCTCCCGCAGTCTGCTGATCTCTCTCTATGCAGACGATGTCACTCTGTATGTCAACAACCCTACAGAAAATCTGAATCCACTGCTCCGGGAATTTGTACGTTTCGAGGGTCTGGCGGGCGTGTCTATCAATTGGTCCAAGTCGGTTGCATTCCCTCTAACTGACGAGACAGTTCAACCTCCCTCGGACTACCCCCTGCGTTGGGAGACTGACGCGGTCAAATACTTAGGGGTCTGGATCAGTCGTAACACGCAGGAATTGTGGTCCCTTAACTTCGGCAGAGCAGTTGACTGGCTGGAGCGGAGGGTGGAGGTCTGGAACAAGCTTCCCCTGTCCCTGGTTGCGAGGATTGCCCTGGCGAAAATGGTGGTCCTCCCGAAATTCTTATATATGTTCGTCAATCTTCCGCTGCCCATGACTGCAAACTTCCATGCACGCGTCCGCTCCTTACTTTTGTCTCTGGTGTGGGCTGGGGGGCAGGCGAGGACTTCTTGGGCCCTGCTTACACTCCCGTTGCGACAGGGGGGCCTCGGAGCACCTGACCTAAAGCTATACTCGCTGTGCGCCCAGGCTCAATTTTTGCATTTCTGGGTCTTCCCCACCCCCTACCAGCCGCATGTGGCGGTAGAATTGGCCGCGGTTGCCCCGTTGCCACTTCGGGTGGCGTTATATGGTAAGGTTTCCCGCCCATCGAAGGAGGTCGACACTGTGGAGATGATCCGCTGGTCCTGGAAGGGGTTGCGACACAGGGCGGGCCTTCCCCTGCTATATGCGCCGGCTATTCCGCTGCAGAGCAATCCGATGCTACCCTGCCTGTGTGCTAGGGGGGATACCATCACGCTCCAGGGGAGGCGAGTGACCACTTTCGCGGACATCTACCCCGATGGGATGTTTGGAGAGTTGGGTGTCCGTGAGGGCGGCCAGCCTACCTCGTTCTCGGACACGCTTCTGTATCACTCTCTCCGAGAGTCCTGCAAGAAGATGTGGCCTCAATTCCCCGAGGAACCTCCGCAACTAGATGCCCTTCAAAACTTGCTATCACGACCCTCCCCCGCAAAACTGGTCTCTAGACTGTACAATTGCATGCAGGAGCAGGCCCCGCTCACCGTGCCAACGGCCAAACAAGCTTGGACCGCTGACCTGGCCGAGACCCTGACAGATGACATGTGGGAATACTGCTGCAAGCAGCTCACGGCGCTCTCCCCGAACTATAGGCTACGACTGGTCCATTTTAAGTTCCTGCACCGGTACTATTGCACACCGGTACTGCTACATCGCATGGGCCTCCGCACTGATGCTTCATGCTGGAGGTGTGGTGGGGCTGACGCGTCCTTCCTCCATGTGGCGTGGAGCTGCCCTAAGCTAGCTGAGTACTGGTCGAGCATCTTTGAGGCTATAAATCACATGTTACACAGGTCAGATGAACCCGCTCCGCTTCTGGGGCTCCTGGGATACGTTAAGGACACCGAACCCTGTGACAGGAAGCTACATGCGATGCTGCTACTTTACGCCAAACGCCAGGTGGCGATACACTGGGGCCGTGGTGCCTTACCTACTTTCACCGCATGGGTCCGTGACGTTACATATGGTCAGACACAACTTACGAATTACTGGGAAATGATGCCCACCGCATCTAGGCCTAATGACATCTGGGAACCCTTCCTTCAGTGGACTAGAGGGCGGGCGGGTTCAGACGCCTCTGTGGACTCCCCTGGGGCGGGTGTTTCGGATGACATGGGGTGAAGACCTTGGCCCCTGTGTGCATTTCCTAGGATGGATGGATACATGCCTTGTAGATGGGCCTGAGGGCTGTGGAATGTTTTACTACTGTCGGGTTCCTTGCCTGCCCCGTGTCAGACAGATTTGACATGATGTCCCCCTTCCCGGCCGGGCGCCCCACTGCTTTATGCTGCCTTGTAGTCCTCCTACAGCTACCAGTGCCACCTGTTGTCGTCCCTCTATGGCTGACTGGTCCTTGTGCGCGTGTCCCTGCGTATGTGAGATGTGATATATGTTTTTGGGAATAGCTCTGCACCGAAGTTTGTTGTTTCCCTCCGATTGTTGCGGGGGGGGTTGGGCGAAAAGGTGCCCGTGGACGTTTTAACTATGCATCACCTTTTTTCATGAGCTGCGGCCCTGACACTCGCCTGGAGTGGCGGGGCGAGACCGAGAGCCTGGGATTCGTTTGCCAGTCCACGGCACCCAAAAATGTAAGACTATCCACTTTGCATTGGTTATACTTTTGTACTCCTTGCCCAGGTCAAGGACCTGCATCTCCCTGAGTAGACAGACATTGACCTTGTTATGACTCCTCATATGGTACTCCTTCTTGGGAGACATCTGTTGATATCGCGGCCTGCCTCCGGGTTGTTGGCATGACGCAGTGTAACCTTTCTTTTGTACAATAAATGTCTTACACCAAAAAAAAAATAAAAAAATCAACTAATCAACCGTAGAAATTCCTGGCCAAAATTGCAGACCTACTGAGGTTTCTTTGGTAAATAATTTCATGATCATTAAGTTACTGTTATTCTCCACATCCACATTTTATATTGGAAATCAGTCTTTTATGTGTTTTTAGTAGATTTTAATGAAGATTATGTGTTTGATTTGTGTAATTCTTGTTTTAAACATTTGTTTGCACTTTAACAGACTTGATTGTCTAAATAACGTAAAGTAAATTGTCTATTCGCACATACTAACAAAATCATTTATAAATAATAGGAGTATGTTAGTTAGCCTGTAAGCATATGTGCATGACATGTAGTGCTTTTGATTCACATGCTCTGCAAACTCCTTCCATCTAGTGTTGGGTTCGGATGTGTGCAAGTTGTTTTTCTTCTAAGAAGTATCTTGAGTCACAAGTTAAAGTGACTCCTCCTCTTGATGCTAATGTGCATGGGCATCGACTCCAGATTGTTTTCCCGCAGTCGTGTGAGAATGGAGTGTAAGTAACTGTTATTAAAAAGTTGACCATGCATATGATATTGCAAGTAGGTACTGCAACGGCCACAGGTCTCAAGGAAGGAGGGCAGGCACATGTGAATCTGCAGCACTACATGCCACGAATAGTTGCTTACAGGGTAACATAATCGGTTCTATGGCATGTGTGGATGTAGATACACATGCTCTGCATAAACTATAAAGCAGTGCCCTCCTGAAAACTGTGGCATCCTGTGGGTATTGTAGTTGTTTGGAAAAGGGTGCGTAGCACTGCTTGTTCTACATTTGCTTGTTGGTGTGCTAATACATCCACACAGCACAGTAATGTTTAGTTAAAGTGTGTATGGTTGTAGCTGCTTTATAAGTCTCAGCTAATAGTATATTGCTAAGAAAAGCCACAGATGCTCTTATTTTGCAGGTAGAGTGTGCTCTAAGAGGTGTGGGCAAAGTTATTTTAGCTCTGATGTAACATGTCTCAATGCATTTAATTATCCATTTAGAAATACCTGATTTTGAAATGGGCTTTCCCAAGTGAGGGGGCAAAAAAGCCACAAAGAGTTGCTTAGTTTTACGAAACTCTTTAGTTCTGTTAATATAGCACTTTAAAGCTCTTTTAATATCTAGTGTATGAAGGGATCTTTCTACAAACGAATCAGGTTGCAGAAAGAAGACAAGGAATTCGACTGACTGATTTAGATGAAAAGTAGAAACGACTTTTGGAAGGAATTTTGGGTTAGTCGAAGGACTACCCTGTCTCTGTGTAGTTGGAAGAAAGGTTTTTTCAAGGTTAGTGACTGAAGCTCACTGACATGTCTAAGAGAAGTGATGGCTACTAAAAAGGCCATCTTCCAAGGTAGGAACTGGAGAGGGCAATAAGGCAAGAGTTCAAATGGCAGACCCATAAGTCTGATGGGTACAATGTTGAGATTTCAAGCAAGTGCAGTTGGAAACCCTGGGTGGAATTACTCTATTAAGGCCTTCCATGAATGCCTTAATGACTGGCCTCTCAAATAGTGATAAATCGTGTCTGTTTTGCAGGTAAGCAGCTACTTCAGCTATATGCAAGCATATTGAAGTGTACTCTAGTCCAGAAGTCTGCAAAAGCAGTAGATAGCAGACAATGTTTTGCACAGTTGCATCAAACTGGTCGATGTGTTTACCAAGGCAGAAGAAACAAATATTTTCCACTTCGCAGCATAACACGCCTTGGATGTGGGGTTATGAGCCTCTATGAGAATGGTTGAATGGTCATACATTCTGGTGGGAGATTTAGGTATCTGAATTCTATGACTTCAGGAGCCAAATCGCAAGGTACAGTTCCTTTGGATTTGGGTGCCTAACTTCTCAATGATTCTGAGTGAAAAGATCTGTATTGATGGGAAGCTTCTCGTGTGGCACAACTGAAAGTTAAAGTAGTGTGGTGAAACATGGTTGTTGAGCCCAAGAGGGAGCTACCAGAATGAGGGTGAGAGATGTTTGCCTGAGCCTCCAAACCACTAATGGAAGAAGAGGGAGAGGTGGAAAAGTATAGGCAAATATCCCTGACTAGTTCATCCATAGGCCAGTGCCCTTGGATAGTGTGTATGGCAGCCTGGAGGCAACGTTTTGGCATTTTGTGTTGTCTGCAGTTGCGAACAGGCCTGTCTATGGAAACCCCCACCTGTGGAAGTATGGGAAGAGGACTCTGGAGTGGAGTTCCCACACGTGGACTGGTTGCCTCATCCTGCTGAGGAGGTCGGCGAAGTTGTTGTCCATCCCTCAAAGGTGTTCCGGTAACAGGTGGATGTTGTGACTTATCACCCAATGCCAAATCCTCTGAGATAGGTGTGATAACCATAGAGTGTCCCCCCCTTGTTTTTGTAGATAGAACATGGCTGTGGTGTTGTCCATTAGGTCCAAGACAACTTTGGCTTTCAGGTGGACTAGAAATGCTTTCAATGCTAGGTAAACTGCTTGAAGCTATAGGTAGTTGATGTGGAGTCTTTGGCGTCCCAGAGACTTTGAACTTTGAGATCCTGTAGGTGTGCACCTCATCTTGTAAGGGATACGTCCTCTGTGAGAATGTTCTGGGGAACAGGGGGGAGGAACAGCCAACATTTTGATAGGTTTTGTATATTCCACCACTGCAGAGAGTGATGTGTGTGGCTGCTATGAGGAACCTGAGATATTTTCAGTGAGCTTGATGTATTGGGATGTGAAAGTTAGTTCAGTGCAGATATAAAGTCTCCTTGTTGTATTAGAGGAATCACATACTGAAGAGTTACCGTGTGGAAGTGCTCTGAGAGGATGTATTGGCTTAACGGTCTGAGGTCTAATACAGGCTGAAGTGAACCATATTTTTGGGGAATGAGGAAGTATAGAGAGTATGCTCCTGAACCTTGTTGTGCTAGAGGAACAGTCTTGATGGCTCCTTTTTGCAAGAGAGCCTGTACTTCTTGTTTGAGCAAGGTTTGGTATTGTTTAGAGAGTATTTGCCTGCAAGGGGGGATGTTTGGAGATGTTTTGATGAACTCTAGAAAATAGCCATGTTGGAAATATATTAAGCCACAGTACCAAAGTACTCAGTAAGTAGACCAGACAGAGACAATTTAAAGCCTTATAGTGCTTGATGTTCGGTTAATTGAAGACAGAGGATTGTGGTTTGTAAACATGTATTTGAAAACAGGAATAGACAGATGATGCGTGTATAGTCACAAGGTGACTTTTTCAAGGCTACAAACTAATTTCTTGGTCAAAAGTTGCACAGTTGAAATTATATACTGACTTGGTGGACTGAAAAGTGATTAGTCAAGAAGATAATCAAACTTCCTGGAGTTCGCTGGGTATCATGTAACTCGTCAGTGTGGAGGAGTCTCGCTTGTTAATTGTAATTAACCAGACAAATCGCTTCACCAACTAAGCACGGCCATGGACCATCACCCACAGAATCAAGCCGGCTGAGGTTTAACGAATATGTCACAAAAGTGCTTTGAAACTTCTTCAAATACTAATGACTGTAGCTATTGTTGATTCTTTAGCAGTTGAAAAAAGCAAAGATAGCACTTGCTCCTCACGTCACTTGTTCATGGTCTTTAGTTGCAGTAAATGTAGGTGTTTGAGTATGCACATTTAGATATACAAGATGAAGATAGACAGAAAAACACACTCCTTGATGCACATGGAGGCCTTATCTTCCAGACAGTTGGGTGATGTGTCTAAATGAATGATGTGGTACCAATCTGGCATACTTCAAGGCTCTACACCCATAGCTAGGCGTTTTCGTGTTAAATAGAAAACATGCTGATTTTGAGTCTTACTTGGAGCTAGCCGCCAGTCATACGGTGCAGCACGAACGGTCTCATCTCGCACATACCCATTATTCACCAGGTTCTGCACCAGAGTATGCAAATAACCTGTAAAGAGAAATTTATTGTTACATGGAGCAACAGTTTTCCGCCTCCCCTTTGTTCGTTAGCAAGAATTACCAATCAACCTTTCATTAATTATGTGAAAACAGTACCAAAAAGTTGGCTTTTAGATTTGCAGAGAACTGATTTGTTAAGGATTTCTTTTCAATTATTCAATATGCTCACTACAAAGTAAATCAACACTGTATTTCAGTGATACATGAGTATTTATCATGACATATCACCAACATAAGCATAGCTGAATAGCATTACATGTAAAGTATCATTAGAAACTGGTGCTACATAAGCGCCCACATCAAACCACCTCATCTTCAGAGGGTAAATTATATGATACATATCAATATACACCTGTGTGATTTTAACTGTAGATATTAACGTAGGGGTTCCATAACTTGGGTTAGGAAGAAGCAAGGGTCAATGTTGCATTCGCTCCTGAAGCATTGTTGCCGAATATCAAATAACTAATCTATGGTGCAAATTGAGAGGATAGACCTCGACACCACCCATTTTATAGCGTTATCCCTTCTTCTGGCTCACAAACGCCTCACGAGGAGGAGGGACTTTGATATACCTTAATAATGACATGAAGGAGTCTCATCTGGATCAGTACTATTTTTCCCAGTTCCTCATTGACATTCACCCCAGTATTTGGTCACCTTGGGACATTCCCAGGTCAGGTGGATAAAGTACACATTTTTCACGGTGAGATATATATTATGTTAACAATTTTGTAAAGATCCTGGTTACTCCATACAGAGTATCCCAGAGCTAGGAATCCTTCCCTAAGATGGTCCAAAACATAATGCATTTAACGTCCACTGGCAGGCCAATTACACTCATTTTTGCAAGTTAGAATTTTTAAACAGCAATCTCTCCATTGGTCATCTCACAGGGCTTGTCCTTGGTTAGAATCCTTGATGTGTTAGGCGCTACAGGATGTTCCATTGGTCTGCATCTGTGCCCTTTTATAAAGTTGTGATATAATGTGTTCTGTTCTTCTATTACTGATCATTTCCTTCAGTTCTTTCAACTGGGTTGGTCCCTTTGGGTACACCTCTAGCTGTCCCTAATTGCTTAGGAGTTATAAACTGTCCTCCAGTAAACACAACCCGTAAGTATTCTAGCCCTTGTTTTTGCAGTTGTTGCGTGGACTTTTGTTCTTTGAGACCTCTGGCCTGTAGTCTGTCCCCAAGCACTTGCAGTGCATTGCACCAGATCCATCTCGTCTGGGTAAAACACTAGGGCACAGAGCAATGGCTTGGAGAGGACATGACTACCCGGGCAACATGAAAATATATTTTGTGATCTGGTACTCCAAAACCTACAGCCTCTTATGGCAGCATCACAATGTCCCATCTCACCCAGGGTTGCTTTCTTGCCCATACCAGCCTTGTTCTGAGAATTTTACATTAGTCAAAGAAAACATCAATCAATCAATAAAACTATACATATAAAGCATGGCTTATCACCCGTGAGAGTATCCAGTCACTGGGCTGAGGGTCTCAGTCGAAGAGCCAGGTCTGGAGTCCCTTCTTGAAGTCTGCCAAGGAGTGTGGTGTTCCAATGGGGAGGGGAAAAGCGTTCCAGGATTTGGCGGCAAGTTGGGAGAAGGATCGACATCCTGTGTGGCAGCAGCAGATGCAGGATGTCTGTGTAAGGGAGAGGCGAGTGGAGTAGAACTTTCTGAATGGTTAGTGGAAGTTCAGGCAGTGGTTCATGTATGCCAGTCCTTGGTCGTGGAGGGATTTGTAGGGGTGGGTCAGGAGAATGAAGTGACATCTCTTCTGGATAGGGAGCCAATGAAGGTCTCTCAGGTGCTGGGAGATGTGGGTCCTTTTGGGCAGGTTGAGGATCAGTCTGGTTGTTGCATTCTGGATTGTCTGAAGTCTTCTCATGAGTTATCGGGTTGTGCCTCCATGGAGTGCGTTGCCATAGTCCAGACAGCTGGTGATGAGGGGCTGCAACACTGTTTTCATGGTGATGGTGGGTAGCTACTTAAAGATTCTGCAGAGCATGCGGAGCATGTGGATGCAGGCTGAGGGGATTGCGTTGACCTGCTATTTCATTGAGAGTTCGCTGCCAAGGATGATGCCGAGATTACGGTGGTGATCTTTTGGAGTGGGGGTTGGTCCGAGTTCCGATGGCCACCAGGACTCATTCCAGTGAGATGTGTGGTTGCCAAAAATCAGCTTTTTTTCTGTGTTGAGCTTCAGTCAGTTGTCTCTCAACCAGGCTGAGATGTTATTCATGCAGTTGGGAAAGTTGTTTTTTGTCATAGTGGGGTCAGCTGAAAGTGAAAGGACGAGCTGTGTGTCATCAGCATAGGAGATAATATTGATGTTGTGAGTTCTGACGATGTCTGCTAGCGACATCATGTAGATGTTGAAGAGGGTGGGACTGATGGATGAGCCTTGCAGGATGCCGCAGGTGGTAAGCTTGGGCTGTGAGGTGAAGGGAGAGACACTAATCCTCTGTGTGCGCCGCGTGAGGAAGGATGCCATCCATCTAAGAGCATTGTCCTTGATGCTGATCTGGGGCATAGGGTTTATATGTGTGTGATTGGAGACAGCATTGAAGGCAGCGGAGAGGTGGAGAATGATCAGGGCAGGTGCTTCTTCTCTGCTGAGTAGTGTACGGATGTTGTCTGTCACGCCAATCAGGGCTTTCTCTGTGCTCTGGTTGGCTCTGAATCCAGATTAGAAAATGTTTAGATGGTTGTTTAACTTTAGGTGTTTGGTGGGTCAGAGGTTGATGGTCTTCTCCAGGACTTTGGCGGGGAATTGGATCAGCGAGATGGGGGCGACAGTTCTGAAGGAGGTTGGGTTCTGCGGAGGGTTTCTTGAGGAGGGGTTGGACCTCTGAGGTTTTCCATTCATCGGCGAAGGTGTCTGTTGAAATGGAGGAGTTGAGGATGGTGGTGAGCTGGTGACTGATCTTGTCACTTTACGAGGTTGAAGAGTAGACAGGGGCACAGGTAGGTGGGTACACATGAGTGGATGAAGTTCATTAAGGCCTTGGTTTTCACTGTGGTGAGTTGTTCCCATGTGGTGAGTGGGTGATCGGCGTCTGTCTTCGCCGGAGCGGGGAGGCTGAGGATTTCAGTGGCTTAAGGCTTGAAGTGTCTGTAAATGTTGACTTATCTTGTTGTGGGTGTGGTCTGCTAGGGCATCACCGAACTCCTATGAGGGTGGAGTAGAGTGTTCTGTAGCTGAGAGGTAGGTGAACTCTGTGACGATGGTGAAGAGTTCCTTGGTCTGCTTGGTGTTGGCCACAATGCTGTGTGTAAGGGAACTCTTTTTAGTTTTAAGTAGGTGGTGGTAGTTGTTGAGGGCAGATTTGAAGATGGCTCGATCACTGTTAAATTTAGCTAGAGCACCATTTTGTTTCCCGTTGTTTGCATCTGCATTTTACCGCGCTGAGTTCTGGGGTGTACCAGATGGCTCATTTGGTGGTTCCATGCATTTTTGCTGGTTTGATCGGGATGACTTGGTTGGCGGCGCAGGTGATCTGAGCGTTGAAGTTTTCTACTGCTTGGTTCTGGTTGGTATAGGCGCCGGACTGGGAGAGGCTGAAGGCGTCGGTACATTAGTGGAGAGTGACCTTTGTCCAACTGCGGAAGGGGGTGATGTGGCAGTTGCGGATGGTGTGGGGGGATTCGGCGATGGTAAAGTGCATGATGGAATCGGACCAGGTGAGTTCCATGGTGTGGCTGTATCTGGATCTGTTTCTGGATGTGAAGATGGGGTCCAGTGTGTGCCCAGCTCTGTGCATGGGGTCTGAGACCAGCTAAGTGAGACCAATGTTGTCCATTGGTTCCAGGAGGTCAGTGGAGTTGGTTTCTGTGGGAAGAGGTGTTATGAGATGGACTGAAATGTATATTCCCCGAGAGTTAGAGTAGCTTTGGACAGATTAAGATTTTTATGTAGCTTCCCAGCCAGCCAGAGACAGCACCTTTTTTCCATTGGTTCACGAGCACCATCAACCAATCCATCCATAATTGTCTGTAAAACCACAGAAGCATCTTGATGCACATTAAAGCCCAGGTAATGCACTGAGCCCTCTGTCCACTATAAGGAGAACTTCAGTGAGCAATGGTTTGTGCAGTCCATAAGATGAAGTATCAGTGATTTGTTCCTATTCATTTTGAGACTCCATAGGCCCTTGAACCAGATAATTCCTCTCACTACCCAATGGAGGTTAGTCTTAGGTTTTCTTACATAGTACAAGACATTGTCTGTGAATAGTGAAATTATCATATGTTTACCTGAAAGCATTAAGCCTCACTGAGAGTGACATTCCCACATTACATATGCCAGTTGTCCAGTTGCCAAGAAGTGTGGAGCGGCGATAATAGGCATCCCTGGTGGGTGCTCAGTCTAATTTTTGAAGAGATGGGAGAAGATGCCATTCACCTAGCATCAGGGAATCGGTGATATCCAGGATAACAGGATGCCCATTTGTTTCTGAACAGCCTTCATGTGTTACTACTGAAGGGAATTAAAAACCCTTTCTACGTCAAGAAAGACATCAGTGTCCATTTTAACTGGGTCTATTTGGTTGGCATTAGCAAAGGATGTATGAAGACTGCAGATTGTCAATTTGCCTGGAATAAATCCAGTTGGGTCTCATAACATCAGACCAAGATAATATGGCATTAACATATTAGTGATAACCTTATCCAAGATTTTAGTGTCAGTCTTGAGGAACGCAGCTGGTCTATAGGAGGCACATATCGACTTTTTTTAGCCAGGCCTCAACATCATTACAATAATTGCTTTTTTCTAGGATAGAAAAAGGCTGCCCTGTTCATAGGATTCTGCTAATATCTCTAGAAGGTGAGGCAAATTTGCCAATATATTCTTTATAAAATTAAGTAATTTGACCATCTGCCCCAGCTGCTTTACCATATCATGAAGCGCTTTCTTACTCATATACTGTTATAGGTTGCATTAGAAATTCTCTCCTGAGTTGTCAAGCCAGGCCATTGTCAGCCTATCAAAATATTGAAACATTTCAGCTTCTCTGTATGACAGTTGAGAATGTATTATGTCCTTATTTGTAGGCAGCTGTCCTGTGTGCATCCCAGACTACTAATTGAGAAGCTTACTTGGTTGCATTGAGATATATATATACATATATATATTCACTGAAAAAACCATAGGTTTCACACCGGTTATAGTTAGGAATTAGCATTTAAAAAACCTATTAAATTCACTGAAAAAAACATAGGTTTCACACCAGTTATAGTTAGCTGGAAATTTTACTGATATAAAACCATTGAAATTCCCACGTTATAGTTAGTCGGACTCACTATAACTTGCGCGTGCAATGCACTGCTGATGACATCACATATTACATCACTCATGACATGGTCAGTGACATCACTCATGACATCACTGATGACATCGTCCAGTGAATGTGTGTCTTTCTGAAAAATAAATATATTTTATATATGTATATGTTAAGATCGATCGAAGAATAAATGTTTAAATAACTGTCTAAATGGATGTTTTTTTTAAAAAAAATTGATTGGTTAACTGGCTTATTAAGTGTATCTTAGTGAATACATATATTAGCAAGTAATGTTTAAATATTTAAATATATGTATCAGTGTTTTACTTTATGTATAAGTGGCTGCATGGGTTGGTGAGTAGCTACATGTGTGTGTATATGGGTTATTAGATGTGTTTTTTTAATATCAGTATGAGTGACTGCATGGTTTGGTGGTGGTGTTACTTAAGCACATAGATGCATCAATGACTGACTCACTGTTTGTATGTGTTTTGAAGACAGCATTTGTGTAGGATTGTATGGGTGGATGAGTGTGTATATGTGTGTGTTAGAGAGTGAATGCCTCTCTCACTAGTGTCTTTATGAGTAACTACATATGTTTTAATCTTGTATATATGAGAATTGATGTATATAAGTAAGTATATGTGAGAGTGAGAGATTGAAAGAGTTCCTGTTTAAATAAGTATGTGTTTCTATAAGTGATTGTTTAAGAGAGTAAGTATGTGTAAGTTTCCTTAGAAGTAATGTGCTAATGTGTGTATAGTTGTATATGCAAATAAATGGATGTTTATTAGTTTATTTGCATGTGTGAGTATATGTATGAGTAAGTTTTTGATGACTGTCAGTGTGTAACAGAATGAATAGGGGTATCACTACATATGATGAGTGAGTATATGTATGAGTGAATACATAAAACTGTTGGTGAATGTGTGAATTTGTATATAGATGGTGAAATTACTGAATTGGTTGTTGTAACTGGTATGGGTATATCCACTTTTTTGTTAATGTTAGTTTCTATTTTTGAATATGTGTTTCAAAGGTTACTTTACAGTGAAAGGAGGTCTGTCACTGTGTTACAAGGATGGTGTCATCAGTGATGTCATGAGTGATGTCACTGACCATGTCATGAGTGATGTAATATGTGATGTCATCAGCAGTGCATTGCACGCGCAAGTTATAGTGAGTCCGACTAACTATAACGTGGGAATTTCAATGGTTTTATATCAGTAAAATTTCCAGCTAACTATAACTGGTGTGAAACCTATGTTTTTTTCAGTGAATTTAATAGGTTTTTTAAATGCTAATTCCTAACTATAACTGGTGTGAAACCTATGGTTTTTTCAGTGAATTTCATAGTTTTTTTTAATGCTAATTCCTAACTATAAGTCTCACTTTATAAATAAGACTGTTAGCACTCTAGTTGTTCTTTAGAACACTCTGGTACATTCTGTCATTGGGCTACAGTTGGGCTACATCTAGTTGAAATTTGGGCTACATTTACATTTTTTGGTCTCTGGTGGCCATCTTTGGGCTACATTGGGCTACATTGGACTACATTTGGGTTACATTTTGGCATTTTTGCATATATATATATAGCCCAATGTAGCACAATATATATTTTATCAAAGTTAATTTTCGTAAAAACCACTTAAGAATAGGGCTACCAGTCCCTACAATTTTTCCCATTTTTTTTTTTTTTTTTTGCTTTGGAGCGCTCCCGGTGCGCTTCCCGGGGAGCGCCCCGAAAAGCGTACTTTTATAAAGCGCCCCCGGGCGCGCTCCGAGGAGCGTCCCGTAAGCGCCAATATCGCGAACGAAAACATGATCATGACGTATCGCGTAGCCGCGTCCGCGTGATACGCACGGCGTAAGCGCACCCGGAAGTACTCGAACGAATACGATCGCGCAACGTAAACATCCGACGCGCTTACGCTACGCGACCCAAAGCGCCCCCGGGCGCGCCCCGGGGCGCGTAGCGTAAGCGCGTCGGGTCATGTGACCTGAAAATAACACTTTTCATTGGTTCATAACAGTTTTAGTTTCATAATGATGAAGCCCCTGGTCTTGTGACCTGAAAATAACACTTCTCATTGGTTCAGGACAGTTTTTTTTCTAAATGATGAAAGACCCCACCTTTTTTCCTTATTCTGACTTTGTCCTTTGACTGAGGAAGACCTGTTTGTACATCTCTGTACCTTTTTGATATTAATAATGGCTTCAGTAGCAGCAGCAGCTGGTGCATCTGCCCCACCACCACCACCACAACCACCAAGAGGACCACCTCAAGATTATATTGGTGGTCAAGAACAGGAGGAGGAGGAAGAGGAAGAGGAGTAGGGGAGGAGAAGATGGCTGCCTGAAGAAAATACCCCATACAAACCCAAGCCACACATTGTATGGGAGTTTTTTTCAATCCCAGAGGGCAAGAAAAAAGTGAATGCGCCCAAGGTAACTTGCCTAATCTGCAATGATGAACTTTCACGGGGCAACCCAAACAAAAAATATTCATTTGGTAACTATACCATGATTCGTCATATGACCAGAAAGCACCCAAACAACTACTCTCGTGCTGAGTTCAGGGAACTGGCCAGTAACCTCCCCCAGTCGTCAAGGACCACCTCCCAAACAAACCAACCCACTTCATCGGGACCAGAAACATCCGAGATGATGCCTTGCATTCAGCCAAGATTTGCTGATTTTAAAATCACTTGTTCTGCATGTGGCAAGCTTATCGCCTATGGTGAAAAAAGCGTTAAGCTCATCGTCCTTGCAGGTGATAATCACAAGTGCCCCAAAAAGAAGTAATTTTTTGGGTTTTTTATTTTTTTGCTCCAGTTGAGCCAGTTTCAATTCCCTTTTTTTGTTTCTCCCCCTTAAAAAATACAAAAAAAATATAAAACTGTTTTGAAAAGCCAGAAAAAGTTCAAAAAGTTCAAAAAACACAAAAAAAATATAAAACAACAAAAAGAAGAAGAAAAAAAGTTCTTTTTAGAACTACCTCCAATTTCTAAATAAAAACTTCATTTTTTAAAAACTGTCATCTTTTTCCTTCATTTTACGCTCCCCGGTGCGCTACCTGGTGCGCGTACCGGGCACTTCCCCCGCGCAAAACGAAAAAAAAATTTTAAATGCCCCGCGGGGCCCTTTTATAGCCCCCACATCAAACCTAGGGGGTCAAGGGGGGGTCTACCCTGCCCCCTTATGGTCATTTCCCTCTTTGTTTTGCCCACCTCTCGTGTCTCGATCCTACCGAGACACAAGATGGCGGCCGCTCCGGACTGTTTAGAATGTTTACAGACAACTGAGAGCCAATCAGCTTTCTGCGCGCAAGTCGCGTGGCGCGCCTGGAGCGCTCTCCGGTGCGCGCACCGGAGAGCGCCTATAGATATATATATTTTTTTTAACCTAAATTACTCAAAATCCACTGCAGCACATATCTTGAGACATAGCAAAGGCACATCGGGCTACCAGTCCCTACAATTTTGCCAAGTTTGGTGGAAATCCATTCAGCCGTTCGGGCTAAAAGTGAAATCGACCGCCCTATGGAAATTAACATGGGGAAAACGCGTTTTGGGACCCCCCTTTAATCTCGGCCCCCGCTTGACGTATCCCCCCCAAACTTTCAAGGAAGAACCGGAGCTCGACGAGACCATTTTCAGGAAATTTTCAGGCAGATTCGTCAACCGGTGCCAAAGTTATTCCAAATAGAATTTTGAGATTTAACATTGAAAAAAATCCTAACTATAACTACCTACTGGCGACCGCCAGTAGGTAATATATATATATATATATATATATATATATATATATATATATATATATATATATATATATATATATATATATATATATATATATATATATATATATATATATATATATATATATATATATCAATTGATAAATATATATCAAAATTAAGAATTGAGGGTATATATTTGACATGAAAATGTGTTTTTTCATCAGAACTCATCAGCTGATATTTGGAGAAAAAATGCTTAGTTTCCAAAATATACTTAAAACTGATATTTGAGTGACAAATCATGTGGCGCTGAGGAGATATTTTACAAGTAGGATTACCTTAGCGCCAGGGGCATCAGAGCTATGACTGGTATGTATTACCCACGTGAAAAGGTATTTTTTACATTACTGCTGGCAACCTTGCCTGATACACTGAGGTGATGGCTCATAGTAATCTGGCACATTGTTGTCCATAATGTGATTTTGTCTGATTTGGTCACTGATATACCACTAATAGTATTAATAGCTTTGGATTATCTTCATTGAACATAAGTAGATCTTATTACTGAAAAGGTTGCCACCGATCGATCTAAAACGTTTACTATGGCGTTTGTGCCCAGGCATCCTAACATGCCTGGGGTGCATTTACAAGGATATCCTGTTGAAACTACACAGATATTTTCATACTTGGGTGTTTGTTTGATGCAAGGGGTAATTGTGGACCCCATACTGCTAAAGTGCGTCAGAGATTTGTAAACTCAATAGGATATATTTTCAATCTAACCTGTATCGGGAAAAAAACATGTGAGGTGTGCAGGAGTAATTGTCTCCCTATTCTTACCTATGGGTCTGGCATAAGGCCTATTCCAATATTAATTCCCTTCAGATTGAACACAATAGGGTGCTTAAGCTGTTCTTGGGTGTCCCTCCTGAATGCCCAACCTACAACACGCACCAGGAGTTTGGGAAGGAATGTGTGGCTGATAATATTAAAATGGCCCCCTCTGGTCCTGTGCTGCTCTATCTGGGATAACCCACATGGATCATTTAACAGGGAGGTTATTACTGATTGCCTATCATGCAATAGAGGACTGAGAATCCCCATGGCTCAAATATATTACGACAGAATTGATGAACCTGGGGAGGCCGGCCCACTGCCATGACTGAACACGTAACAGTCTGGGTTAAAAAAAAGTTTTAAGGCATTGAGGCACTGCCAAAGGGAGAAAATCTCAAAAATTACTATAAGGGGGCTACGCAAGCTCCAAACTACACCAGCCTTGAAGCCGTACCTAGACTGGGATACACTACTTTTAACTCGAGTTAGGCTATTCTTAGTAAGATGGCACCTCAGTTTCCCTCTTGGCCCATTTGATCCAACTAAGAGCCATATTATCAAGAACGGCGATAACGTTATCGCCGCTTTAGCGGCAGGAAACTGCCTCTAAAGCGGCAATAAGGGGCTTGTTAATATGCCCTTGTGAATTCCCATAGAAACCCAGGTTCTGGTCTGAACCTGGGCGTCTATGGGAATTCAAAAGGGCATATTATCAAGCCCCTTATCGCCGCTTTAGCTGCAGTTTCCTGCCGCTAAAGCGGCGATAATCTTATTGCCGTTCTTGATAATATGGCCCTAGCATTTTATTATGCCTTTGTGATAAATCCTCCACCCAGAGCCTACTTCATTGTTTTTTTGGGTCAATTTTATTCCATTTTCACTAAAAGGTTTTGAAATCCATTTATTAAATAACGGGGAATCAGAAGATGTGTTGCTGCCTTGGCATACCTGCAACAACTTAACTCCCCATCTAATTGTGTTAGCATTTGTTCTTTTTTTAAATGTGCTATTTTTCATTCATTGAAACTTTATTTCTGCTATTACAGCCATAAAAGCACATAAAAAATGTGCAACCACATAAAGTTCAAATCACAAGGATAATCAATTATCACGTAGAAAAGTAGATGGTGCACCAAAAATTATAGAATACATTAAGGGAAAATGGGCAATAAAAATCATCACTTTGGGAGAATTGGTTATTTAAGAGCTACATTAAAAACATAAATGATCATGTGAATACAAAAACCAATTAAAAATTCATGTCAATGGTATATCTAAGCCCATCATCAACTAGCAGCCATTGGAGCAGGTATTAATATGTTCCATATTAGCTAATCAACAGGTGCCTACACTTACAAGCATAAATCTTACATAATCCGTAATCACAACAAATGGGTAAAAGTAGCAAGTGTTATAGATACTCATATCAATTTTTGAGCAAATGACTTCATATACACCACATTGCAAATAAAAAATGTGAGATTGCAACGACAAAATCCGGGTCGGTATCTGTTTTTAGAATCCTAAAAAATTCTATATAATTTCTAATATCCAGGTTTCTGCAAAGTTGGATCACCCACTTAGATCTAGGCCTCTTATAGGCCAGACAGAAGAACACCACATGAATCACAGTTTCTTCTTCCACTAAACACCCAGTAACACCCGCCCACTTATTAGTTAGGTCATTAAGTGGGAGTTTCCCATATCTGAATTGCAAAAACACCTTTTTGCTAAAGGTGGTTGTACAGAATATAACACCCTCTCAAATTTATATTGATACTTAATATCCAAGAACCCATACGTTAAACTGGATGGGTTCGCCATCTGTGAGATAAGTGTCAGATTGTGTTCCTTCAGTGCACTAACTAAAGATTTTTGGGAGATCGATATACACGTCTCCTCAGGTGCAATCCATAGGTCCTCCCTCCCCATTGCTCGAAATGAATCCCTAATAAAGGACAGCCAGGGGATTCTGCCAGCCCCGAGGGTGGACAGCACCGCTTTTAACACCATGCGCGCTAGCGGAATTCCGCTTACACGCTGGGGTTTGCGAAAACGCACTTTACGTGACGAGCTGGGCTCGTCATCAGCGTGCGAGGAGGCTACGCCATGACGAGCCCAGCTCGTCATCAGCGTGGAAGGGGTTAATTCCTCCCTATAGTGGGCCAACTCTGGCATGCTCCAAAGCCGTCGTCAATACAGCAGAGGGCGCAATGAGATTACGTCCGCAATCGGGAGGATATCCAAATCCATCCTCAGTGGTACTAGGGGTGTTTTTTTGGGCAGGCTTAAAATCTGTCTAATAAAACTATTTTTGTTAATGTAAGGACATTCGCTATGTTATGCCCCCACAATTCTGCCCCGTACAAGGTATCTCCCCTTGCTTGGACTTTCTAAATTTCAACTGGTGGGCTTATGACCTTTAGGGCACAACTCTTGTGGAGTTTTAGGATCACCCAATAGCCTGGGTTAGCTTTAGGTTGGCCTTATTGATTTGTGGTCCCCACCCCATTTTGTCATTTAGGGTAAGACGTAAGTAATCGAAGATGGGGACCCTTTCCAGTGGTCTATCATCCATTCTAGGATGTGGGCAGTTTATGGAGTTAGCATTGAAGACCATATATTTTGTCTTTTTGATGTTAACCACCAGGTTCCTCCTCTGGCAAAACTGACTAAATTTCTCTAATACACGCTGCATCCCCATTGATGATTTCGAAACATTAGTGCTGGAAATTTGCTGTTAGCTAGTTTTGGGGGGTCGATATCCTTGACGGCAAGAAGATCTTCGATTAACCCGTCAAGGAAAAGCGAAAAAGAGAGTTGGCGCAAGTACACAACCCTGCCTCACCCCCTTTTCAACAGGAAAAGGTGCTGTCAATTTCCCATTCCTGCCGAACCTCGCTCTCGCGAATGTTCCCTCATGGAGACGTATGAGCTGGTGGCATGAATAAGGTGGAGCCCCATAGCCAACATAATGCCCCACAAATGATCACGGTCCACCATATCAAACGCTGATTTAAGATCCACGAATGTGAGGTACAGGCTCTCACCCTCCAAGACTATGGGGCTTATTATCAACAACTAGCGATATTTATCGCTAAAGAAGCTTAGCGACATTTTTTTTATCACCAAGCATCGCCGGATTTTATCGCAGAGATAACGTGCTATTAGCAACGTTTATCTCCAATGCGATAAAATATCCGGCGATAGCGACAAAATGCGTGAATATCGCTGGAAAACCAGCGATATTCACGCATCATCGCCAATAGGGTCTTAACCTGAATATTCACCTCCCATTGGATATACAGGTTAAGAACTGGTCTGAGCAGGCGTTAGTTTCCAGCGATATTCATGCTTAGCGCGATTTTTTTTATCGCTACGCCTGCCTTGCTAATAGGCGATAGCGACGTTAGCGACTGCTTTCAGTCACTAACTGGTTGGGTACGCCCACTTTGCATGTCATTAGCGATAAATATCGCTGACATGCAAAGCGGGCCCCAAACCGCTCGCTATCACCTAAAAGCTGTCGCTAACTGATGTTAGCGACAGCTTGCTAATAGAGAGATGAAATTATCCCCGGCCGCAAAAGCGGCGATAATTTCATTTCGCCTGCCTTGATAATATGCCCCTATATGCTTCCAATAGATCAGTTGTAACCTGAATAACTGATCTATTATTGATGTTTTACTTCTAAAGCCTGCTTGCAAGGGAGTTAAAATGTTGAGGTCCTCCATCCATTCTTGGAGTCTGCCTAATAGTACTCTGGAAAAAAAAGTTGAGTTACATCAATAAGGCTAATTGGCCTGTAATTTACGGGTTCAATGGGGGACCCCTTTTTATAAATTGGAATTATCCCTGCCCCTGCCCACTTAGTGGGGGGCGGCAAACCTTGAAGGATTGCATTGAATAATAGTTGAAGGTATGGGGCCCACACTACCTGTTCGTTTCTATACAAGTCCCCGGGGATTCTATCTAACCCAGGGGCTTTGTTTGATAATACCTTAGCAATGGCAGCTGACACTTCAGCCAACGTACAGGGCGGTGGATCCCCAGAGAGATTTAAAGTTTGGGAAGAACCGAAGTCCCCCTCGTACTTGGACCGTTGTGTGAGCTTGACTACAGATCCTTAAAATGAAGATGCCAGGCATCCTCGCCAATATTAGGCTCAATGGTAGTCCTTCCCTCTATTCTTCTGGTATGGACTAAATTACAGAAGCCTCTTGTGTCTTTATGGTCCAAGGCATTCTTAATTGCCTGCCATCTTTCTATTTCCCATTCGGATTTAGCTTGCAAAACAATTTTTTTTAAAAAGCCTTATTCTTAGACTATCACCCCTCTTGAGGGATAACAGCAATGCTCTCTTTGCATCCCTACATGACTGATTATAACAGGGATTTTTTTCTCTATGGTGGTTACTCCTGGTGGATTTACTACTATAAAGAAAATCTGCCAGGGTTGCTACCAAATCCTGGTGGATTTTTCCAAGCTCTATATTTTCATCTTCACAGGTACCATTACCTGAGAGAAGGCTTGCCTTTTCCAAGAGAGGGATAATGCGGGTGTACATATCTGCAATCGTATCCGGAGATTGAATGATTGTACCCCAACGGATTCTTCGCCCTCCATCAACCACTTCCAAATTTTCTTGTCGGTGAAACTCAAAGGCTTGCCCTATTTCTTCCAATTGGGCTTCTAGCATGACGACCAAAGGATTATGGTCACTTTATTCCCGGGGACGGACACAAAACTTTACAACTTTGTGCCAGATTTCAATGCTTATTTGGATGTAGTCGATTATAGTAGCCAGGCCAAATTTATTAAAAGTAGGATGCCCAGGATTATCATCCTGAAACCTGCCATTGCAAACCCTCAAAGAATGCGTGAGGGTAAGGGAAGTCAATTGCATGAACAAAGGGGTCCACCCCCTTATCGGGTAGGCATTGGATGCAGGCATTGACCATATTGAGTCCTCATCGCTAGTGATAGATGATGACAACCCATTAAGGGGTTCAAAATGACAATTAAAGTCACCACCTATAATGAAGTACGCTTCCCCTGAGAGTGTAACAAGATGGCCACCAAGTAGTCCAGTGTTGGGGATGTGTGCCCGTAGTTAATTGGCCTGGAATAAACATTATTAATGGCCAGCTTAGGGACATCTCTGTTGATGAGAAGAATGCATAAAATATCTGGTGAGTGGGTATCTATTCTCTTCACCGTATACCCTAAATGGATACCCACCCAAATACATAGGCCCCCCCCGATGGTCTACCTCTCAGACCTTTCACTGCTGCTTCACTGTATGCTACAAAGCCTATTCTATGTAAGGATTTTAAGGCCCGGGTTTCTTGAAATAGGCAGATTTCGTGGGAGTCTATAAAATCATCGCAGTCAGGCAACTCTAGTTTGGCCATTAATCCCGCTATATTCCATGACAGAATCTTGGGGCCATTTAATCTTGTTTCCATCCAAATCTCAGAAGCCACCCCCAATTCTCGTCTATCTATGGCTTCAGAGGGCCCAAAGTTATTATCAATACTCACTAGGGTTTGGGACGTGATCTCTCCTCACTAATTGTAGGATTATTAAGTTTAGCATCAACTAGAGGTTTGCCCACCTCAAGCACCAGCTATAGCATCTCTAGTTCTATCTTCAGGCCCCAACACCTCGCTTTGCTCGAACTGTTGATCCGAGGACTCAGCCCCCATGCCCAGGGTGATGGCACACCACTGGTTGGGCTGAGTAGGAGGACAGATGTGGGTCGGAGTTAGTCAGTCCACCATATCAAGGACGCTGAATCTATTGCTAAACTGTGCTATTAACAGAAGAATATCTATGTTGTTCTAACTACCTTCTAAGTACTCTTTTGGGATATTTCATGGCTGCTTTTTATCTATGAAATGATTTTGTGTTGGTTTTATGGATTTTTAGGTTGCTGTTTAACATATACCCTCAATTGCTCTTTGGGTTTTGTGTAATTTTCTGTTACTCTTTACATGCACTTTAACTGTTTTTATATTAATTGGTAGCAGGAAGAAGGAAGGCCTTAACAAGGCCTGGCTCGGCATCAGCCAGTTATGATGCTGAATATATGACTGCCATAATTTCTTTGTTTCTGATACCATATTTTGTATTTCTTTTCCAGGGTTTTTATATACTTCATTATGCACAATGGAATATTTTATTGATGTGATTTCGATATATATTTATGATTACATGCATAACCAAAATAACGTTTTTGACTGATTGACTAACTAACACCAAAGTTATATGGGCATGAGCTTAAAGAGTGCGGGGGAAATGTCTACACTCATGAACCTAAGGAATAACATCTAGCATGGTCAGCCCTACCAGAAAGTGTATATCGTGCACTGATGAGCAAAAGGTGAATTCTACCAGCGGCAGTTGTCTGTTCCATCAAACATCCACCAAGCTATCCTGACTCAGCCAACAGCTTCCTAGGTGACCTTCTGATTCCATTATGTTCTGGATTGAAGAAACAGGGCTTTGTGCAGATGTCACCACACGTTTTGCCCCGATTTGGAATACTAGATGCTGGCTTTCTACTCTGACAGTGCCCTGAAGCCTGCTAACCAGGCTACAGCGAGGAGAAAATCCTGAGCACACACAAGTTAATACAGAATTGTAATAAATTCTTTGTTCTTGGTTTCACAACAACAGCGAAGGACAGTTGGTAAGTGCAGCAATAATGTTTATTGCGCCAGCCGACACGTGTTTCATTGGAGTGAAATGCACTCCAAATCTTCAGGGCCCTCGACTGGTGATAATTCCAACCCAGTCCGGGTACAAAGGATCTTCAAGTCAGGTGCGCCAGTTGAGCGTAGAATACACAGTGCTGTAGAAAGCGGCCGTAAAGGAGTAGTGTTGTTGCTCTCTCCGGGTCTTGATCCAGACCTGGAGAGAGCAACAACACCCGTGCAAGCAAGACCGAACGACTTCCAAGGGCGGTGCCGGCTATTTTCGCCCATTGAGGCTTCTCGGAGGACTGCTCCTTTACGGCCACTTTGTACAGCACTGCCCTTGCAGTCCCTGACGCCTAGAGCACGAAATCAACTCTCAGGAACTGACTAAAAAGTCTATTCTGCCCTCACCATGTGTGGAAGAATCAATGCACTGTCTTTAATATATATCAGTCAATCCTAAGGAAGGCCTCCTAAAGCCCAGGAGGCTGGGTGCAGTATATAAAAAGGCGTGGAAGCGTAAGTGCAAGCTTATATGTCCCTATAGTGCCTTTATACCATTAAATGATACTATAAATTGTGGACAGTCCATTGGATAACATGAGCTTGCACCCTGGCAAACCCGAGATTGGCAGCTCTGTTATGGTACCACCTAAATAAGTCATGTTTGGTATCAAACAATGTGTCTTCTCATTCATGACCTCGTGTCGATGTCGATCTGGTACGCGTCCAGATGGCTACCTTAGATGTTGCCCACCAGCTTGCCATAGCTTCTCTGTGCTGTGGCCTGCGCTTGCTGCCACCAAGACAGGATTATGACCTCCTGCCAGGCAGTGTGAACACTCTCAGGAGTCAGGAACAAAGACCTGGGTAGGAAGGAGGTCACTCCTCCACCCTCCCAGGAAGGCTAGTAAAATGGCACATCAAGGTGGTGAGCTTCAAACACTGCACCACCTCCGATATGCATCATGGCTGACTTCCAGAAGAGGAAACAGTACTCCCCCCTGCCCCAGGCAAATTTGCACCCGGGAGCACAGGAAATAAAATATTCAAGGAGGTGTACACCCCAGAAGGCTAGCCAAACCTTCAAGGTGGGCAACCTGGTCTGTACACTGAAAGAAAGGTTCTGCTATTTTTAGAAGTGGCAGAATTGAAGGTTAGAGGCAGAATAGAGTGTTCTGGGTAGAAAAGGTGACTTACACCCCTGGATCTGGTCACCTCAGGGATGGACTAGCTATGGGCCATTTGCACCCACCTGCCTAACTCCATTAAATCTAGGATTTAAGGGTGACCCCTGACACCAGAACCTCATTTCTGAACAACCTGCATTGAAGTGGACAAAAGAAGAGACCCGTGTCTGTGACAGCAGGACTTGCACAAAGCAAATGAGGGACACACTGCACCTGTAGCAACACTCCTGGAACTGGTTGATCGAAACTCGTCCTAAAATAACTCTCAGTTCCCCCAGACAGAGGGACCCCGATGGAAGCCTGAACTACTCTAAGACTCTCCCAGACTAGTGGCACTAGTCCCCTGAAAACTGCAGGTAAACTAACGATCTGGATCCAAAGAACTGCTGGCCATCGGACCCTCCATGGGATTGTCCAAATCCAGATGGTCTGGTGTATTGTGGGCACTGTAGTCCTGCATTCCACAAAGTTAAATGTAGTTACCATGTTCCACCAGACGTCAAAGTACCTTTTTCCAAGGATTGCCACTGCAAATGCAAGTTGGTTGCAAGTCTGGCAACCAACCCCTTCATTTAAGCTGCATCTAGAGGGAACTAAATCTGACCTTTGAATGACGTCAGAAACCACACTGTTGTGCTTTTGCATCTTGTTCTCCAGCAGCACAGTGTAAGCGCTAAAAGCAGCTCCTCCCTCAGCTCCTTTTCAGCACCAGGGACAGCCAGGACAACTCTGCACCTGTGAACCATGAACCAGGAAAATGTAACTGACTATTGTAGCCTGGTCCTGGAATCTGCTTCACCTTTACCTTGCAAGGGTAACATGAAACTTGACCTGCAAGTGCCCATTGTCACTAGTAGATTTTTCCATTGAACGCAATGGTACATTTTCAATGTATTATTTTGCACTGATTTTGTATTGCTTCTAAATCTGTAACTCTGGGTAGATGTATGCTACTCTGTTCATTTTTATGTCTAAATTCTCTCGAGTTGTGTCAATTACTTATCGACCATGTTGGTACTTTGAAATGCTTAACACATGTTCCTCTAGTAAAACCTAACTGCTATTTACCACACTACCAGGGCTGACTAAGGATTTATTAGTGTGAATCCAAGGACTATCTTTAGGGTTTGGGAAAGTATTACATGGTGTAGCCTAATAACCATCATCACATAATACTCCATCTTCCTACACTGTGTCTATTTGTTTAAAAATTGCCTACTCATACCATTGTGAGAGAGCCTAGATTATGACAAGTCGAGTCTGCACTGAATTGCAGGCAGTCCATGTCAGGGCCATAAAAGTTGATGAGTGTTATATGTAAGCACTCCAAAACGCCCTGTACTAAGAGGTACCTCCCTTCAAGCTCTCCTACTTCCTTCACTGTCCAAAATGACCATCCCTTTTTCACTCATATATCCACTCTCTTGGGACATGTGTCATATGAACCAAAGACCACCGTCCTCCAATTCTGCTAGTCTTAGCTTTTTTAACCTGTGTGGTCAAGTGTGTCTCTTGTACAAATTACATGTCTACAGCATATCTGTGCAACTATGTTGTAAACTTTCTTATCATATGTGCATTGTTCAGTCCTTTCATATTCCAGTTTAGCATGTTCAGAGTAGAGAATGCTGCCTACTATCCAATTTGTGCTGGGAGTCACCATGCAGGTGCCTGATCATGAGTGGTGATGTCTCATTCTCTGCAGATCAGTCGGCAGATGTGGGGGTCTATATGTCACATATAGCACTGTGAACTGTTAATCTCTTGCAACTACCCACACTTCCCTTACCAACTGGCAGCAGTACGCATCCGCCCTACCCATCTTGAACTATCTTAATCAACCTTGAATATCTGTCAATTACAAGTGTGGGACGAGTTAGGGGTGAAAGGTCCACGACACAACAACCGCTGCATTTTCATGATGGCGTCTGATTAAGTATAGATACTAGTGAAATCACCATAGGCAGAGCCCATACCAGCATTGGCATCACAAATATTCATGGGGTCCTATAAAATTATTCAAGCAAATATAGCATAGATCTGTAGTGTAGGCCAGGCCACCAAGGCCAGATCTATATTAGAAATCAAAATGATGTTGCTAAGGGGCATAGCCAGGTTACCAGAGTTCTCATCTCAAAATTAAAAAATGTGGGAAAGAACTCCAAAAGATAATTTAATTTAATTTTAAACACAACTCATGTAAAATTCAAATATATTTGATCAAGTAAAGGGAGGAGAGCTGAGGAAGCTCAGTGTTCGTAGTTATTCCCTGTTGAAGACAGTTTATCGAGCCCTATCTCTTATGGCTCAAAAGTGCCCATGACCATTTTTTATTGTCTCGATTCCGTTTGGACCTCTTTCATTATCCTCTAGCCCATCCACGTGGTGTACATAGAGGGCAGTGTCTCTCACACTGTGGTAGCGACGGAAAGTCTCCACAGGATATGATTAACTTTTTAATGTTTTGTAGCTTTTATGAGGTTCCAAGAAAGTCTTTTATCATTCCTATTCTTAAGAAAGCTAGTTTTAGACAGGTTAGGTCTGCTTTTATCTTTTTATAATTGCTTTCTAAAAATTAGGTATAACACACTCTCAGCTTTTTTAAGGGCTGCAATTTGCTTTTACTATGGATTTATCAAAAGTGTCTGCTATTTAACTTTGTATCATGTATTGGTTTTGTTAAATCATTTGGTGAAGTCTTTTTAATGGCGTTTGTTTGACTTTTATGGTTTTCATGTAAAAACCAAATAAAGTTAAAGTTGATGATGATGATGATCAAGTAAACAAAACCACATTACATAATTTAAATTAGAGAATCTCATCATTCCTATGAGAGACATTTTGAGAACACCATTGTGGAATTTTAATGAAATAATTCATAAACTCAATTTGTTGGACTCCATTGAATGTTATTGTGCAATGTAATCTTGTACTGAAGATTAAGTGATCCTAAAAAGTACATATCCCTCATGTTGTAAATTACAGTAAATGTTTTTTCTGTTGTATTGAAATCATTTTCTGACCCAATGGATGAGCAGCACAAAACTACAGCTCATGTTTCTTTCCCTGAGGATGGTTTCTAATGTTGTAAGAGCGTAAACCAATAGTTACACACAAGGAAATGTTAAGTGTCAACTCCTTCAGGGCAAAACATAAGAACTGTCTATGGTATCCAGAGTTACCCTAGTCTGTGAACTTGCAGAGAAAGAAAGGAAAGGAAAGGGTGTGCCCGAGTTAGTTGTGCAAAGTGACCAGATGTAGAGAAAGATGATACACACTAGGTATGCTGCCGAAACATTATTTGTGCGACTTCTAGACTAAGGCCCTCATTACGAAGTCTGTAAGAGTTGCCTCTGACCAACACCGTTTCGGTGAGGGAACTGCCAGACCATCGGTCAGCAGTTCAAAACACCTAATTCAGACGCGACCGCACATAGGGGCCCATTAGGATGTCGGGCGGATCGCCACCGCCATGCAGGCGGTGGCAATCCGCTCGACATCTGTGACCGCCCGCCACCTATTTTCCCCCGCCAAATTACAATGGCAGGGGGACCGCGGTGGACGGAAACACCGTCCGCCGCTTTTCCGCCCCGGTCGCCTTGCGGCCAGGGCGGAAAAGGGTTCATATGGCTGGCGGTGTCTTCCAGACACCGCCAGCCATATTACGATGGCCTCATGCAGATGCCTTTGAAAGGCATGCAGTCTTTACTTTGGGGGCCTCCTGCGGGCCCCCATGGTGAAGGCGAGAGGGGGGGTGGACATGGGGGGTACCTGTGCTGCATTTGCATACACAAAGCTGCAGGCACCGCGTGGTGCCTGCCGCTTTGTGTATGCAAATGCATGCCTGCATTTTTAACATTGCAGCGGGCGGTGCTTTCAGCACCGCCCGCCGCAATGTTAAAAATGCATGATGCGTCCGCCAGTGTGGCGGGCGCATCATAATTGGCATGGCGGGACCGCCGCTCACGTCGCGGACGGTCCTGTTTTCCACAGGGATGGCGGACGGGCAAAGTCCATCCGCCATCCTAATCGGCCCCATAGTGTGGTTGGAAACTTCCATTTCTCTATGGGAGCTTGTGGGTGGCCAGAAACTGCCTGCAGTACAAGCCCCCGTTGAGAAATGGAAGTTTGTGAACATCACTGAACCGTGTTGTAGGCCCCCTACCCTCCGCAGCCTCCTCACCATCCCTGCCACACAGTGCAGGGATGCTCAGGGCGGCACTATAAGTGCCCCCCAGGCCCAATTGCGGAGAACATGGAGGGAAGGGGCCCTGCTAGGTGCCCCAATGTCGCTTTCCAACAGCTTTTCATGTCCAAAAAGCCAACATGTAATGGCTGCCTGAAACCAACATCATAATCCAGATGGCGGAAACACCATCTTTAAGGGATTATGGTTAGATTCTGACCAACGGAAAGCGTTGGCCGGTCACTCCGATGGCTGTTTCTGACTTCACGCATCGTAATGCGTTAGTCGGACTGCAGCAGTAGATGCCGTCGAGCTGTCGGTTGCGGTCCGACCTGCATTGTAATTAGGCCCTTAGTGTAAAGAGAAGTATATACAAAATTAAAGTTTTGTCAAATGCAAAATGAAAGTTGAAAAACATTGTTTAGTACCTATAGTAAAGGAAATAAGTATAGACTCCAATATTAACATTCGGTGTAAGTTAGTAAGGTCTCTTCTGAAAATATGTAGTAATGAGATCAAATCTGAGGTATGACCTTAAACATCTTTACTATAAACTAAAGGATGTTAAAATGATCAAGTATGATTCCACGGGGAGGAAAAAAGTAGACACCACTAAACAGAAAAAATTATAAAAGCTGCTTTTTCTGGGAATTACACATAAGCTATCTGCATCTGATGCTCATGAACAGATCAATTACCAATAGAAAGAAATATGTGTATGTCTTTAAATTAATGTGCATTGGTCATTTCAATTGATGTGCAAAGGAGCACGTCGGTCCCAACACATTGGTCCCCACAGTTCAGGAGAATTAGTGTATATACAGCAGCTGACATTAACATACCATTTGAAATCAAAAGGATATTTTAAAGCCAGACATAATAGGTTGTAATATCAATTGGTGAAATAAATGATTATGTAAAAGAGAAACCTTAGTCACACAGAATTTTGGTATGATGGAGTTACATTGAAGTTATATTTAACTTTGTGCTGGGAGAGCATATATGTATCCATAAATATACTTTAAAAGTAATTAAATACTGTCATTTAATTTGGTGGGATTAAAAACGTGGTGGTGCAGCAATTGAAAGTCAATGCTGGTAAACAAAATACCTCATTGTAAATTCAGGTGCTAAAAGTAACCTCACAAAGCATAGTGGCACAGAAGAGTGCCTTGTTGAAGTAGTAAAAGAGAATGCAGGCGCCACATTTAAGATGGGCAAACTAGGAGAGAAATATGTGCTCCATAAAAGGAAGAGATAAAAAAGGAGAACTATTAAGACATCCGAGAGTGGCTACTGTAGAAGAAGTATTGAATAACCGTACTAAGAACAGATACAAGTTTGAAAAGCGATGTTACCACAAATGATCATTTAGTTTGCATGCCAGCGGAGTATCAAAAAGGAACAGTGAATAGGAATGAAATAAACAGAAATAGAGGTATGTGGCACTGGCCATCCAAAGGATAGGGTGTACATGTTTTCATTGAGACTGAGACATGTGAGTTCAACACATTGGCCCAAAGTTGGATGTACATGGAGAATGTAACAAAAATGCTTTATCTGAGGGACTCCCATAATGAAAATATCTCATTTCAGCTATTTGGGTATTTTATCTTCTGCCAATATGAGCGATTAATAATCCAGAGATCAAAAGCAATGGAAGCGGTATGTGAAACAGTTTCTAGATTCGCAAAGTAATTGAGGCCACAAACCACCAAAAGAAATGGTCATGTTGTTTAAAAGTAAATGTTTGCCAGTGGCTACTTATGACTTGGTAGGTGTAGCTCCCATCTTGTTATGGGCCAAAATGTGGTCTGCCCCTGAGTTAAAGTTTACCCGTAGTATCATGGACACTGCCTAAAAGAAAGTAACGCGCAAATCATCCCTTGGTTAAATTATGTTACAATCACTCTCCAAGATTTTGGTTTGATTCATTTATGGACAATCACAGACAACATTAACCCCCGCCTTAAGGCTCAGATCAAGGCAAAGTTTCTCGAGCATTAGGAAAAACTGAGACTTGATAAAGCAACTGACATGGAAACAGCCCAATATTACATATCGCTTTCCACTAGTATGGCATAGAGCCCTTTATTCTTTGGGTCAAAGCCTTTGAACAGAGACTTTATCTCTCCCGGTTCAGACTTAGTATGATTCACTATCTAGGGGTTTTTCCCATCACAGGAACATAGTTGATTTCTCTCCCGAGCTGTCCCTGGACGGGGTGTCCTGCCAAACCACTAAGCACTTTAACGCATTCTGCCCTTGGTATGCATTCCTGAGATCAAGGTTTTTATGCTCCCTTTTTAGTGTGAGATCTTTTAAGTCACACAAAGAAGGTCCGAATTTCTTACATGTCCATAGTCCATAAGTCTTCAACGATCTGCTTCGCTGTTCTTAATTTTATTATCCCGGGGATTATTTTAAGAAAGAAATAGGCATCATGAACTTATGTCTGATTGTCGAGATTTAAGAACTGCTACTTAATATTTTATATTTATTCTTAATGTTTTTATTATTATTTTACTAACATGTTTTTACTAGTTTTTAACATGTACTTTTTTGGTCTTGTTTGACCGAATAAAGATATTTATTGATTGATTGAACAAGATAAAAACAAGAGTTAAAGGATGAACTACATAAGTATCGCAGAGAAAATGAATGTGTGTTAGCTCCATAATATTTGTTCCATCAAGTGTTTCATATTAATTTATGCCAAGAAAAAGGACAGAAAAAAATGATAATATGAATGACTCACAAATAAAAGGTAATGATTATCCCAGTGGCTTTGGATACAAATGATAGAGTGAAAGAGACTCTGTGTTTAGAAGTCAGAGCAGCACTAATTTGAAATGAGTCAGCCTATTAGTGGAGAGTAGAAAGTTTAAGGGCCTTATGTAGGTAGTTTATCAAATTATTATCCAAAACAGTTTCATGTTGTGTCAGATACAAAAAAATAATTGTATTAAATACCGTTATCATTGAGAGTCTATTCATATGTGTTGTTCCTTATATGCTCACTCATTCACTGATGTTAGAATCTTGGATTAACTATAGAGTACTTCATAACTTAATTTACCGCCTTAACTTAAGCTCATTAAAATAAGCAGATGACACAATATCATGACCATTCTGTCTGGTATGAATATGCTAACATGAACATGCATTAATAACTATATTCCAGAAGACTGAAAATACACTAATTTTACTAAATATGGTAATCTTTTACATAAAAAGTGCTTTGTCTTTGTTAAACATATAATCTACGCAGCACAATTGAGCTATCCATTTGGCCTCCATTTTTCTAAGCCGCAAATCTGTATCTCCCCCCTCCTGGGAAGTGGTATAACAATTTGTACACCATGAAATTGAACCTTTGATGTATCTGTATTGATCTTTAAATTGGATGTCCAATGGGTATTTTGTGTCATCAGCCCTAATAGATTGTATATATTCTTTCCTTCAATGGATGAATCATACTTCCCAGAGATGAGTCGACAAAGGAATATAATGACGTAGATGCAATATTTGGTGTTAAAGGTGATGAAATTGAGGGGCAGATTTACAAGGACTGGCGCATCCCTGCATATCAGCAGGGATGCACCAGGTAAGTTGTGTCACGCAAGTTTACCCTTGCGCCACCACAGATGCGCCGCATTTATAATGCGGCACATTGTGGCGCAAGGATAAGCAGATGCCTGACGCATCTGATGGCGTAAGGGCGGCGCATTGCTGGAGTCAGGTCGCAAGAGCAACACAACTCCAGCAATGCTCCGGGGCTGCCCATACCTAACATGCTGCGTCACGCCTTACGCCTACTTCAAGCAGGCGTAGGGGTTTGATGCAGCGGTATCGGAAAAGTGACTCAGTGAAATCTTGTAGATTTCACTGCGTCAATTTTCCAAGGCTTTTTCCGACGGAATGCCCACTCTGCATACATTAAACATGATGCAGGTTTAATGTGGCGCAGGGCTTTACAGCGTGACGCATCTCCCTAGATGCGTCACGTTGTAAATAAGGTGCAACATGGCGCATGGTTTACGCCGCCAAGCGGCGGCATAAATGTGTCGCAAGGGGCTTGTAAATCTGCCCCTGAGTTTTTAGTGTTTGTGGTCAGAATTGGACAGCAATTCATAGCAGCTGTTTATTGAATATATGCATACACTACACTTATCACATTTGTGGAAACCTATGGTTTAGATTGTTACCCATCTTCTTTTTTCCCTTACAGTGCAGGAAACTGGGGCAGAGTAGAGTACCTTACTCAAGAGTTGTCCCCTTTTGCATATCATCTTTGGTTTTTCCACTAACTCGTGTCCGTCGTAGGAACATCAATTTTATACAAGACTATGGTAGATATCCTTTCTGTTATATCTCTGAGGTGTTACGGCTGTGTTCATTTTCTGATTACCACCATATGTGTGGCTCTTTAACAGGGATTTCCTTTCAGTTTGGGTAACCCCATTTTGTATTACAGGGATGACCCCACTCAGAAAGTATTTTTAGTTCATGTCCTGAATCCCATGCTTAAAGTCAGATTGTGAGCTTCAATTGTTGTTTAATTTTGTCATTTCACCAAAGGTATAGTGTTGATTTGGGATTTTGGATGTGAGCTTCAATGCAGTAATGTATTATACGTGGTTGGTTTCCGGCACACTTTTCTTTCAATTATATCATCTTGCAATGTATAATTCCAAATCGAAGAAATCAATTTTAGAATACTATATTTAATTGTGAATTGTACCTTACATTGATTACTAATTAAAAATGTGACAACATTTGTAGCTGTTTCTATTTACCCTTCCAAAAAAGTAGAATGTCAACCATTAACTCAGAAAAAACGCACTCTAAAAATGCACATGCTTCTTTGCCTCTCAAACCAGCCCATAGAGAGGTTTGCCTATAATGCGGAAAATTTCAATTACATAGCCACCCCTTATTTCACTTTGAACCAATGGTTCTTCTGAATGAAGACATTATTTTCCATGATTAACATGATCATCTGAATAATCATTTATGTGAAGTGGAAAAGGGTGGCCGCTTGTTTGTCTAAAAAGTATTTGATTCTAAACACCATTGGAATTCGTGAGTAAAGTGAAAAAAACTAGAGCCCCTAGCAATGTGTCCAGTTCCCATGTAAAGTCAGTGATTGTATTCAGAATATCCTTGGTACCAAATATGTACGATGGCAAGTTTTGAACTAATGAGAGTAAGAAGAAGTTCACAAACTTGGAGATATTTTCAACATGGGCTCCACTACCTGAGATAATAGGTCGAACTGAGGGAAACTTACCATTATTGTGAATTTTTGTAAGAACATTAGTGCAAGGTGAAGAAGTAAGTAAATTGAGCAGAAATATGTATTCTAAATCTGAAATTAGTACCTCCTTGAGAGCTCTATACAAAAAGGTTTGAACTGTCCCAATTATTAAGGGAACGAGGTTATTGGACAGAGATTCATGTGATCTGTCATCTCTTAACTGTCCATACATTTCTTATTTACCCTTAGTGAAAGACATTGCTTTGCCCTGTATAAGCTTCCCTGGGTATTACTGGGGAGGAAAAGGAGCCTTTGTTGAACTCAAAATGTTCTGAGAGCGGTTTCCAGGATAATCAATGAAGGAATGATCCAGGAATCACCATGCATTTATTCGGTAGGCCCCTCTCCTTTTACACAGTGCGACATGTTGTCACTTCCCTGGTGGAGTGATCTAATATACCTCCTGAGAATATACATGAAAGTGTGAGTGTATAGACTTCTGTGATGGGGACAAAGAGGTAGTCAATACGCAATGTTGTGCAGGGAGTAGGTGAATCGTTTGTACACTATCTTCCCCTCTAAGATGTAAGCGACAGATGTCCATAAGACCAATCGTGTCAGCCCACTCAGAAAGGCGTGGGGATCTGGTTGTGGCTGAGAGTGAATTAGCGCTGTAGTGAACGTTCGTTATGGCATTAAAGTCTCCTTCAATGACTTTCGTTCTCAGCAGGGATTTCGTTGACAGCTGTGTCATTGCTTTTAGATTAGAATCCAATAAAGAGGGAGAAGCATAAACACTAAGAAGTGCCCCGGAACAACCCTACATGAGCCTGGTTACCATTTTGATTCTGCCCAGAGTGGCAGGAGACATTTAATGTAATCTAAGTGGAAAGGATATCTGTAGTAAGATGGCAACCCCTCCTGGAGCCCTGGGTGTAACTTGTGTGATATAATAGGTGATTTCCCAATTTAGTTCTTAAGTTCAAGATATGTGTGACTATAAACAGTATAACCCTGAGGTTTGCACTCAAACAGTCTATTCCCTTTCACAACCCTAGTCCTGCACCGCTCGCTGTGGTACTTTATGTAAAATCACCATGTTTTGCCATCATTCTTTGTCTCTCAATGTGTATTGCCTCCTCGGTCTCATGAGACAGTAATCCATCCATCAAGAATGCTTTCAAGAGGCACTATTAGAGGACCACACCTTTGAGTTCCAGGGCCTGAATGCACAACAGTCACCTTCAACGTACCCAGGAGAGGACTCCTGCTCCTCTTTGCATTGGTTGGTTTGATATAAAGAATATAATATACTCCTGGCTATCCAGGTCTCAGTGTGTGTGCACTAATTTGTATGCAGAATTAGTTATACAATGTGTTGATCCTTGCTTTTATAAAGTTACATTGGATACATCTTCTGCCATGATTTGCTGGTGTTCTGTAATAATTTGTTTTTTCTTTGTTCGCCCTAAGTTGGCAGGGTATGCTCAGACGTGATTCCCTTGCTCACTTTGCCACTGGATTCAAGCAAGCCGGGCTGAAGATGGCTGGAATGCCAGAAACCAGTCCTCGGAAGCTTGTTTCCGGTCCAGGGAAGACATGTCTTGGCAGTTCGGGCTGGACTGTTCCCATGAGGCACAGGGTGAGACTGATTTGCATATAGCCATGTCTGAACTGGGGTGGTGGAGTGGGCTAAAGAACGGTGATGGATTAAACCCAGATCAGTTGTCTGGGGGTGAGTGTTTGTATTGTCAACTCTCCGTCCATCATCCCCTTTGGTTTTTCTTTTTTCTGTAATAATTACCTCTGGGAACACATGTAGAGTAATATTGCTCTGAGTATTGGCACTTAGGGCTTGATAAATATCTTGGCAATAAGGATACTCCATCACAATGGTGTAGCCATACTGCCAAGACAGTGGTCTGCATGCCCATCTTAAATGTAGGCAGAACTTTGGTTGAATCACAGCTGAGACTGAGCTGTCTCTGCCATGACTAAACCTCTCCGACAGCCTGATGGCGTAAGGGCCGCTGGAGGCAGACCTCTAATTCCTCCCAACTAATTAATATGGGTGGAATTAGACGTCAGTTTTTACTGCTTGTCAGCACCAGGAAAACCTTGGCTGTAAGGGGCAGTGAAAACCTCAAAAATCTTCCCTCACCTACGGAGAGGTCTTCCATGGCAAGGGGAGCATTTTCTATTTTCATTTCAAAAAGGAAATTCCGCTTCGGGATTTTCTTTTAGAAAATTAAAAGGAAAACAGTTTACCCTATGGCTCCTTCATGCTTATTGAAGCAGTACTGCAGACTGCGTAAAGCACTGACAGGAACCGCTGTGACGGTGGTTCCTGGCGATGCTTTAAGAAATGACCACCAGGTTGATGGTCAATTCAGAATTTGCCAGAAGTAGGTGCAGTCAAAGCGACGGAGTAAATTACTCTTTCGCACTGACTGCCAAAACTCCATCTACAAACTTAAAAATCTGCCCTTTAGTAAATTATGTGATAAAGTATTGAAAGATAACTGCTTGAATGTTGCCAAGATGTTTTTGTTTGGGAAAATTAGGCATTAGAAGGTGGGAAATTTCCCCAGAGGTTCTCAATGATACTATCTGTGAGCTGTGGCAGTGACATTTCATAACAATGAAAGATTCTTAGGGATTGTGTACTTCCAGGGAGTTTCCAAACATGAGAACAAGAGTGGAAAGAATGATTTTTGGCAGGTGCTAATGAGAAGTATAGCTTGCAAGAAAGGTTTCCTAGTTTCTGTGTAACATGACTGTGGCAAAAGAAGCAAGAGTGTGCTGGAGAAGGTGCTGTTCACTTAGGCCACACATTAGGAAAAAAGACCTGTATACCTAAGTAGTGTTATGTCTGAATTAAACGATTTTGACTATTCCCAGTGAAAGCTTTTTTCTTCTGGTAACCTATCCATTGTCTTACGTTATTTTAGAGAAAAAAAACAAAAAAGAAGATGTTCTAAGTAAAAATTTAATAGAAATGTACCTGCTAGTTTGGCTTTGTCCAGGTATTCTACAGTATGCGTCTTCCCAAACCCAGGTACTCTTATGTCAACCCCTGGGGCATTGGATGTTGTTCGTGTTGTTTTGTTGTAGACCACTCTGCAATAAAAGAAAAAACATATCATGCCAATATTGGAAATTCATAAACCACAGTCAAAACACTCATTCAGATCTCCCTTTATACGTAAGCCCTCACTATGAGTGCCTGAATAATTCTGGTATGTGCAGAAACTACTGTTAGTCAACCAAACTCCAAATTTCAATAAGTGCATTAACACCCACCACATTCCAGCAGTTTTACCTGGATACATTTTGACAGATTTGACCTGCTGAAATGTATTTCGAGCAGAATGCCCAGTGATTATCCAGACATGCAAACTGTGTGGTGGTAAGCACCATAATCTACATTTTATTTTCTGTTATTGGGAACAAGATGGTTGGTATTTATCACACCCATTCAATCCTATTAATTTATTTTATTGATTTATCAAGTGTGCGATTACCCATTGGGTGTTCTGGTGCTAGCCAAACAATACCTTCTGCATACGAACATTAAATAACCTAGAAGCCTACATTAAATAGGGTTTCAGTGCTCTGCGAAATTTAAGGTTTAAATTCTTACCCAGTTGAGTAAGATTTTATAGGGTCTGATAAATAATTGTCCAGACACTGCTCACTTGTGATGCAGGTCTTGGCCTCTGACTAATGATAGTTATGCCCCACTCCAGGTGAACTTTGTTACATATTTCAGTATGCCTCACTTATTCCATTCCCCTGGATGGCACCATTTGGTACCTAAATGGATAGAGAAGGCGAGGCTGGCAATGACCGCAGACCTTCTGCATGGCAATGTGACCAGGAATCCTTTTATGCTCTGTGCACCATGTGATAATCAGTCCTTGTCATCTACCAGGATATCATGGAGTTTGATAGCTTTGGAGAGACATTTATTTCAATATTCCTATTCTTTCCTACCTAACACACCGCTGGTGACGACAGCTGAATACGGCGTCACCTAAGGTATCTGCCAGTCACCAACAACTCAGCCGTAAACCTACCCTTCGGTAGGACGGGCCCTCCAAAGGCTTAGCTCTTGACTGTTGTGGCGACTGCTTGGGGCAGGACTTCAGTTTTCCTAACTGGCTAACGCGCCAGAGTCAATCTCAGTCTCTATTCAGAGATCACCAATCTCAAAGTTACAGAGAACGTGATCCAATCAATGCTCGTAGGCTGGCAGAACGTCCTTCATTAAGACCAGCTTATCACTTTGACATAAACCAGATTTCCCAGTCTTTTGGGTCACTGTGCTCATCACCTGGCATGCAGTGTGTGTCACCTTGTGCCCCTAGACTGACAACCAGATCTCCATTCCATCACAAAGTGATTGAATTTTCTGTTCTTGAAATACGATGTGTCCTCTGCCGATCACAGTACTGTAGGTGGCACTCTCCATCACAGTTATCACACTTGCCCAGGGATCAAGTGTAAATAAGTGATTGTGGCCCACAAAATGACGTTTTTCACTTTTAAAAAGATATACTCTGACATGTTCCTCTTCTTACAGTGGAAGCAAGTTAGCATTCCAAGAACATTAGGAAAAACCCAGAAAGTCACTTGTTTGTGGGGAGTCAAAAAATGTTCCACAATAGGTCATGGACATAAGTAAATCAATTTCCAGGCTAGGAATAAGAAACTAACAGCCCTAAAATTGGTGGTAGAGTAGGTGAAGGGGTTTCTCCACAGTGAGAAAATAAAGTTTCAAAATGACGTTTTACAAATATAATATCGTTTTACATGGGTAAATATAAACTAAATACAATTATGTACAAATCCTCACACACGTTTAGAAGTAAATACATAAAGTTGCATAAATATATCACAATGATGCTTGTCTTTGTATTTTCAGATGTCTTTAATTCAAGATCTTAAGACTTCTTAGCCAACACGTGTTTCGTCGCTGTTACAGGGGATTACTCCGTGACTTCTTCAGGGCTGAAGTCAGTTTCATGTAGTCTCTTAATTCCAACCGGAAGGGTCACTTTATACATCTGGCACCCAAAAAACTATAGCAGCATCAAATAAATGGCCCTACGACGCAAATAGCTCCTTGTAAATATGGCCCATTATTCTCTACTAGAACATTTCTGTTCATCAATCAAGGAGATCCATTCTTCTATTTCCTCTGACATCCATCACTCTCAATACACAAACTTCTCTGTCACCATGCACCAGTGTATCTCTCTCTACCAAATGGCAGTGTCAAGGACTATGGAACGCAAGCAATGTGTCTCTCTCTATGAGCAGTCATCATCTCCAAAGCATAGAAGGTTAGTTTGGTATGCAGGCTTTGTGCCATATTTTTTTGCCAACAGACATTGCGTCACCTGCACTTCAACACCTTATTAGTCAGCGCTGCCGTTGAAGATAGGAGGATGCCTGTGGGTACAGTGGGGAGGGGAGGGGGGGCATGTGACGGCTCCCCTGTTAAAAGAAAACAGCAATCACTGGTGTCAAGAATGTTTGCACTGCAATGAAGTATCCGCAAATCAGTTAATTTTTCCCCTGGTAAATCCAGATCTCCCAAAACACTCAGCGTAGTACATGGTACTTTAGCTCCCACATTCAGATGGGAAATGGGATGACAGAAGGAATTATATCAGGTAGGCGTATCCCACCTAGGGGATCAAGATAATAAGCATGTTCTCAAATCTTCTCAGGTAGCTTACTCTCCGTTCTAATGCCCAAGAATGAACTTGAAAGTTAGGACTAAGAAAGTCAGAGAAATGCTTGAATATCTCAGCCAAGAGACCATTATGGCTTTCCTATTGCTCAACAGCAAATGGCCAATTGCGCTGTAGATCTCTTTCAGTGTAGAGCTCTCATCCAGCTGAGTCACGAGAATTTGCAAAGCTTTTTTCCATTCCGAGGTCCATTGTTTCCAAATCCGCAAGACCTATTTTTTTATTTTGTTTTGCCTCTACACCATCCTCCTACAAGGCAACCTGTGACTATGATGATCCCCTCATTCTTTTTGATAGCAACGTAGGTGGAGGTAACGTCCAAATGGTCAGCGATCTCTTAATTCAGCAGCACTCACTCATGCAGTCACCAATCTCAGTCCTTGCCTAATGTCCTCATCCCACATAAATGAGAAGGGGAGAGTGATCAGAAAATCCTCAGAGCAAGAAAGAGATGGTTTGACCTTCAAGCAACAGACCCAAAATCCCTCAATATTAAACTTGTCACTTTTTGGCATGGAATATAATGCATCATCTAAAGTGCCATGTTCCCCAGAATAGTAAATGTCTACATCCTCCAAACATCTTTCAGTCCCAGTGCACTAGCAAACATCACCAGACGCATGGCCCCAGGCATGACATGTACACACATACCTGGCCTAAGATGGTATGTATGCCAACATTGAAATCCCTATGTCGACTGTGTCTGGATTCTCTGCCAATAAAGAAAGTTTAGTCAGCACTTCACTCTGTAGGTTTGGGAGAGAATAGAAGCACAAGCGCTCTGCCATTCCCAACCACCCCACCCTTCTGCTAAACACACTTTTGCATAGTATATTTAACAATATCGATCTCTCAAATGCACAATGCCACTTTCTGATGTGCCTGTTAGAGTAAGAGCAAACAAATCTGGGAGACCCTGACTATTGAAAAAGTCATTGTTTCCATAGAGAATAAGAGGAAATCCTTTGACAAAGGCTCGCACAAACAATCACGTCCCACAATTTCTTTATTTAGCAAAAAAGGCAAGCTTTTTAAGACAGGTGCATATCAGTTTCAGTTTCAGTTTTTAACGTCTTTATTTCGAATTTTCTTCATAAAAGACATACATACATACATACATAGTAATACAAACCATATGACAAAATCATGAAAATTTTTAAACAGACAAGGAGAAGATTTGTTTAAGAAACTCAATTAAATATGCAAAATGACCTATTGTTTCTTTACTTTCGGTACAACAGGGACAAGAAGTGGACTCCGACTTCTGCCAACCACTAGTAAAAGCCCTTAATGGCAGTGTACCTATACGAAACTGATGGTATAGTTTCCTGTCTAAACTTTTAAGGATTACATCCCAATAGATCTCTATGTGTGGGACTACTTTGTAGAGCAAAAACAGGCCTGTCAGGTTAGGTTTCTCCGAAAGAGCAACGTGTTCTTCTTTTACCATGGACCAGAAGAGAAGTTTAAAATCTTTCTTTGAGGGAAAGATATGAGAGCCCGGCTCGGACCAAAGCAAAGGAAGGCCCATTCCACTAAGAGTATTCCTGATTAACTTAAACCATGGTATTTCAACTGCCCCCTGTTGCGCTCTTACATCCTGTATCTCCTGGGCAAACATGGCAAGTTCCGGGGTAGACCATATGCGTCTCCATAACGCCACCATCCTATAATGGGCTTGATGTTTAATAGAATAGAAGCCCATGTCCATCATGAGTGGTAATGCTGGCGTTGAGGGAGGAAGACTGACTAAATTCCGAAATAATTTATTCTGGATCCTGTCCAGGACAGCCAGATCCACACACCCCCATATGTCGGCCCCGTACAGTATGGCTGTGCTAAATTTGGCGCTATAAATTTTAAGCGCAGGTAAAACTCTTTTGGTCAAAGAACACCGTTGCTCCTTCACTAAACACCCGGACAAACGAGCAAATTTCAAACTGAGCGCCGCTATTTGCTCTTTCCAGCGTAACCTATAGTCCATTGTAACACCAAGGTATGTCATGACTTCAACCTGTTCTAAGCTAGACCCATTCATCGTTACATGGCCCCTCAGTGGTTTATTTTTTGTCAGAACCATGAACTTAGGTGCATATCATACTTTAAGTAAGTCAGCATTAACAGTTTGATCATAATTCGATACCCAAATTAGCTTAACATAGCTTCAAAAACATAACCCCCATGGTGATCGAGCATCCTCAGAAAGAACAGTAATCATGTTAAAGAAAGCACCATCATTTTCCTTCCCTTTCCCCATGTCCTGTACTCCCCCCTCCCCCCTTGAGGGATGGAGAAGCCCGCTCGAGACTGTCCACCCCCCCCCCCCACAAAGACCCCGCCACATAATCTACTTGAAAAACCTATACCTGTCTTATAGTGGCGGAAATTCTAACTGTAGTTCAAGTACAAAATAAGATCTGTATCTAGCATACTTGCCAATAAAACTAAATAAAAAGGGGGTGGGTTGGAGGGACAATGAATAAATTATTACCTTCCCGACGCCCTCCGTTGCGAGTGTTTTCCCGCCCGACCAACCCCTATTTATAGCCTCCCTCAGAAGCTCGCGCTTACCTAACAGCTCCCTATCTGCACCTGTGGCCCCTTCCACTGTGCAAAAATACCCAGGGGAAGACCGGCTCACACCAAGCTCTCCCTGGGTCCCCCCTTGTCCCCCTTCTTAAGGTAGTTACTTGGGGAACATAGTGCCCTCATGTGCTCATGCTATCTCCATGTGCTTTGCACTGTATGCTCAGAGATCTCCCAGTTTATACCAGGTAGATACCTGTGCCTAGGTATTGCACGTTTCAGATTGCACATATTAAAATGCCTTAACCACGGCACATCCATGTTTGTGAACATGATCTTCAAACCACTTAATATATTGGCACTTTTGGAGTGTATTGAGAAACAGTTTGATTCCTCGCCGAATGGTTGGTTATAGATAGTGTCTGTCATTTTTATTTTTTTTACAATATCTTTATTGATTTTCAGTTAATTTTCTCCATACTTGCAATAGAAAACATATATTCAATAAAGGATAACATGGTCCCTCAAATATACATGGAATTGTCGATGAAACTGTAATAAAGAAAAGAAAGAAGAAACATAACATACAGAAAATACAAGCAAACTAAAACCAAGTGTGCAGGAAAGAAAAAACAAACAAGATTCGATTACTAATGGATCATTTAACTCACATTTCATGGATGTGTGAGAAAATTCATTTTGATGCTCTTCATATGGCTAAACCAGCATAACTCCAGTGCTGGAACATTGCTCAGATATCTTTATATAGAAAAAGTAATTGGATATATGTACACCATGGTATGGTAGCGGCAGTTCCAAATACTGAAAACCATCCCTTATTAAATAGGGGCATGTTGGGTGAGTAAAGTCATCTACAGCTATCCCTTACGATTTAGAGTAATAATTCTTAAATTCCTACTCTTCGCTCTATCTTCACGACTAAGGACAGTACTAAGATAGCTGGATACCCTTTACAAATTTTACTGAGCCTCTTGTGTTGTCAATGATTTGGGTCTCTTTTTTTCATAATCCTGAGGAGCATAAAACATTTCTACCAGTGCAAAAGACTCTGCTCTTTCTCATACCTCGTCCAGCATATTCATAGTTTTTGACAAAACAGAAAGAGGCCCCTGCACACACAGCCACCTCAAAGATGTGCTCTGCAACTGTCTCCTCACCCTCTGTTATAATGCCTTGTAAAAGGTGCCTTGATGCTGAGAGAGAGTCTTAAAGGGCAGGTTAGATCATTTCTAGAGGGGTTCCTCTTAGTGAATACATTATCTTCAGGGGGAGACTGCAGTGAAGGAGGGGGCACAACAGGATGTCTGGAGCTTGCTGAAATAAGAGAGGTTTCTATTGTCAAACAAGAATTCCCCTTGCAGCCATTCTCTAGTCTAGAGCTCGGAGATAAGGCAAGCCCAGGAAAAAACACGAGCCTTAGTCTTCTCTGCCCCCCAAAGATGAATCCTTCTACTTTCAATCCTCCTTCCACGTCAGGACATCCCACTTCCCTTCTTCCTCCTACTTCAAGGATTCAGTTCATATGTCTATTCTTTGCTCTAGCTGTCAAAGGAGAAACCAAATTTTTCTTTCTTTTTGTATGTAATCTTGATTAAGATGTTCTTCTTGCAATAATAAAAATAAAAAATAAAAAAAGGATTCAGTTCATATTCCTGCTAGTAATGTTACACAGCATGGTCAGGATGGAAACAGCCACAAGCAGTTTTTGGTAGAAAGAGACAGTTGGACAGGGGAGCTCCCAATTCTTTGATAGAGGTAAGGTGGAAGTTGAATCCCAGAAGAGTCAGATGAAGGTAGGTCAGTGGAAAACCTTCTAATTAAGCTGATTTAGGAAACCGTGCTCCTAGATGCAGCTGACACTACTAGAGCTTATAGATTTTCTAACCAATAGCCCTGTAATAGTGGCCGTTGGTAAAATATTAGATTGATAATTGCTGATTTTAAGACAGTCAGTATATAAGAGTAGATTGTTCAGCACTCCAAACGCATGGTGTTGTGGGAAGCAGGCTTTCAAGTTTTTGAGCAAGTCACAAATGTTATGACATTTACGCAAAAAGTGTGATACTAATGGAGGAGACAGAAAGTTTAAAAAAATGAAATGGGGCCTTTGTTAAGACCTTTGTAGTTTTTTTTACTTAATGAAATAGTCATTAGGGATAGGTGCTAGTGGGTATAAATGGAGTGTCACATTGAGAATAGACTAAATTATATATATATATATATTTTTTTTAACATAAGATTTTATTAAAAGAAAAACAGAGTCAGGAAATCAATCACAATCAGAGCGATACAGTTGAATCAAGGTACAATCAAGCAAAAATTAAAGTTAGCATACAATTCGTCCCAGGGGTCCAACTCGGGCCATGGCTAGGTCAGATTTCGGAGATTCGCAGAGTTCACCCCGATACTTGTTCCAATGTCCCCATTTCTTGTCCCATTTCTTAGGGCAGCCTCTTATTTTGTAAACTGTCTTTTCAGCAATCATGCAACGATCCATCTCGGCCATCCAGACCACCACCAGCGGTTTTTCTTGGGCGCCCCATCTCATCGCAATGGAGCATTTAGCTAGTAGAAAACCCAATGCCGCCCACTGCAGTTCTAGTTCATTCAGGTCTGTGGCCCCCCATATGTTAAGAACGCATTCTTTTGGCAACGGTAGGAGTGGCTTACCCAGGGAACTGCTCATTTTACGGATTATTCCACCCCAAAAGTGTTGCACTACTGGGCACTCCTATAAGATGTGATAAAAGGTGCCAGGTAAGCCGCAGCCTCGCAGACACAATGCATCGGGCGTCTACCAATTTTGGCCAGTGTAGGAGCGGACATGTAGGCTCTATGCAAAACCTTCAGTTGAATTAGTCTGAACCTGTGACAGATAGCTGATTCTCTGGTCTCCCTCCCATTTCTTCCACAGGGTCTGGAAGGGATCGGGGAGATTGTTACCAAGCTTGCGGTAAGTGTAGGAGATGGCTTTCGCAGGGAGGGGTTCTGATAGTAGTCTGTCCTCCAAGGGGGAAGTCTCAGGGATGGATGTGAGGTCTGGGATGGTGGCAAGGATGGCGTGTTTGATTTGCAGATAGCGGGAAGATGCTGTCGATGCAAGGGAATGTTTGGTCTGAAGATCTGGAAATGTCAATAGCTTACCCCTATGCCCAAGGTCTCCCACCATCGAAATCCCTATTGTGTCCCATTTGTCGAATCCCTGAAGAAAGCAGGGGGAACCCAGGCGTTGCGATGACCATAAGGGTGTCGCCTTAGTGAGTTTGTCTGACCACTCCAAACTCTTGTTGGCTCTATGCCAGACTGCGACGGTATGTGCCATGGGTCCGACATATCTAGTCCTGGTTGGTTTACTGTAGAGGGCCCCCAGACAGCCCTCCCGTCCAGTCTGGCATCTATCAAGGAGGAAGGCCGAATTCAGGGGTGAACCATGGATCCAATGATTGACCGCAACCAGCTGTGACGCCCAATAGTAGAGGCAGAGATTAGGTAAGGCAATGCCACCGTCGTACCAACCTTAAAAGAGTTTGCGTAGGGCGATACGGGCTGCCCCGCCATCCCACAATAGAAGGCGGATTTCACTCTCCACAGTCTTAAAATAAGAGTCCGGGATATTAAAAGGACAATTCTGCAGAGCGTACAGGAAACGCGGGAGCGCCAGCATTTTAAACAAGGCCGCCCTGCCAGGGAGGGAGAGTGGGAGGGACTGTCAGTGGGCCACGTCACTGTGCAGTCTGTGCAGGGGACCCAACAGGTTGCGATCATGGAACACCTTGGGGTCCGACGTGACATAAATACCGAGGTACTTAAATCCATCTGGAGCCACTGCAATGGAAAACCCCCGGGGTAGACGGGGCGGGGGGCCATGTAGCATGCACAATGTTGATTTGGTCTTATTGATAGAGTAGCCCTAGTATTTCCCAAAGTTGGTAAGAACATGGAATAAGCTATTGATAGAGGACCGGGGGGGAAGCTACATATATCAGGATGTCATTGGCATAGAGGGAAATCTTGTCCGTTATCTCTTCATTCCATTGGAGGCCTCTGATGGAGACGTCTGTTCGGACCCAGTGGGCTAGGGGTTCGAGGGTAAGGGCGAACAACAGTGGGGACAGGGGGCATCCCTGTCGGGTGCCCCTGTGAAGGCGAAACCGTCGAGACGTGTGGTTGTTGACCCAGACTTGGCCCAGTAGGTCTGTATACAGGAGCTGCACCCAGCTGATGAAGCTGGGCCCGAAGCCGAATCGAAGCAGGACCTCAAAGAGATAGGGCCATTCGATCGAGTCGAACGCCATCGTGGCATCAAGGGATAAAATGGGGGCGTCTTGTTGTATGATAGATTTTCGACTCAAGACGTTATTAACCCGCCGTAGATTTAGTGCCGTGTAACGGCCCGGGAGGAAACTGGACTGGTCGTCGTGTATGAGGGAGGGAAGCACGAGAAGAAGGCGGTTTGCCAGGAGCTTAACCAGGACTTTTGCCTCCGCACTAATCAGGGAAATCAGTCTGTAAGAGCCGCAGTCGGTGGGTGGCTTATTTGGCTTGAAGATAACCGCAATGGAGGCTAGTCGTTGATCAAGCGGTAGGGTACCACAGTCACGGCTTTCTTCGAACATGTTTTTGAGGTTGGGGACAATTCCCGGGACCATGACCTTCAGGAATTCAACGGGGACCCCGTTGGGGCCTATAGCCTTGCCGGAATTAACGGCAAAGAGCGCCGTAGTGAGCTCCTCCGCCGTAATGTCGGCATCCAGGGCCTCCTTATCAGCGTCTGAGATGGTAGGTAGGCGCATCTCACCCAGAAGTTGTCTGGACTCCTCTGAGGTGTAGCACGTGCCAGCGGTATAAATGAGTTCCAGGTTGTCAGCGAAGGCCTCTGTTATGTCTTGCGGGTCCACAACCTTGAGCCCATCCGGTCTTGTTATGGAGGACACCCATCTGGACCCTTGGTCTCGCCGTTCCAGGCATGCAAGCATCTTACCCGCACTGACGCCGAACTCATACACGCGGTGGCGCGTGTGGAGCAATCGAGCTTGCGCCTTTTCCTGTGCCAACGCTTTGTAGGCCATTTGCTGGGCTTGGAGACAGCGAGCAGTGTCTGCAGGTGGGACGTTTCGAGGCCAAGTAGGTCGGATTCGGTCTGAAGGATCTGTTTGTTGTGTTTCCGTAAGTACCCCATCTTAAGCGCCAGTGTCTCGCCCTTGACAACCGCTAGGTATGCCTCCCAAAGCGTGACAGCGGAGTCCACCGAACCGACGTTCTCCGCGAAATAAAATTTGGTTCGCTCATTCAGGCTGTCTTTGATGTCCGAGATCTGCATGAGCCAGGGGTTGATAATAATGGGACCGCGTACAAATTGGCGGTGATAAGTTAGATCCACACTAAGGGATGAGTGATCAGAGAGGCCGCGGGGAAGACCTTTCGGTCGAATGAAGTGTCCAATGTCCGCGGTGGGACAGAATAAATAATCAATGCGGGACATGCTGTTGTGTGCATTAGAGTAGTGTGTGAAGTAGGGTGTGTCTGGATAGTGATGACGCCAAATGTCCTCAAGTCCCATAGCGTGCGCGAAATCGGACAGGTCAGAATTCTGCCGATGAGAGCTGCGTTTAGGTCGGCGGTCTAATTAGTCACACATTGTCATGTTGAAATCCCCCCCCGATTAGGAGTGTGCCAGTGGGGAGGCCGAGCAGTCGGGCGCCTAGCTCCTTGAGGGAGTCGCAAACTAGGGTCGGTGGAAGGTATACAGAGATAATGTTTAGAGGACGTCCCTCCCAAGTGGCCTCCACTAGTGCAAGGCGGCCCAGAGGGTCAGCCCATGTGGAAAAAGGTAGGGCTAGGACCTTTCTCAAGATTTGCCCGGCGCTAACCGCCCTTGTACCATTCAAATTACCAAGCAATGAGGCAGGCGCCGGAGACCAGAAGGCAGGAAAACAGAAGTTTATTCCGACGGAGCAGAACACATCAGATCAGACAACAAGGTATCGTCTCGAGGTGCTCTAACAGCCTCTCGGAGGCCTGGCCTCTTATATACTGGTTTATGGCATGTGACCTTTCTTTATTACAATCAGAACATTGTGGCATAAAGGAAAAGACATCCCTGTGATCCTCGTGTCAATCCCACCCCCATATACCTTCACAATAGAGGTCCTCAACCTGCTGATAAGAGGAGGGGGTCATCACGCAGCTAAGTGTTCCGTCGAGTCTTAGGATGTGTGCGCCTGATCATATCACAGGGGGTGGGGAGGCCTGGATCAATAGAGGGTCCTTTGAAGGAGAGCGACCTCATACAATAAGGGGCAGTAAATGATATCTCCCGGCTTAGGCAATGGCCTCGGACCTGAGTGGACAGCTGGACACGGGGTGAGGGGTCATCAAAGGAGTGGTATTCATGCCGTGTGGACAGACCAGTGCGGAGGGAAGGTTTATCAACAGAGGGGCATTCATGGGAGGAGAGGAGGTGTTGGTCAGGCGCTGGCGTGACTCCCAAGGACAGGGTCATGCAGAAGGGTTATGCTCATGAGGGGGGGGGAAAGGGGGAGCCAGGGTGCGCGGAGGATGCTTGCTGGGTCAGAGGGGCGCGCTGGCGATCGATCGTGGACAGGGAGACCATGATATCTAAAATGGCTGCCGTGCACGTAGCACATAGGTGACCTAAAATGGCTGCCGTGCACGTAGTACATAGGTGACAAGCTGGCGCAGATGATGTTCAGATCGCAAACTAAAATTCCACAGTCCTCCCTTTTAACATGTCTCGCCAACTTGTCAGTTTGGATTTATCCCCATAAGGCCACGTATTTCTACTTCATAGAGGGGGCTCATGTGCTCATTTCGGAAGTCCAAAGTCTTTGGGCACATACAGTTAGAAACAAGGCCGCACAAAGGTGGCAGACATTGGATACCTAGGCAACACCCACATAATATCACAACAGGTATCAGCACGAAGGAAAACAACTTCCAGCCCCAATTCTTCAAAGTGTCCCAAAACCAGCTCCCAAGCGACCATCCTTCCTGTTCTTGGTGAACCTCTGAGGAAAGTCTGTGGAGGTGTTCAATGGCTTTGTAGACTGAAGGCGAGTTGTCTGGCATGTAGGTGCAGCAGCTGGATCCGATGATGCGGCATGCTCCTCCTCGGTCGGCTAGGACCACGTCTAGGACAAGACGATTTTGAAGGGTCACAAGGCGGACCGCCTGAAGCTCCGCAGTGTTGTTGGCGAGGATGCCAGCCGTGATGTTGATCGTTGTTTCTACTGCCTGGGTCAGGTGTCGGATAGCACGGCTGTTTGCCATTGGGCCCCACAGAGGAACAAGACCCTTTGCTGCATCCAGGAACTGTGCTCCGGTGGAGTCGGCTTGTCCAAGGTCGTCTGCACGCCTATGCCGGTGATGGTTGGCAGGGGCTACATATGTGGGTGGAAGAACGAAGGCGATGTAACAGATACCCTTCCAACCCTTCGGGAGCCAGGTGTAAGCTTTGGTGCCACACACAAAGTACATGTTCGGAGAAGCAACAAAGGAAGGGGGGTCAGCTGAGTCCAATGTTCTGGTGATTCGGCAGGCGCTGTGACCCACCAGCTGCGTTCCATGGCCTTCGAGACACACGAGACCTGTGACATTGATAACAGACAGGGCCACAGTCAGAGTGGCGGTAGTTTGTTTTTGCAGATGAGTGAAGGTGGTTCTGGCTGGATTGTGGAGCACCTGTACTTCGACTCGTTCTTTGGCTGGAATGTCTTTGAGGAAGGTGGCGCCTGCGAGCGCAGGACACAGGGCAGCAGGGGTCTTTCCTGTTTTGTTCAGCCAGAACCCAGAGTAGAAGTGTGACACTGTCCGGCTGGAGGTGGCGTTGTCCTTGTGGCTCTCTTGCATGAGGATCAACCAGGCGAGGCAAGAGCCGTGAACTGAGAAGGGTGAAGGGATAAAGGGGATGGAGTGTCCAGTGGCATGCGGGAGCAACCCGCAGATCCAACAGTTTGTAGCATTTGCAGCAAGGTTGTGTTGGTGCAACAGTTGCACGAAGGAATTGTTCCAGAATTCCCTGCGCCTTTCTCGGAGCTGAGGCGACAGGGAGATTAGGTGATGCTCTTTCAGGGGTGTCGGTTGTGCAGTAGGTAGTAGTGCCTTGTGGGCCGGTGTGCTTTCCTCCAGAATCCAGAAGGAGGTCATGAGGAGGAGGCAGAAGAGGAAGACAATGAAGAGTGCGATTGTCTTTGATTTGTGCAAGTTGTCAGTCTTTGGATTTCTATACTGGGTATTTCCTGTTGCTTCCATCATCTTCTTATCTGGCGCTTCCATCATCTTCTTATCTGGCGCTTCCATCACCTTCAAGGGGCTCGGTAGTGGGCAGAACCACAGACTTCGTTTAACTTCTCTCCCGGTAACCCTTAATTGTGCTTAGGTCACCGTTCTGAGATTCAACTTAGTCCGTGGCCTACTTAGCCGAAACTCCCTCTTTTCGACGCAGGAAATACCCTTCTCTGGATGGCACAGTGGGATCAGAGAATTTTGCAAGTTCGAGTGCCTCAGTATCGGGATAACAGTCCAATATCGGTCGGTCTTTGCTCAGGAGCTCTTCTTGGGCGCTGACGTTTTCTGTCGTGGCCAGGTTCGCAGAGACCTTCCGGCAATGATGTGCATGCAGCCAGTGCTTCTTCCCCTCCACTCGGAGTGCCGTTCGGGTGGTGATCAGCACTTGCCAGGGGCCCGTCCACCGAGGTTCCAGACTCTTGGTTCGCTGGAAATTTCGTATCAACACGAAATCTCCCGGTTGGATGTCGTGGCCGGGGCCCCTGGAAGCATCGGGATGGCCTGCTGCACCTGTTGATGAATGACAGACAACGTTTTAGTTAACTTGCACAAATAATCAGATAGTAGGACGTCTGGGACGTCATGAATGGAGGTCGGTTTGGGAGCAGTCCAGAGATTCATCGGTCGCCCAAACACGACCTCGTAGGGGGTCAAATGGTGCTTGGTGGGAGTGGAGCGCATTGATAACAAAGCCAGTGGGAGGGCATCCGGCCAGTTAAGTCCAGTGGTGGCCACTATTTTTGCCAGTTTCAGCTTCAGTGTGGCATTATGGCGTTCCACTAGACCGGCGGATTGGGGGTGGAAGACCGCATGAAACCGTTGCTTCACCCCCAACCCCTTTAGGATTAGTTGGATAACCTCAGCTATGAAGTGGGGGCCATTGTCGCTCCATAAAATTCGACAAAGGCCATAGCGAGGGAAGAATTCCTTCAGTAGTACTTTGGCAGTAGTCATGGCAGTGTTGTCACGGGTTGGATAGGCCTCCACCCATTTGCTGAAGGCACATACGATGACTAGTACATACTTCAGGTTTTGGCATCTCTCTAGTTGGATGTAGTCCATCTGAAGGACCTCAAAGGGGTGATTGGGGGTCCCAAACCCTCCCCGGGGTACTACAGTTCCTTTCCCGGGGTTGTGTTGCAGACAGATAAGGCACTGCTGAACTAGGCGTCTGGCTGAGTCAGGGATTTTGTCGTTGTGCCAGACTTTGGAAATGAGTTCGATCATGGGTGCAGATCCTATGTGTGCGGGGGAGTGAGCCATTGTCAGTATGGGAATCAGATATGAGTCGGGCAGCAACCATTTGCTTGCATCCTTCGTTCGCCAGCAGCCCTCCTCATCCTTCAAACCCACCCTTGCCCACTTAGTCAGCTCGTGAGGGGTGCTGGCCGACTGTATGTCTCTGATCATTATCCTTGTGTCACTCCATGTTTCTGCTTGTGACCTGGTCATGTACATGCGTGTCACCGTCCTATTCTCAGCTGTGGTTCGTGCAGTGATGTCGGCCAATGCATTCCCTTGTCCGACTAAGTCTGTCACCCTTTTGTGTGCCTGACATTTGATCACCGCTAATCGTTTGGGGAGGAGAACTGCTTCAATCAGAGCGGAGACTAGATCTCCGTGGAGGATCGGGGTGCCGTGGGACGTCAGGAATCCCCTCTCCCTCCACAGGAGCCCAAAATGGTGGACCACTCCGAAGGCATACTGGCTGTCCGTATATACGTTCGCGGTGGTCCCTGCGGCTATGATGCATGCTCGGGTGAGGGCTATCAGCTCTGCTGCCTGGGCAGATCGTTGTGTGATGCAGGCTGTCTCAACTACTGTTCGGGCTGTCGTTACTGCATAGGCAGCTGAAGTGGTGCCGTCCGGGAGTTTTATGCATGAGCCGTCTACCCATAGCTCTCCATCGGGGTCAGGAAAAGCAGTGTCTCGGAGGTCAACCCTACTCCTAGTTTGTTCGTCCGTGAGGGTCACACAGTCGTGGATGGGAGGAATGTCGGGGTCATTTTCAGGCAGGGGCAGTAATGTGGCAGGATTCAAAGTCGTGCATCTCTTTAGTGTGATGTGGGGTGCAAGCAGAGTCAACTCGTACCCTGTCAGTCGTGCGCTAGTCAGGTGTTGGGTCTTTGTCTGGTTCAAGAGGGTGTCGACTGCATGGGGTACTAACACAGTGAGGGAGTTTGAAAGTACAATTCCTTCGCTCTGGCGGATAGAGACAGCAGCGGCAGCTACTGCTCGAAGGCAGGCAGGCAAAGCTCTGGCTACAGGATCAAGAGTGGCGGAGAAGTAGGCACAAGGGCGCTGCTTAGGACCAATTGATTGAGTTAGGACAGACAATGCACACCCCTCCCTTTCGTGAGTGAAGAGGGAGAAGGGTTTGGAGTAATCCGGGGTTCCTAGGACAGGCGCTGAGCAGAGTGCATCCCGTAATTCCTTAAAGGAGGCTTGACACTCAGTGGTCCAAGGAAGCAGGGAGGGGACATCTTTGGTCAGCAGGGCAAGTAATGGTTTCACAATGAGGCTGTAATTAGGCAACCACTGTCTGCAAAAAGAGGTTAGGCCAACCAAAGAGCGGACCTGCTTTTGTGTTTTTGGGATGGGGGTGTCTAGGATGGTTTGGATTCGGTCGGGTGTAAGTTTCCTCCCTTCCTTGGACAGGAGATGGCCTAGGTAAGTCACTTGTGGCTGGCAGAACTGTAACTTCTTTTTGGAGACTTTATGGCCATTTTCTGCAAGAAAGTGTAGGAGTTGGACGGTGGCTGTCGTTGCAAGTGGGGTGGTGTCGGCCGCCAAAAGGATATCATCGACATATTGGATCAACACCACTCCCTCTGGTAGCTGGAAGGCATCCAGCTGTCTTTTGAGGGCCTGGCTGTAAATGCTGGGACTTTCAGTGTACCCCTGGGGAGCTCTACAAAATCGGTACGAGCGGGATTTTAAAGTGAAGCCGAAGAGATAACGGCTGTCTGGATGGATGGGGATAGAGAAAAACGCGTTCTTAAGGTCGATAACAGTGAAGGTGGTGGCAGTGGACGGGATGAGGGTCAAAATGGTGGTGATATCAGAGACTACAGGATATTGGGGTACAACCACTTTGTTAATCTCTCGTAAGTCGATGATGAAGCGGTACGCTTTCTCATCTCCTTCACCTTGCTTCTTAACAATAGGTAGGATTGGGCTGTTGCAGACGTTGCTAACCACCTCTTCAACCACTCCTGCATCTACCAGAGACTGAATGATCGCTACCAGTGCCTTCTCACCCTCTGGCGATATCCGGTATTGCGGAAGTTTCGGGAGCATAGCGTCCTGTCGTACAGTTATGTGAATAGGATCAATCATCATTCGCCCCACATCAGAGTCATTTTTGGCCCATAGGTACGGAGGCAGGGTGTCAAGCAAGGACATGTCAGCGTCAGTTATGGAGCACATGTGTCGTGGGGGACGGGATCTGGGCAAGTCTGGGTTGTCGTACAGGATGACTCGTATTCCATCTGGGGAACACCTAATGGTAGCTCGAAAATGTTTCAGTAAGTCAATGCCCATGATGGCGTCAGGGGAGTTGGAGGAAAGCAGAAATGTCGCGTCAGTAGTGTTGTTTTCTAGGTCAAAGGTAATAGGTACGGACAGGGGGTTAGTGGAGGGCGTTCCATCGAAACCTATCGACGTTATGTGTGAGCCAGACAAGGGTGCCCTTGGAATCAGTCGTTTTGATAACACACTACGTGTCGCCCCAGTGTCTACCAAGAATGGAGACTCTGTACCCAGGACCTTAGCGGTGACATAAGGACCTTGCTGGTCAACACAGAGCTCGACTGGATCCCTCCCTTGCCCCTGGCAGTCCTATGCAAAGTCGGGGGTATTTTCACCTTCGGACAGCTGATATTGGTTCTGTCGGGGACGGTCAAATGTGTTCAGTCTCCCTGATCTGTCATTGCTGGTGTCGTTGGTGCTCCCTCGTCCTTGTACTCTATTTCTCGGACCACCTGCCACATCCCTGGAGTCCCTATTTCTATTCACTTCTAGCAAAACTGGACACTGGGATTTCCAATGGCCGAACCCTTTGCAGAAGGCGCATTGGTCATTGCTAATGTCTCTACGTCCAGTGTGGGATGTTGGGGTGTGATCTTCAGGAGGTAGATCTCTGGGGGTGGTTGATTGGTAGTTCCCCCTTTGGTGTTCCCGTCCTACCGCTATACCCTGTATCTGGGCTATCATTACCCTTTCCTTTAAATCTTTCTTCTTTTTCTCGGACGCCCTATCATTCTCATTCTTTTGGTGCTCGTAATACTGAACCATCTGAAGGATAGCTGCGGGTTTGGAGGCCCCCCAACTACTCTCACTCGTCTGCAGTTTTTGGGAGACTTCTTGTGTTAGGCCCTTTACATAATTTTGTACAAACAGGTGCTGTCCGGTTGCGGTGGTCATGTCTTGGCCACTGTAGTCGGAGAACACTGTCTCGAATCGGGAGAAGTATTCTGACACATCTTCCTGGGGTTTCTGTCGACAGTCCGTGACTATCGACCAGTCTACCTTTCTTTCCGGGACCAGTGTTTTTAACTTCTGAACTAGTTTATCTGGGAGTTCCAGTATGTCTTTTACTGGTTTCCTTCCAGGCTCTCTTTGTCCATCTAGTTTACCGAGTTGGTCCCAGGTATGTCCAAACAGATCCGTGTGGTCAGCCTTCCGGATTTGCTTCCACACGTCAGCTGGCAGGCATAACCCAAAGAACAAGTCAATGTCTGCTAAAGTCATTATTGTCGAACCCAAGGCTGTGCCTAATTCGGTATAAAATGCCGTCGGGTTCTTTCTTAAATCGGGCAGGGTTTGTTTGAAGGTTAGGATATCTTGTCGGTCCCATGGTTGGTAAATCCAATTGTACACAACCCTCCCTTTTGCATTTTCATTATTAATATCATCGCTTGTTCCCTGGCCCCGTGGCGGGATCCAGTAAGGGGCCGCTTCTCTGATAGGCATCATAGTATTGGCTACTTCTACCGAGGTTGTTTCAGGGACTGTGACCTTGGCTTCTGGTTTCTGTTCCGTGAGGTGGCGGAAGACCTCAAGCATCTGCATGAAGAGTTCCGTCGCCTCACATTCAGTCCCATCTCCAACATCAATCCTCCTATACAGTGTTGTTAGTTTAGCGGGACCCTTACTTTGATACCTATCTTCATATGCGTTCAGGGTGTAGTAGCTGAATCGCAAGATGAAATGCCGTCTGTGGCTGTCGGCATGTGAATTATATACGCTCATTGTATAATCTTCGCTCTCCCTTCGTTCTACTAAAGTCTTTGCTATTTTGTCGATCCCATCCCGCTCATCTTTGCTCAACCTATTTAGTCTGGCTGGTGATTGTTTGCTAGCCTCGGGATCGCCTGACGAAGTTGTTAATGTGGCTGGTGCGGAGGCCGTGAGGGCCGGTGCACTAGCGCTAGGATCTCTTTCACTCATACTTGGGGCTTGCAGGCTTTGTTGGCTGGGAGCATACGGAGGGGGCATGTAGATGATTGGGGGACCTAGCAGTAACTCATCGTTTGCCCGTTGTTTGGAGGGCAATTCAGGGTAGAGTGCAGAGGGGGTCCTAACAGGACATTGGCCTGTCGACCCTGATTCTTGGTTTTGTGTAGCTTCTTTTCTTTCTTTTATTTCCTCTTCTAGTTGCTTTGCGGCTAGGTGGGCTGCCTTTCATAATTCTTTCCCTATTTTTGCTTCTTCTCTTTTCTTTCGTTGTTCCGTTTCTTTGCGCCACATGCCGATACTGTCGAGCATAGTGGGCGTGGTCTTATTCTTCTGGAGCGCTATTTCTAATGTTCTTATTTTATTTTCATTAAAGGAACCTATCAGTGGCCACTGACTTTCAGGGTTCTTTTTCGTATATTTATGCCATAGTTTAGTGTAAGCTATAGCGACTAGTCCATACTTAGTGAACATGTCCTTATTAGGGGTGCCCTCCAGTGGAGCTGGATGGTTCATCTCTAATAAGCGGTCCGGGCTAAACAGGCTACCAACCAGTGGGGAGAAGATAGGCATGACGGATTACAACGGGGACAAAAGTCTGCACTACCTATCTTATCACGGCGGGCAAAGACTAGACAGAATATTTTCTATTCTCCGTTGTTTGCCGGCGGTGAATACCTCAAATGAACCAATACCGAATGATCGGTCAATCAAAACAATTCAGTGGGGAGAATAAGTGGGCACGAAAAGTTATCGTTACCTACTCTTTCTCTCCCTGCAAAGAGAGACCTTGTTCTTCCCTGTTTGCAGAAAAAGAATCTCCAGACAATAATCCACGAACGACAGTTCGGGAAACAGTGGGGGAGGAAGATAGGCACGACGGATTACAACGGGGACAAAAGTCTGCGTTACCTATCCTTCACTGTTTGCAAAGAGAGAGCCTGTTGTTTTCTCCGTTTGCAGACAGCGAATCTCCAGAGGTTTCAACAAAGCGTAATACTAGTATTATCCAAACAAAAACAATCTTTTCTCAATTCGTCGTGTTTACACGACCTTACCCGGACCGCATGGACGGTTTCCTGTCCTCTGGATCCAGCGCCCGATCGTCCTCTCTCCTTCGTGATGTTCGTGGCACTCCTGATGGTTCCCAGTCAGGACCGTAGATCACTCGAGAGAGGTCTGTTCAGAACTAGTGAAGGTCGGATGATCGGCTGTCAGACGAGGGTCTATCGGACACGAGCTCTTCCCGATCGTTGCAGTCGTTCACTCTGTCATCGGGACCTCTCCCACTGGATCCACGTGTCGCTGATGGGCCCCACGCTTTGGGACGCCAATTGTGGAAAAAGGTAGGGCTAGGACCTTTCTCAAGATTTGCCCGGCGCTAACCGCCCTTGTACCATTCAAATTACCAAGCAATGAGGCAGGCGCCGGAGACCAGAAGGCAGGAAAACAGAAGTTTATTCCGACGGAGCAGAACACATCAGATCAGACAACAAGGTATCGTCTCGAGGTGCTCTAACAGCCTCTCGGAGGCCTGGCCTCTTATACACTGGTTTATGGCATGTGACCTTTCTTTATTACAATCAGAACATTGTGGCATAAAGGAAAAGACATCCCCGTGATCCTCGTGTCAATCCCACCCCTATATACCTTCACAATAGAGGTCCTCAACCTGCTGATAAGAGGAGGGGGTCATCACGCAGCTAAGTGTTCCGTCGAGTCTTAGGATGTGTGCGCCTGATCATATCACAGGGGGTGGGGAGGCCTGGATCAATAGAGGGTCCTTTGAAGGAGAGCGACCTCATACAATAAGGGGCAGTAAATGATATCTCCCGGCTTAGGCAATGGCCTCGGACCTGAGTGGACAGCTGGACACGGGGTGAGGGGTCATCAAAGGAGTGGTATTCATGCCGTGTGGACAGACCAGTGCGGAGGGAAGGTTTATCAACAGAGGGGCATTCATGGGAGGAGAGGAGGTGTTGGTCAGGCCCTGGCGTGACTCCCAAGGACAGGGTCATGCAGAAGGGTTATGCTCATGAGGGGGGGGGAAAGGGGGAGCCAGGGTGCGCGGAGGATGCTTGCTGGGTCAGAGGGGCGCGCTGGCGATCGATCGTGGACAGGGAGACCATGATATCTAAAAAGGCTGCCGTGCACGTAGCACATAGGTGACCTAAAATGGCTGCCGTGCACGTAGTACATAGGTGACAAGCTGGCGCAGATGATGTTCAGATCGCAAACTAAAATTCCACACCCATGTCTTCGTGTGAGTAAGTGCGAGGTTCTTTTTAACAAGAATCCCCATGCCACGGGATCCAGAGGTGAACCCCGCGTGTACCAGTAGTTTGTATCCGCCTCGCTGTAGAGCATGACAAGTGTTGCCTACTAAGTGCATCTCCTGCAATAAGACGATGTCAGGGGAGTGGCGCCGTAAGTATTGAAGGACTATGCCCGGTTTATTTTGTGCAACAACCCGTTAACATTCCATGACAGTATCGTGAGGGTTCTAGAGATGGGCTGCGACATGGTGGTGGATAACGCGGGATCTGTGGACGGAGAAGTGGAAAAAGGGCCGTTCGGGCCACCGGTCTTTAGGGACAAGATGGGGTATAGGATCAGGCGGTCTCCAGTGCTCTCGGGGACTAGGTGATACCCAAGGCGGCCAGCCCGCCACAGTTGGACCTTGAAGGAGAAGTGAAGTGTGACAAGAAAAGACTCTGCTGAAAACACAAAAGGAAAAGAAAACCAAAACAGAACACCTTAAAACCCCCCTCCCTCCCAACCCTTCCCCCCTCCCTGCCCCCCTGCCTGCAGACTTGAAACTATCCACTCCCCAACTAGGCAAAGTGCCTGTCACCCTCCCAAACATTGACCCGGTAAGTGGAGAGACATGGGTGCCCTCGCTTTGGATGAACAGGATAGCAGAGCCTAGTGCACCTTTAAGAACAAAATACATCAGCAAAGACATTCACACATTACAATAAAGAAGGAAACAACCTGGATGATCCATAATGTCCGGACCAGAAAAGGATACTTGAAGACTGTGGGTGGGCGCCAACCAGCGGACCCCGGATGGTCTATGGTAGAGGGCCTCAACAAAACAAGGCTGGTCACGGGCCAGGGTCCTGGAATAACAGCAGAAGAGAGACGGACAACCTAAAAAGTTACTGGACTCCTTGAGTGCCGTCGGTGAACAAGTCCTGGCTTTCCAGGAGCGAACTTGGATCAGTACGTGCAAATGAACCTCGGCGATGAGGTGGAGCGGTCTTCGATGGACGCCATCCTTCTATCCAGTCCCAGACCTCCTCTGGGGACACAAAGAACCAGGTCTTGCCCTCCGACTCCACACGTAGTTTAGCATGAAACAGCATGGCGTATTTTATGTCTTTGGCACGGAGTGCCCTTTTGACTTCAAGGAAACTGCGTCTACGGGCCTGGACTTTCACGGTGAAGTCAGATAAGAGTAGGATTTGAGCGTTCTCAAGGCGTAGGGGTGGCGCCGTTCGTGCTGTTTGAAGGATAACATCACGGTCACGAAAGTTGAATACCCAGGTGATGATGGGGCGGGGGGTGCCCGGCTTCGGTCTGCCCCCCGGAACTCTGTGTGCCCTCTCTATTGAGAAGAAGTTAGATAGTTGTTTTGGCTGGAGATGTTTCAGAATTAAATTCTCAACAAAGAGATCAGTATCCGGCCCCTCAAGGCGCTCTGGAACCCCCAGGATACTGATGTTATTGCGCCGTGCGCGTCCTTCATAGTCGTCGAGGAGCTCTCCCATCTGTAGCTGTTGTTTCTGGAGCTGCCCCACTTGTTGCTGGAGGGTGAAGGTGTCGTCTATGAGCGATGGGGTTTTAACCTCTATGTCTCGCACTTTGGAGTCCATCTTGCGGAGGTCAGCTCTCAACAGGGTGACCTCTACGTTCACCAAGTCTATTCGGGTTTCCAGCGAAGAGCGGACCCGGCTATCGCCTCCATCACGTCTTCCAGCGTGGGGGTACGAGTCGGCAGGGGCGGAGTCGCGGTTTTGGGTGCAGGTTCTGGGTTCCCCTCCTTGGATTCACCCTTAGACCCGCAGGAGAGTTTATTAATCTGCCTTTGGTTGGACGGCCTGTTGCCTTGATTGGAAGCCGGCGTAGCTAGAGCTTGTGGCGCCCGGGGCTATCCCTCAGATTGCCGCCCATGTCATCCGCAGTCCTGTGATTGTGTGAGGTAAGTCTCGACTCAAATTTTGAATCTCATCTCACTGCCAAATTTCGGGCTTATTCGGGGGTGGGGGGATAAGAAACAGGAACTAGTAGAGACTAAAGGCCAGAATAAGATAGGGTGTTGTGTAGTTTATTGTCTGCGCAATTGCTGCAGTTGCAGATTTTGTATATGAATTATATTAAATATCCATAGTGCAACACAATACCCAACAGTGCTATGAAGAAATACTGGGAGGAGTCAAAAGAGAAAACAAACCACATAAGCCAAGCGGCCTGTTCGATATATTCAACCCTTTAGTTTCATACAGAAGGCAAAGTAGTTGGCAGGCAGCTCTACAGTTTGGGGGGATAACAGCTTAGAATGAATTGTGAGCCTATTTACATGTACTGCAAAGGTGGCAGACTGAAGAGCTTTAGTAGGTGTATGGCGACAAACCCTTTGGTCAGGAGTTCCAGGACCAGTTTTACAATGGACTCTGTGACAGATGCGTAGAGATTTGAACAATATTATGTTAGAACTGTCACTGTGTTTCTATTGTCTTTTGGCCACAATATCGTAAACCTAAGCAGATTTGAGGAGGTCATGTATCGACCCACCAGCAGTTGGACCCTATACAAATTGTGTTTAGGAATGGCAGATGTAAAGAGCTAACATAATTGGTGCAAGTAAATACAACAGAGAGGAGCACCATCCTACAATTTTCTTGGGGAAGAAAAGGTGGTATGATTCTCAAAGATTTAGATAGAAGAAAACATGAAAGTAACACAATGGATCCAGGAGAGCATCAGTAGTCGATTTTCAGCAAAAATCAAGAATGCTCACTCTGGCCACATGCATGGGCATATTATGCCAAGAAGAGGGCCAGCAGTCCTCAGTCTAGATTTTAGAAGGGCCTCCTGAAATAATAATCTTCAGACTTCAGTAGAAAGTGATGAAGGTTTTCAGAGGGTCAATAAGTGCCTATGCCACAGCGTGGCATAGCTATGAAAAAGATAAACGTTTACCGGTGACATGTCTTTTTTTGGTGTGCACTGATTTAGAAAAAACAATACCTTCTGAATTTGAAGTGCCAGCGACAATCCAGTTATACGCAAAGCGTAGGTGATATGATGTGCGCAATACATCTTTCCACCCTGCTTAAACGCAAATAGGTAGCTATTGTGAAGTGTGACATAGTTGCATATTTTCACAAGGCAGGGCAATGATTTCTGCTCCTCTAGGAAGTTATATTTTGCTGCTTCTTCCACAGTTGGCCCTGTATGGGCAGTGGTGCGCACCCTGTGTTCTGATCAGTCACTCTTGTAGCCTGGCATCATTCTGCCTTTTTTTTTTTTACTCCTTTTATTTCCAGAGTTTTATAGAGCGCGAACTTGACCCGAACCGAATCGAGTATCAGAGTGCTTTACATAGCACCAGTTATATTCATTTTTGTGAGGCAAGGGGAGATTAAGTGATTTGCCCAGGATCAGAGGATGTTTGGCATCGTTACCGGGACTCGAACCAAGATAAAGGGGGATAGTAGAGCTGTGCGTAATGTGCTCACAGTCTTATATAATGCCAGCCATACAAACATACTTTGCAAATGTGTACTTTTTTTTACATGTGAATGGTGCGATTGTGGCTTAATTGCCTCTTCTCCCTATACCACAGATTGTAAATGGGGGAAGTAAGAATGTCTAACAAAAAAACGAAACTGTACAGATGTAACTAATAGTACAAAACATAACTGTGGGGACGGGGGGGGCCTAGTAATTCTACAATTGCATTGTTCTAGAGTTGGCCCTGCTTGTCGCCACCCTCCATTTTTAAATCTGTTTCCCCATAATAAAGACGGTAGATGAATGTAAGTAATGGCCATTTCATCCGCAAGTAAAAAACAGTTAGTCAGGCCGGAGGCGGTATTACTTTAAAAGTGAAGACACTGTACTGAGCAGTAAAATAAATAATTACAATCATTTAGAACACCGACCCCGGTGTCGTCCAGCATGCGATGCCGCCCGCTATTAACAAGGAGCGTGCAGGGCTCGACTCAAAGCAATGAAAATATATTTTAAACTTTATCATCATGCCAGAAGTGCTTTAATGAAAATCACTTACTTCGTACTTGATGTGGGAGGCGTCGCGGCCCTGTGGGCTGGAAAGAGGGCGGTGCAGTGAGAGCTGCGGGCGGGTTTATTACTGTAGTGATCCAGAGTCACAGTCAGCAGTCTAGTTGTTTTATGTATGCCCTACACTAAACACCCACCCACCACTGATGTCACTGGTCAGGTGACACAGTTCTAATAAAAGAGGCCGAGCGCACGTGCTCTGGGCCAGTTGTACCCTGTAGCTGACTGTGTCTGCGTCAGTCCTTTCCAGCATGAGGGCCCAGGGCCCCCAACATTACATTGGGGACGAGGAGGGCGGACGCTAGCCATGCGTGCCGCAGCTGAACATCCCCGGGAAAGAAGAAGGGAACTTCCCATGTGCAGGGCACCCCTCCAGTGAAGCGGCACCGGCCGCCGAGAGGCCCGAGGGGCGTGTGCAGTGCCCCGGGCCTAGACATTCAGGAGGAGGCGACCGGGAGCCCACCCCGCACCTCCATGCCCAGCGTGAGCCTCCCGGCACGACATGAAGGTGCAGCGGACCGACCAGAGCCAACCTGTGCTGGCCGCAACTGAGCGCCACGTGGAGGCGCAGCAATGAGTGCCCGGGAGTGAGTGGACCGACCGGAGCCCACCCGCGTCAGCCGCAAGTGTGGCCCCACCGTGTGGTGACTGAAGCGGAGCCCACCCGCGGATCAAGAATGGCCCGTTGGCCGAAGGTAGGCCCATGCCGTGACCAGCACCGAAAGCGGAGCGCACCCGCAATGGTCACAACAGCGGAAATGGCGGCCGCTTGCCAGCGCCGCCCGAGAACACACGATAAAGCGGAGCCCACCCGCTACGAACACTAACTGTGCCCAACAGTGTGAAGAGGCGCCAGCATCCCCCGTAGCAAAGCAAGGCTCGCGGAGCCCACCCGCGGCCTGCCTGCAGCGACGCGGCGTCGGCCGCTACATCCCGTAGTAAAGCAAGGCTCGTGGAGCCCACCCGCGGCCTGCATACAGCCACCCCTGCCCCGCCGCGCAGCAGGTAACCGAAGCCGCTGCGGCGGTGATGAAGGGACCCCGCAGCGTGTGGAGAGCTGCCGGGCCCTAATTGAGGAAAGTGGAGCCCACCCGCATGACCAGCGCGCCTTGCCGGGCGTAATTGCAGCCACATTAAATTTCAAATAAAGCAGCGCGAGCGGAGCCCACCCGCGGCCTGCCTGTAGCAGCGTTGTCTGTCCCCCGCCGCGCAGCGTGTATGCCCTGAGGCTGCGGCGGCGGGGTGAATGAACTGGAGCGCCCGCAGCATGCAGTAAGCTGCCGGGCAAGAGAACGACTGAGCGGAGCTCACCCGCCGAGTTTGCCACAGCGAGCACACCCGCAGCAAGGAAGAACCATGCCCCGCCTGCAATAGCGAGCATGGGTGCCTGCCACAGCACCCCCATATAGCGCGCAGCCCATGGAAGGGAGAAAGCCGGCTCAGAAACACAAGCGCTAGAAAAGAAAGGCACGTCCAAAGTGCCACTTACCGCGGCAAAACCGGAGTCCGTGGGGAGCCCCATGTGGCGTCTTACATCCCCCGTGTGTACAGGGAGCAGCGGGGGAGGCAGGCCTTGAATCCCAGCTGCTCCAACGACGCTCGCTCGTGGAGAGGAAAAACAGGGGCAGAGACAAGAAATGGATCCAAATCTCATGTGCAAGGAAACCGGCCAAGGACTACAGGGATAGCAGCACTGCCATCTCGGGACCAATCAAAGGTACTGCACCCCCTAAGCAAAATACACTGACTGAACCCAGTGATTTCCCCAGCATGAAACCCTGCCTTTAACCACAGCCCTGGTCACAAGGACAGTACCCAAGACATAGGACAGCATAGTTTTCAGCCCGGACACAGTGTTCACAAACCCACCGTCACTGCCCAGTGACACAGGACAGCATAGAACTGCGCAGGAACGAGCCAGAAGGACAAGAACACTGCCACACCAGAAGTGCAGGAACGCGCCAGAAGCGCAAGGGACACATCAAGAGACTGCACAGGAACGCGCCAAAACCTTCAGGAACGCGCCAGGAGACAGCGCAGGAACGCGCTCGAAACTCCAGGAACACGCAAGGAGACAGTGCCGGGACGCGACAGAAGCAAAGCATCGCGCAGGACCGCGCAAGGAGTGAAGGAACTCAACACCCGCAAGCGTGCAGCACCAGCACCGCTCGGGAGATGTGCCAGGAGCGCCAGAGTGACGCTGCAGAGCGACACGCCAATGCCACAGAACAGCACTGCACAGGAACGCGCAAGGAGTGAAGGAACTCCACACCTCAGGACCGAACAGCACTGCGCAAGAACGCACAAGGAGTGAAGGAACTCCACACCTCAAGACCGAACAGCACTGCACAAGAACGCGTAAGGAGTGAAGGAACTCCACACCTCAGGACCGAACAGCACTGCGCAAGAACGCATAAGGAGTGAAGGAACTCCACACCTCAGGACCGAACAGCACTGCGCAGGAATGCGCACGGAGTGAAGGAACTCCACACCACCACGACTTGAGTGACGCAGGGATCGCGTCCTCAGAGACCTGTCAGTAGGTCACAGCGAAGATGACTTGCCAGAAAGTCACCGCCAGACGCGGACCAGTCAGATGGTCGCCCGGAAAGAAAAGGAGAAGATGACCAGTCAGATGGTCGCCCGGAAAGAAAAGGAGAAGATGACCAGTCAGATGGTCACCCAGAAAGAAAAGGAGAAGATGACCAGTCAGATGGTCGCCCGGAAAGAAAAGGAGAAGATGACCAGTCAGATGGTCGCCCGGAAAGAAAAGGAGAAGATGACCTGCCAGAAGGTCACGACTGCGAAGACCTGCCAGAAGGTCAAAGCAAAAGTAACTGAATATTCTGACATGAAGTCCGACGTGAAGTTCAAGAAGAGGTCCATGGACGGGACCCAGAAGAGGTCTGATAACACCGACCCGAAGTAAAGGAGGAGCGACAGGAAGAAAGGTGCGATGCCTGGTCTTGGTCATTGGAAGAAGAGAAGGCGTGTCCTAAGGGTAGGACGCAACCAGGGAGACACGTGTGGAGTGCACGCCACAAGGAGATGGCCTGGATGGTTGAAGAAAAAAGGAAAAGGACCGACCACGTCGTGAAAGGAAAGGAGGAGAAGGGAAGTGAGTGCCACGGTGCCACTAGAAGATCACAAGAAGAGAAGAGGTGTGACCAGCCAACTCACACAAACATCGGGAGAAGATGGCGACATGCACCAGAACACCGGAGTGCAGCGGAGAACAAGGCCTGGCAGGAACACCGGCGGCACAAGTCAAGGATATCCACCTACAAGCCATCCATCCATGTGGCAATCGCAGAAGAGGGCAAGTTTGGACTGTTGACAACAATCTACCTTTGGGGTTGAGCGGAAGATTGGATGGCGAGAGTGCTCACACATCCGGCTGAGGAACTGACCACTCCACACCAACCCGTGGGAGCCCAAGAAGCAAAGGCCTCAAGGGACTCTGGTGGCAGCAAGTCCCGCAAGAGAGACAGGTCCACAACGGTGCGTCTGCAAGACCCACTGAGAGGAAAGCTTCGCGTGCAAGAAAAGAGTCAACAGCGTAACCTTCAGGTGGAACTAGGACACAACGGTGAAGATCGTGGAGCGCCCCGCTCAAGGCCCGAAGGCTATGGTGGAGCAACATGACCGAAAACACCAGTCCAGTGGAAGCCTGGCAAAGAGGTCCTCCCGGACATCTTGTGAGAGAGGAATACCGGCGAGAGGGGCATCCTAGTGAGAGGGATGTATGCACCTACTCCTTTCATCTGCCCAGAAACACTTTGAAGCCTGCCCCGAGACTTCACCAAGGACCAGGACTAAAGAGGAGAACCGAGAAGACAAACAATACTCGGATCACGTCACCCTTCTATCCAGCTACCAACGGTCACCAGTGGTGTGAAGCAAAGACAAGGCAAAGGACAACGTCCAGGCGGCGCAGACAGAAGATAGGACCCACCAAACAACGGCAAACCATGCCACAGTGACTCATGAATCCTGGATGCAGTAACTACACCATCTGTGACCTGCAATCCACCAAAGAAACTCACTTCAAATTATAGAGTCCAGTGTTATATTGTATGCACATTTTCTTTCCGACAGGTTGAACTTTGTCGTGGGGTTTGCGAACTGCACTTTTTCTCCCACAGGTTGGACTTTCGTTTGTTTTCATTTTCCCCCAAGTTTGGGAGGGATGTAGTGACCCAGAGTCACAGTCAGCAGTCTAGTTGTTTTATGTATGCCCTACACTAAACACCCACCCACCACTGATGTCACTGGTCAGGTGACACAGTTCTAATAAAAGAGGCCGAGCGCACGTGCTCTGGGCCAGTTGTACCCTGTAGCTGACTGTGTCTGCGTCAGTCCTTTCCAGCATGAGGGCCCAGGGCCCCCAACATTACAATTACCTCTTCAGCTCTCACCTCGGTAGTACAATTACTGCTAGTAACAGACGCACTGCGGGCAGGTGGGGGCAGAATGACGCCCTTGTCACTGCAAATTCAGCTCGAGGGCTGGCCAAACATTCCCAGGGCCGTCATTGGTAGCGCTTTCGCGCGCTACAAGATTGACGGCCCTGGGAGGGGACCCACGGCCACAAACGAGGTACGTCACGCTGCGCACCACCACCAGTATGCTAGGTGGTGCTGCGTGCACACTGCAGGCAGCCTTTAAAAGTTGTTGGTGCGCTTGCACGTCACACGGGGCCGCACGGCAGAGTGGCGGCCTGTTGTAGTGGCTTTTATAATTTATTTGGGGCACTCCTCCGTAATGACTGACAGTAGGAGTGCCCCAAATAAATTATATAGGTCACCACAACAGGCGCCCCCAAAATAGTGCTGCCTGGGGAGGACCTTCCCCCTCTCCCCCTCTAGGTACGCCGGTGCAGGGTCAACTTTCACTGCGTTGTCCAATGGAGCGAATCAGGGCACAGTCAAGAAAGAGCGGGCCCTCACACCTCCAGTGCAGGCCACCCGCCAATAACTCCAAGGGGCCTGCGCAACCTGAGAGGTTAGGGCTCCAGTAAGAGCAAGAAAAGTGGAGCAGAACATTAGCGACGTACCAGGAAGCGTTAAAGCATCACCCCCCATGGGGTGGGCGAATAGCTGTGTGTTGAAGTGCCCCCTTCGGGAGACAGGACAACCCAGTAGTCCTGGAGAAGAGGGGGAGGTGACGGAGTATGCCTCTGCACGGAGGGGTAGAGCCCCAGCTAGTCGGGCACGGTTCTGTGGGTCGTGGAAGTGGCCCTCCAATGCAAGCAGAGGTCTAGGGTGGGCAGCAGATAACCGCGATCGGGCCTAATCGTAGGGTAGGCACCCTCAGGACAAGGAGGCAGGGGCCGTGTAGAGTGATCACCCCTGTTTCTGCGCTGTTCGGGGTCAAGGACGCAGTGGTGCCGTTTACGTGGACCCGGAGGACCTGGAGACGTGGGTCCCCTCTGCCGCAGCTCGAACTGGTCCCCTTATGGTTGCGTGGTGACGGTAGGTCTGGGCGGCCTCCCCGAGCACCCCTCATACGAGCACAACCCTGCTTCACTCTGCGGGGGCCAAGGGGACGCCAGGGAGCCGCCGCGGCAGGTCTCAAGAGCGGGGAGTCAGATGGCAGCAGTCAGCAGTTGGGCGGTCCCCGGCAGCAGGCCCAAAGCCGGGGACTTGCGTGAAACGGACCCCGGGTGGCAAGGGGGGTTCCGTAGACAGCCGCACAAGTCAGCACTCACCGGTGCTAGTGGAGAAAGGTCTCCGTGGGGCCATCCCCAGTCGTCCCCTCGGGCTCCGACTCCGCCTGCAGCACGTCTCGGCAGCACCAGGGCCAAAGAATCAGGCCCGTAGTCGGGCCCCGCAGCCAGCATCAATCGTGGTCGCCATCTTTAGGTCCAGGGACCGCAGGGAGTAGGGAGCTTGTAGCGGCCACCAGGGGCCTGGAGGCGTCCAGGAGACAGGCAATAGAGGCCAGGTCTTCTCTCAAGCGTTATCCTGTGGTGTGGAGGGGAATCAGGCGCTTCGGCTAAGGATCAGGAGCCGATGTTTGAGAGATTGCCGAGGAGCCGCCTCAGAGTGCGGCTATTTCCTCCGGCTGCAGCTAAATTATATTTTTAGAACTGTCAACCTTAGGGTGGTCTTTTTCCAAACATTTTGCCTGTTTTGCCACACTTTTTGCTGATCTGATTTTGTTGGCCTGAAGACTCTGGGCACTTTACCACTGCTAACCAGTGCTAAAGTTCAAGTTCAAGTTCAAGTTTATTATGTTTTTGGCTCTCAGAAGAGGGCCACATAAAACAAATACATAATTATACACAACTTTTAGGAATAAAATCACAAAAAACAAAATATAAAGGAGTCATTTCATAGACACTGGCCGAACAATTATCCAACAACTTCTCTGGGTATCATCAATAAATATCTAAAAACCCTTTAAAAAAGTTAAAAATTTTAAAACAGAACATTTCATCAGGTGGACAATAAAGTGCATGGAAAAAAGTCTGTACATTTAAAATTCCTAATTGTAAACAAATGGGTTTTAACCATTTTAAGCGTAGTGACAGTAGTACAGAACAAATAAACAATACATGATTTCGGTCTTGCACTGCATTATTACAGAGATTACATACTGGGGATGATCCATACCACTTTGCTAAAAGAAGATTTAAAGGAAGCAAATCATTTCTTATAAGGTACCAAAGCCTACGGACTCCGTGGGGGATATTCCAAGCGAGATATTGCTGGGCCTGCTTTGGTACGTAAGTACTTAAGAGTAAATCCCTTCCTTTTTTCCCATGTAGGGGAGTCATATCCAATTTAAAACAGAGTTCCCAAGATGCATATTTCAGTTGAAACTTTAGTTGAGAAGGGGAAAGCAGAAACAACGTATTAACATCCAACTGTAGCCATGCTACTGCTTTTCTAAAGTTTTTTACTAATGGGGAAAACTCGTTTAAATTGCCCAAAAGTTCGTTTTTGATAGATCCCCGTAAGGAACCCGATTTACCTCTGGCCAAGCAGGCCACCCACCTTACTAGGGCAGTCAACCCCTGTACCCAACAGCTCCGGAGACCAAATTCCAGCCTGCAAGATGACACAGAGCAGGCTGTGTTAAGGGAGGAAATTCTTCTTAGTACTTTCCCTTCCATTACCTGCAAGAATCCCCAATGTCTTAACTCCACCAATTCTACTCCGTACAGTACAGTTGGAGGGATCTTTGCTCTATATACTTCCAAAAATCGTGCAAAGTGTCTTTTTCCTGTAGCAGAATACAGAGAGCATAACCCCATACCATGAGCCAATGCTTTACGTGAATTATGCTCAATGTGGGGTTTCTCACTTAGGTTTGCTGAAATTATTTTACCTAAGAAGGCGTAGGTTTTAACCACCTCCAGTTTCTGTCCTCCTATAACCCATCCAAAGATTTCAGATCTACATTTTTTCCTTCCAAAGATGCACATAATTTTGCTTTTAGAAGCATTGATCTTCATAAAGTGTGCTTCTGCAAATAAGTGTAATGCTTGCAGGCGGTTAGACAGGCCCTTCGGTGTTAAGTCTAAGATGAGAATATCATCCGCATACATTAAAACCGATATGGATGTCCCACCAATCACCGGGGCTAAACCACCACAAGCTGCAATGGAAGCAGGAAGGTCTGCTGTATATAGAGAAAACAATATGGGGGCCAATATGCACCCTTGTTTTAACCCGTTCAGAGACGGGATAGATTGTGAAAGGCCCCTTTCTCCGCCTTGCAAGACCTTACACCATGTGTTTGAGTGGAGAGATTTTACAAGTTCGAGTAACTGTGGTGGCATACCCAATGCAGCAAGCTTTCTCCACAGCGTGGGTCGATCCACCTTATCAAACGCTGTGGAGAAGTCTATGAATGCCGCATATATACCACCTCCACGAACGCGTACATATTTGTCCGTGATCACTTGGAGAGCTGTTAAATTGTCAAGTGTACCATGCTCTTTACGAAACCCAGTTTGTTCCAAGGGTAAAATTCCATTTGCCTCCACCCAATCTGTGATTAATATTAAAAGACATTTTGCAAATACTTTCCCTATGGAATCCAATAAAGCTATTAAACGATAGTTCCTAGGTTTATCCCGCTCTCCTTTCTTGAATATTGGAATCAATATACTTCCCCTCCAGGAGATAGGCACCGATCTCAATAAGAAGCATGCTTGAAACAGGGGAGCGAGAATCCTACTCCATAAGGTGATATCTTGTTTCAGAATTGAGATGGGTAGTTCATCCGGACCCATTGCTCCGGAAGAGCGCATACTCTTTATAACAGAAGCAATGGTTTTCTCGGACAGAAGATCTATAGTATGCCCACTATCCAAGGCAGGGTCATAATTTTCCTCCTCTGTGCTATTGGATGCATACAGATTCGATATAAATGAAATCCAAACATCTTCAGCAATAGAGATGGGAATAGGTGAAGTTCTTGCGCCACATCCCTTTCCAATTATGGACCAGAATTCTCTAGATTTCCCAAGAACGGAAGCCTCCCTTAAACTAATCCAGAGTGAGTCTTCTTTTTCTTTTTTTAATTTTATTCTCAATCTGGTCCTTCTTCTTTTCAGTAAGGCTAACTTATGGTCATTTTCCCTAGATCTACATAGGAACTGTTTCCTCACAAGTTTGTTTATTTCTTTATTTAAGGGTAATAATACACTAGGAACAAAATTCAACTTCCTAGGATATCTTGGCTTCTTTGCAATCGAAGTGAGCTTCCTCATAAAAATTTCAAAGTATAGGAATTCCCTACCCTGCCACTCTTCTAATGCAAGTGAAGTTTGTTCAAGGAAATTTTGTACTTCCTTCATCGAGGAGGGGTCCCAGAAGCTTCTTCCGGACTTACAATGAAAAGAAACTCCTCTATTACTTAAGGACCAAGAATCAGTGTCTGGGGGTTGTAATGAGACAATTATACTGATCACATTATGGTCGCTCATTGAGGATTGGGAAATCATTATATCTCGGATAAAAGAGAAAGTATTATAATCCGTGATTATATAATCAAGGATGGATTCACCCTTAGTAGACCTATGAGTGAAATTAGCGGGAATATCAGATGGCATCCTACCGTTTACAATTAGCCCCTCTAAGTGGCTAAGTTCTTCTAGGAGTATCTTTCCTCTTTTACTGGTTTTTATTTTATTAGGAAAGATTGCTTCAGGTATATTATGAGCTTCCTCCTTAGCTTTATTTCTAAACAAGTCCATACTTGAATTAGAGACTTTGCTGTTTAAATCTCCCATTAGTAAAATATAAGGGGGCTGATCAAGCTCTAATAATTGTTTAACATAGGAAAACATTCGCTTTAAAACAATACTAAAAGTATCCTCCAGTGGAATATATGCATTTATAATAACCAAAGAAGATTGACTACCTACAGTAACTAAGTAATTAATAGTTATTGCTTGGAAAAGGTTACTTATATCAACATAGTGGGAGAACTGCCATTGTAATGAATTTGATAAGATGCAAGCAATTCCACCTTTTGTGTGGCCTTTTTTTGATGGTATAGCCGCGGCCTCAAGGACAAAGTAATCTTTCCCCCCGTATAGGGTATCTTTACACCAGGTACATATCACATCTGCATTCAAGGAGAATAAATAATCAAATTTCTCTGGATGATTAGATAGCCCTGCTGCATTCCATGATATGACTTTTAAATGACTGTTAAAGATGTTGAAACAGTTTTGGATTATTCGATGTATTATTAGATAGAACTCCTGGCAACCAGTTCCAGCGGTGATTATCTTCAGTTATGGGACTAGTCAAGTTCACGGGAATAGGGAGTACCTGGGAAACCATACGTTTGCCTCTAGAGACCCAGATTTTTAGGTCTCTATTATAGAGGGATGGGTCTTCCTGCATAGCACTCAACTTTGTAGACCCTTGTCTAGAGAAAGTATACTTTCCATTATTAATAAAAGGTAATACATCAATCCCTCTGCATTGAAATGCTTCCGCTTGCTGGAGAACTAAATTAGCAATTATTTTAGAACAGAATTTTACCCGTACTCGTGGCCCATTTTCAAATCTTAATAAGGAAACCAGGTCAATATCGCTCGACAAAATAAGTTTTAAACTGTCAATATCTTTAAAATAGTTGAGCAGCCATGACCTATTTAAGTATAAGTCAGAGTCAAATAGGGGCAGGAAATCCAATGTCAAAGTGTCCACATAAGAGTTAAGGGCTTTTGGGAGTACTGGGGAAACACTCGTGATCACAACAACCGGCTGCCGAAAAATAGGCGCTAAAGGATTGAGTGGCTCTATTACAGCTGGAATAGTTCTTGTCACCTCTTCCACTGGGCCTGGGGACACTAGTCTAATATCCTCTTGACGAGGGACTCGCTCATTCGTAGTGCAAACATCAACGGGACCTTCGACTACAGATCCAGTAGTATAAACAACTGCCTCATTGGTAGAAGTGTTCAATAAATGATTATCAACGATTTCTACAACATCTAGCGCTTCAGTATTTAAGTGCTTTTGGAAAATAATTTGTCTCTGTCTTTTCTTTTTATACTTGCGAACAGGTTTCCTATTTTTCCCTTTGTACTTTCTGCTTTTTTCTTGTACTTTCCCCTTTACAATTGGACTTCCTTCAAGTTCTTTCTTATCCTGGTTGAAAATCGGAAATATTTCATTTCCAGCATTCCGGTTAACCTCCACCAAACTTTCTTCTTTTATAGCAGGTTCAGATTCCTTCCCGCTATTGAAGGCGGGTGAGATAGACATCTCTATAGGTTCATGTATATCAACTACTACTGGTATCCCCACCGGCTCATTTTTTACCAACAGGTTATTACTGGCAAGAACATTCTGGACAACAGTCTCCAAGGGAGAAGTAGCAACATTTTCAGTATTTTTTGCCAATAATACTTTCAGTATCTGTGTAACTGAGTCCAAGATGCAATCAGAGCTCCCAACGAATTTCCCCAGTAAAAACAATATGGAAGCCAATAAATGTTCTAATGCTATCAGGGAATCAGAGATAGGTTTATCGTCTTTAGGGTAGTCAGATGCAGAAAGAGAGCCGATACCGGATAAGTTAAGTTGTGGAGTCCTGGAATCATTCTGTAATGAAGGAATGTCATTATGGTTTATAGATGGAGTACTACTGTATAACAATAATCCTGACGGTGTAGCTCCATTTGGTGTTTTACTGGGATCTGTATGTTTCAAATTTCTCTCGTCCATATACCGACCACACAATTCAAGATCGATACTGGACGGAATAGAGTCTTCTTTTATGCAAAATTCCAGACTTTCTGCATTCTTAAGAGTGTTAGGCAGAGGGACTTTCATATCTGCTATTATTATATCAGGGTTAACCTCTCCCAGAGAACATACTGGGAGGTTAACGTCAACAGTTCGAGACACAGAAGGCAAGTTTTTATCCAGAGATGGTTCAAGATTAAAATCTTTCTCTATGTCAGACTGTGCATCCGTTAATATTATCATCTCAACATCATCAGCTTTCGGGGCTGACACAGTCTTATCGACAGGTTTTTCCCATAATTTCAATAGCTGCAACTGTCCCTTCAATAATACGCTATTATCGTAGCTATTCCTCAAGGGGTTTGATCTAGTTTTTACACATGACCTCCCCCCTAGGACTCTTCCAGAACGTAATTTTTTTGCAGTCATATTCAATGAAAATGTAGATAACCAGGCAGCCGGCTTTTGACGTAGACAAAATATATTTAGATAGCAATAGTAAGTCTTTAAAAATGATTCCACAGAGGAAGTGAGGCGAAGTCCTCGGCCAGTATGCAGAAATTATTCCTTCACAAGTTTCACTTCTCTTATTAATAATAAAAATTAATCAAATAACAAAAATACAAGGGGGGGCGCTAGGTGGCGCCAAACCAAGATGGCCGCACCGATGTGAGGCTCTCGCCAGACTGAGCACTCTCACACGATCCTGCATCATCCTACCCAGTGAAAACATCCTGATTTCTTTCCCAGGTGGTTCCGGACACCGAGACGAGCAAAGCGGTACCCGGATCACCTCATACTGATTACGGGAACTGTTGCCCCGGAGCTGCTTTCCCTGAGCGGACACCGGCGCTGGAGGAGAGGTTCGCGGCCGGCGGATCAGCCCACCAGGAAAATCCGGTGCTGTCGGGCCTGCTGCCATCGACCGAGAGAGATCTCCCGCCCCGGGATCCAATGCACGTCTCAACCCTTGGGCGCTGATGCTTGCGGTGTAATCCCGCTCACGGGAGAGGTACGTGTGGCCCTGTGACCCCCTCTGCCAGGAGCGATACTGAACGGCGGCAGGCCTAGCACACGCTACCCCCACCCCTCCCCCGGAGCCTCAACACCCTGCTGGCCCCCGGTGTGCGGCGGATGACAGAGGCGGCTTACACCACGCCTGCAGCGGCGCGCCTGGGCACCCACCTTCGGACCATCTGGCAACCTTGTCCCCGGCACCGACTGCACTCCAGGCCGCGGCTTGCGGCCTAATTATCCGAGACCGGAGAGGACCGCCTGACCTCTGACGCGGCCACGGGTTTTCGCTCGCGGCTTCCCGCGCCTCTATGTGACCACACGGCGCGCACCCCACGGGCCCTCTCACGCTGGCCCTCTGCTATACCCGCATGGTACGGAGACCCTTCCGGACTATCTCGCTATAGCCGGCTCTCCTCAGCTGACCTGCTGGGAGCAACTGCACCACCCCGGCTGGGGCACCTTTGTCCATCCTGACGCTCGCAGGTCAACTCCCCAACTGCATGCAGCTCACCCCCTATTGGGCAATACCGGGTTGACCCTGCACCTGGCGAGGACCGGAGAGCCCACACGTCCATTGCTCCGGCATACTGGGCCCTGAGTAACACGTGGCACACGTGGCACTTGAGACGCTCTCCTGCCTAGCTCCCTGAAACCTACAGTGCGCACAGATTGCTGGCTCTTTAGCGCCTACCATCCACTAATTTCAGCCCGCCCTTCGGCTACCCTCGTCCTACGTCCTGGCTTCCTCATCGGCCGCGACATCGCGGACTCCTCGGCGCGAAATGGGCCGCAACGACGCTAGGCAATCCAAAATCCCCTTTGAAACCAAGAAAGCGTCCAAGACGCCATCGGAAGTGGCAGACAGCCCTACCGCCTCGGCACCCCAGGAAGAGGACTGGAAAACAATCCTATTAGGCATGAGACATAGCCTTTCCACAATTGATGCCAAGATAGACACCATCAATTCGCGTATGGATAGCGTTGTTGCGAAACTTGAACACCATGACACTCGTATCAAAGTGACTGAGGACAGGATATCTGTGCTTGAGGATGGCGCTACTTCAACTGCCAGACAGGTCACACAGATGGATAGACTACTAAAAATAATAGCGGACAAGAACGAGGATTTAGAAGCGAGGTCCCGACGCAACAACGTCCGCGTCCTTGGCCTTGCAGAATCCACCAACACAGGAAAGATGGAGGTTTTCATTGAAAAACTTATTGTGGACTTGTTTGGGAAAGAATCCTTCTCCACTCACCTCATAGTGGAAAGAGCTCATAGATCTCTCGCTGCCCGCCCTCCCCCGGGTGCCCAACCACGGCCCATCGTCGCCCGCTTCCTCAATTACAGAGACAGAGATGCGGTGCTGCGCCGGGCGAGGGAGTTAGGAACAGTTACTTATGGCAACGCAACGCTCTCCTTCTTCCCTGACTTCACTCCTTCAGTCCAAGAAGCGAGGCGTAAATTTGCTGGGGTGAAGAAGAAACTCCAATCTCAGGAAATCCCATATGCTATGCTGTATCCAGCCAAACTGAAAGTCTCGCACCGTGGCGCACAACATTTTTTCCAAACTCCGCAGCAGGTGGAAGACTTCCTTAAGCACCACCACAAAGAACGCGCCGGGGATGAATCGGGGACGCAGCGATCCAGGCCGCAGTCCCCAATGTCTCAACAGGACTGACAAACTGAGACACCATCCTGATCACGATGATGCCGACCGCTGACTATAGCACGACCGGACTCTGCATTTCACGGTGAGGTACATGTACTGTCTTAAGTCTCACTGGACTATGATTATGAAAGTGCTCGGTCACCCGCCTCCGTCCCGCATATGACAGCCAGGTCCCTTACCTGGCGACTTGTGGGTGAAAGTAAGGAGGTGGATGGTAGGTCTGGCGCCCCTGGGTCTACGTCCCCAATGGGTGATCCCCTACAAACCACTGTCTTATTTTTAGCTTCGGGGTTGTTCAAATGTGGGAGGGGGGAGGGAGAACTAGATGCCCGGCCAGTTGGGGTTGCCGGTGTGGGTGGGGACACAATCCGCTTTCATACTGAGACAACTATAGCGCCAGCCACTCAGTTAATGCATGACGCGTCTCAAGCTGTAACAGTTTGGCATTACCAGCTTGTTGGGGTTGCCGGAGAAGTTGGGTACATTTCCTGTTTTAGATCCGGCAGCGTAGCCGCTGCGGATATTACTGGGAGAGGGAGGAATACTATGAAAGGTTTGCTGCGCAAAAGTATTGGTATTGATACCACTGTCTGTTTACTGCTGAATGCTACATACATGTGCCTCATTTTTCTTTCACGATTGGGATGGGAGACGTAAATGACTCGCTGCCAGCTTTGCAATTTCAGCTTGTAGCATGGAACGTGCGTGGGTTGAGTAACCCTAGGAAGAAGCGACAGATCCTGGGATATTTGGACAGACAGGGAGTGTCTGTTGCTATGTTACAGGAAACTCACTTGGTGCCAACTGTGTCCCCTTTATTTGCTTCCCGCTGGGCCTCATGCAGGGTGTTTTCATCGTATTCAAACTACGCTAGGGGCGTCACAATTCTGGTCAAGAGAGGTATGGGATTCACCCCGTTTGGTACTGACATGGACTCCAATGGCAGATACTGCATGGTTTGGGGGAAGTTACATTCACACACGGTCCTATTCGCCTGCTATTATGGCCCCAACACAGACGACCCAACTGCGCTCCTCGCCATGTGGGGCAAGATACAAACCCTGGGCATATCCCACATAATTTTGGGTGGGGACTTTAACACTGCGCTGAAACCTGCAATGGACAGATCAAACCCACAATCTATCCATTATACACACACACAACGCGCCCTACTGGGCATTGTGGAAGATCATCACCTGACGGACACATGGAGGCACTCACACCCTTCTCTTAGACAGGGCACACATTTCTCCGCAATCCACTCCACCTGGGCGCGCATTGATTATGTCTTCCTCTCTGCTGGACTCACCACATGGCTTGTCAAGACACAACACCTTGCCCGCACCTTCTCAGATCACTCACCAGTCCTTCTAGCCCTGCGCATTCCCCTAGACGTTTCTCCTTACCTGAATTGGCGCCTTAACCCCGCACATCTAACTGATTCAGCCTTTAAAGCAGACCTAGAGCAGGACATACCAGAATTCTTTGACAGCAATGTCAATTCAGTCTCCAGTCTTACTACTGTCTGGGAGGCATTTAAGGTAACCGTGCGGGGATGGTGCATCTCCAAAGGGGGAGGGGTACTCAAATCCCTACGCGGTGAATTGCGAAAACTGGAGGCGGAAATAGGCAAACTTGAGCGCGTAATATCCCTTGGGTCGGGGGGACACACAGTTAAAGCTCAGCTACGGGAAAAAATTAATGAATACTCTGAGGCTGCTGATAAAGAATGCAAATTCCTTGGGAAGCCCTTTACAGCACGTATATATGGCGAGGGGGACAGACCGGGCAGAGCGCTCGCTTCTGCAGTCAGACCGCCTAGGCACAATAATTATGTCACTACACTACTCGATAGTCATGGCATACCTCAGAGGGATCTCCCGGGACAACTCAGGGTCCTTACGGATCATTACACTGCACTTTACACCTCCCACAGACGGGCGCCGCTTGACCTACCCCCCTATCTTGACGACACCGCAATAGCATGGCTTGGCCCGACCCAACAGAAGTTTTTACACCTGGAACTAGAAGTAGATGAAATTAAAGACGCAATTATGTCCATGAAATCGGGCAAGGCCCCAGGCTCAGATGGCCTACCGATAGATTTTTATAAAACCTTTATACACCTACTGGCCCCAATTCTAAAAAGCGTGTACTATTCGGCCCTGGAGGAAGGCACCTTGCCAACGAGTATGCGTGAAGCCCTGATTGCCTCCCTGTTAAAGCCGGGTAAACCACCAGAGCACTGCGATTCGTACAGACCCCTTTCATTGTTAAATACTGACGTCAAAATACTAGCGAAGGTCTTGGCGATCCGCCTGAACCTATTGATGGAGCGCTTGGTCCTGCCGGATCAAGCAGGCTTCGTCCCGAATCGTGCCACCTCCCACAGCCTCCGCACCCTTCATGCAGTGCTACAGGATATAGACCCCAGATGTGAGGCGGCCGCAGTTTTCCTTGACGCCACAAAGGCATTTGATTCCCTGGAGTGGGACTACCTTCTGACGCTGCTGGAGCGTATGGGCACCCCCTTCAGTTTCTTGGATTGGATCCGTCTATTATACCATAAACCACAGGCTGCAGTCCTCTTGAATGGAGCCCGCTCAGAACCTTTCGAGATACATAGAGGCACTCGGCAGGGATGTCCACTATCCCCGGTCCTCTTTGCAATAGCAATTGAGCCTTTAGCGGCCAAGCTTAGGCAGCACCACAATCACCGTTCCCTCATTTACCCGGAAAGGCAACTACTCATATCATTATATGCAGATGATATGACACTCTATATTCACAAGCCACAAGACAACCTTAATCCTATCTTACGTGAGGTCACCAAATTTGGCGCCATCGCGGGAGTACAAATCAACTGGGCTAAGTCGGCCCTGTTTCCCCTGACGGACAAGACCCCACGGTTCCATCTAGACTACCCGCTGCTATGGGAAAACGAAGAACTAAAATATTTGGGGATCAACATCACTAGGAATCAGGAAACCCTTATTCGAGCCAATTACGGCACTGTCCTTGATAAACTGATAGATAACGTCACCAGGTGGATACACCTCCCATTGTCTATGGCAGGTCGTATCTCCTTAATCAAGATGGTGGTACTCCCCAAGATGTTATACCTCTTTACCAATATCCCATACAGCCCGGGAACACACTTCTTCCGGGCCCTTGATTCCCAAATGTCTAGACTCATATGGGGAGGGAAACAGGCCAGGGTCGGATTGAAAACTCTTATGCTCCCCTACGATCAGGGAGGATTCGATGTGCCAAATTTCCGCCTCTATTATGACTGTGCGCAGGGCCACTTTGCCGCGTACTGGCTTCACCCCCCGCCATTTATGGCTCACCTGGCTGTGGAAGATGGATACATGAGACCCGAAAAACCATCAGGCTACCTCTATTCGGAAACCCGGGTAACGAACCGCGACCCCACAACAGTGGACTGCTCTGTGCAAGCGTGGCGCAGGATAACGGCGCGTATGGGCATTGCCATTCTGTACTCCCCTCTCATGGTATTGGCACACGACCCTAGGCTAAGCATTACCCGCGAAGAAATAGGTCGCAAACTGCTCACTAAATTGGCACTACATACTTGGGGGGATCTGTATATACAGGGCCGTTTCCGGACGGCGGCGCAATTCTTCGGGACACACGCACCCTCAGTCATGGACACATTCCTTTATACAAGATTGCGACAGAATGTTCGGGCAGTCACTCCTGACTTCCCGGATGAACCTGAAACCGTGGCTCCATTACATGCTCTCCTACACACTGACACTCCGACACATGTAGTATCCATGCTGTACAAGCACGTGTATGCAGCCTCCAACCCTCCACCTCTCAGAGCTAGACGGGATTGGGATGAGGACCTCGATTCCCCCCTCTCGGACAATCAGTGGGAGGAAAGCTGCTCACACACTAATGCAGTGACTGGTAATGCTCGCCTCCGTCTGGTTCATTTTAAATTCTTGCTCCGACTTTACCATACACCCGCCAAACTATGCCGCTTCGGGCTACGCACAGATGACCGTTGCCTTCGATGCAAAAGAGCGGGTGCCGACTTCATTCACCTCGCCTGGTCCTGCCAGGCTGTAGCGTCATATTGGGTGGAGGTTTTTACAGCTATGTCTGCTATGGTAGGAGTGGTACTCGCACCTTGCCCCAAAATAGCCCTACTGGGGCACTCTCCTCCAACGCTCAAGACGCACCGGAAATTTTTTGCGCTGGGATTCTTACTGGCAAAACGTCACTTGGCCTGCAGGTGGGGGCGGGGGCGTGCCCCCAAATTCAAGACTTGGCTATCGACTATGTCTACTTGGCAGGACCAACTCCACAATTATGCTGACCTACTGCCCCACAAAATGCGTCCCAAGGACCTCTGGGGCCCCCTCACCGCTTACCTTCTCCGAACTAGTGATGACGAACCGGATGAGCCAGACCCGCGTGTGACACTGGTCCGAGCAGAGCCCACGGACACATCCAGGCGTGAGCCTGACCCCTGCTGAGTCGTCCTCGTTCTGCCTCCTTTTTCTCACCCTCCCTCCCCTTCCCCAGACCCCAGCAAACTCCGAGCCTGTCGGGAGGTCCGGGGCACGACCACAGTAGCAACTTCCAGGGTGACTCCCGGCCAGTCCGCCTACATAGAACACCTGGGGATGGGCGGGTCGCTCTCCCATCCCTCCTGGGGCTCCTACCTACAAGTTCGTGCACAATGTGACACATGGCATGTACACAAGTAGCTCACTTTTCAGCTCGCAGATACCTTTACAGACTACATACATTCCATCCCCACTGCAGTTCCAATCAGCCGCTAGGCGGCAGGGCACTCTCAATCCGCTTCCATTCTATCCCAATGCGGGAGATACTCCTCCATCTCGCTCTGCCCCGACAATTCCTCTATATCACATACTATGTATGGTGGCCATGGTGGAGGAAGGGACTAGACACATTGGTTTTCCTCAGTTCTACTCTCAGGTTTTTGGGGGGGGGGGGGGGGGAAACAAAATGAGAGACCTCAACTGTTCAGTGTTTATTTTGAGATTCGCTCTGGGATTTACTCGCAAGATAACAAACCACGTCACAGTTTTTTAACATTTTACAACGCGGCCGGCCCGGAAGGGTTGTAGGCGGCATGCTGTGTTAACTACTTGCTCTTCTCCAAATTGTAAATGACAATTTTGACGTTGCACGTAATTGCTGCCGGCCTGCTATTTAAGGTTGTAGGCAAAAGGGCTGTGTATTAACCTTTTGCACCTAATAAAGGTCTTGAAAAAAAAAAATAACAAAAATAACAAAAATACAAATAACAGGGCCCAGCCCGGCCTACCTCGGGCTTAGCGGGAAATGAGTCTCCAATTTAAACGCCTCCTGGCGCTATGTCCGTTACCGTGACTTCCGGTCGCAGGGGGTGATGGGGATTGTAGTTTTTTGTCCCCCTCACGCTCTCCCCCTCTCGGCGGCCGCACACCGGGTCTCACAAGTGCGGCGGCAGAGGGAGAGCGGGAACCGGAGCACAGAGCTAGCAAGCAGGCTGGTAGAGTAGCTAGCAAAAAGGCTACAGCAGGTAGGTTGCACAAATTCAAAAGCATCCTCCGCTCTGCCGCAAATGAGTCTCCAATTTAAATGCCTGCTGGCGCTATGTCCGTTACCACGACTTCCGGTCGCAGGGGGTAGTGGGGATTGTAGTTTTTTGTCCCCCTCACGCTCTCCCCCTCTCGGCGGCCGCACACCGGGTCTCACAAGTGCGGCGGCGGAGGGAGAGCGGGAACCAGAACACAGAGCTAGCAAGCAGGCTGGTAGAGTAGCTAGCAAAAAGGCTACAGCAGGTAGGTTGCACAAATTCAAAAGCGTCCTCCGCTCTGCCGCAAATGAGTCTCCAATTTAAACGCCTACTGGCGCTATGTCCGTTACCGCGACTTCCGGTCGCAGGGGGTGATGGGGATTGTAGTTTTTTGTCCCCCTCACGCTCTCCCCCTCTCGGCGGCCGCACACCGGGTCTCACAAGTGCGGCGGCGAAGGGAGAGCGGGAACCGGAGCACAGAGCTAGCAAGCAGGCTGGTAGAGTAGCTAGCAAAAAGGCTACAGCAGGTAGGTTGCACAAATTCAAAATGCATGTACGTTTTCCCGGTTTTATTGAAGGGTAACTTTAATAGCCTCCTTCTTCCAATAATGCAGGGCAGAGGCAGAGACAGACTAAATGAATAATGCTTTCCTCTCCTCTCCTCTCCAATTTTTACATGGGTTGCAGCATGTGATTTCAGGGCCGGCGCTCTCAGCCCACTCAGTGCGGTATGCCTCCGGGTGCTTTAGGGCTACGGGGAGCTTCGGGGAGCTTCAGGGCCAGTGCACTTTGGCCCACTCTTCACCCGCTCGTGGCCTGCCCCTGGCTCACGCTCGACCCGCGCTCGACGTGCACCTGATTCCCGCTTCTCACCGCTTCCCTCCTGGTGTGGTATGCTGGACATGGGACGCGGGATGCGAGATGCGGGATGCGGGGTGCTTGATGTCACCAGCACGCTTAGGGCTCACGCCCCCCCCCCTCCCCCGGCACCTGCTTCGAATTCGGCTCGCGGCTCCCGGTTCTGCTCCCGGTTCCGCCTCACAGCCTCAGCGCTTCGCTCCAAACGCTGGTCTAGCACGACTGTTCAGCCTCGACTGCTCTGTTACTGCTCCACCGCGCCCTCTCCAGTGCTAAAGGTCACGTATCACTCCCCTAAACATGGTAACATTGGTTCATCCACAATTAGCCTATTTAATTTACCTATAAGTCCCTTGTAAAGTGCAATATATGTGCCCAGGGCCTATAAATTAAATGCTACTAGTGGGCCTGTAGCAATGATTGTGCCACCCACTTAAGTAGCTCCTTTAACTTGTCTCAGGTCTGTCACTGCAGGGAGTGTACGTGCAGTTTTACTGCCGAGTCGACTTGCCATTCAAAACAAATTCCCAAGTCTTAAACTCCCCTTTTATTACATACAAGTCAGTCCTAGGGTAGGCATTAGGTAGCCAATAGGGCTGAGTGCCATGTTTTTAAAAGGCAAGACATATATGTTTAATGTTAGTTTTACATGTCCTGGTAGTGAAAAACTCCAAAATTCATTTTTCACTACTGTGAGTCCTACCCCTCTTATGGGTTAACATTGGAATTTCTTATTACATTGAGTATGTTTAGTTTCTGATTGAGGAGTAGGACTCTCATGCTTGGTATCTATGGACTTGTAATAATAAACCAGCTTTAATGATGAAGTCGTATTTATTATTACAACTTTAAAAATGCCACTTTTATAAAGTTGGTAATCCAAGGGTTTGGGCCCTACGTCAAACAGCTAGATAGGGCTAGTAAATACAAAAAGTTCAAAACATGTAGCTGACCATTTGTTGAGCTGCCTACTTTTTATGCAGACTCAGACCAAAGTTTCGAATAAGTTGGTCATATAATTTAATTATTCATTTTCTTACATTTCAATTGTTTGCAATTTCCCAAAGACAGATATCAGATACACTTGACAATTCAAATAACATTACAATACAGGTCACAAAACGAATAAGGATTAGAACCGAAAATCCAAATAACAAATAACAATTCACATTAATTTTAGTGAAGTTTCCAGTCCAAGAAAAAACAACCGGTAACCTACGAGAACAATTTAAAACATGCTGAGGTTAGCAACCAGCGGGGGTAAATACATTTATGGCAGAGGAGGATTTTTGTATTCAATACATTCTTTTCCTCAACCACTACTTCTTTCGTTATTGCTGAACAACCCCTGATGGTGAAATTGTGCCTTGTGCCAAAGCATTTCCCAGTTTCCGGGGACTCTCTTCAGGTCTAAGATTGGAGTCTGTAAAACCAAAAAATAAAATAAAAACATACAGAATATTTTAACCAAATCTCCTCTTTCTCATTCTTTTCTATGACCTTAGAAACATTTAAACAGGTAGCTACCGCACGGAGGTCTTGATTATCCTTTAAAGTCAAGGAGATTGTTGTGGATGTGTTTTCCTAAGAAAGAGGGGGGGGCAGAGATACTTTGTAACTGCTGGTTTCTGAAGGTTAATGTATCTGTCAAATATTAGCTATCATCCTAGCAGATTACACTTACTTAGGAAAAGTGTCCTTTATTCCTGACACTGTCGCCACTGACTCGTCTTTGGAGATGGGAATGATGCTGAGATTTTCGTTTTTCGACTCCCTATGGACATAATAACATTCATTTGTATACGCTGGAAGGTTTGCACTGTTTATGACTGCGAGCGGCATTAATGTTTATTCGATGCAGCACTCACTTTTGCGGGTTGGATATCATTGCCAATTTCTTATTTGTTAAAGGCATTTGGGAGATTTATTGCAGGCGTTCTCCTACAGGCTCAAAGCTTCCATGTGGTTCAGCTGTTAAGCTGAAGGCACTAGCAGGGGCATTAGATAGGGCCAGTCTTTTTTTCAGCACACTTTAAAAACACATTTAGTTATTGTTTCCAAGTACTCACACGCATTTGTATCCCGATTCTATTGACAATCTTCCTGCGGTCAATTTGCTTGGACACTGTCATTTCGTCCGTTCTTCTGCCGCTTTAAGTACACTTCCTGTTCCTTCTCCCTTGTGGCTTCAGCTGCTGCCCAAGCGGTTCTGGTACATATAGTGTTTGGTAACGAGGTGATTTTTAGGTTTCGCCTGGCCGTAGCACTGCACAGCAGTGCTCGCGCAGGCGAAATTTAATGTTATCTCAGTATTGGGGACTTGAACCCGCCCCTTCTTCCATTGGCTACCTCCATAAATGAAGGCTAGCCATTGGAAGACATGGTTGTCAATCACTCTTTCCCCCGTCACGACACAATTCGGGGGCGTTTCTGGGTCTTTTTTTAAGTCCCGCCCCTTTCGTCGTCATGCCTTTCTGGGCGTTTTTTGTTGCCGGGACTTCATACGACCGGTAAGCATTTCTCCTTTCCCCACCATTAACCTCGGCGATTCCGAGTACATGCTTTCACGTTCCCCACATTTCTTTTCTCACGTTTGCATAACTCTTCGCTTTCGTAACAGATGTCGCAGGATGAATTGAGGGGTCTGAGACCAGCGCGTCACCTCATAGCTGGTAAGACAAACTGTTAAAATTCCTGGCGCTGGCTTCCTTTGCAATCTGCCGAATTCAGTCGCTTGAGGGGAGACTCATTGGTTGTACACTCGAGGTCGGCAACGCAATCAAACATCCCAGTCTCGACTCTCAGACAGAGCCAGCGTTTCACTTTGTCTTTCGGTGGGCCCCCTCCTGCTGGCAAGCGAACTTGGATGCCAAGAGTGCAGCCCAAACCGTGGGCCAGTCTCACTACCGGCAGACGGTGGAAGGTCTTTTATGCCGGCGTCTGTGCGGGAATATAACCCGAAGGCATGCGGGCCCTGTCACTCAGCTCTTTTTTTCGTAGTTTTACCTGGCACGAACTCTCACTTTTTTTCACAAGTACCACTACTTCCGGGCAGTGCCCTTGTAGTGTGCAAACCCTATGCCATGTACTGTGCCCGTTGTGAAGCATTCTGTAGGCTCCACTTGCTGCTGCCAGTTTACAGTGCAGCTTGTAGGCCACCTAGTCTTTCGAGATGCCAAGGGAAATCGCCCCTTTCACTAAGTGGCCGTGGAGTCGCCTACCTCGTAAAGTGTTCTGACTGCATGCTCTTTAAACAGTGTTTGTGCAAGTACTAACGAGCGTCCCTTTATCTGTTGTGGTGTTGAAGAAACAGGCGAGTTGTTTTCTAGAGATTAGGTGAGAAGTGTATCCCTTAGGCGCCCTTCTCTGCTCTCAACCTCTGGGGCCTGGCTCGATCGAAGACTTCAGGGGTCTGACACCCTCGGCTGGCGTAGGGTTCGTTTCTCGATGGTGGCTTGCGCCTGTGATCAAACTATCTTTTAGGGGAAAAAAAGTTGAAAAATTCAGTTTGCTGTTATTGTGTTTCACTTTCAACCTGATTCCGCTTTCTGCATAAGTGAGATGGAATCCACTGGTCCTGTCACTTCTCCGAGCGATGGGGGAGGTGAACGGGTGTTGAGAAAAAGGAAAGAGGGGGATTGAGGGAACCAATGAGAGGCGGCCTGGAGAACACTGCATCACACCCCTGTCCCGGAGGAATGGACTTTTCCTCAGAAAAACAAGTCTACCCAGCGTGAACGAACGCGCGAGTCGGATGTCTGCACCAGGCCTTTATATTTGTTTTTCTTGTGTCTATTCTTTTGAATAAGACTGTTTGCCAGCTTCTTCGCCTTACAGTAAATTGTTCTGGGTGAATGAGCTATAGTGTCTGGCTTAGAAATATTTTTCTGCCAACCACTCAGAGTGTAGGATGGTTGGGCCGTATGCGAGCTGATGTTTGTGCCTACGGCCGAGATAAACACTTGTGGCCCAAGGGCAGCGCGAGAACCAGACGCTGCATCCCCCCCTCGTTGCTTGTGTGTGTGAGCTCCTCACCCTCCCCCCCTCGTTGCTTGTGTGTGTGAGCTCCTCACCCTCCTCCCCCTCGTTGCTTGTGTGCGTGAACTCCTCACCCTCCCCCCCTCGTTGCTTGTGTGCATGAGCTCCTCACCCTCCCCCCTCGTTGCTTTTGTGCGTGAGCTCCTCACCCCCTCTCCCCACTGTATTTGGGTGCTAATCTGGTACAAATACGGAGTGTCTTTTGCAGACTCTGCTGTTTATGTGGTAAAATGGCAACATAATACTGGCGCAGTGTTCCGCTGAATGTCCTATCTTGCTGCATTATTTTGCCACATGTCACATAATTTTGTCCTCCATTCGTGGATGATACCTTTATATTTGCATACATTCTTTGACATGTAATGAAACAGGAGGAGCTTTACTGTATTGATTAGTTGCAGGACATAAGACCTTAGCCGGTCTATGGCTGAAAAAAAAACAGGCACACTTTTAGCTATCGTGTGCCTCAGCTGTCCGACACTATCTCGTCTCCCTTCAGTGATATGATAGGACAAAAAAAAAACAAATGTGTTTTACTTGTATACCAAACTCATTTTTTCACACGTCAAGTAGGTTTTTAAAGCATCTCGCCTCTTGGTCAAGTTGATATTTCATAACATTTGAGAGCCCTAGTTTATAAAATATGTTAACTCCTCACCAAATTAACATTTTGTTGCTTTTAGCTCAACAAATATTACAGATCTTATATGGCACATTTTATATATATTTACGGGTTCTAACTGTACCGTTTTCATGAAAGTATTATCTCCTTTTGAGGAAATACTAATGACATTTGACCTGTTTGTAAAAAATGCTTAAAATGTGATTTTTTTTTTGTTTCTAAGGGCCCCTATTTCTGTAGAGACTAGATTGCCGACTAAGGTGGAAATTGTGATAGGTCAAGGATGACACAGCTTAGTTGAGGGAAATCCGTGAGAATAAGCTACTGGTCTCCAGGTGGCAAAGCCGGAGATGTAGCCATTAGGGCATATATCCTCCTTTGTCTAAAGCTTTTAGCAACATAATCAAGATGCATTATTTGTAATGTCTCCTGTTAGTGCACAACATAAACATTGCAGCCCTCTCTTCTGACATTTCTGCCCCCTCATTATATCTTCCCCTGCTCCTTAAAACAAACTCCCAAGATAACAAGCAATGCAATAGGTCTCGCATTAGGAATGTTTGAGCTATTGGTATTGTAAATGACACATTTTTTATTTTTGTGTTGGTTTTGAAAATAGTGAAATTAATAGCTTTGTCATTTACAATGCCAATAGTTATAACTTTCGCAAATGTGACACCTACAGCCTTTGTAATGCAATATGTGTTGCATTTACGTGACTTAGATGTATTGATATTACAATTAACAATTGCTTTTGGTTTTTTTAAATAATTAATACTTAAATAAAAGTTATTGTAATTTATAATGGCAATAGCTTAAACTTTTGTAAATTACTTTAGTGAAGATTATGTTCAATGTATTTTATTGTGACGAAAATCCAAGAACAGAAGTGAAATATTAACTTTTTTTGTGACATTTACAATAAAGCTTGAAACATTGAGAGAACATATTTGAACCAGTTGTTGTTGAATGGTTGCACTGATTGATGCTGTGGTGGCTCTGAGTGATGCTGTGGTAGCGCATAGTGAGGTTGTGGTGCCCCTGAGTGATGCTGTGGTGATGCGATAGACACACAAATAAAAATGTTGTCATTTACAATGCCAATAGCTCTAACTTTGGCAAAGGCGAAACCGTTGCATTGTAAATGCTTGTTAGTCATTGCATTGGGCCCTTATGCGTGTGCTTTATTCTGGATGCTGATTTGTGAATTCACATAACGTTGCACAGAAGATGAACCCTATTATATTTAGGATCTTGTTATCTCAGCAGTGACTGGGGTAGATTTTTATCGTTGAAAGTTTTGACAATGCATTATCTTCTCGAGATTTCAGATATTTAATTTAGGCCCGAGATTGTGCTATTAAACTTCAGGATAAGATACACCTCTTTCTGTAGCAGTATCCTTTCGGTGTCCCCACCTCTTGGTGTTTGTTTTGCAACCCATAGGACTGTCCATTTAATGTCTCTTTCACTATGGCTCACTTCGATGAAGTGGCTTACCATGGGAACATTTATCACTTTTGTACGAATCCGAGGATTTGTTGCGTTCATTCAATCCCTGCTGGACTAAAAAGAATAAACTAAAAAGCCCAGGTATAAGTGCTAGAGTCTTGATTTAATGTGACTTAAAAATACCCGTATTACCTTGTAATGGAGTGCCATCATTTTCCATATAAATGACCACAGTGGCATCTGCTCCAGTGGGGTGGGGCGGCGGAGTTAAAAAACACAGAAAAGAAAAAAAGAAAATATTACTTACTTGCTGGCTAATACCTAACCTCCGTCCTCTTCTGTTAACCGGAAGCAAACAGGCTCCCAGACTCTCCTAGTTAATCACGATGCTGCTGTCACCAGCATGACGTCTGCATGGTCCTGCTTGATCTGAGCCACCTGGTCCGGAGCTTAGGCAGGCAGCAGGAGTCTGTGCATGGTCTCCACCCAGGGTGTGCAATACAGCCGGTGGGAGAACATACCAAGTGCGCATGACTGTTTAGCCGGCCATACCGTCATGCGCACTTAAGTGCACCAACCACCCCTCCTTCTGTGGTTTGTAACGGCAGCCAAGCCCCGCCCTGCCCCAAAACTGACTTCAACACGGAAAAATAAAATGATAATAACATTGTGTTATCATTTTATTTCTCTTTTTTGCACAGCTGAAAAGCAGTGGGGCAACGTTCCCCCGCCTCAGCGGAGGAGGCGTCGCTGAATGTGCACTACATTTTATACCATACCAGACTTTACTTTAGCTCTTGCTTCAGAGAACTTCACACAAATGCCTCATGCAGCACGACTGCAGGTTTGTAAAAAATAAATATTATTGCTATCCAATACCCTGTTACTCAAATAACAGCCCCAGCATCCTGCTGGGGCTGCTCGGTGCTGCTGCAGTTCAAGCCACTGGCATCCAGGTGTCACAAACACCTCCCTCTCAGTGCCTCAAGCTATTTCACTCATCGTAGAATCAAGCTCATACCACACATCACTGGTCTTGTGCATTCAAGACTTCCACATAATGGGCAAATTACTGATCTTCTAGGACTCAATATCACATCGCTGACCAGCTGCACCTTAGTGCGAGCCTTCCACTTTTCAGTGTCTCTCGGCTCATACACTGTTTATCACTCGGGTACCAGATATTACCTGATGTTATCAATCCAGCAGTCAACACCGAGAGGTAGAAACATGTTCAGGTTGAGCCAAATCGTGAAGTAGTCATCCGTCTGGCGATAGCACATCCAGTTCACAACCTCCTCCTTGTCCAGTTTGGCCTCCAGTTGGTTCCCAAGACATCCTGGGGCTGAATGGAACAGCCGCAGACAGCAATGAATGATATAGATAAAAGAGAAAGGGAGATAAATAGTCAGATGGCATGCATGGGTGAGAGACAAGGGGACAGAGAGGGAAACAGAGGGGACGAGAGAAAAACAGAGATAATGAGAGAGAAAAGTAGTGCGAAGGAAGGAGAACGAAAGTGAGCAAAAGGGTGGTCCAGGTGACAGATAATACAAATGATTGCAAATTTGTAATGTAACAGAAATACATGCATGGAAGGTCGAGGCAAGTCGAACGGGTGCACAAAGAAGATGAGAGCGAGAAAAAGATTGTGTATGTAAAAAAAAAAGGAAAAAAGAAAGAAGAAAATACAAGTGGGATAGAAACAAAATACAGTAAAGTTAGAGGGAACAATGCTCGACTTAGTCTGTTCCTGCATCCTTGCGCAGCATATTTAAGCCAGCATTGATTATGACTGCCTGAAAACTAAGAACACTTTTCCTCCCCCTTTTTTTCAGAATGTACACCACACAAAAATAGTTGTTGATAAGAGGAGTTGCTATTTTTAAATATACTTACCAGTACCTATTACTCTGAGTTCAGTCTTACTCATTTGTCATTACAAATTTGGGGGCATATTATCAAGGACCGATGTTAAAATTATCGCCGTTTTATCGGCAGGAAACTGCCGATAAAACGGCGATAATGGGCTTGATAATACGCCCTTGTTAATTCCCATAGAAGCCCATGTTAACATCAGAACATGGGCTTCTATGGGAATTCCCAAGGGCGTATTATCAAGCCCATTATCGCTGTTTTAGCGGCAGTTTCCTGCCGATAAAACAGCGATAATTTTAACACCGGTCCTTGATAATATGCCCCTAAATGTGTCCGCTTCAACAGACAGGCCATTCAATCTCCAATCATAACAAAGTATATATGAATGGCTACTTGTGCCAGGCACAAGAAACACAGCCCACTGCCAGCGCATGCAGCATATACCAAGTTGTATAAAATATATCTTCTCAGCACACGCATATTTGGCCTGTCTGACCACCCAAGGGAGAGGAAAGAAGGAAGATATTAAATGAAACGAGGATTATTGGACGCAATCGAAGTACCAGTATTTTAAATTACCTCGTTGTCCCCTTCCTCATTTTAATCATCACTAATGGGACATACCCAAGTCAACAGCTGGGACAAGTAAGTTTTGCAAAGGCAAGGAATGACATACTGAAACAAACAGTGTCTTAAGATCAGTCGATTGTAAGGGCTGAAAGGGTGACATGTTCAGCAATGTAGATAGTTATTTTAAATACTAGAGTGGATCTTTGGCACAACCTTTATTAACCATTGGAAAAACCTAGAATAGCAGCAAAACGTTTTAGGGTTACTGTGGATGGCAGCCTTTATTTGAGACCACAGATTGGAGCCGTTGCCTCCAAATGTGTATTCCTCCTAAAAATTATAAAAAGATCATTAGTTTTCTTCTAATCGAAGCTTTAAAAATGGCTACGGTGACCATTACCTCAAGACTGACATTTTTCCTAAAGATGTCATTCATAGACTACAAGTCCTGCAAAATGAAGCTGCTCGTCTTACTTATAAACTCCCAAACAAAAAACACATATAATACTTGTTTTAAAGTAACTCCATTGGCTACCATTAAGACAAACGATGCAGTTTAAGACAAGTTGTCCCACTTTTAAAACACTGAATGTATGCCCTCCCCCATTTTCGGACTAAAACGATTAAGAAATGTAATCTAAGTGGATTAAGATCCTCTACATCATACTACATGACGATTCCAAGATTGCGACGAAATGCATGGGCGGTTCAGCTTCTCTGTCCAAGTACCTGCTTTGTGGAACTTCCTTCCAGATCATTTGCGCTATGAAAATGACTGCCACTTTTTAAACAAGCTTCTAAAAATCTGGATTTTTAGACAAGCTTTTTTATTTAACCAATTTCTTTTTTTGTTCCTCTGATCTCTTTATGCCCCTTAGACCACTTAGCGCCAAGTAACCAGAAAGAGTTTTATTAATTTAGAAATACATTTTTATTACATAACTAGGGCACAAAATTAATTTATTAGGCCTTAGTCTGTTTGCACTGACAACTGCAGAAAACATATTTTTAACAGTTTAACGAGCCGGTTTCTTAAGCGCATGTTTTTCCTTCTGTGTTTTTCCATTTCATAAAATTGTCAAAATGGGATTCATTTCATAGAGTTGATTTCTTACACTGTATCTATTTGTGTGCTTTTGGAGGAAGCCATGTCAGGGATATTCTCTTATCTTTGAATAATCAAGGCTGTTTCTGCCTGCAGCTACAACTGTAGTGCCTAAACATTTTAAATGGCTTATTGTTTAGTTTGCCTCATTAGTCTAATGTAATTTCCATTGTTTATAGGCTTAGAGAATCATTATTTATTAATAGTAATTTAGGCGGTGCTTAAAGTAGTCTACTTTATGTAGCACCATTTCTGAAACATTGATTGGTTTATGTCTTGTAAATGTATTAGTTCAGCTCTATGATACCTGCTATGTAAAGAGTGTTTTGTCCATTTTTCTAAAACCATGAAATGTGACTTTTCTGGGTTATGTGCCAGACTCTTCTTAGTTTTGTGGCAAATATTTCCTTGTTTCCATTCGGAGCAATGCACATGTCAGACGGTTAGCTAACTTTAAAATGAGACTTTCCCTTAACTTACGAACTGAGTAGATGTATACTAGTTTGTTAATTAATTTTATTTCGATTTGATTTTGATTATGGCTAATATGCTTATGTCATGACCTATCACAGTTGAGTTTATTTTTATGTATTATTAATGCCGATTTTAATTTAACTAGCTACTTTTTGTCTTCTGTAATAATTCTTAATTTGAATAAACCTTCACGGTTTTACCTTTTAATAATGTCCTGCAAATGTTTTTTTTATTGCACTAGAGGCCAGGTCCTTGGTGATTCACATGGCACCATTTCAGGGCATTATCCCCTTTGAATTCACTGGTGCGAAGTGCTAATAAACCATTGGTGAAATGTAGTCAACCAAGTTCAATTATTATAACATAACATAGCTTCTAACACTGAGGCCTTTTCACAAGTGGGACCCAGAAACCTAGTGACAGGACGGGCTAAAGAAATACCTTTAAGAAGGTGTGAAGAACAGAAAACTAGCAATCCTCCACTCCAACCCATTATTCTCTAAAAGTGTTAACAGCAGCCCACTGAACCTTAAGGGCAGACAATCTTAAACCCAAAGGTAAAGAAAATGATGTGAACATTTTCTCCTCTCAAAAATCTGTACCCCCTGCCACTACTAGATCCTTAGAGAATCCTCTTCTCTGCAAGCCAACCAACTTGAACCTTTAGGCTGTTGCCTTTCTCTTTCTCGCTTTTGAATCAGGGACGGCTGGTGTCCAGGGGCAAGATGGTCATCGCCCTGCTACCCTGCAGGGGTAAAAAATGTGAAATAGAAAACCGAGCAGCTAGCAATAAATTGTGCTGGCAGCTCAGTGAGCAAGCATGTGTAAATCTGGGGTTTTCTTTGAGGCGGTGGGGGAGAATGCCCCTTAGCTCTATGCATGCCTTAGCCAGACGAAGATTTCTTTGACCTAGAGCCAGAAAGCAGGGCAGTGACAACACACTAATGGGCGCGGACTATGTATCACTGCCAGAATAGAGTTTGAGTTTGGGCATAATTTGCATGGCCCAGGGAGGAGTCGGACACCCTCCATGAATTTCAATGGCTGGGGGCAGGGCAGTCCGACTGAGACCCCGGCAGCAACAGTTGTTCATTTTCAAAATGATTGCTGGGCTGGGGTCTGGGGAGGAGTCGAAATCCAGCAGTTTTCAATTCCTTCCAGTATTAGACCTTTTCCATACGGCTTTTTCCACTTATCACTGTCTGCAGTCCAGTCACAGGGGGCCTCATTTATGAGAATTGACGCATTGCTGCGTGAAAGCAGCGATGCGTCACTTCTCAGTGCGCACTCCTTGTGACATTCCTGATGCGTCATATTTAATGTATGACGCATCATGTCGCAAGGAGTTACAGATACGTCAGTATTTCTGACGTATCTGTAAGCGCAAAAGTGAAGCATTGCTGGACTGTGTCACAAAAGTGACGCAACTCCAGCAGTGCGTCCTTTCACATGGGGCAAGCCCCATGTGAAAGGGCCTGCGTCAGTCTTACGCCTGCTGTGAGGCAGGCGCAAGATTTTGACGCAACGGCGTCCTAAAAGTGACGCAGTGAAATCTCATAGATTTCACTGCGTCACTTCTACGACCCTTCCTTGCGTCAATACGCCCCCCTTGCATACATTATACCTGACGCAGGTATAATGTGGCGCAGGGGTTTACAAAGTGACGCATCTACCTAGATGCGTCACTTTGAAAATATGGCGCAACAAGGCGCATTTTTTTACGCCACTGGTGCGTCACAAAATGCACCGGCGGCGTAAAAGTGACGCAGAGCCTCATAAATGAGGCGCCTGGCGCGAGAACATTCCACTGGTCAGTTACTACTACGTTATTAAAAATCAATTGCGTCCCTGTGTTGCTTCCCTAGCTGTACCCACTGTTTTGCTTCTGCCCACACCTGCCTTGTTGATGCTTGATCAAATAATACTTAGGGAGACATTGACTCGCACCAGAATCAGAAGGCCCCAAAATAACCCCGTTAGGCAAGCAGGGACGGCTCTAGGGTGGACAGATGCTGAAGTGTGAGAGGAAGGGCCTCAGACTTGGTTTACGGGAGTGAGGAAATCGCACGTTTCCCAGTCAGAGCACTGTGAATTAAGCACTGGTTGCTGAGTCCGTGTGGAACTTCAAGGTAAAAGTCTCGCTGCACCCCCTTCGAGCCAGCCCCCAAAACAGGCTGCCTCAGCCTTTCATCCTTCCTAAGATAAAATGAGTATTCTGAGTTTAGTAGTACAAATGTGTTTTATCGATAGCATTGTAAAAGTGTGATGGCAAGCCCTATAAAAGAGCTATGTATTATTAGGATGACTTTTCCCACACCCAAACTTTCAAAATGGCCCACTTCTCTAACACTCCGAACCTCCACTTCTCTAACACCCAGAACCACACACTTTCCACATTGACATCGTCCACGCCTCGACTGCCACCAGACACTCCCTGCCTCCTCCATTCACAATTTTCTCTCACACCCGGCTGCTGGTGCGGGGCTGGCAAGAGGATACCCGCCCGCAAATACAGAGCAGGGAACCAGAGCGCTGGAGGGAGATGGCAGGCAGGCGATGAATAGGGCAGGCATGTAACCAGTGCAGCACAGGCAGAAGGATCACACAGTACAGGCAGCTACAGGCGCTGAACAGAGAGACGGTCCGCTGAGCAGGCAGGTAGCAGGCACTGAGCAATCCTGCAGTTGGTGGATACAAGCACATTGTAGCATAATGCTGGCATGACCACAAGCGGCTTTGGAGCAGGCAGATAAAAGACACACTGCAGAGAGATGGAAGGCGTCTCAAGCCGGTCAATAAAGCAATAAAGACACATCACAGACATGTCACAGGCAGAGAGTAGACATGTACGCAACCTCCTGCGGCTTGTACCAGTGCACCCGGTGCCGACTTCTGGGGCTCCGTGTGCGCAAGTATATTATAGGTTTAAAAGCACCTGCTGCAGCGTTCCTTGCCTCCAGCAATTTTCATACAATAAAAATGTCAAGAAAACTTCAGTGACCATGTTGTTCCTGGAGTGAGATCAGAGTTTTGTCTAGTGGAAGTTTTGATTCAAAGTAGAGCAGAAGGTTAATATGCCTATTGCAAAAGATGTGTACCTTGCAGGTTCTGGCATGTTTTCCCTGGTGCATTCCCCAAAGTGGTGTCGGTGGGCCCTTTGAAATGCTCTATCCTTTCCTGCATAATCCCCTCCAGTAGTAATGCAGGGGAGGGGAGGCTGAAATCCCTTGGGCAGATAGTTGTATTGCAATGAGAGGGTGTGCAGCGAGGAGCTGGCCTAGAGGGCTGCAATCATGAGTCTACTAAACTTTATCAATGTTTTACTCTGTAAACGATTTTCATTATTGTTTTTGTGTATATTAAATTGCTTTTCTGATTTGGAAACGCTGTAATAATATATGACCAAGGATTTTTTATCTCTTGGAACGAAGGTTATTTTTCTTTCTCTGGTCAATGGTTGTTGCACTGACGCGTGTGCTGTTTACTTATTCCTGCTGATCTGTGCTGGAGGAGATACTCACATAAGAACGGGGAAAAATGTAACCTTTTCATCAGATTTAAGGCTGAAAGTACTTGCTTACTATTTACTTTGGAAACCATTTTCTAGTCTCCCAGCCAGTTTTGTTTGATTGCAGGAGGTGGAGTGGGTTGCAGCATTAGTTGTCTCACCAGCTCATATAATAAAAACAAATATATAAAAAATACATATACATATGTATAGAGGGGCTTTGAGACAACCTTGTTCACCCATTGGTCTCGTTCAGCTTCCATTCACATGTTGCTTCTGCCCACTATAGCGTACACCATGAGCAATGGCTTTTTTCAACTGTGAAATAAGGCATATTTCCTGGTTACACATGGGCTAGTGGTCAAATTCTTTACTTGTCACATGCTTTTTACTTTTTATTCTTTATAAAAAAAAATTTTTATTTGTTTATCTGTGTATGTTTAAAATGGGTCTTCTGTTACTAAAGGTTGGCAAGACACTGACAGCTCAAGCCAGGCTTGAACTTGAAGTTCAAGCCTGGCTTGAGTTTTTAATCCAGAAGCTCTGGATTAGCTCGAGTTTCTGTTGGAATCTAGAGCCCATAATGAGCGGATCTTTCATGTGGCTTTTGCCTGTCTGCGTCCCTCCCTCTGCCCAGGATCTGGCCTTATGGTCAGAGCTGCTGACTAGGGAACTAGGTTTGAGTCTCGGCTCAAAATACTGTGATTCTGGGCAAATCACTTAATCTCCCCATACCTATAACCAATGTGTGCGAGTGTTATCTTGTGTAATGTAACCGGTGCTCATGTAAAGAGCTCAGCCTTCAGGTCGAGTTTGTGCTATGTATAACAACTGCAGAAACATGCACTTAAAGGTAAAAACAAAGCCTTAACATAAGGAAAGACAAATAGATGCCCATTCACTGGCTGATTTGTGCATAATGAAACAAAATAACTCAGATAAATCACTGCTTCCCCATGTAAATTCCATCATCTCCGGCAAATATTTTATTTTTCTAAAACTATGTTTTCTTCACACTTGTGCTTTAAAATGCTATATTTGGATCCTCTTTTTTCAACAATTTGCAGTTAACATGTGGTGCAAAAGCCACCATTTGACTCAATTTTTTCCAAATGTTTCCTGCGTGGGAGAAGCCCCCCTCCAGCACGCTCCTTTTGCACTTTAGACTCACTTGCTCTTTATATTCGGGTACAAAAATTTCACCTCACCACTTAAAAAATCTACCAGACACCACTGCTTACAATATCTTGGAGGAAGTACATTTCCAAAAAGATCCTTACCTGTGGTGCTCCATTTGTGACAGAAATTGTAAGAAATCTGAGGATTTAATCAGCACTCTTGGGAAGAAAAAAATGTTCTACTGAGATTATTTACTACTAGATTTTGCACTTCCTAAATGTGATTTGCTGAAAGACTTATGAGGAACTTCTCTACCCACACTAAAATGCTGTTGTAATCTTGTTAAAAGATAGGGATTTAGGGGAGAGGTCGTGGTTAAGCAACATGGTTGAGCATACCCATTTATCTGAGCTCCGCTGACTCCTGACTTGGCATCCAACATGATCCTGGTCCTGGACCACCCCGTGGCCTGTGAGCAATATGCAGCCCAGAATGCCTAAACACACTCTGCCTGATTGGCTTGGGAACAATGAGCACAGCCAGAAATTGCCATGACAATGAAGGGCTTAGCCGACTGAGGCAAGATAGCAGCTCCATTGAGCCCGATCCACCTCTGACTCCGTACGGACGTGAACGGCACTTCCCTGGGACTACTGATGCCACAGGCCTGCGGGGATGGGTGGAGCAAAGAATAGAGGAAGCCTCTGATGGCACATGGACTGGCGAACCACTGAGGGGGAAACAAAGATACAGTACACACCTCCACCCAGACCATTCCTAGCGACTGAGTGCCACTGCTGGGCATTGTCAGTGCAGGGGGGGTGCAGCGGCCTACACAAGATCCTTTCCCACAGACTACAGCATCCCAGAGGCTTCAGGAGAGCAAGACGAATCCTGTGGATGGGCGTAATGGTGAGTTAATTCCAGACCCCACAGGTTGTGCACAGAAAGTGGGCAGAGCTGAGGCTGGGTGAAAGCCTCAGTTACAAGGACTGAGCCGGAGTACTCCTGCTCTCCTATTACTGGTGAGAGGTGCGCTCTTTCCCTCCTCTTAGAACTAGAGAGTGAGGGCCACATTTGGGGCACAAGCGGGTTTAGCCTAAAGAAACCAAGGTGCTGCCACAATCTCTGAGGCATCTGAAACAATCTCTGAGGCAGGTTGCTGCTATGGGGTGACCCCGGGACGACTGTAGCATGGACTGATGGGAGCCGCGGCAAACTAGGGCCCTGACCATTCTTTGGCTTGGTGGGGTCTGCAAACAGAGCCCCCCACCCTCATGTGTGGGAGATTGCGTCCTAGGAGTGGCACTGAGAGGGGATAGGTGAGGAACTGCCTACCTAGTGCCCACATGCTGCCTCCCACGAAGAAACTAGTGATGTTAGGGGACTGAGTGCTAGAATCTGCTGCACGTGATGTAGATCGCCTCATGCAGCTGATATCACTGAGACAAGTAGAAGGTCCCTGGGGAGAGTGAGGTTGAGAATCCCCCAGTCTCCTTGTCCCCCTTCATTACTGTTTCTTGTAGCATGTGGCTACGCCTGAGGGAGAATACCATGGATCAACATCATCACCCCTGGGCATTACAACAGACCCGAATCGATCAATACACAGGGGATACCTGCACCACTGAAATAACTGATGTAGAGATTGGCAGAGATGCAACCTGGACTCTGGAGCCTTCTGGGGCCCAGATCATTGCTACTATAGCACAGTCTAACTGTACAATGGAGACCAAGATTGACACACTCAGGCTCGAAACTAACCTGCACAAAGACAACAACTGCTCGCTGACTATGAAGAAAGAGATTCAGAGACTTTCCATGGAGATGGTGGAGCTACGGCGACTGGGCAGACAACAGCTGCCCATGCCCAATGTCTGGAAGACAAGCTTGAAGACCTGAAGGGCTGGTCTTGGAGTAACAATGTCCGTTTTGTGAGATTCCAGGAATGAGCAGAGAGAACCACCCTGAGTTATTCCTGGAGCATTGGCTATGAGGGGTGCCACAGTCACAGGGACTATCATCTTCATGATCGAGCGGTTGCACAAAGCCCTTGCTCCGGTGCCACCACCAGGCACCCCCGACGACAATCATAGTGAAAATATTGAACTATAGAGACAGAGATGCAATCCTGAGAGCAGTATGCATCGGAGAAGACCCACAACATGACAATAGATCGATCTGTATCTTTCCAGACTATACACAAAAGGTACAACAACAGTTCAATACTTTTGTAGCAGTCAAACAAAAACTAAAAGCTATAAGTACATGCTGCTGATTCCCACCACAGCTAAAATAATCTTCAAGGGTAGATTGCATCTCTGCGCCTTTCCGGGCGAGGTGTGGGAGTGGCTGGAAAGGAATGGCAGACTGGGAGCAGTGTCTATGATGGGAAAGTCGGGCCAATGGTTGGGGAGAGCCGTGGACATGGCATACAGGTGGAGCACTTCGTGGTCCAGGCAGACACCACATTGGGCTTGGTAGAGGGGAATTTTGTTTTCGAGATGAATCAACATTGGGTACGCCTCTCCACAATGAGAAAATGAGGAAACAGTGAACTCTTAACATGAGGATCCCTGAACTAGAAGTTCTAGTGCGCTGATGCTGGAATGGAGTGCTTGAGAGCCACTTGAGGCGCGGTGCTTGGAGACCCGGCTCCTTGGGACATTGAAGATGTGAAAGACTCAGTAGGGAACTGTGAGTGGGGATGCCAGAGAAGGCAAGGATACTGATGGGGGAGAAATGGCCATGGGGTTGGGAAAGACCTGAATATGGAAAACGGCCCAAACTGGAGCCAGTAATGCAGCTAATTATCTAAGTACCACCACACCACTTGGTGGCAGGCCACAAGGACCTTCCTGAGACACCTGCTCTACTGGGAGGCGCCGAGACTAGTTGGCTCTGGTGGCCCATGGGCAGCTGTATCTCTCCACAAACTGTGTTAAGTTTAACTTTAGTACTAAGGAAACCTGAGGCCCTCAACGCCTTGGGCACTGGTACATTTAATATGCTCCACTGTTGGTAGTGCATTGAGAAAGCATCAGAACATTTGTTACAAAATGTGTTTAGCTGTGGGAAAGGGGAGGAAGTAGGACAACAGAAAGAAAGCACAAACCTGATGTATGACAAATTGCCTTAACGAGGACTCTAGCCCACAGCAACATCACTCCCCAGACCAACGGAGGCCGTAGAGATACAAGAAAGATGGCAGTGCAACTTCATCTCCCTGATGCCAATACTGAGATTAGCAATAGACTGGCATGTATACTGACACCCTGAGGATAGCCACGTAGAATATGAGTAGCCTAAATGTATACACAAAACGATACAGAACACACACTTACCTGAGACATCAGGGCATGAAAGTAGACTTGATACAGGAGAGACATTTGAAGGAGGGAAAAGCAAAAAAAATAGGAAGAAGTGGCGGGAACAAATGTACTCTGCCATGTACTCCTCCTATGCCAGGGGTGTCACAATCTGGATTTGTTCTGGATTCTCTTTCCAACATCGATACTCCACAACTGGCATGGACGGCTGCTATATTATGGTCTATGGACTGTTGGATGGGATGGGAGCATGCTTTGTGAACTCTTATGTCCCAAAAAGGAACGACAAGCTTTTCTTTAAAAAATGTAATCAAAGCATGCTCCCATACATTGACATACCACTATTTGGGCTGGAGATTTCAATTGCATCCTGGGCGGTTACCTGAATCACCACCCACCAAAACTCCTCATGATCCCAGGCATGACAGCTGCATTGGAGAATACTATGAAACTGCTGAACTGTGTTGACATATGGACAGTCTGGCACCCCATAGAAGATCTGTACTGTTGTCACTCTAGCACATACGACATGTACAGCCACCTGGACTGTATGCTTGTAACTGAGGATGTGGGAGCCAGGTTTCGAGGGGCCTGCTACCCAAATAGATTTCCCTCTCACCATTCCCCCTAGGCCTGGAGTATGAAGGTGGTCCCAGATTGGAACTGACCTGGCGCATGAGGCCCTTGAGGATGTAGTCTTCCAAAATGCCATCAAAGATTGCCTGGAATGATATCTTGACACTAACTGGGGCACCATGGGGACAAAGGAGACTGAAAGGGAAGCCTTGAAAGCAGTGGCCCAAGGCAAATGTATGTCTATGATATGCAGGATTATGCCACAGGAGGCATAATTAGCACAATTGCAAAACTGAGGGGGTTACTCAACTGATTGGGAGCTGCAACAATAATGTTAGAGAGAGATGGCGGAAACATAGCACGCATTAGACATGCACACCACGCAAGATTAAAGGCAAGTGTAGTACCTCGAAGGGGTAGGGGTAGGCAGGCTGCTTGCTTGGCTCCTCAAGCGAGAAGGCCACTGTTAACTACTATTGACCATAAACAGGTCGGGCAGGACAGCAGCGATAACACTGGACAGTATCAATAATACTTTAGCTGATTACTTGACAGGTCCAATCCCTGCGCCAAATCCGTCTTTTGGAAGCCAGGCACTGCTGTGTAGGGTGTTCATTTACTTCAACAAGGGTTAAAAACTAAAGCCTGACACCGAAGTAAGTGTTATCATGCACTGCATTTACTAAAATGCATCAGGCAAACAGAGTTCTGGGATGTGAGGCAGTGTGCGCCCACCCTCCTCCTGTTTAAAAAGGCTCCTTTGAGCTTTTGAGCTGATGAGTTCTGTTTGGTGCATCTGCAAACAGCGAGTGGTACAGAAACCTGAGAAGACTTTGGGTTGCATTTCCAGCACCCCCAAAAATATTATGTGCTCTCTACTGAAGGACAACTATCCGGAAACACGTGTCTAGAGATACACAGCACTGGCTGCACCAACAAGGGGAAAAACTAAAGACTGACACCGAAGTAAGTGTTATCATGCACTGCATTTACTAAGATGCATCCAGGCAAACTGAATGCTAGGATGTGAGGCAATGTGCATCCACCCTCCTCCTATTATAGTTAAATGTTGATTTTTCGGTCCAAGGAGGGCCATCTTAAGGTATCTGAGCCACTTGGGGCCCCAATCGGCAGCCAAACGCCTACTTTACAAGACCCATAAACACCCAAATCCCAAAATACTCCACAGATTATGTCCATCAATAAAACAACCTCACCAGCCCCTCCTCGGAGTGCAGATGTCGCAACCTTATCATCATCAGCCAGAGCATTAATCTTACGAGGTATACACTGCTTTGACTTTACGCATCTACCTTGCCCAACTGATCATCGATGCATGAAGTCATCACCCCCTCTTGCAAACAACAACATCTGCATGATGGCTCTGTAATCTACCATTCACCCAACCAAAAATTCCACCCGGGCATGACACTCGTTATATCAGCTTCTCCCCGGCAGGCAAAGAAGGACCCTCTGACATTACAAATGTACACAGATAAGGACCATCCACGAGGGGCACGCGTCTATTTACAAGACGCGGTGAGTCAGCATGCTATTCTAAACAGGAGTGCAATATTAAAGCTGACTGGCACAACAAAGCCTGAACAACATAAGATCCAACAACATAGTAGAAGTACAAGCCTAACCAATAGACACCAGGGAACTAAATAACAACTATCACCTAATTGGACACAGGCATCGCAACCCAGGTTTGGTAGTACAGGGATCAATTTTCCCTATGGGACATTGACATGAGGAAATTGAAACCCACACCTTATCAAAGCCCTTTGCTTCTAGCACTGCCTGTTCCACCAGAGATATCCAGCGCAAACCATGGAGTGTAAAGTGGGGCAACCGACCCCGATTATTCACCAGTAGCACAGGAGGGCCTACAAATAACAAAAATTCAATAATCAGGTTGCCTAGCTGTACATCAAATGGTAAGGTGTGGAGCCCAGCAGCCAGAGTCACATCCCAAACCTGGGCCTCAAGGGATGCATGAGATCACCAGCATTGTGCCCCTATCTTGGCCCAGCGTCTAACATTTTGCTCATGGATGGAATGAATTCCCATCCTTATTACTTGACTTTGACTACCCCTGCTGTAGAAAAACTGGATGCAGACACCAATACCTTTAGTTAGCTTCAAAGAATACCACAATAAAGCCAGAAAAGCCTGCACGGAAGAGTGAAAGGGAGACTCTTGCTTAATATCGCCACAGACCTTCTGTGGGACCAAGAACATTTAGGCTTGGGTGTATCCTGGATCCAATGCATCAAAATCTCTGCGCCTTCTTTTGCAGAGCAGCACCTCACATGATTTATTTTGAACCTACACATCCATCCAAGAAAGAAAAGCAAATTAGAAAAAAGTGCTACCTTGATTGGCTTGCTTAAAACCCTTCAATGCATCCCCCCACAAGCTCACATTGCATTTACTGCAAGGTCCACATGAGAAGCATCTCCCCCATACCCTGCAGGCCCGGCAAGAACCTCCTAAGACAATTTGTAGTTACATTAGAATAGACCAGCAAAGCAAGGCAAGGCGTGTAGCAGGATGCTTGAAGCATTGGGTTTATATACTTTGAATAGGCGCTTTCCCCAGGACCAACCAGCAGCATTCACCAAACTATCACCTGGCGCAAACTCCATTCTTGAATACACCCTAGTAGACGCCGAGTTATTACTGAGGATCAGCATCTCCAATATAACCCCCAGAGTGGAGAGTGATCACCTTGCCCAAACTTTTGCATGAAAGATTACCCCCCCCCCCCCCCCCCCCCCCCCCCCCCCCCCCACCAAGAGCCCTGTGGCACCTACTAAACCCTCTCTCAAGCAAGGCCACATACCAGCTAGGTATACCAGCTAGGGCAGAATGGTTCTCGCCGCAACTGCTGCTAATAAAAAGGTTTAACAGGGAGATCATACTGGCACTTATGTTGGACCCATCGTCCAACAAAGAAACTAAATTGAAAATCATTGCAATGAGAAAAGTGTAATATTCCTTGCTGTGGTTCTGGCCCTGGATAGCTGATGTGCAGTGCCAGAATGACAGTAAGGAACCTAGAATGTTGCGGGGTGATTATGACGGGGGGAGTTTTGGCAGTTGGAGTTGACTTTCATTGCGGAGGCTGTGTTTTGTTACTGGCAGCTCTGCTCTACGTTGAGACTTAAAATAAATTCAACTTTACCTCAATGTTTCATGTGTGGCTGTTCTTCGAGGCACCACAGAAAGTCTACTAAAAAGCTATTTGCATGGCAAACCTCAACAACTAGATTGGTCACATGGAGCAATTTGGTCCAAACACCCAACAAAAAAACAGCAAATTGTTCTGAGCCAAAATTAACAAATTAGAAAACGGAACCCATGAACATCACAATGCAGATATCACTGAGGCTGTCCGGTCTACATACATAGCCAGAGTTTAAGCCTCAGATGAACCTGGTCAGTTTTTGAGGCTGCAAATGGAATCCCACTGGCCCAAGTTCCCTGAATATAACACCTTCAAAGCTGGCTTTTTATGTATTAATGCCAATATAAGGGCACACTATGCACAAATTCGAGCTACAGGGCTTACATTAATAATTCCAAGTGCTTACATTAATAATTCCAAGTGCTCTATTTGTGGTAGTGTAGACAAGCAGAGTAGGCTTATCAGAGAAGAGTGTTAAGGATTTGTCGCGCACACACAGTCAATAAATGGCTCACACACTTTTAATAAGAAATCCAAGACCAATTTAAAACAATACTTTAGATTTTCATAAGAATGTAGGCCCCAAAATCATTAGAATAACTTAGGTACAAACAGAGAAATCGACTTTAAAGCAAAAAGTGGAAAATACTTGAATAACGGTTTTGAGGCGTGAACCTCAAATGCTACAATGCTATCCTATGGGGAAAACAGAGCTACCAACAAGTTCTTGCAAGTAGTGTTTTGAGGTGCCCTTTGGGAATTAGGGTGCTAGGGGGCCAAGGTCCAAAGTACCACCAGCAGTTTCAGTTTACCTGCCCTAGGTGTCCAGGTGCAGAGGTGCTTAGCTGGCTGGCCACTAGAGTTTGAGGCTCTCATGGTTGGCGATATTCCTGCAGAAGGGAGGAAAACAAAGCCGAAGGGCCACTCTGCTCCCGTGTCTCATCTGTTCGGATGTCCTTCGTCGTGCAGGAAATCTTCCAAGGTGGTGCTGTCTGGCCTGAATGCAAAACAAGTCTTGACTGGGTCAAGTCCCCCGATACTCTGGGTGTTGTTGCAGGGGGGCTATTGGAAGGTCTAGTGTCTCTAAACTTGGCTGAGAGATGGTGCTGGCCTCCTAGAGCCACTAAGATCTCCTCCTAAAGTGATGGCCAGCAACACGGTGACTAGACAGATGCGGACGGTGCCTGAGGATGCAGTGGGATGGCTCCTCCACCCCAATGGAGGTGATATCTGGTTTTTGAAGTGCTGGGCAGCCCTCCAAGTGTTGTGGATGATGTACAGCTGCAGAATGAGTTGGGTCTTTGCAATTGGTAAGGAGCAAGCAGCAAGGCAGGGATTGGCACCAATCTCTGTGCAGGTCATTGGTTCTCACAGTGTCTCTTCTTTGTCTTACTTCAGTTCCCAGGAAGTCGAATCTAGGGATCTGGTGTAGGGGAGTCCCCTAAATACTCAATCTAGGGGCATTTAGGTGAGAGTGAAGTAGTAGTCAGTGGGCTACCTACCCCTAGTGTGACTCAACCCCCTATACGACCACTTCCTGTGAGGAGTAGGCAAAGTCCTGACTCAGAAGTCCCTATTTCACGAAATAAAAGATGGTGAAACCAGTCTTTGGCTGTTCACTGCAGGTAGCCCACCTTAGGAGTGTGGCTAGCCTGTGGGTGCAACACAACTCCTAAATAGCTAATTTCCTGCCTGCTCTGGTGCCAAATGGGCCCCAAGGTAGAGGGTAGTGTTGCTCAAGTCTGAGGGTAAACTGGGGTTGCTTTTCAAAGGAGGCAGAGGCTTTGAAGCCTCTGGCCTTGATAAACTAAATTGCTAGCCAACCTGCTGGAGGAGGTAACAACATCTTCTGCTAAACAGGCATTATCCTAGGCCTCTGAGAGTGTAGGCTCTCCCTTGCAGGGGGCCAGAAATCTATCTGTTGTGGCAGGCTGGAAGATACCAGTCAACCAATACACTAACAGACTAGTAGGGATACAGGGGGCACCTCTAAGGTGCCCTCTGATTGCACGTTGTAATAAATCTGATACTGGCACCAGTACAGATTTATTAAGACAGGATGTTTGGTACCAAAACTGGGTAAATCGTAATGACCAGAGCCCAATGCATGTCCTCAAAATCGCTTCCTGCACACTTGCAATGACAAGCAACAGAACTAGGCATCACAGGGGCATATCTGCACATGCAGAGGTGCCCTCACATGTAATATAATGCACCCTGACTTAGGGCTATCAAGGCCTGCTATAGTGGTGACTTACATATAGTACATGTAGTGTGGGCATTGCACACGGGGAACATCCTTTACGACGCAACTATTACCCCGCACTACCATTACAACGCAGGGATTACAATGAAAGTCAACTTTCTCTGGAGGGCGCTGTTGGATCGGGAATAGTTTAATTTTCTATCCAACACCTTCCTACTATCCACGGAGACTGGAGTTGGAATAGAAAATTAAACTATTCAACTATCCAGCGCCCCCCAACGCAAGTCGTTGTAACGACTTGCGTTGTAATCCCCGCGTTGCAATGGCATGTGGAGTAAAAGCATGCGTTGTACTGACATACAACTATTGCACAAAGGGGGCAGATTTCCAAGAAACTGAAGCATCTGTACGGATGCGTCAATTTCCCTGCGGCTCCAGATGAACCACTTGCGCGACAATGGATGCGCTGTATTTACAATACAGTGCACCATGGGTCAAGGATTGCAGATGCGTCACAAATTCGAACGCATCTGTTGGTGCAAAAGTGACGCATTGCTTGAGTTGCTCATAAAAGTTACGCTACTCCAGCAATGTGCCACAACAGATAGGTGAGTCCCATTCAAAAAGCCCTGCGTCATTCCTTACGGCTGGTATGAGCAGGCGTAGTGATTTTGACGCAGTCAAGAGGTTGAGTGATACAGTGAAATGTAAATGCAATGCCGGCGCAAAGGTGTTGCAAGGGGCTTGTACATCTCCCTCAGGGAGTAGACAATATCGTGTTTTCGTAATGGCTTACACCATTTCACACATCCTGCAATGGCAGTCTGCCTGCAGGTTGAGTGTGGGTCCTTTGGGTGGCATAATACATGCTGCAGCTCTTGGGGACCCTCTTTAGTATCCATGCTCTAGGTACCAGGGATACCATTTACCAGGGTCTTACAAGGATGCTAAAGTCCTTACCAATTGGGTTACAATTAACATTTGTGTGTTGTTTTAGGGAAAGAGCACTGGCACAGGGGACTGGTTAACAGGGACCCAGTGCACTTCCAATCAAAAGCATCAGTACCATCGGGCCAAAAGTGGTGGTAACCATGTCTAAAAGAGGCACTTCCCTACACTCTCCCCATGTTGAATCAAGTACAGGTAGTGCTTTAGGTCCGAGGGGGCACCAGGGCACAATCAAATGCTCTATTTAGAAAAATCCCTGAATTTAATTATAATTAGATTTATCAGAGTGCACAAATATCCAAAGATGTCAAGGCGCTAAAAACTTGGTACTTTGATGAGAAAGGGACTAGAGGAAACACTCATGTTCATATCTCTAGAGTTACAAAGTAAAAAGCCAAGCTTTCGGTGCTTTTATAAAGGAAGCATGGATTTTCAATTTAAAGAATTGACAAGGAAGGGAATCCTTAGCTTGGTTGTAGCAACTGAGAAGGCTCTACCTCCCCATAGTGTCTTCCGGAATGTGGGTACAACTACCAAATTTAATTTTTCCGATCGAAGTTGTCTGGTGGGGACACACCACCAAAACATAGATCTCATTGCTCCCATACCTTATCTATAAAAGAGACTTGTGAGCAAGGCAGAAGGCTTTGAATTTATTGCGCTTTTCTTCTTGTAAACCGTGCAACTTGATTGGTTCGGCTGAGACTGACTGGTACTTAAAGATGTCAAGAATCAGTCTAGCAGCAGCATTTTGTACTGTTTGCAGCTTAGTTAAAGCCAACTTATTTATGCCAAGATATAGCGCATTACAGTAGTCAAGTCTAGATGATGTGAGAGCAAATACCACTTGTTTAAGCTGCAATGTAGGGATGAAAGGAAACATTTTACAAAGGATCCTAATGATGCTGAAGCAGGTGGAAACTGTGCAATTGACCTGCCCGTCAAAATCCAGATTTGAGCCTATGATCACACCTAGAGTTTTTGCGGAAAATATCGGTGGGGATTGGCGTTGATCTCAGCATCTCTGGCCACCAATTAAAGTTCCAGATAGATGGCTGACTGTTGGAATTTAGGATCTCTGTCTTGTCTCCGTTTAATTTTAAACAGTTGTCTCACACCCATTTAGCTTCTGTCTTCATACAGCCCTAAAGTTGGCAGGGACGGATTCATTGTTTTTAGTAATAGAGACAATGATTTGGGTAACATCAGCGTATGAAAAAGCCTGCAGCCCTAAAGTCCTGATCAGTTTTATTAATGGGGATAGGTATACACTGAATAGCGCAGGACTCAGGGAAGATCTCTGAGGAACCCCTAATGGCCAGGCAAAGGAGTCTGAAATTAATTGGTTAATAGTAACAATCTGTGATATATCTGTAAGAAAGTATCTTATTAGATCTAGTGCCATGACTTTAATCCCTAGCTCCTGAAGTTGACCTATCAAAATGGAAGGGGAGATCGTATCAAAGGCTGAGGACAGTTCCAATAGGGACAGTACCACAGCTTGACCCATATCAACCATTGATTTGATGCTGTCCACTGCGGCAACCAGTGCTGATTCCGTACCATGGTTGCTCCTTAGACCAAACTGAGAGATAGCTAACAAACCCTGCTTCTCAATATGTTACACGAGCTGTGCATTTAATGCTTTTTTAAGATTGTCACCAGCACAGGGAGCAGGGAAATGAGTTGATCGTTTTTAAATCACTGAGTTTCAGACTAGCCTTATCAGAAGAGGCCTAACTGACGCTTTTTTCCAGAAACGTGGATAGCTTATGTTATTAATTACTTTGTCCATAACAGTAGTCAAGGTAAAAGCGATGGTATTAGCTACTAAACAAATTATTTTTGGAGGACGTAGCTCAAAAGGGGACCCAGATTTTGTATTAAGGAGATGAAGTACCATTTGTTCAACTGTCATTGGTGTAAAGGATGTGGGACTAGCTGTAAGCATCCCTATTTCATCACTGAGCTCTAAAGCTCTGCAGAAATGGGCTCAGCCTTTAGGGCTGACTGTGGATACATATGTGCTTCATTAAGAGGGGGATCAAATTCACTGTAATTCAAGAGAATTTTAGTCTGAAAATAACCCTCCAGTTTGTTACAAAAATCCAGGGATCCCTCTATGTTGATATGGTCTTTGGAAGCAGATAAGAGAGTTACAGCCTTGAGAAGGTTTTGGCTGAATTAATTTTATTAATCCAGAAGTTAGCCTTCTCTTCCCTGATTGTTGCCTTCTAATCCCTAATATTTTATATATGTGTCTTTTTCCTGGCTTTCAGTTTTTTCCACCAGGCTCGTTCTTGTCGCCAGCAAGATAGCCTAGGTATTCTAAGCTGCTCGGACACCCAGGAAGCTGAAGGTAGCTTCCTCTGTATGTGGGTTTTCTTGAGAGGTGCAACCATGTCAAATGTCCAATGCAGATCTGAGCCAGGATAAAATCCCTCATTCTGGGCTCCCCATTTAACACCATTGTTCAACTATGCATTCCTGACAAATTCCATCCCAGGCTCCTGGCGTGACCATATTCATCCTGTTTACAAATCCGGTACAAACTCAAACCCCACAACTTGTAGACTAATCGCCTTAATCAATGTGGAAGAAGGGGGGCGTGGCCGGAGCCGTCGATGGTGGACGTGTAGTTTGCCAGCTCCGTCCTATGCCCTGAACACCAGCTAATTATCCTGCGCTCCCCTGCCTGCAGCCCACCTGCTCCTTACCCAGGTTGTCTCCGGGGGCAAGCGGCGTGTAGCGGTGCCACCTAGCCCCTCTGGGACCGCTCCTGCGGAGAGTTCCGGCGTCGGATCCTGTTGCGGCCTGTGGAGCGAGGCGAAGCCCCCGCCTCCAGTGATTAGCCTGGCCGGCCTACCCCCACCCTCCTTCGCAGTCCATTCGGGACCCGGGATCGGACTTTTGCCGCTCTACGGACCAATGCTGCGGGGTGCGCTGCGGAACCCTCACCCCCACTGAGGCTTCGCTGCCCCCCGCCCGGCTGCTTCGCCACAGGCCGTCCACACTATTACGCGGCCCCTCCGGGACGCGGGAGCGCCTCCGTGCCCTCCCCCCGCCCGCCCACAGAGATTGCGGGACTCCGGCATTCCGCCGCAGAGCCCAGGACCGGAGCGCGGGCGGCGCCCATGACTCATTGCCAAAGCCGCGGACCCAGCTTCGTCCTTCACAGGCTGCCTGCGTTGCAAAGCCGATCGGCCAGACATAACCGGGACCCTGGCGCCATCTTGCCACCACGTCAGGGCTTGGTGAGGACCCTCGAGCCCTAGCAGTCTCGCCTCGTCTGCCACGAGGCCGCCAGACAGAGACTTGGGGACGGCCACGCGATACATAGCAGCACACACTGGAGACCCACGGACCTCAGGTACAGGGGCCTGAAGAGGGGTAGGGCACCTCGCGCTTTGGCGCATTCTTGCAGCGCTGCAGCCCAGACCTATCCGCGCTCTCATCAGCCACGACGAGATCGCTCTGCAGTGGCCTGGTCCCCGCCACCCCTTCCCCCCCACCACCTCCACGGACCTGGGGTTATGCCTGCACAAGGAGACGCCGGTGGCGCACCGACCCACCCAAATTGACGCCTTGCCAAGATAACCTACGCTATCCCTACCAGCCCTGGGGTCTTCGCTACACCCACCTCTGCTCGGTACATAGTGGTCGGTCCAACGCCACAGCCGGACACTCAGAAAGACTGCGGCGGCCTGCTGCATCCACTACAGCGTCACCCTGCTAACAAGAACCATGGGCAGGAACAGGGGCAAACCTCAGGACCAGGGCGCCCGAACGGACGTGCAGTCCACGGGATCTGATGACCCACTGGCCTCCTCCAATATGGACATCATCCCGCCGACCGGTAAGGGATCGCAAGACGCCAAGCTAGATCTGATCCTGAATGAAATACGCGCGACGCGCTAGAATCGCGCATAGACAATATGGCGACCGGCCTGTCCCTCCTTAAGGCTGGCCATAACAAGCTGGCGGATCGAGTGGCGGAGCAGAAAATAGCACTGGATGACCTCATACCGCAGCAGACGGAACACTCCACGAAATTAGAAAACGTAGAGAAGCAACTGAAGCAACTGTGGGGTAGAGTGGACGATGCAGAAGGACGTGCCCGCTGCAACAACGTCCGCATCCTGGGCATTCCGGAGAGAAGCGAGGGGAGAGACCCCACGCAGTTCGTGGAGGATTGGCTACGGAAGCTGGTGGGCCAGCGAGACCTCACCGCCCTCTACAGTGTGGAAAGGGCCCACAGGATGCCATTGCGGCCCCCACAACCGGGGGCACCTCCTCGCCCCCTGATCGCTCGTCTCCTTCATTTCAGGGACCGTGACACTGTCCTGCGGGCGGGCAGGGAGGAAGCGCCAATACGCTTCGAGGACAAGAATATCTCGGTCTATCCTGATTTCACGCCCACTGTGCAGCGGGCCAGGTCCAACTTCATGGGGGTGAAACGCAAATTGCGGGACAGGAACATGAAATATGCACTTTTGTTCCCTGCTCGGCTCAAAATCCTACATAACAACAGGTCCCATTTTTTCGACTCGCCTGAGGAAGCGGCAGAATGGATGGAAGTCACCCTGACCCCGCCGACATCACAGGACCCGTTCACAGACCACCACAGTGTCATCTGCAGGGACTCGCCAGGCCGACGGACCGACGCTCATAGCCCCGGACATCATTCATCCCACGGAGCATCGGCGACGACGCATTCACCCGGACGCCAGGCGGCTGGACAATCATCATCATCCCCGCATCAGCGTCTAACGGAGGAGGCGCTGGCCGCCCACGACGCGGGAGCAACCGGAGACAGACTCACCGTCACCACTGACACCCACACTGAGGTGACTGGTTCAGTTGACAGCTTGCAGCTCTTCCCGAAGATCACGGCCCAGATGGCGGAAGAGTTCTGAATCACGACACAATTACTCCTCTCCAGGTGGTAACGTATGACTACTCCCCTCCTTCATATATGGTGGGTTGTGTGTGCAGGGGCCCATTGTATCGTGGGCTATCATACCCACGCAGACAGTTCAGTGCCAATCGACGGAGGCCTACCACCCCCCGGTATGCACACGTGCTTGACTGTCTTATGCCCACGTTGGGCGCCATGGTTTGGCTCCTGGGTACGTTGGCTCAGGGACCTTTTTGTTCAGGGGTTAATTGTTTACGAGACACTCTCATTTTTTAGCACAGCAGGACATGTGGGGTCACCCAGTCGTTTTACATTGCCACACCACACAGATGGAAATGGGACCTCTTAACAATTACCAATTGTGCACCTGGAATGTGCGTGGCATGGGTTCAGTGCACAAACGACATAGAATCCTTGCGCAGCTCAACCGAAGGGGGACACAGATTGCTTGCTTACAAGAGACACATTTGAACGCTGCTGAAGCGGTGAAATTGCGGAAGAAATGGAGAGGGCAGCTCTATGCTACCTCATATTCTGCATTCTTAAGGGGAGCGGCAATCTGGATCCGTGGCTCTCTTCCCTTCCAGCTGCTGGAGCAACGTATTGATCAAGAGGGTCGCTATGTATTTGTACGGGGGCTGTTGGATGGGGAGGCGGTGGTCATTGGATGTGTGTACTCACCTAACACAAATCAGTCGGAATTTTTGTTCACTGTCAATGGGGTGCTTGCAGATTGGGCTGAACATCGCTGGATTATCGGGGGTGATTTCAATGCTGTACTTGATGTTCTGCTAGATAGATCACATCCCCCCTTACAGGCTACCGAAAGCAAGAGACAAGCTGATGCACTTGCGAGTTGGGCTGGGGGCTGGGACTTGGCAGATGCGTGGCGTAGCATGCACCCTATGGAAAGGGAATATACCTTTTTCTCCCCTCCCCACCGACTTCACACCAGAATCGACCATGTTTTCTGCTCCCACTCCCTTACAGCACTGATTGTCCAGACCCAACACATGGGGAAAACGCTATCGGACCATAACCCAGTGGAAATTACATGGCAGTGGGGTAGGAGGCTGGCTCCCATTCCGACTTGGCGACTGGTCCCTGATCTCCTCGAGGACTCGGTCTTACGGTCCTCCCTGTCCAACACTATTGATACCTACTTCGCCACGAATGCGGGCTCGGCCAGCTCCCGACAGATAGAATGGGACACTTTTAAAGTCTGTCTTAGGGGGGCTGCTATGACTGTTAGGGTGGGAAGGAAGCGTGAGGTGATCAGCCAACTGAAGGAGGTGGAGGGTTCACTTGCATCCCTAGAGAATGAGGCAGCGGGCACCAATGCTCCCTTTACACCGCTGCAAGAGGCACACATTAGGCACGCGAAGCTACTGGAAGAACTGCGGGTTATAGACTATAGGGAGTACACAAACAGGCAGCAGACGCAGGCTGACCGAGCCGGTCCCCTACTCGCCCGCATCCTACGGGACTCCCCGATTAGCCAACCCATCCTGAGGGTTTTGGACCAATCTGGCCGACCGGCTACCACCCAAATAGGGATCAATACGGCGTTTAAGGACTATTACACCACGCTGTATGGTCCCCCGCAGCCCCTGTCAGAACCCGCGCTTGTGGCCTTCTTGGAGGGCCTGGATCTCCAGCGGCTAACTGCCGATCAACACAAAGACTTGAAGCGTGCTGTCTCAGTGGCGGAAATCAGACAGGCGATAAGAGCACTTCCGAAGGGTAAGGCCCCTGGAACGGATGGCCTGCCGGCAGAATTCTACGCCACGTACATAGACCTCCTGGCCCCGCGGCTACACACTGTTTACCTGGAAGCCCTACGTACAACCTCTCTACCGCAATCATCCATGCAAGCACTGATCACGTCCCTCTTGAAACCGACCAAAGATGGTCTGCAGTTGGCCGATTACAGACCCCTGTCCCTTCTCAATACTGATTCTAAAATATTGAGCAAGGTGCTGGCGTCGAGGCTCATGCAATACGTACCTCAGCTGGTCCACCCGGATCAATGCGGTTTTGTAACGGGCCGTAATACGGCCATGAACCTCAGGCGCTTGGCACAGCTAATGCTCGGGGACAATATGGACACGGGCTCCGAAGGGTGCATTTCTCTGGACTTAAAACAGGCTTTTGATTCCTTAAGATGGGACTATATGTTTGCCACCCTGTCGAAATTCGGGATACCGCCCGAATTCCTCGCTTGGGTCAGATTGCTATACACCATCCCCACGGCCAGGGTGCGCACCTCCAATCAAATCTCAGAGCCCATGGCCATTGCCAGAGGCACCAGGCAGGGCTGCCCGCTCTCCCCTCTCCTCTTCGTCCTTGCCCTCGAGCCCTTGCTCTGTAGACTGAGGCTCATGGCCCCCCATTATGGCATACAACGGCATGGTACGGACCACATTGTATCTGCGTACGCGGATGATATCATATTATATCTCCGCGACCTGAGGGGTGATCTGAGTCCAGTTTCCCAGGTTTTTGAGGATTTTAGAGAAATCTCTGGCCTCACCATCAGCGAGTCTAAGTCCTACGGGTTCACATTTGCAGCTGTAGGCGAGTCGGCCCCCCTGCCATTTGCCCCTCATGAATTCCAGATGGCGGACACCACCTTCCGATACCTTGGAATACAGATATACAGAGAGGCGAGCATGATGATAGACGGCAACCTGGGGAGGGCCATTAGAACACTGAAGTCACAAATTCAGTTTTGGCTAACGTTGCCGCTCTCCATACCCGGCAGAGTGGCAATATCTAAGATGGTGATGCTCCCCCGTCTTATCTACTACTTCACCAATCTGCCGTTCCAGATCCCAGCGGCGACATTTAAGACCCTCGACTCCCTACTCACCGAACTTGTGTGGGGACATGGCCGCAGGCGCATAGGTTTGGCCAAGTTGCAGCTCCCCTCCAACTCCGGAGGCATGGGCTTACCGGACTTCAGGGCTTATAATTATGCATGTCAGCTGCAATGGCTAGCTTACTGGGTGGCAGGCCGCAATCTTCATGAAATTAACATATCAAAGGACGACCATGCCAAGGGGAGGGTACACATCTTGCTCCTACCTGGCTCGGATCTACCTAGAAACGCCCCGCCGCTTCTCAAGCTGGCGATCACAAACTGGCGGAGGGCATTGAAATACACGTCCCCTGGGACACCTTATGCCCCCACGATTCCACTCTTGGGCCTACCACTAGGCTTGGGCACACTCACGACGACCCTACTAGAGCCCTGGCATGACGCAGGTGTGACACACGTAGGTGACCTGTTTGCGGAGGGCCACTTATTGTCCTTCGAAGACTTCAGAACCACGCAGGGCGTCCACGGCGGCTCCTTTCTCCTACATGCCGGACTCCGACACTATATCTCACGCAAATGGTCGCCTGACGGGCGGGAACCTGTTACGAACCCTCTAGTCGCAATGCTGTACCTCATGGGAATGGGCGGCCATCTGACCAGGTGGCTCACGACTAGCATTAAATCGGGGAGGGCACTTACACTGTCACCACTACGAGCGACATGGGAAGTAGATATTGGCAGGCCACTGAGAGACAAGGAGTGGGAGCGCATACTTCAGTTCCCCAGAAAGGTGGCGAGAAACCCCAAATACAAGTTCATCCAACTGATGTTACTACATAGAGCATACCTGACACCACACCGCCTACATGTGATGTTCCCTGCATCCAAGAGCACCTGCCCCCGGTGCGATGCAGACGACGCATCACTGGTACATATGCTGTGGCAATGCCCCAAGTTAGGGTATTTCTGGAACACTGTCCATGACTCACTTGAGAAGGCTGGTACACTGCCCCGATCCCCCACACTGGAACATACACTTTTAGGACTGGGGCCATCGACCCGCACCAGAACCGTGGCGGCGCGCTTCTCAGACCTGGCCTTGTTGCTGGCGAAACGTGCCATCACGATGCGATGGAAATCATCTAAACCGCCCAACCCTGACCTGTGGCGGGCGGGAGTAGTGCGCTGGGGTAAGGCTGAGGGCGAGGCACTGCAAAGAGAGGAGAATAAGGGCCTCCGCAAAACACCAATCTCACTGGAATGGTTTGACACTTTGGGAGTCTTTGAGGCTGGCAATGACACGGACGAAGAGGATGTTAGTGAATAGTCACTCGGGGTGCTGCTATACCCCAACCCACTCTACCATACATTGCCACGACCACTACCTACGGTGCACTACGATGGGGTACGGGTAGCCCTGACCCATCAATCACGTGCTTGCTTAGAGAGTGACGGGTGGGACTTCATAGGGGTGGAGGGTGGGATAGGATGTGAACGGGGTTTGTTCGTTTGTTCTGGTTCATCGATAAAATGAAAAATCGAATTCACTATGTTTCTACAAAAGCTCTGAGCAAACGCATCCATGTAACACCTAGACTAACGCTGAATTTATATATACGAAATTGTATGCTGTTACTGCTCTCAAACTATGCTAATAAACAGATTTAAAAAAAAAATCAATGTGGAAGAAAAGCTTACACCTCAAAACTGCTATCAGATCTGGAGGCAAACATCATCATGAAAACACAGACTGGTTTCAGAGCAGGCATTAGCACAACAAACTTGCTGACAATTACCCTTCTTGTATAAAAAGCAAAGTCAAAAAGTGACAAACTCTTCACCTACTTTGTCGATCTGCAGTCGGCCTCCCAAGAGGATGACTGTGACAAAAAATGCCTCTTGGGAGGCACTGCTCAAACGACTAAATTTGATCATCAACTTATACACTCACACCAGGGTACAAACCAAGGTTGGAGATGTCCGGAGAACAACACGTAAGATCAGCAGCAACATAGGTCTGAAACAGGGGTGCATTCTGGCTCCCTGCATATTTAACATCGAAACAGATGACCTTGACAGTTATCTGGCCCAAGTGGTGAGCAATCCCCCCAAGCTGGCCCAGGAATCCTATGATGTCTACAATATGCTTACGACATAGTCTAGATTAGCCTAACTTTGATTGACCTACAGCTCCTAATCTATTGTGCGTATACATCCATGATCTGTGCTTGGAACTCAACCACAACACCAGATAAAAAGTGGTCTGCTTTTCAAGCTTCTCTTCCAAAATGAAGCCCTTGTTCACTTGGGAGGCAAATAGCCAAGTGTTAAATCTGGCTAAATCTTACAAATATTTTGGCGTCTGCATGGACCTTCATCTGACCTTTAAAGAGCACCGCTCATCTAGAAGAATAACGGCAAACACTTGTTCGCAATCAAAACATAACATGGAAAGACATGCAACATCTCGACTCACCACCTATTGCAGATTATCAGCTCAAAAATTATGCCACTGATCACTTGCAATTCCGAATTGCTGAAGGGGAATGGCACGGCCACCTTCAACACACCTCAGTCATCTCTCTTCAAAAAATTGTTCTCCATACCACAGTACGTCTTGCAATCCCAGGTTAGACTAGAGTTTGGCCTTTTCCACCAGGGCCCAGTAAGTAGCAGGCTCTTGCCAAACTGTGCTGGAGGCTCAGACCCACCCCCCTTTCACAACAGAATGGTTTATGTGTGCTGGCTAGAAACTGAAAATCAGTCTCAAGGCAAGGGCTCATGGCACTCAATTTTACAACCCTCTATTCAAGCCCTGAAACTATGTAGCAAAAGCCTGGTCTATTTCAATGGATTAAGCTACCTTTAAGCTAGTCACCAACAAAGCCAACAAGCTCTTATCACAAACTTTAGACAAGGTAGAGCTTGCCCACAAATGTCATGTGTGGGCAGTTCTGATCCCACAACCATATCTGACTTCCCATTTGTCCACGGCCAGGAAACACGCTTTGCTGCTCACCCGCCTCAGTGTTTTTCCATCAAAGGAATTGTTCCCCATTTGGAAGGAGTCCTGGTGCAACAATCACTGCCACTTATGTGGATGTCTTCAATAAAGTTTGATGCATCTAATCTCTGTGTGCCTGGCCTTTTTCTTACTCTTAGGAGGGAACTCTTATGGTCAACTTTTAGAGCTCTTCAAGTTAGGTCCTGCCATATGGCTGTGATCTCACTCTTGCATGGGAACTCAGTAAGGTTTCTTGCTCGCGCATCCACGCAGCTGGAACAGCGAGGAAATGATCACGACGGCGCATCTGTAGCAAGGGTTGTGCAGCACTATAGGCGCACTTCAAACGTTTCTCATATTGATTGTACCATTAACCAACCTGGGACATTTGACAACCATTAACACGCCCGAAGACAGTCAAATGATCCTCCTAATGTGGAGTCTATGTCAGCAGGGCCATTTCCCACTTAGGACGTCCAGTGGGAAGCCCAGCTTTTCACCAGGGAGTAACTCGATGGCCAGGACTCCAGGCGCGGCTTACCAAATATGCACTATTACCTCAGGCTTTGTCTTGAAGGGTCTATTCGCCACTACTTTGCAGACACAGAGATGTTATTGTTTGGTTTAAAAAGAAAATTCATATATGCACATTGTAAATAGCAGCACCAGCACTTTAAGCTTTGGCTCAGTCTGCCTATTTTCCACAATTTTGCTGACTGATGGATTGTATCGTCTGGTTTCAATATTTCCTTTAAATATGCACAATGTGATGACCTGGTTACCAAGGTTACCAAAGTGCCCCAGGACTTCTCATAGCCTGGATTAATGCAGGGTAAGCGACAGGAAGGGCTGCTCTCCAGCTATGATGCCTAGTAGGTGGATCCGGCCCCCATTAGGGAGCAATCCTCTTAAGCCACTGAATTTCACTGTCCTAGTATACCACCGGCTAAGTGAGTCAAATTTGTAATACTTTAATCTTTCAGCAAATCCAAAGTGTGAGACAATCGTGATTTCTGATGCTGCTCATACAATATGCACCAGCACTTTATGTTTTAGATCTGATAGGTATTCCTCCATTTCTTCGCTCATTGACTTACCGTGGGAACCATCTGCAAAGAAGGAGTTAGCTCGGTAATCCCCATGAGTCAATATGGATTCATCATTTGTTCTGAACATTGTATTCATGCGTACACACATTGTAACGATTTTAATTAATCCACAAAATGACGATTTACGCACCCTGGAGTCAGGTGTGATTGTGCATGTTGAAAGTTATATGGTTCAGTGTTTTATAAATCACAAAAGTTTGGGGTCAAAGTGAAACTTCATGTTAAACAAGGTAAGGGCTGCGTGCAGCTAATGTAGGTTTAAAGGTATATTTCAAAGCAGCTTGTGGCTTAAAGCCAGAGACTGATACAAAACATGTGTGAGAAAGGCCAAACCTTCTGTCATCAATGGACTACCCATATATTCCATTGGGTTTTTTCTCGCTGGGCTGGACGTATTGGAGGCTTTTTTTTCTAAGGCAGAGCCATTGGTAGTACCTCAAAATCCATCATCTCCATCAGGTTAATTGCAGCAGGCAAAGTGAGTGAGTGTGGCAAGATAGGGGAAAGAAAGAGAGAAACGTGTATTTTACTGAACTATGAAGGTTGTCCATAGGGCCTGGCAGGAGGTGTCTTTTCAGTGGCAGATTCAATCCTGTTAACCTCTTTTCTTAATGCTGCCGGTCTTGTGAAGTCTCTAAGAGAGTAATCCCATTAAGGTGAGAGGAAAATTGGCCACAGGTGAAACATATTGAAATTCTTCAAATCCACAAGCCCCATAGGATGGTGTCGTGTTGACTGTATGCTGTCATCAGTGATATCATAAATGATGTAATTTGCCAAGTTATGAGTGATTCCATCAGTGATGTAATTTACAGTGTTATAAATCCTGTAATATGAGAGGTCAGGCCACAGGACCTGAATTTTGGCGTTTCCCAAGGAAGCTTGCACAGTTCCACAGTAACCATGGGGTGGAAGCTTGAGTGGAGTCTCCCATGGGAGTACTGGGGAAACTCATAATAGGTCTGTGCGGCCCCCAATTATTTTTTATTTTGCCCACTGGGGGATCCTTCTGGGTCCCCCCAGAAATGCTAGGGGTCGAGCGTGTCCCAACACTGTCCCAGTATATCATTTAAAAAAAAAAACATATTCAGGGCACAGGGACCGAGTCTCCTAGTACTGATTGGCGGCCACAACATTTTTCTCTGGGTTGCAGATAATCAGATCACTGAGAACTGGTACTGATACTGCAGTACCGAAAATGCCAATGGGCTAAAAAGCGCCCTTGGCCAATCAGAGGCCCCTATTTTTTTAATTTATGGTACCACAGGACCATGTAGCGAAATATACCTACATTTCTAACCCCTTCATGCCCAACAGATACAATTTTCTCAAAAGTCTGAACGGATTTACACCAAATTACAAAAAGTGTGCTTTGCTGAGTAAAGTTCTAACTTTTTTTCCAAATGTAGTGCAACTCTGTTCAGCCGTTTGTTTTGCTGTACAGTGTGACGCTCTAGTGTTTCGCGGGTCTCGGCTGAGACCCGGAAGCACCCACACACATTGTAACACCTTCTGGCCAGGCGTGGCCAGAAGGCTATAAATAAACGGACGGAGGCTGCTCGTGGCTTCCGGTCCATACCAGTAACCTGATTGTGTAGTGTCCCTGACTTATATGTGTCCCTGTATACTTATTGCCCTCATCGCGTATGTATGACACCTGACTCCCTTACACTGGCGACGAAGGTTGGGACGTATACTCTGAGCCCCGAAGGAGGAGTAAGAACGTCTTACCGGAGCCGTCTGCAACGTGGCTGTCGGTCTGTGCGAGGGCTGAAAGGGAGTGAAGCCGCCGTGTCATCGGAAGCCGGTAAGCAGCGTGAGGAAGGCTGCGTGAGGGACCGGCAGGCGTGAGGCCCAGAGTGATAGAAGATGCGGCAAGGAGCAGGCCGAGCGCCGAGGAGGCCCGGCTGGTGAAGAGCGAGGTGCGCGCATGCGCAGTGGAGCGCGAGGCCAGCCCCAGCGTCGGAGACGCGGGAAGAAGCCTCCCTGCAGCGCGGAGGCTGAGAAACGAGCGGAGGGGTGGAGAAGAGCCCCAGAAGGTGCTAGAAGGACCAGCTGCATGCAAGAGTGATAGCACAGCCGAGTGTGGAAAAAAAAAAGGAAACAAAGTGAAGACAGGCTCAGTAATAGAAGTCACACAAGCAATCAGGAAGATATACGCTCATAAGTGTGCAATGGGCAGCACACAATAAGAGACCCAGGTTCATGGTGGCAGTGAGCAAAGCAGAGTGATAAAGGTGAGAGGCCAGCACACAGAGAAAAGAAAAAAAAGCATTGGCAGCAACAAGTGAGAAGGGGAAGAAGACTCTATCACACAACGAAGTGAACAGTAATAACTATGTCAAACACTCAAAACAACGCAGCCGCAGGAGGGGCACAGCAAGCAGCATCCCCAGCGCCAACAGCAGGGCCAGTGGCACAGCAGGCAGGAGGGCCCGTAATACAGCAGTCGCCACACGCACAAATTCATCCAATACCGCCGTTTAGTGAGCTGATTGACCCGGGGACGGCAGCACCAAGATGGACAGTGTGGCTGGGCCGGCTGAACAACTACTTTACTGCGACAAGAGAAAAGGATAACAAGGTAAAAAGGTCTCTGCTACTGCACTTTGGTGGTGATGAGCTCTACAAATTATTCGCACACCTGCCGGGCACGGGAACAGCGACGGAATACGATGCTGCGGTACGAGCATTAAATGCGCACTTTGACCCGCAATTGAACCCCCATTATGAGCGATTCAAATTTAGGCAGTCAAGACAGAGGGAAGGAGAGACGATGGATGCCTTCCATGCGCGCATAAGGGAGTTAATAAGCACATGCCCGGACGATGACCAAACGAAAGAGGTGACGGCGCAATTGATTCAAGGGTGCAGAAATAAACATCTAAGGACACTGATATTGAGACAACCCCAAATCACACTAGATGAAATACTGATATTGGCAAGATCACATGAATTGTTAGATGTGTGTGCGACGGCGATGGAAGCCGTCCTCAATCCGACAGCAAGCACGGGAGTCACAGTGAAAACTGAAAGAGTAGATGCAGTACGTAGCAGTGGTCGAGGAGGGCGGGGAAGATGGCCAACCAGAACGCCGCGCCGCGCACCCTGTGGTTACTGCGGGTATGAAGAACATGGTCAAGATGGCTGCCCAGCACGTGGCAAGGCGTGCGCCAAATGCGGAGGACAAAACCATTTTGCTAGTGTCTGCAGAGGCGGTGCTCAAGGAGGTTTTCGAGGACCAGGAACAGCAGGAAGGAAAACAACGACTAAAGCAATCAGGCAGCTTGCCCTAGATGATGCTCAGCCGCCGAGAAGAGACAAAACACAATCACGCTACCAACAGCGGCTAGATGATTCGTCAACGGAGGACGAAGAGGAGTGCTACTATGTCTCGTTCACGAGTGAGCTCAAGAGAAGGCAGAGACCGCAACCAAAGTGTCAAATTCAAATTGATGGATCGACAGTGACTGGAGTTATCGACACGGGAGCCACGATCAACGTGATGGGCATTCAACACTATAAGGCACTAAAACCAAGACCGCAACTAGTACCCTCTAAAGTTCGCATTCTTACGTACGGCAGCAAAACACCGCTACCAGTGCGGGGGAAAATGACTGTGCAAGTCAAAGCAGAAGATCAGGAAGTGACGACTACGTTCCATGTGATTGACAAAGAGGCGGACCTGCTGGTAGGAAGTCACACAGCTGAGGATCTCAAGCTAATTGCCTTTGCAAATGCAGTCAAAGCGCTACACACGGAAGAAATCCTTCAGATGTTTCCGTCGCTATTTCAAGGTCTGGGAACCATCAAAAGACCACCATTCAAACTACACATCGATAAGGCAGTACAGCCCATAGCACTGAGGCATCGGAGAATCCCGTTCCACCTCCGATCGGCAGTCGAGCAAGAGCTGATGAAACTAGAAGAGCAAGGAGTAATAGAGAAGGTAACGGGCCGACACCATGGGTCTCTCCGATGGTGATCGCCGAGAAGCCCCGACAACCAGGCCAAATACGGATCTGTATTGATATGCAGATGCCGAACAAAGCGATCAAAAGAGAAAGGCACCTCACGCCCACTGTAGATGATATATTGACGGACCTGAATGGACCCCAATGGTTCTCCAAACTAGATCTGAACGCGGGCTACCATCCGCTAAAGCTGGCCGAGGAAAGTCGCTACATCACAACGTTTTCAACGCACTTGGGCCTGAGAAGATATAAGAGACTAAATTTTCGTATAACCTCAGCCGCAGAGATATTTCAAAACACCATTAAGGAGATCTTGTCGGGGTTGCACGGAGTGCTAAATGTCAGTGATGACATACTTATACATGCAAAAACCAGTGAAGAACACCATAGGAGGCTGAAAGCTACGCTTCGGAGGCTGGCGGAATTTGGAGTCACACTCCACAAAGCAAAGAGAAGTGCCAGTTCTTTAAGCAGTCCATAGAATTCTTTGGGTATGTGTTTGACTCGGAGGGAGTCAAAGTGGACCCCGGAAGTCGTCAGCTATCAAATGTGCCCCAACAACAGCGTCAGAAGTAAGAAGCTTCATGGGCATGGCACAATACTGTCCCCGATTTCTCCCTCAGCTACCCACCATCGCTGAGCCACTGCGGAGCCTGACAAAAAATGAAAATCCCTGGAAGTGGTCCAAAACGGAAGCTGATGCCTTTGACAAAGTGAAAACAGCGCTATTGGATGGCACAACAATGGCCCATTTCGACACAGCAAGACAGACCGAGATATTGGTGGATGCCAGCCCTGTTAGTCTAGGCGCGCTGCTAACACAGGAGGCGGAGCCAGGAGTGTGGGTTCCCCTAGCATTCGCAAGCAAGGCCCTTACAGCGACAGAAGCGAGGTATTCGCAGATTGAGAGAGAAGCGATAGCAGTGAAATGGGCCTGCAATCATTTCCACCTATACATCACTGGTCATCCGTTCCGGATGGTTACGGATCATCAGCCGTTGATACCCCTGTTTAAGGGCACAGCACCACATCCGCCACCTCGAATTGAAAGATGGGCCATCCAGGTCCAGCATTACCAAATGGATCTAGTATACCGACCGGGGGCAAAGAACCCAGCGGATTTCTTGTCACGACATCCAAAGGTGGAAGAAAATATGGCGCTAGATCAGGAAGTGTTAACAGAAGAGTTTGCGGATATGGTGTCCCAGCTGTCTTGTCCCCAAGCGTTAGCGGCAGACGACATTGTGGCCCAGTATGATAATGACGCAGTGGTGAAAAGGGTCAGAGAGTCGATAGATGCGGGATCATGGGAGAACTTTCTGCGCAACGTGAGTGGATGGAATAAAGCAGATCGCGCGTGATTAGCACAATTCTGAAAGGTACACAATGAACTCAGCAGAGCAAACAATGGTCTAATACTCCGAGGATCCCGAGTATTGATTCCGGTGACTCTCCAAGATCAAGCGACCAACCTGGCCCATGAGGGGCATCAAGGAACGAGACGGATGAAAGCCCGAATGAGGGAAAAGGCGTGGTTTCCCAACATGGAGGAAAAAGTTGACACGGTCGTAAGAAACTGCCGGGCATTCCAGTTAACCAGTCTGCCGGATACCCCAGCACCTGTTATTACGGAAGAACCTTCTCCAGCACCCTGGACCTGGGTCAGTTTGGATTTTGGTAGCTTCCCTGATGGAAGAGTGACAGTGGTAATGGTAGACAGTTACACCAAATACCCAGTGGTTGAAGTGACGCCGTCCACTAGTTTTGCAAATGTGCAACCGATCCTCAGCAAGATTTTTGCGATGTTTGGCATTCCCCAAATGATTAAGACGGACAATGGGCCACCGTTTCAAGGAAGCGAGTTTAAAGAGTTTTTGCAAAAACTAGGGGTAAAGCACCATCGGGTTATACCTCAGTGGCCTCAGGCCAACGGGGAGGCTGAAAGGTTTATGAGGACTGTCAACAAGATCCTGAGGATAGCTATGGTAGAGGGAGCAGACCCGGAAGGAGCTCTTCAACACTTCCTGAGGGAATATCGGAGTACACCCCACAGCACCACCCAAAGGTCCCCGTGGTCATTGATGTTTGCAGGACCCCTACAGGATCTGTTACCCATGGCCGAGAACTGGTTGCCTGAACCGTATACACCGGCAGCCACCCAAGAGAGGAGAAGAAAGACACACAATAGGGCGAGCCGGAGAAGACGGGCACGAGAAAGGGCGCTTGCCCCAGGAGATGCTGTGCTGATTCGAGCGTGAAGACCTGGAGGAAAATTCCGCACCCCATATGAAGCAGAGCCATGGACAATTAAAACAACAAATGGCACTGCTGTGACGGTATAGCCAAATGGAGAAGAGGTAAAAAGAAACATATCGTGGTTTAAGCGTATCCCGTCTGTGGCCGAAACCCCGGTAGCTGGGGAAGAGTCGACTGTGGGAAATGCTGACCAGTCTGAAGATGCAAGTGGCCAAGTTGCCGGAAATGATACTGCCAGCACGCCATCCTCTCCGGCAAGAAGAGAGCCGGGGCCCGTAGTAGCACCTCAGGCCAAACCCCGGCCGAGCCAAAGGCTGGTGGACTTTGCATGTTGACTGTTAAAAATATTTGAGTTAAAATACCAAGTTGGGAAGGGATGTGACGCTCTAGTGCAGAGCTTTCCAAACTCTGTGTCCCGACACAGTAGTGTGTCGCCTGCAAGTGGTGGGTGTGTCGCAGGTTGAGGCACTTAGCACATAACTGCTAATTCCTTTGTAAGAGTGTCTCGGAGTCAGCCACAGCAGTGACTCCGAGACACTCTGCTCTAGGGGGGGGCGGGAGATTCACAACAAAGCCCCATTAACAAGTAAATGGTCCTTTAAAGACCTGCGTGCCCGAGAGGCTGGGGTGAGGTGACAGGCAGAGGGAGGGAGACAGTGAGATAGAGCCGTGGTTCCCAAGCTGTGCGCCGTAATGAGTAGGCAGGGGCGCCGCACACAATGTGGGAACACACAGGGAAGTTGGAAATGCCACCTTCATCATCCTGCAACATGGTGAGCGAAGTGCGTACGTATGCGTCGAATGTGCATTCCGAGGCGTAGTCTCCACCATTACTGGCATATGCTGTTCAGAGGGTTTGAGATGCGTGTGTGCTGTCTATCCGCCGTGCCTTGTGGGACCCTCTTCTCAACCCGAGGAAACAGCTAAGTGAAGTCCGCCGCCCTAATTGCACAACCAATTTAAACTAGAATGCACCAAAAAGGTCACTTACAGTCACTTAAGAGCATTGTTCCCTGTAGCATGCACGGGCGCCCACACTACTTGGTACCAGCTCGCACGTATTCTCCCAAAGTGCGCACTTCACTACCACATGCAAGAGACTGTTCAACAGCCACTAAAACTTTAATTGGCGCTGAAAAAGGCGAGGAGCAGTGGCAGACAGTTTACATGGCCTTTAGTCTGAACGGGTTTTTAGCACAATGTGTCTCCGAGTTTGGAGCAGGCAACTGTTACATATGCTGCTTGCTCTATTAGTGTCGGGACATGGGGCCTGCAAGGAATTAGCAGCAGTAGTGACGTCCGGAAGCCCGATCCAGAAATGTATTGATTGTTGGCAGTGGCACTGAAAAAAATAATATACAGTGTCTGTTGAAAAACGCTGGGTAATACTGCCCATGGTTGAAGGTGCGCGTTAAGTTAAACTGCTTAAACTAAACTGGGTTCGCCAAAACTGAATCACATCATTTAGGAATTGAGCACAAAGCATTTAAGCAAAAAAGCAATACATTTTAATTGACGGAAGAGTGGCTAAATTGTACCGAGTGATCACATATAAGAGCAGCTCAAATACTTGAGTTCAGGAGGTGCAATCTACAAAAAACGTGCGATTTTCTTAATAGCCTCTTACGAAGGGCTAAGATACTTTTAGAACTTAATTTCTCAAGAGGATTTAATTTCTGATATTTATGAGTTTCCGTGCACTGCATTGCGTGCTTTACTCATGAGAAAGTGTTCAAGTGTTGCACGTTGGGCAGTTGAACGTCACTTATAAGAGCACTAAAACCGCACAAATGTCACACATGAGGCTGCAAGCAGTATGGCCTCTCACATCCCGTTTGATACAGTCAGGTCTCACAGTGCCCTTCCATTTCTGGTGCCTTGCTGCAGTTTTAAGATCTTCTTAGTGTTTCCCATTGCTCAAATGTGTGTAATTTCTGATATTTATACGTTTCCCGCGTCTTCATTGCTTGCTTTTGCTTACGAGAAGGTGTCACTCATAGTTGTTCAATGTCACTCATAGTTACACTGAAATAATGAAAATGTCACACATAAGCAGTCTGACACCGTGCAGCTATATATCATGTCATCAGAGCCGGGCAGTAACGTTTCTCAGTTCATGTTTAAAAACTCACCCTTTTATTGAATACCTTTAAAATAAACTGATCTGCTTACGTCAAATGCTAGGTCAACTGTTATCTTCTTATTTTGTTACAAATATGATTATAATACCTTCATTGCGTCCCAATTACTTTAAGGAAGACAACAGGAAGTACTCCCGAGGTTGGGCTTACATCTCGCCCACCGGTAAAAAAAATGGTGGGGAGCCACGGCCAACTGCCTATTAGGTCAAGGGAGCCACAGGTCAAAAAAGCTAAAGTTTGGGAACCATTGAGATAGAGGGAGGAAGACAGGGGGAGAGAAGGAAAATAGAGAGAGGGAGACAGGGACAGGGAGGGAGACAGAGGGATGGATACAGAGGGATTAAAACAGAGGGAAGGATACAGAGAGAAGGATACAGAGGGTGACAGAGAGGGAGACAGACAGAGGGAGGGAGACAGAGAGAGGGGGATAGAGGGAGGGAGACAGACAGAGGGAGGGAGATAGAGAGAGAGGGAGATAGAGAGGGAGAGAGAGAGAGAAATCGATAGAGAGAGGGAGATGGAGAAAGAGAGGGAGATGGAGATGGAGAGAGAGCGGGAGATGGAGAGAGAGAGAGAGAGAGAGAGGGAGATGGAGAGAGAGAGCGAGATGGAGAGACAGAGACGGGGATGGAGAGAGAGAAAGAGAGGGAGATTGATAGAGAGAGGGAAATCGATAGAGAGAGGGAGATAGAGAGAGAGAAAGAGGGAGAGAGATGGAAAGAGAGAGGGAGATGGAAAGAGAGAGGGAGATGGAAAGAGAGAGGGAGATGGGAAGAGAGGGAGATGGGAAGAAGGGAGATGGAGAGAGAGAGGGAGATGGAGAGAGAGAGAGGGAGATGGAGAGAGAGAGAGGAAGATGGAGAGAGAGAGGGAGATGGAGAGAGAGAGGGAGATGGAGAGGGAGATGGAGAGGGAGAGGGAGAGAGAGAGGGAGATTGATAGAGAGAGGGAAATCGATAGAGGGAGGGAGATGGAGAGGGAGGGAGATGGAGAGGGAGGGAGATGGAGATGGGGGAGAGATAGAGAGGGAGGGAGACACAGACAGACAGAGATGCAGACAGAGACGGGGACAGACAGATGCAGACAGAGATGCAGACAGAGATGCAGACAGAGAGGCAGACAGAGAGACAGACAGAGAGGCAGACAGAGAGACAGACATACAGACAGACAGACAGACAGACACAGAGACAGACAGACAGAGACGGAGAGAGACAGACAGACAGACAGACACAGAGACAGACAGACAGAGACGGAGAGAGACAGAGACAGACAGACAGAGGGAGAGAGACAGAGACAGACAGACAGAGGGAGAGAGACAGACAGACAGACAGAGGGAGAGAGACAGACAGACAGACAGAGGAAGAGAGACAGACAGAGGGAGAGAGACAGACAGAGGGAGACAGGCACAGACAGACAGATACACAGAGACAGACAGAGACAGACAGTCAGACAGAGGGAGATAGACAGACAGAGGGAGAGACAGGGAGGGAGACAGAGGGAGGGAGAGACAGGGAGGGAGACAGAGAGAGGGAGACAGAGGGAAAGAGAGGGAGGGAGACAGAGGGAGACAGAGGGAAAGAGAGGGAGGGAGACAGAGGGAAAGAGAGGGAGGGAGACAGAGGGAGACAGAGGGAAAGAGAGGGAGGGCGACAGAGGGAGACAGAGGGAAAGAGAGGGAGGGAGACAGAGGCAGACAGAGGGAGGGAGACAGAGGGAAAGAGAGGGAGGGAGACAGACAGAGTGGGAGACAGAGGAAGGGAGAGAGACATAGGGAGGGAGGGAGACGGAGGAAGCGAGACAGACAGAGGGAGGGAGACAGAGGAAGTGACACAGACAGAGAGAGACAGAGGGAGGGAGACAGACAGAGAGAGACAGAGGGAGGGAGACAGACAGAGAGAGGGGGAGGGAGGGATAGAGAGGGGGAGGGAGGGAGAGAGAGAGAGAGGGAGACAGAGGGAGACAGAGGGAAAGAGAGGGAGGGAGACAGAGGGAGACAGAGGGAAAGAGAGGGAGGGAGACAGAGGGAAAGAGAGGGAGGGAGACAGAGGGAAAGAGAGGGAGGGAGACAGACAGAGTGGGAGACAGAGGAAGGGAGAGAGACATAGGGAGGGAGGGAGACAGAGGAAGCGAGACAGACAGAGGGAGGGAGACAGAGGAAGTGACACACAGAGGGAGGGAGACAGAGGGAGGAAGACAGACAGAGAGAGACAGAGGGAGGGAGACAGACAGAGAGAGACAGAGGGAGGGAGACAGACAGAGAGAGACAGAGGGAGGGAGAGTGAGGGAGAGAGAGGGGGAGGAAGACAGTTACAGAAAGAGAGAGGGAGAGAGAGAGGGAGACAGACAGAGTGAGTGAGGACCCCAGCATCACCCTTAGGTAGTTTGGGCTCGCTATGCTACGTTCGCTTGCTACACTGCCTTACTGTGTCCCAAAATGATGCACCTCCAAAAAGTGTGTCCCCAACATAAAAAGTTTGGAAAGCTGTGCTCTAGTGTTTCGCGGGTCTCGGCTGAGACCCGGAAGCAACCACACACATTGTAACACCTTCTGGCCAGGTGTGGCCAGAAGGCTATAAATAAACGGACGGAGGCTGCTCGTGGCTTCCGGTCCATACCAGTAACCTGATTGTGTAGTGTCCCTGATTTATATGTGTCCCTGTATACTTATTGCCCTCATCGCGTATGTATGACCCCTGACTCCCTTACATACAGGAGAGTAAAGTTAACACTGGGAATTAACATGTGAAATCAACGGTTTGTGACCATTCTTTTTCTTGTCCACCACTTGACAGATCAGTGCAAAATGTTTCAAGAAAGAGCTGGGTCTATTAATATGTGTTTTGAAAAGTTTTGTGCAGACTTGTCGAGCTGCACCAAAGTAATGAGCAAACACATAGACGCTCTTCTTATGGAAAACCTGACCTACTATAACTTTATACAGTGGCGACTGCCACAGTGTGAAATGAATAAAAAATGTATACATTTGTATAGTAGTGTTATATAACATAAAAATTCCCTACACTTCCATGTAGCAGGCAAAGTGTCTCCTCACACAAGAGCCACCAACTTCAAGCACAGTCGTCTAACGACCACCTCAGATTTGGCCAAGCAGGGCATATTCTCACTTAGCCTATAGGGTGATGATCGAAAATCTAGGTCACATCTAGTAATGTCCTCATCTGCTTTCATCTGTGCACTGTACACTTTATCAAACCAAGTGCCTGTCAGGGTCTAGAGAGCGCATGGATTACTAATACAGGGGAATACTGTATCTTCACATAAAGTTCAGGTACGATGAAAGCTGTGTATGCAGCCTGACAGTAGAGGGCGCACCATCTCTTTAGTAAAAAGAGACTACAGCCAAGGAGAAAGGGTTGGTTTGTAAACCTATTAAAAACATTAGAAACGGGTGGTGCCAATTTTACTACCGGACTCCACTGAAAATACAAAATCTTGGCGCGTGTGGCTCTTGTACGCGTATTGGCTCATCGGCTATCTGCCAGTGAAACATGGGCTTTCTGCAGTTCATGGAAATTTAAAAAGCTAATTTTCACAACTTTCACAAATCTGTTGTCTCAAAGGTTCAAATAATATTAAATAGAAGCGATTTTCAGTGTCGTGGGTAACGCAAGAATCGGATGAGGTTTCATAAAGGTACGACTTTTTTTTACAGAAATGCAGGTGAATCCTTCAGTAACTGTTGTTGTAGGTAAAACTAAAGTAGCAGCTTTCATAGAGGTTCGTACGAACCTGGATGAGTTGGAAAACCCCAAGAACGTACAGAATAAGTTACTGTCATAGTTTGTAAACAATTGTCAGACTATGTATAGCGTGAGCAGATTATTAAATTATAAAACGAGGATGTTTCACAAAAAAAGTAGGTCTATAATTTTGCATCGACCAAAAGCAACAGATCATGGTTGTGCTTGGGAGGGAGGGGTGGGGGGGAGCAGACCACAACCAGCTTTTGTGTGAAAAAGGCCGCTTTATTGGAACAGGTGCAAAAACAACAGTTGATGGACAGAATGCAGAACAATGTCATACATTCACCCCAGTACAGGGATCTGGGCCTAAATCCATCGTTTTTTTGCACTCCACACCACCCCTGGTCAGACATGGCCATATGCAAATCAGCCTTGACCATGTGCCTCATGGGAACAGTCCAGCCCGAATAAATCTATAAAACGAAACCATCTGTTACACAAAATTCCCCTTCCTGCCCCTTCACCCTTTTACGCTCACCCAACCTCTGTAACTACCCCAACAATCAACCTGCCTAAACAGTCTCTGTCGATTACCCAATTTTAAAAAAAAACAACCAAAAACTCTGCCAACCCTAGCAAACTTCCACTAATTCCCGCCACCCAGAAAGCCGGGTGGGGGGGGGGCCTACCCTCCTTTTCTGCCCCCCAACACAAGTAACTCAGCTATGCCTCTCTCAAACGTTATTGTACATTCAAACACCTCGATAAAACTTCTCGAACCTCCATCAAATAAAGGTCCATACCCATCCTCCAAACTCTCCGCGGCACCAGCTCCGTCCACAAAACATGGCAACCCGACCACTGATCCCTCAAAAGAGCCAGATCTCTCTTCATAGCTCTTAACAGCACCACACCATTTACCCCACAAAGATCATTCTCCCCTAAGTGTATTAACAAAACGTCCGGGCACTGGCCCCGAACAAGCCACTTATTCAAAGCAGGTACCAATTCCTTACACAACATCCCACCCTTCCCTTTCCAAACAATTTTAAACAAGCGCTCATTAAAACCCAACAATTCTCCAAAATAAGAACGGCAAGCATGAACATGAGCCCATTTGACAAAAGAATGCCCCACTATCCAGATGGTCAATTCCGAGGAGCGAGGGCCCGCTACTGAACCTGTAACAAAAAAAAGGAATTGAGATTCAAGGCAACGAGGGTGATGCAAGCGCATTACCTCTCACATGGCGCTGAAAGCAGTTGGATGACCAGCGCCCCAGCCGCATAATCTCTCCCCTAGACCAACCTCGATTGCATGCTTCCGTTGCTGACCCAATTCTAAAAGAATGCGTCCCAAACTGTGCCCCATCCAAACCAATGTTCTTCAATGCCTTACGCAGCACCAGGTGCAGCTGATAGTCTGTCACCCGGCTCCCATCAGCGTGACAAAAAACCCTGTCACTCCCCTCCCCTCCTGATAGAAAGCATCCGCAATGTCATTGTCCACACTGAGGATGTGGAGCGCCCTGAACGCAATATCATGACGAAGGTACCCAAGCACAAACATCTGCAACAATTTTAAAATCTGGTCATTTCTTGCCGACTGCCTGTTGATGATGTCCACCACCGGCATGTTGTCTATTCGAAACAAGACCTTCCTACGTGCCAGTTCCTCACCCCACAACGTCAAAGCCACTAGCACCGGAAAAAGCTCCAAAAAGGCAATGTTCCTCCCACCATCTTTCCACTGTTCAGGCCACCTCTCCGCGCACCACCTACCCTGCCAGTATATGCCAAAACCATCACTGCCTTCTGTGTCGGAGAAAATCTGCACATCCCACTGAAAGTCGTCCTCCCTGGCCAATGGTATGCCATTAAATGAGTGCAGAAATACTTTCCACATCCGTAAATCTTCCTAGACCCCAGCGGGCAAACAGACATGATGATGAGGTAAGTAGTGTCCCGCCAATGCTCGTCCCAGTCTTCTACAGAAAGTTCTTCCTGCTCTGACCACCCTGCAGGCACAGTTAAGATGGTCCAACAAAACTTGGATGTCCCTAACCATCATTTTGTCTTTTGCTAACATTTCCTCCAACAGGTACAACATCTTTGCTTTCTTATTCGCAGGTAACCGTGCCTGCATCTCCATTGAGTCAATTTCAATTCCCAGAAATGACATATTCATACATGGGCCCTTTGTTTTCTCAGGCGCCAAAGGTACCACCAACTCTCCCATGAGCTCATGGAATGTGTCCAGCGCTGCCTGGCACTCTGCGGAGCCCGGGGGACCGACAAAAAAGAAATCGTCCAAATAGTGTGTTACCAACTCATAACCAGTGCATTGTGTAAAATACCACTGTAGAAAAGTGCTGAAGCCCTCGAACAAAGCACAAGACATTGAACAACCCATCGGTAGTGCTTTATCCACATACCATTTACCTTCAAACTGGATTCCCAAAGGACTCCAATCATCCGGGTGGACAGGATGCAACCGAAATGCAGATTTTATGTCGCATTTTGCCATTTCTGCAGTTGCGCCCGCGGTCACAACTAGTGACATAGCAACGTCAACCGGGGGCATAGGACACTGATGTTGCTTCTTCATCAATAAAATCATTGACTGAAGATCCCTCAGGCCACAATAAGTGTTGTATCAGTCTGTAGTGCCCCACCTCTTTTTGGGGGACCACCCCTATTGGGGAAACAATCAAGTCTTCCACTGGCCAATCATCAAAAGGACCTGCCATCCTTACTTCTCGGACCTCTTTATCCAATGTGTCTTGCACCACTGAACTGTGCTCCTATGCTGACTTCAAATTCCACCTCCTCCCCCGTGGCTCCTAGTAACCTAGATGAAAACCCTCTTCAAAACCTTCCAATAGTATCTGTCTGGCTTCCAAGTCCCCATATTCCCTCAACCCCGTCGCCAAAGCTTCCAGGTTAATTGACATAGGAGCCCTTTGGCCCAGACCCCTGAGATCCCTTTCCTCCCCTACCACCTTGGAATTGCTGTGTGGGCCCAGACGTGCTAGCACTTGACTGTTGCCACTGCTGGCCTCCCTGCTGCTTAACTCCCCAACATTTGACCAAAGGGTGTTTCTTTCCAGACTGGGAGCACTCGTGCCTGAACTTACAATACTCCCTTGTGCATATGCATTTAATAAGCTCCCAGCACGCTCCTGGCCCAGATTGTGTAGCTGTTGCACTCCCCACCCCTCCCCGGGTGGGTTTCCCCTGAAAAGGCTGGTACACTAAAGGTAAACCACTTGCTGTAAAAATAGTATTACCCCCCGCCGGTGCCCCCATTGTGTGTTGCCATGAATCAGAGTCCGATTCCCCCCACTTTGCCTCCGGATCCCAAGCCATACAGGCCCTGAACTCCTCATCATATTGCGTCCATGCATACCCACTACCCGTGGTCTGCGCTTTCCGAATGACATCCATATATTTAAAAATAGCGACGCAGTGCTCAGGAAACTTTTCACAATATACGCTGGCATATATCAAAAACGCCGCCGTCCAATTTTCAATCGTCAAAGGCACCTTAGGCCGCTTGGCCAGCTCATACTCTATCTCCTTAGACCCTTCTTTGGACTGCACCTCCTTGTGAAGTAGCTTCAAAATTTCAACGTATTACCTCTTCCAGATGCGCTCTTTAGTGGCTAACATCAAATGCGCACCCAGGGGCTTCGGCACCTCCCCTCCTCATCGTCGGTCCACTCCCCTTCTTCGGGGCTGTCCTCATCATAATCCAGTACCACTGCTTCCTCTATCTGCAGAGGATCTATAGCAAAATCAACACCACGGGGTTTCTCAAACCCCACTTTGCTTGAACCAGCTCTATTGGCCCCTGTCTTCGACACTGGTCGGAGAGCCGACTGTACTCACCGATACTCCCCCTTGAGTTGACCTTGCAAAGAATCTTTGTCCGATGGCCAAGCTGACCACCGAGACCCGCTTGATGTTGGGGCTAGCGAGGTCACGCCTGACCTTCGTATGCTGGCCGCGCCGGGATCCTCCGCTGGTATGGTATGTGCAGAGAAAGGCTCCACCCTCCCCCTTCTTCGGTGCAATTTGGGCTGCACCTCACCCTACCGAGTCGGCTGTCCAACAACGATCCCTACCCTGAAAAGAAAAAGTTTGGATTGGTATGCTGGGACCTCCAAAAACACTACCTGACCTTCTTTCCTGTCTGTCCAAAAATGTGTTCCCGCCCACCTTAAACGCACCCTCCCCTGGGCACGGTGTTCTTGCTGTACTCACCTGTGGGGTGGAGGGGGTCCCCACCCACTCCACTCTAACATTGCCTGTACCACCACGAAAAAAGGACCCGCAATCTGGCTAACCCTCCCTCCCCTCGACACCCACACAGGAGCCCACGCTCCCCCTTTCCTATCTCCCTGACCTTCCTACACCTCCTCTGCCAAACCCGCTCCGCCAAACCCGCTCCCCCAACATCCTTGCCCCGCACCCCTTCTGACCAGGACGGGAAAACATCCAAGCCCTCCCATGCTTCGGCCCCACCCACCTGGGTTAAAAACTCCAATACTCCTCCCCCCGGCCCCAGTGTCCTGCCTCTGAACAAACTCAGAAGAGACTCGCCTCCCAGCCCCCAACCTGTGCCCACTCCCCATCACCCGCCGAGCTACCACCCCATGAAAAATCCTCACCCCTAGAGGAATGGGAAGGAGAAAAAAGAAGGGGGCTGAAAGTATCCCTCCCCCCCACAGCCTGCAAACCCAACCAAGCCCCCCCCCATCCCTGCAGCGGTCGGAAGAAGAAGAAAATGCCCCCGAAAGAGCCCTCCCCTGTTTGTCCCCCTTCCCCCTGCATCCTCTGACTGCCCAAACCTGCCAGGTGAGGGAGCAGAAAGATCGAGCTGCTCCCCCCCCCCCCCAACCGGACAAAACTAAAGTGCTTCCTCATCGCAGGCGAAGGAGCGATATAGTCTTGCTGGTCCGACTCCCCTGCCCGTGTGCGCTGTGGAGACGTGCTGGCTTCCTGCATGAAACCCTCCTCCCGCCCGCTCGCAAACACCGCCGACAACTCCTGGGCTGCTGACAAGGAGGCCGAGCGCCTCTTGCTGCGGCGCCCGGCCCCGTGCTTTCCTCTCCGTGCGGGGGCAGACAACGCCCTCTGTCCTGCGAACAAAGCAGAAGCAGGCTACCCTAATACCAGACCGGACGCGCTTCCCCCCAGCACCCCCCTCCCGCCTGCAGACCCTCCCGCGCTCACCTCATTAACAGGGGCCTCACTGCCGGATTGCACACAGAGCGCCGGGGCTGCCTTCCTTGAACGCGGGCGGCCCCGCTCGGTCACAGGGGTCAACCTAGGACGTTTGGGCGAAGTGCACACAGCTACTGCTGCTGCCACACCCACGGAGGCCTGCCACGCAGGGCGCTGCTGCCCACCCACGTCCCCGATTACCATATCCAGATGCCCAGCTTCACTCAGCAGCCTAATGGCCTCGAGCACTCTAACATTCTCTGCCGCCATAACTTATGAAGTTATAAACTTGCTAGTAAATGCAAAACGAACTGACTAAACCTGAAAAATTGTTCCTAACTAAACTCCCAGCCACCAGGTCACAAAACCTAAAATGGTGGCTGGGAGCAGTAGCCCAAAGCATTTATACCTTGGGCTACATTTGGGCTACAAAAAACCAGCCAAAAAACAAAATGCCCGCTTGTTGCCTGCTAAAACCCCTCGCCCCTCCCAAACTGCCCGGAGGGGGACCTCCCTGCGGTCGACGACCCCCCAAGCCCCCCTTCTCGTTGCTCACTGGTAATCCCCATTCTTTGATTCACTCTTGTGTATTCACAAACATTTACCCACTTCCATGCAGCCATCAATCTGGATTTACACAGGAAAGAATTAATCACCCGATTATTTACGCGCCTCTTTGTATACGAGCTGTGTATTCGGTTGCATGCAGTATGTTTTCTGGGTGCGCGTCCAGATATTTCACACAACATAAGATATTTACTAAAAAGAACCTTTGCACATGAAATATTTAGTCAACTCGTGCTTTTTCCAGTGCTTGTTTCTGGGGTAAGAAGAGATTATGTGCATGAGGTGTAGTGTTCATTTCAATCCACCTGTTTACAATACTTTTACGTAATGTTTGTACATTATGCGATTTTATTGTGTACCACCAGGAAATGAATGAATATAATTTAGGATATTTATATGTTTCCCTCGTCGTCATTGCTTGATTTTGCTTGCAAGAATGTGTCACTCATAGTCATTCAAATGTCACTCATATTTAGACAAAAATTATGAAGATGTCACACATGGCAAACTGAAACGTTGGCAGCTATGTTGAAGTACATCAAAAAAGTATGGGAACTGTGATGGCGTGCGCAATAGAGGAGGGGTGAGTGAGCGTGGGGGCGGGGTTCAAAGGCATGGCTGAAAACCAAAATATTCTGTATCTTTTGTTGATCTTTCACCTTCAAGAAACTACATGTAAAATAACCCACAGCTTGAATGAAAAATACTTTCAAGTTAATAAATGGGAAATGAGGCGGGCATGGCCTGAACCTCCAAGATGGCGGCGGCTACTCTCTGAGCTCTCGCTGTTCCCTTAACGCATACGACGGGTGCTGGCATCCTACACGTAATATTTTTTTATTACAAGGATCTTTATTTGGTTGAAAAACCCATAAAAGAAACAATTTCATTAAAATCGCAATTTAACATTTCCAAACACTAAAATCTCCATGATAAGTCATCTTAAATACCAATACTGTGTAAAAACAACTTGCGAGTAAACCATGTGCAAATATCCCAAAAAATAACTGCAGCTGTCTTCATCCTATGGTTGTAGCAAAGATGTCTCAATAATAGATGTGCAGAATTTACAAGAGCAGCTAACAATAGTAGCATTTCATAACATAACTTAAATTGTGTGAATAATGCAACTCCTTGTATGTCCTACAATTAATAGACCATGGGACAATACAGAAAGGGAGCACTTAAATCTAATGTGCAGCTGGTATAGATGGTTGATTGTAATTACTTGCCCACTACTTTATGCAACCTAGCTGCAGCTACAATAAATCTAACCTTCCCTTTAATCGGCACAAGGCCACAAAAGTGTGTAAAACACATGATTAATTCAATCAATCAATGCTTGGATAAGTGACTAAAAAAAGGATCCCAACAGGAACAACTATTTACATACAGAAAGTGTGCAAATCAAACTGCAGTGGAACCAGGATCACTGGACTACAGATATTTGGACCTTAATCTCCACATGCATAGCAGATACTGTAAATCAGCAAACACTTAGATTTTGCCTAGAATCAGTTCACAAAATCCTAAGTACAGTTCTATAATCTTGTATGCCCAGGAGTCGGCAAAGTGGAAGTATCCAATTTCCCCGATATCCCTTGTAAGCTGGGCAAAAGAGCAGAACATGTTTGATGGTTTCATTGGATCCAACACAAAGAGGGCAAGCTCCTTCCCGAGCCCTGGAAATTCGCCGCCATTTAGAAGTAAAAGAACACAGGAAGGGTCTCATTATGAAATTTCAAATATAATGTCTTATCTGATAGGGGTTCAACCTCATAAAAAAAGGGTTCAGTTTAAAATCTACTTTGAATTCAAGAAATACAGAAGCTAGAGAACCTATTCCCGCTTGCCCAATGCAAGTGTCTTATGCTGCCAGTACGAGCTTTTCATGGCAGCCTTAGTAATCCCGCTTAGGTCTGTTGGAGTGGTCCAATAATTCGCACAGCCTAGTTGGTTAAAGGATTATTGAATGTATCTGACCCATGGTATTGTTGGGGCACCAGGTAAACTGAGGACCTCCTCTAGGCCCTGCCGATAGGCTAATAGCTCCAGTGTCACCCTAATTCTGCACCAACACAATAAAGGTCTAAGCCTTATTTTTTAAATAAGGCTTAGACCTCTCAACCCCCGAACTCGACCCAACAACCCCACCGCACCGCTACCACCAACCGACCACGACCACCTCACCGCATGGACCAAAGAGACCACCGAAGACACCGGAACAACCATGAGCACCATCCACTCCAGTGCCCCATCCGACCCTCTTCCTCACCACATCATCAACAAGGCCGACAGTTCCATCGCACCCCACCTGCGCAACATCATCAACCTCTCATTCGAGACCGCAACCTTCCCTGCGAAATCAACGCCCTACTCAAGAAACCCAAGGCGGATCCGAGCGACCTCAAAAACCTCCGGCCCATCTCCCTGCTCCCGTTCCCGGCGGAGGTCATCAAAATGATCGTCAACACCCAGCACACCCGCTACCTGGAAGAGAACAAGATCCTCGACCCCTCCCAGTCAGGTTTCCGCAAGAACCACAGCACCGAGACTGCTCTCATCGCTGCCACAGACGACATCAGAATTCTACTCAACTGCGGCGAGACAGCAGCCCTCATCCTCCTGGACCTCTCCGCCGCCTTCGACACTGTCTGCCATCACACGCTACGCACACGCCTCCACGACACAGGGATCCGCGACAAGGCCCTGGACTGGATCACCTCCTTCCTCTCCGACAGAACCCAAAGAGTCCGCCTCCCCCCGTACCACTCAGGAGTCACCAAGACCATCTGGGGCGTACCGCAAGGATCATCACTCAGCCCGACGCTCTTCAACATCTACATGGCTTCACTCGCACGCATCGCCAGACTCCACAACCTCAACATTATCTCGTATGCCGACGACACCCAGCTGATCCTCTCTCTCACCAAGGACCCCCTCACCGCCAAACCAACCTCCACCGTGGCATGAAGGCTTTCGCCAACTGGATGGAAGACAGCCGACTCAAACTGAACATGGACAAGACAGAGGTCCTCCTCCTCGGACCCAACCCCTCCGCCTGGGATGACTCCCGGTGGCCCTCCGCCCTGGGCACCGCTCCAACGCCAACCAACCACGCACGCAACCTGGGAGTCATCTTAGACTCTAAACTCACCATGTCCAACCAAATCAACGCAGTCTCCTCAACATGCTTTTACACCCTCCGCATGCTCCGCAAGATCTACAGATGGATCCCTACTGACACACGGAAAACTGTCACCCACGCCCTCATCAGCAACAGACTCGACTACGGAAACGCCCTCTACGCCGGAGCCCCGCCCAAGCTCATCAGCAGACTTCAAAGAATCCAGAACGCCTTGGCACGCCTGGTCTTCGATGTTCCCCGCCGAGACCACATCACCCCCCACCTGAGAGACCTGCACTGGCTCCCCATCGACAAAAGAATCACCTTCAAACTCCTGACCCATGCACACAAAGCACTCCACAACACCGGCCCAAGAATACCTCAACAGCCGAATGTCATTCTACGTACCCAACAGAGAACTCCGCTCCGCCGACCTCTCACTGGCCACAGTCCCTCGCATCCACAGAACCACCTCCGGGGGAAGATCCTTCTCCCACCTGGCCACCAAGACATGGAACGCTCTCCCTCCCCACCTACGACGAACATAAGACCCACAGACCTTCAGGAGTCTACTCAAGACCTGGCTCTTCGACCGCTAGCTGCGTCCACCCTCCCCCAGTGCCTTGAGACCCTCGCGGGTGTGTAGTGCGCTCTCGAAATTTCCTGATTGATTGATTGATTGATACCTGCTGCAGTTTTTAAATTGAATCGATCCTTTTGGGCAGAACTCCTCACGCGGCTCTTTAAACAAACCTTTATTACAGCCACTATTCCATCTACTTGGCAGGGCTCAATATTACATCTAATTTACAAAAAGGGCAACCGCTTAAACCCGGCCAATTACAGACTAATAGCCTTATTGGACATTGAAGCCAAGGCCTACTCCCGTGTCCTGCTGGCTGAAAAAGAAAATTGGGTCACAGAAAATAGTATTCTCCTCCGCACCCAGTCAGGCTTCAGATCGGGTTGCTCACAACAGACATTATAACAGCGCTGGCCTACTTGTCCTGGAAGGCCACTCTGGGTAATAATCCACCCCTATTCTGCTGCTTTGTGGATTTTAGTGCAGCGTTTGACAGAGTCGATCGAGGAGTGGTATGAAATAAGCTTAATTCTTGGGGGATACCCTCCACACTTCTCTCTGCACTGATGTCACTACATCAGAAGACCTGGGTGAGGATTAAAACCAGCGCCACAACAGTATCTGTAAAAAATTCCAACAGAAAATGGTTTAAAACAAGATTCCGTATAAGCCCCGCTACTTTTCAATCTCTAGACTGCTGACTTGCCAAAAGCACTGGCTGGTGCAACTCTGGTTTCCCCAAAATAGGGCGGCGTGCGGCACCAGATCATGGAATACGCCAATGACATTGTCATCATGGATCATACAAGAACAGGACTACAAAGAGCGCTCACTGCCCTTAACATGTACAACATAAGGAGCAAACTCTTGATGAATGATTCAAAAACTAAAGTCATGATTTTTGGGAGACATCAAAGAAATAAAATCTTGTCTTGGAGAGTAGGTGGGTCACAAATAACCACCTGCACCAGCTGCAATTATTTGGGAGTCTGGTTCAATGAAAGGGCAAACCAAGTGGTCTATCTTAAACATCTTCGGTCAAAGGGAGCTGGGGTAATACATAGCCTGAGGCGCCTGAATTGGCAGTTGCACAGCCCCTCCATAAGCCAATTTTAAGGGTCTTACATGCCAAATTGCTCCCAGCATTGTCTTATGGCCACCTGGCTTTTCCAGGCAAAATGGACCTATTCCTTGCAAACTATCAAACAATGGCCTAAAAAAAAAAAATTCCCTTCCCCAGCATGCAAGGAGGGCCAGGCTGAGGCTCGAGTTGGGTCTGCAGACCTTCACTTCTTAGGCGACTTAATGACATTTTACATCTATACCCTGTGCGCCTCAGCTCAATCCCTGAAAGAACAACTTCATTCTATATTCATGGACGAACTCTCCCCCTGGTACAGACAGCTGCATTTGGCCATCTCCACATTGAAGATTGAAACAGCAAACCTCTCTAATCCAACCATTCCTCTTTCAACATGTAAAAAAACTATAAAAAACAAATTATCTTAGTTGCATTTGAGAGAGACATTGCTCAGCTTTCTAAAAACCGACTCTTCACAGCCCTGGACGCCTTGTTTATCAAGGGGAAACACCAACCATGCTTAAATTACTCCCTTCAACCACAGACTCGTAACAAAATGATTTATATGAGGCTTTTAGCCCTTCCAATCTACGACTTTAATCCGCTTTGGGCTCGGAGGAATGACAGCTAACGTGTAGGCTTTGTAATTACCCATATGAGTCTTGGCTACATTTGCTATGCTGTTGTCCCCGCCTTGCTCACGACCATCATCGGCTTTTGTTTCCAGTTTATCGGGACAAGCTGCTGAGGCATTGCAGGGAAGCATCTGATTTGTGTTTCAGCAACAATTCTGCTCAAGTTCTTGCAAGGGCTGGGAAGTTTACTAACATTATTTTAACCACACTGCACACAGCTCAGCACTAAGAAATAGTTAAAGAACATGAGACGGCGTCCAGGGGTCAAATCCGATCACCTTGCAGGGTCTATCAACGCACTCACAGAGATAGCTAACTAAGAGCTGTTGAAGCATTCTCAAGTCTCTTCCTATATTGCCATTGTACAAATGGACTTTGCTGAAAGCTAGGTATTGGCAACGCTAATAAACCCTGGGACTTTCTGTTATTGCCCTTTGTACTCCACAGAAGGAAAGCCTTCTGGCTTTAAATGCCCAAATTTGACATTCTTGTAATCAACCAGAAATACTACTTGGGAACTGTTAATAATCTTGACTGCTTGCTTTTATAATGTGCTTTTACATTTTAATCCCTGTTTTAATTAAGTATCAATGTGATGTTTGTATGTTACGGTTTTAATTAACTGTATAATAAGGAGAATGATAGAAAGCACTGTGAATATATGTCATAAGTTGAAACCTGCATTACACACTGTATAAGACAGGCTGCTACAAAATGCTCCCAAAGATTTCAAGATAAAAAAGTGCTTACAAAAAATATAGATATGACACTAAGTACTCAATTGTTTGTAACAGTCTTTTAAAAGCACAGACTTCATAGATCAGCTGGTACCTCTCTTGCAATACAAACTGAAAAATAATAATTGTCTCTCATCAGAAAGATTCAAGAGATTCCATCAATTAAAGCCAACACCGCTTCCAAGTACCCGTTATATTTGCATATTGACCAGTTGCGCACCTTTACATTGGTGTAAGAAGAGGCCCTGGCAAGAAGGCATGTTTAGCTGTCTGCCCTCCCTCTGTTTCACAGCACAAGAGTCTCCATGCCTTACACTGCAGCTGAAGCATTACATCTCACGGAATGAACCGTCCAGGGCGGTTGTCCTTTCAGATAAAGTAGGCTAACAGTTTTTCTTAAATTAAAAAAGTATGAGCACTTCGTGCCCCTCTGATCCCGCCCACTGTGGCAGTATGACTTATAAGACAGTGCTCACTATCATCACTGAGGCACTAGGGGGAATCCATGAAATACAACTTTCACACAGGCTATCATAAGTGCTATTTAACTTGATTCTTGAAAAAGCTGGTACTTAATTGTACATTGGAACACTTAAAAGCTTGTTGAATCGATCCTCTCTAAAAACTGGGATAGTGATGAATTTAGTGAAAGCTGCCGGGCAGATGATCAAAAACCAGGACTGTCCCGGCAAACACAGGAGGAATGGTCACCCTAATCATGCAGCCTGATGGTTTGGTGGTCTGTTTATTTGTTGCCTAGTTCAGTATGTGAATCTATAAAGGGTTTTAGGATTGTGACAATCGACAGACCGACTCGATAAGATTGGATAATATTAGAAAAGAAAGGTGGCTAAAGAACCACACAACACTCACTGTTTAATGTTATTTGAATCAAGAAATGCTCAGTATCTTTAAAAGTGCAAACCTAGACAGATATGCTGCTGCAGTAGGAAGTGATATTGTGGAAGGCACTTGTAGACAGATAAAGGCTAAGGGCCTCATTTACAAAAAAATGGCGCAGCGGCGCAAGCCATTTTGCCACGCCGAGCTGCTTCATTTTAAAAACACAGGGATGCGTCGTATTAACAACAATACAACGCATCTGTGTGCTTTCCCTTGTGCTGGTGCACAATTGGCTGACATGCGCCAGCACCCTTGCGCCATGTTGCAAGGGTGTCTGCTTTGCAGGGATGATCAGTGCGGGTCCTAGGCCTTCTGAGGCCCCGGGCGAAAGGGAAGATGTGAGGCCCCTCTAAGTGACATCACATAAAGTGACGCAACGGCGGCGTTAAAGAGGCGCAGGGGGCTTGTAAATCTGCCCCTTAGTCTCTAGTAAGTGGGCTCCTTGACTTCTTCCATTTATAGGTGTGGACAGAGCCGCAAGTTAAGCATGTGGGGTGCATTTGCTAAATAAATAATAATCACTCATTTTTATAAAGCAATAAATGCGACTTTTTTGCTGTTTCTAAGTGTAGTAAATAACATATGGTGCAATTTTCCAATTTATGGGTAAGAGAAACCAACAATTTCCCCACCTCAGACAGGTGAAAGGCTGAATCTTCCACACTGGAAATGAGTCATGATCTTTAGAACACCGCATTTGGGAGCAGCAAGCATTTAGCTCACAGATCCATACAGCTGGTTTTTGGGCGCTTGGCAGTCCAGGTGCTCAGCGAGTAGTGTCTTCTGTCAGAAGCGAGAGATTGCAGTACAGGAGGTAGGTTCTTCTTCCGGTTGTTTCCATCCTGGTGGATGTGACAACCCACATGTGGCTTCCCTCTGTGGAACACTGTAACCAGCTCTTGGAAAAATATTGTTGTGGAAGTTCAATATACTTTTAAGGGTTCACACTCGAAATTATACTTTTAAACCAAGGCATAATCCATGGAGGTTTCTGGTTTACTGACTTCAATTTGGCGATCTGAGGGCTTTTTGCGGTCCAAGAAAAATAAAAGAGCAGACTCCCCTCTGTCCCTCTACTAATGGTCACACATTAATATATTCATTTACTCTCCAACAAAGATACTGGTATAAATCATGGAATGGTGCCCCTGCGAGCACATTGCTAATCCAAATAATCAACAATAATCAATAGCACTAGACTAACCACTACGCTTGGATTCCAGAACAGAGTTTTTTCCCAATTAAAAACGCTTCAACACCTCTTCAGGGGAAGAAAGCAATACATGAATACACTTGCAATACAGTACGATAACCAAAGCATTCTGTTTGTGCTCTCTTCACTACTTTTTCTGAACAGAATTATATGTCTGCTTGTCGTGAATTAATTCCTAAATCTGCATATCAATCAAATCAATAAAACATATATTTATTTACATAATTGGCCTTTAAACAACACAACACAACATTTATATCCATTACATTACACTATACTATATAAATACCTTATAAAACATTCTTTTTTATAAGAAGAGAGCAAATACATATATAATGGTAAATTCCTTCTAATAAGACCATAAACAACTACCCATGTAAAATACATTTTCCAGTAACGGTGAGTTAAATAAGTGTCACCACTCACCGCAGTCTCGTCCAGAGAGATCTGAGTTGCTTTCCCTCGAGACGATTTCTAGTGCATGCCTGTGCCCTCTCTGGCGCTCAACTCCTATCTGGGATGTGTTGAGTGGCACCTTCGGGTCACACAGCCATAGCTACCTCGAACAACATGAAGTACAATGAGCTAGAGCGGCCTGCCGAAGATCACACAAAGTGTGTGCATGCCACAATAACATCTAGCTCGCTCGTCTAAATGCCACAGACCCAAGGTGGTAATTTCAGGATTACAGGATGCCAGCGAGGGGTCAGGGGTGAATAGGAACTCTACCCATCGACCAGTGATGCCCAGCTTCCACACGTGACAAAGGCTTGGGAGATTTCTCCAGCCGGTGTTTTTGCATCGGGAAAGGAGGGGCCAGGGGGCTGGCGTTCCCCCGGGTGGGGAGATGGCATTGAACCCCAGGCTCTTCTCTGCTCTCAATTACCCCCTTTCTGTTGTGTACCCCATTTCAGGATGCCCCCACCCACCCCCACTGCTTGCAGGTGTCTCTCAGCAGGAGCGGCAGATAATTTGGGAGAGGATTAGTCTGTGAAGGGGGTGTCCTGGCTGCTATTAACATGATAATTCTGGGAGGAAATGGCAGCTTAGGTAGACGAGAGGAGATGACGTGTCTGCAGAGCTTCACGCTGCACGTGACGTCCAGGTCAGGAAATCAGGATCTCTAGGCCAGGGGGGCATTTCTCGATTTTATAGTTGCACTTTAGTGCTTCTCGTCGGTCCTGGTCATACACCTCAGATCTCACACTGCAGAGTAGCCCTGGATAAAGCGCTGAGCGGGGACTGGACAAAAAATCATGTCCAGGGCTGTCATTGGTAGCGCTTTCGCGCGCTACCAGATTGACGGCCCTGGGACCCACTGTCAGCCACTCATGAGCAAGGCCGGCCGGCGTCACGTCACCACCACCAAGGCACCACCACCACCACCAAGCTAGGTCGTGGGGTGCATGCGTCACGGTGTGTGCGGTGCTTGCGCAGTCGCAGACAGTGTTTTTCCCGACCTCCTTCCCTGCCTTACGTTTACTGCCTGCTGCGGCCCAGCCCATGCGCGAGCGCGACGAGAGTGCAGCAGCGCTTATTGCTCCTGGCCATGATTATAATTTATGTATTCCCGCTGGCGCTGCAGCCAATTTATTTATTCCCTCTGGCGCTGCCCGCAACTGCGGGGCCGGCGGAGGGGCCCCCCTGAGCGCGAGGCCCTGGGCAGCTGCCCATACCGCCCATGGCTCGGACCGGCCCTGGGGATGATTGTTTTTGTACAATCATTGATGGCATTTTCCTTTTCCTAACGCTTAGAAAGAGGAAGAAACTAGGAAAAATTATTGAAGTTCTCCTCGTTGTGCCACTCCTACGCCTCCTCTGGGGAGGCATAGGATTCTGACGCATTCCCAGCTTTACAAACCTACAGAGCAGCCACAGCAACACCCATAGAACGCCCCTACGCAGAGTAATGCGTTAAAGGGGCCCATATTTACAAGGCCATGAAAAGTCACGCCGGGTGATTTGATATGGCTTTGTAAATATGTTTATAAACAAGAACGGGGTTGACCCTGTGTCCCTCAGAACCTGGGTAAATGTTAATTCACAAGTAATTGGTTCTGTTGGGTACGGACAAAACTTAATTTCAAAAGTGGTCTCGAGAACCGAGATCCAAGTAGCCTTTAGGCAACTAAACAACTGACCCCCTCTGTAAGAAAAAACAACTCTTGCAATCAATGAAAAACAAATCTTACAATAAATGAAAGAATCAATAAACTGCGTGTTACTCTATATTTTCTTTATATTAAAGGAATCACTCTTTTACAAAAATAATTATGTTTATACAAAGACTGTCAATATCTCCAATGTAGTGCATAAGAAAACAGTGATCAAAACACAATAATACACGTGACAATATATACACAATCAATACATTCAATTACGCAATCTGTACAAGTATACACTAAATATACAATTCATATTTTACAAAGGCCATCCAATAATGTCAACTTATTGAACCCTTTTATTAATTACTTTTATCGGAGTTCAGGAGTTGAGGGGCCTGCAGGAAGTGTCGACGTTTCGACCCTATCAGCGCCAACTTGTTGGTCGCGGCGGGTCTTTATCAAGACGGTGTGATGCACGACAGTCCTAAAATGTAGGTGCAAGCATGTCACAGCCCAGGGCAGTCACAAAGTCAGCACGGCGCTTTCTTATTCACTTGATGGCGTCCGGCTCCCAGATCCCGACAAGCGAGTCAGGATCTGGGAGCCGGGCGCCATCAAGTGAATAAGAAAGCGCTGTGCTGACTTTGTGACTGCCCTGGGCTGTTGCTAATTGGCGAAAAGAAGATTCTATCACGACTTCAGGTGACATGCTTGCACCTACATTTTAGGACTGTCGTGCATCACACCGTCTTGATAAAGACCTGCCGCGACCAACAAGTCAACTCCTGAACTCCGATAAAAGAAATCAATAAAAGGGTTTAATAAGTTGACATTATTGGATGGCCTTTGTAAAATATGAATTGTATATTTAGTGTATACTTGTACAGATTGCGTAATTGAATGTCTTGATTGTGTATATATTGTCACGTGTATTATTGTGTTTTTGTGTTTTGATCACTGTTTTCTTATGCACTACATTGATATTGACAGTCTTTGTATAAACATAACTATTTTTGTAAAAGCGTGATTCCTTTAATATAAAGAAAATATAGAGTAACACGCAGTTTATTGATTCTTTCATTTATTGTAAGATTTGTTTTTCATTGATTGCAAGAGTTGTTTTTTCTTACAGAGGGGGTCAGTTGTTTAGTTGCCTAAAGGCTACTTGGATCTCGGTTCTCGAGGCCACTTTCGAAATTAAGCTTTGTAAATATGGGCAGGCACACTACGCCACAAGTGCATAAATAAAATGAAGCACTGGCGGCGAAATGGCCTTGTAAATGACGCCCTAAGAATTCAAGGTTATCGCGGTTTCGATTTCTTTACAATAGACCGATGACCATGGGATTGAAGACAAGGGATGCGAGGGTCCCTAGGGGTGTTTGCCCATGCAACCTAACCACTGACTTAACTGATACTATTTCATGCCCAACATAAGGGATGGAAATCCATAGCAGTCGGCGAAATCCCAATTTTTTTTTTTTTTTTTTTTTTTTTTTTAGGATTTTGTGGTTTATTTTAACAACTGGATTTCTTTACACGTCCGAATTACTTCAACTCCTTTACTGCCAAACCAGGAGGCAGGGACTGCTTCAGCTTCTCTGCCTTTTCCTTGTCTGTGATGACCAATGTGTACAAGTACTTGCTGCAGCGCACCTTGAACTTCACATTGTCCTTGTTCTTCTTGATTTTCACAGATTTAGCGTCTTTTCTCCTGGCTGTCAGCAGGAAGTCTTTGATCTCTTCGATTTTGCGAGGCATGGCTGGGAGTTAGTGCTGACCAGGACCTGCCAGCGATCCAGAAAGGAAAAAAAAAAAAAAATCCCAATTTTTCAATCTGCTGTAAGTGGATGCAAAACTGCGGGCAATTCCGCCGTTTCTGATCCGTCTGCCATGGATTAAGAAAAGATGAGAATACTGGCGAAATGTCCTGCAGAATGAGAATACTTCATCCCTGGCTTTAAAGCGGAATTCTTGTATCACCCAGTGCTATCAAGGGGCGGACAATGTAATTAACGTAACGGTGCTTACGTTAAGGGAATTACAGTGGTTGGACAGTGTTCTTCAAGCAATTTTCCTAATAAGGGAGCTTATTTATGTGTGACACTGGCCTGCCGAGGGAGGCGCTGCACACAGAATTACCTGCTGGGAAAGCTGCTTTAGACAAGAAATTAGTATAAAGGTGCAAGATTTGAAGAGCAAAATCAATCCTAATATGGAATAATTGAGTAAAATGAGCACGGATATAATCCTAATAAATATATGTTCTATAACACGCAATGCAATGCTGAGTACAAAAAAAATGAATAGAGACACAATTAAGCATATTTTCAAAAAAGAAAAAAGGCTAAGACGTCACACTTACAGACATTGTGTCAGGTGATCTGTGTAGCATATGGTGGCATGAATTATGCTCAAAGCAAGCATTTCAGGTGGCAGTGACAAAGATTTAACTATGAAAGAAAGAGCCACCGACCCTCGACTTGACCCACCAAACGCCCGGTTCCAACTGGCCAGGGTGCAGCTAGAAGTCTGGAAGTAGAAAGCCAAGTCGGGGTAAGTAGGAGACAGGGTCAGTCAACAGCTTGCGGTGCAGCATAAGGACGGCTCAATACCAATTTAACATAATGTGAATACGGACTACTCCAATCAATTTTGGAATTCCTCGGAGAAACACCTCCTTTCGCCTTCTTACAAAAACTTGACCAAACTACGACAAGACTTCGGAGTCCTGTAAGAATTTTTAATGTTTAGAAGTAAGACGACTTTATGCGAACAGCACAGGGTGATTGTCTACATCAGGTGCACCACTGTGCAGTTTCATCTGGTAAATTACAAGAATTTCCCCATCGCATAGATCAATTTTTTTTTTTTTAAGTTCAGGAAAGTTTTATTTGATATTAATATGAGAAAATCAAGGTGTCAATACAGAGTACAAAAGAATATAACACATCGAGAATTATGATAATTAAGCCAAACACAAGATTGCAAGTACTATCAAAAAGAAAAGAGGAAAAACCTGGGCACTGGAATGAAAAATGGTAAAAGAAAATGAACGTTAATTATAAAAGCAATAAAGAACCTGAAAGAAAAGCAAAAATGGTACAATGAGAGAAAGAAAAATGGAATACAATGAGCATTTAAGGAGGTTTTGGAACTTCTTGTTGTTGGGGCCGTGGACGGAAGGAACATTTAGCACAAGTGTCCAAGTAAAGCGTGACAGGGAACCATAAATCCAAACGCTTTGCGGCCATGTGAGCTGGAAAAGCAAAAGCAGTGTCAAGTCTGTGATTATGGCAAACGTTAAACCACCACGCCTTAAAGGAACTATTAGAGGAGTCCTTCCAGTTTACCGTTATCTGTTGAAATGCCGCTGCCAGTAGTAAGTCAATAATCTGAGGCTTTAGTTCAACATTATCCCAACAAGGGGAGAGGCTACCCAAGAAAATGTTTATGCAAGAAAAAGGGATACATGTGTGAAAAATCAAGTTAATTTGAGCCCAGACCTGTAACCAGAAAGCATGGACAGAGGTACATAAGAACAACATATGAAACAAAGTTGCATGTGGGGATGAGCAAGACCAGCATGTATGAGGAGTGTTTGGGAAGCGTTTATGGAGGTCAAAAGGTGTATAGAGGAGTCTGTTGTAAATAAAAAACAGGGATTGTGTCAGGGTTGCAGCTCTTGAGGATTTACGGATCTTAATCCAAACTTTTTCCCATAGTGAAATTGGCCAAGACGTGGAGAGGTCATGTTCCCAACATTCCTCGACTTTAGATTTAGGCCTAGAAGAGTGAATAGTATGAAGGTATTTATAAATGGAGGAGGCCTTTAGAGTCTTACGTAAAAATGAATGAAGTAAAGAGACGGGAGTGGGAGAAGCAGGAGATGGATGTAGCTGAGAAAGCTGATTATAAGTTGTCAGTACAGCCTCCCTAAGTAAATGATAGTTACGAGTGAAGGAAGTTGGTAAGTCATAGAGGGAACGGAGAGTGGTGAAGGACAAGAGAAAGAGGATTGAGAAAAGAGTTGAGAGATCCATATCAGTCCCCTGTGATGCCATGCTTTCCAAAAGAAAGGTTTGTTACGAATAAGAAGTGTGTTATTATGCCATATGGTGGAAGAAAGGAAATCAGCAATGGTCGTGGGAGGGGAATGGGAAGAAGATAGGAGCAGTTTGGTAGTAAACTTATGAATGGGAGTGGAAATGGAAGAAGGTTTACGGGAGAAGGAAAGATATTCAGCAAAGGAAAAAGGAGAAAGAAGAAGACGTTCAAATTTAGCCCACAGAGGACAGGGGGTGCTTGAATCTTGCAACCAGAAAGAAGCTTGACGTAGTAGGAACGCCTTATGATAAGCAGGAAAGTTTGGAAAATTGACTCCACCCTCTGTCTTAGGGCGAGTCAATCGAGCAAGAGACATTCTAGGCTTTTTCTTATTCCAAAGGAAGGACATCAGAATGGAGTTGATTTTTTTAAAGAATTTGGAAGGAATAGATACAGGAATATTGGAAATGGTATAGAGGACTATGGGAGATAACATCATTTTAATAGTGTCAAGGCGGCCCCACCAGGACAGGTAAAGAGGATGCCACTTAGACGCCAGATCCGTTAATTTTTGGGTACATTTGGATAAACAAAGGGAAATAGTATCTGGGATGGTAGGTGTGATATGCAAGCCAAGGTATTTAATATGGGAAGATTTCCATGTGAAATTGGAGGCAATAAAATCGGGTTTAAAGGTAAATTTCGTTAAAGGTAGGATCTCACATTTATCATTATTGAGTTTGTAGCCAGATATTTGGGAATAATCATGCACTTCAGCAAGAAAGGCGGGGATAGAATCAATAGGGTTAGAAACAAATAGAAGGATGTCATCCACATATGCGGCTAACTTGACTTATCGCATAGATCAATTGACCCAGGGAAAATGTATTCAACACACTCACTTCACAAGTGCGTACAACTGGCATGACGACACACCTCAGTGTCATTCCTGTTTCATGACTCAGAGATGCCTTCACAGCAGTTAAGCAGCCCACATCAAATAAAGGGACACTCTTGGTTGATCATGCAGCAGCGACTAATAACACTATTCAGGTTGTCTGTAACCAAAAGATTACACACAGCCCACCATGTACCATCCCTCGGGTGTACAGAATTGTGAACAACTCTTTTCACAGGAAGGAGTCCCTCATATTTCAAATCAAAATTTTGCATCTCTTTACATTTATCCTTTTCAACATAACACAAGACCCAGCCCATACATTGTGCTTTTTTATCTCAAACCTCCCATCATGACGTGCTTTCATTCTGAAACACAGAACCTGGGATGCTGGAATAAAGAACCTAATCATGAGAGAAGCGGGGATTTTACTATATTATAGTAGAAAACCCTTTTATCCAGAAATAAATCTTTCTTTCTAGAGTCCCCTCACCCACCAAGGTTTCCTCTTGATGGCATGCTTCATCATAGGGGTCCTCTCAATCCTCTGCAGATTGAAGCGTGCTGAGACTTGCGAAAATACGTAGGAGCACTTTATTTTGAAAAATGTGTAGTTCAGTGATGTGGAGTGGAAAAGAAAGTGGGTTAAGAATACCTAATTAGTGGGCTGATAATTTATTCCTGCTCCTAGTTGGTATGTTTAAAAACAGGGATTAATACTGGGGAAAACAGTCTAACCTTAATGAGTCAAGTGTGCCTAGTATATGGTTGACATGTTTCATAGATATCTGGTTAGACAACCTGCATGCACATGAGCGATGGCAGATGTGAATGTCACAACAAAATGTTATTTTGGGAACTTGGACAGCAATCTAATGACCCTAGTGGAGGTGTTACCAAGTGCCTTTTTCGCCAAGCATATGCAAGATTTTTGGGCATAAGGTGCTGCAAATATATTTGAAATGTTTCTCCTGACGGGCATGCTGCAGCTTCGCGATCAATGGTGCTATACCGACTTTCTACCGCTTTCAGCTTGAATGATGAAAATGCTATGGTATTTTTGCTACCTGGACTTGCTGACATAAGACTACTCCAATTCACACAGTGCTTGCATCAACAGTTACATTACATTTAGGCATTCCTGTTTCAGTTTCTATTTGTTGTGAATTTTGATGAGGGATTTTCAGTATTTTCCATTGGCGTGCCATACGCTGAAAGAGCATAGAGTGGAGTGTTGTAGAGTATAGTGACATATAGTGTAATAGCACAGATTAGAGTGGCGTAGAGTGGAATAGCATATGTGGAGTCACATACAGCACAATCTATCAATAGGGGACAAATATGGCATTCTATTGCGCTGGGAGGCCTCCGGGTAGCCATGCGCTTTACAAATGCCCTTTTCATTTAATTTCATTTCCTTAAATTCTGCATAGTGTTGCTAGGGCAACATAATACTTGCGTAAGACATACCAAACAACACAAAACCACCAAGCTTTGATTGGTACATATATAGAACGTAATGCAGTTCAAATCCCAGCCTTGTGTTACTCTGCACACAATAATCTACAGTCCACCACTCCACTCTACGTTGTTCCACTGTACGCCACTCCACTGTACACATCTCCACCGTACGCAACTCCACTATATGCTATTCCACTGTATGCCACTCCACTCTGCGCTATTCCTTAAAAAGGCCCTGGGGATCACATTCCCTGGTGCTGTGATTCCTGGCCCCCTCCCTGAGCCTGAAGTGCCCTGGGGTCTCCCATCGTCCAGGGCCGGCTTACTTAATGTGTCCCGAGGAGCCTATCTCCAGGAAACAGTAGATTTAAAAAAATTCCCTGTTGGCCTGGAGCAGACTTCTGTTCTGTTTCCCTGCCCACACCCATGCGACAAGGGAAACAAAACATTTATTGCTCCTGGCCAGAGGGAGCAAGCATAATTAGCTGCTCTCTCCGTGCGGGAGAAGTGCCGTCTCCTACACTATGCAGGAAACACGCTGGGTCTGTGGGGGCTCTGGGGCTCCCACAGCAGCCCCCCTGTGTGCTGTTTGTAGGTGCCCTAGGTGGGCACCAGGGCACCCAACTATACTGAAGGAAGGCCCCGGGAATTGAGTCCCTAGGGCCATAAGAGGCTTGGGGAGGAGGGTGCCCTAAGGTAACTATATTGTGCACACTTGCCATGCACTGCTGATATACCACACATATTACATCACTCATGACATCTTCTAGGACATCATTGATAATATCACTGCAACATTTGAAATAAAATTATTGATGAGAAAACTGTGCATGGCAAGGGCGTGAGTGATAGTTACCTTAGGGCATGAGTTATTGTTACTCTAGATAACTATAGCTGGTGAATATCTGTGTTTATTTAGTTTACAAGGTTTAAAACTTTGTTTTTTTTCAGTGAATATAAGGGCTTTTGCATTATCATTGTTCAGCATTGATTACATACATCTATGTCCCAGGGTTCTACTGTTCTGCCTAATGTAATTGCCCAGGCGGAGTTGGATCATCCAACTGCCACTTCTATATTTTTTCATTCCAACAGTGCAGTCATAACTGAATGCGCTTCAGGCCATTCTTGCCCACTAACAATCTTGAGCTGGAATGTTGCTGGTATTCGTTCAAAGATTCTACTTCCAGAATGACAATTGTTCATAAGTACCTACGACATTCTGCTATTTAAAGAAACATGGGACGTTAATCCTTTAACATATGAAGCTTTTGTGTGTTTTTCGCAACATGCTGTGGCCTCTCAGTATAGGGGCCCATCTGGTAGGCTTTCTATGGATTCCTTTGTTGCTTGAGGGTCGAGCAGAGTCATTTAAAATAAAGGGAGATCATTTTCAAGTAGTAGTCTATGAGGGGGGCCTTGAATTATATCTTGTCAACTTCTATAATAATGATTTTCATAATGTCCCCAACAAAAGATTTCCTATTGTGTTCACTTACATTTTTTCTACCTTGGAGAGGACAGTTAATACGGGTCACCATTTGTATGTTTGTCTAGCAGGGGATTTTAATGCTAAAATCCCAACTAGAAGTGAATGTCACATTACTAATGGCGATGTTGGAGTGGACACAAGGGGTCAGGCGCTGGAGTCGTACTTAGATTTACTTGATTTGTTTAACGTAGTGGAGATAGTTGGTACAATTAACTCAGGGGGGCCTACGTTAAGAGGGAGAAATTGTTCTTCTGTAATTGATTACATTTTTGTGTCTTGAAATTGGAATAATTATCTGCTGTAGCGTCGTAGCTACTCATTTTGGTGACCATAATCCTGTCGTAGCAACTTCAGATATTTAATCCCTCACGACTTTTGAAGTTGACCCTGTTAAAGGCAGGTCGCTCTCCACGCCGCACAGCTCCACCTAACTGTGCCTGTGTTCCCGCCCTCACTGCTGCCGCGAGTTTGAGCCATCAGTCTTGCTCTCTCTGTTTTTCCTGATTGCCGTTTTTTTGTTTGTCTGCTGTATCTCTAATCTATCTGCCTATTTCTGCCTATTTCTGCTCTTTTTCTCTCCTTAGCTTTTCTTTACTTTTTGGCCATCTGCCACTTCACCTTCCCGCCACTGCTTCCCCTGCCGCCCCGCCCACCTCACTCGCCCATTCGCTCCCGCACCCGCCTCCCAGCTGCTCCTCCCTCCCACCTCCCCTTCTTAATGGCGGCTGCACCGCTGGCACGCCGAAGGCACGCCTAAGGCAAGCCTGTCTGAACCCATCCGAACCTGGACCGCTCCCAGCACCAGCCAGACCAGACCCCCTGGCCCCCCCAAGCGCCACAACGCCAACATCCTCCACAAACTCAACGCCGGCCGATCATCCACCTGCATCCAGTTCTACCCGAAGCACACCCACAGACCCTTCTACTGCCGAAGCTGCAGCTTCACTAGCCACCGAACACCTGCACACCCTGCCCCTCCCACCATGGCAGGTCGCAGCCATCTCAGATGCATACTACTCGACACCCGCTCCGTCCACAAGCATGCCATCGAACTCTGGGACCTACTCGTCTCATCCTTCCCAGGCGTCGCCTTCCTGATGGGGAACTGGATGAACCCCTTCCCTGGTGCCCGACATTGCCGTAGCCATCCCGGACGGCTACAAGATCACCCGCAGGGACCGCACCAACAGACCTGGAGGAGGAATTGCCATCGTCCACAGGAATACCCTCAGAATTTCGACCAGCACGGAAGACACCCTCAGTGCTAGCGAACACCCTCACTTCCAGATCCACATCGATCCCAACACCACCCTCAGAGGAACCCTCATCTAAAGACACCCCCGGACCCCGGCCACAGTTCAGCGACTCCATTATTGACATCGTCAGCATGCACACCCTTGCATCCACAGACTACATCCTCCTCGGAGACCTGAACTTCCACCTCGAGAACGCCAACAACAGCAACTCCACCACACTGCTCAACAACCTCGCCAACCTTGGACTCAACCAGCTCGTCACGACACCCACCCACTCCCCCGGACACACGTCAAACCCTTTTTTCCGCCAGCAACCATGTCACCTTCAGCCACACCACCGAACTCCACTAGACAGACCGCAGCTGCATTCACTTCTCCTTTGAGAAACACACCACACACAACCACCCGCAATGTATCCCCCACTGCAGCTGGAACAAGGATACCAAAGACCAGCTTATCACCACCCTCGCCCAAGATCCACCAACCGACCCCACTGACACCAACACAGCCGCCCGCAACCTCAGGCAATGGATCGACGACTGCACCAACACTCTCACCCGATCAAGAAACCCTCAAACAGATGCACCGACAGAAGGGCCATCTGGTTCACCACCAACCTCCAGGCATCCAAGCAGAATTGCCGAAGACTCAAGAAGTGGGGCCACGAAAAGACGCTGGACAACCATGCAGCCCTCAAGAACACCAGCCGCTAGCACCACCAACTCATTCAAAATGCCAAAAGGACCTCCTTCAAGGAATGCATCAACAACAACGCGCACACCAGCAAAGAGCTCTTCAATATCGTGAAGGAACTCGCCAACCCCAGCTCCAGCTCTAATGACATCCCGCTGTCACAAGACCTCTGCAACTCTCTAGCCACCTTCGTCCACCACAAGATCGCAGACATTCACGACAACGTCAACACCCAGACCCACTGACAGCCGCAGACACCTCAGACTCCCCGCCCTCCAGCCACACCGGCCTCCTGGAACCATGTCAACGACGACGACACCATAAAAATCATGAACACCATCCACTCCGGCTCGCCATCCGATCCCTGCCCTCACCGCATATTCAACAAAGCGAGCTCCATCACCCCACCCCAACTCCGGAAGATCCTTCTAGACCGCCACCTTCCCGGAGAGCTGGAAACATGCAGAGATCAATGCCCTACTCAAGAAAACCAAGGCGGACCCAAAGGACCTCAAGAACTTTGGGCCCACCTTCCTGCTCCCGGTTCTAGCGAAAGTCATCGAGAAGATGGTCAACAGGCAACTGACCCGCTTCCTCAAGGAGAACAATACCCTGGACTCATCCCAATCTGGATTCCGCAGCAACCACAGTACCGAAACTGCCCTCATCGCCGCCACCAATGACATCAGTACCCTGCTGGACAACAGCGAAACCGCGGCCATCATCCTCCTGGACCTCTCGGCCGCCTTCAACACTGTCTGCCACCACACCCTACGCACACGCCTCCATGAAGCAGGAATCTGTGACAAAGCACTAAACTGGATCACCACCTTCCTCACTGGCAGAACCCAGAGAGACCGCCTCCCTCCATTCCGATCCGAAGCCACCAAGATCACCTGCGGCGTACCCCAAGGATCATTCCTCAGCCCGAACCTTTATAATGTCTACATGGCGCCACTTGCTAAAATCATCCGATCGCGTGACCTCAACATCGTCTCATAAGCCGACGACACCCAGCTGATCCTCTCCCTCACCAAAGACCCCCCCGACCGCCAAAACCAACCTCCACAAAAGAATGAAGGCCGTCACCGAATGGAGGAAGAACAGCCGTCTGAAACTGAACTCGGACAATACGAAGGTCCTCATCCTCGGCTCCACCCCCTCCGCCTGGGATGACTCCTGGTAGCCGGCCACACTGGGAGCTACACCAACGCCCACCAAACACACACGCAACCTGGGGTTCATCCTTGACTCATCACTATCAATGACCCAGCAAGTCAACGCCGTCTCCTCCTCCTGCTTCTACACCCTTGGCATGCTTCGCAAGATCTACAAATGGATCCCAACCGGAAGCAGAAGAACAGTCACCCAGGCCCTCGTCAGCAGCAGGCTGGACTACGGAAAAGCCCTCTACGTGGGAACCACAGCCAAACTCCAGAAAAGACTTCAACGCATACAGAACGCCTCCGCACTCCTCATCCTCGACAGCCACATCACAGCCCACCTGAGAGACCTGCACTGGCTCCCCGTCAACAAGAGGATCACCTTCAACCTCCTCACCCACGCTCACAAAGCACTCCACAACACCGGACCAACATGCCTCAACAAACGACTCACCTTCTACACTCCGAACCACCAGCTTCGGTCCGCTGACCTAGCCCTCGCCTCCGTTCCACGCATCCGCCGAACGACCAACGGTGGCAGATCATTCTCCCACTTTGCCGCCAAGACATGGAACACCCCCCCATCCACCTGCAACAGACCCAGGACCTGCTGACCTTCAGGAGACTTCTCAAGACCTGGCTGTTCGAGCAGTAGCAGCACCCCCGCTACCCCCACCCCCTTAGCGCTTTGAGACCCTCACGGGTGAATAGTGCGCTCTACAGATGATTGATTGAAGAAGATGATAGCAGATAATACTGAACTGATAATAGGGTGCTTAGCAGAGTCTGGGGACCAAGGGGCAATAGTAAGCTCCTTTGTAGGCCTTTGTAATGAGATTAGAAAGTCACTCTCTAAGCCTCATCGACCACCACTGCAGAATCTACAGGGGTTCGACAATGAGTGTTCCCTGTTTAACCAGAAATTGTACTGAGCCTTAGCTAAAAATCCAAGATATCACACCACGTTGTCTGTACTGCAGAAGCAGTATAATCTTGTAATGTCTTGTAGATGAAATTAAGTCATTACTCAGAAGTGGGACATTTTAACACACACAGCTCATTCATTCTAAGAATGGCAAATCCTTTTGGAAAGCTGTATCTAGCTTGCGTTACTTGGATCAGAAATCTAGCACTATCTGTTGTCATATAGATAGTGAGGCTTGTGTTAAGTATTTTATTTTTCTGAGATTTACTCAGAGAATTATCCTAATCTCGCATCTTCACTAGACCTAGTTCCTGCAGAAACTTTAAGGGTTTCCCGTCATGTAGTTTTCTTAGCTATTCAACAGAGTGCAGGTGGTAAATTTCCGGGACCCGACAGAGTACCCATTGACTTATTAAAAACTAATCTGGATATATGGGCTCCTTTGTTAACAAATGTCTTGAACAGTTTGAGCCAATCCACAATACCAAGTTCATGGGCAAGCTCCACTATTTCCCAAACTTTAAAAAAGGTGATTGATCGAAGCCTAATTGCTATTGTCATATTTCTTTGATTGCCATCCTGGCAAAGATATTCAGATGTGTTCTTTACAGTAGGATTCAAGATTGGGTGAAAGAGAAAAAAAAGTTTGAACCCATGCCAGTATGGCTTCTGGGCTGGTATTGGGACATTGAGCAGTGTCTAAACTAGAACTTGGGGGCGTGGCTTAGGAGCTGGAGGGAATGGCCGCAGCTCTGAGGAGTTCTGCGAGAGCGTAGAGTGACGGGACTCCTCCGGGATTTCTTCGTAGATGTGAAGTCTTCAGAGCCGCCTTTCCTTGGAGCGGAACCTTTCCTGCCTCAACCGGGATCAGCGCGGAACGACAGGGTGAGCGCGAAAGATACTTTTTAATGTTTCAAATACCGTCCGCGGCTCGCTATTAAGTCGTGGCCATTTTACGTATCTGTCGCTCAACCTTGCATCCCGCAGCATAATATGCCCTGAAACATGCTCAATGGAACTTTTTGTGTCAAACATTGGAATTTTGAACAATATTCTCTTATTGTTTTTTCTTGTCACCGAAATATTATGGACAACTTGTCTGTTTTTGGCAGACATTGATTGGATTTTCATATCTCCTCAGCAGTGCACTCCTGGACGCCATTTTAGAATTTTTTTTAACCTGCCTGCCAGTTCTTTTATAATAAGCTCACTGGATTCTAAATAGCAATCTCTTTTTGGCTCTCTATTGCATTGAATTCATATGGATAGTATGTTGGTTATTGGCATGTATTAATCGGTTTTTCACCTCTTCTCAGCAGCTTCCAGTATTCGCTTGGACGCCATTTTAGGTTTTTGAGCCTACCTGCCAGTTTCTTTTATTCATACATATTTTTCTGTGATAATGGCTCGCTCAAATCATAATAATGCACAGCAAATTAACACTAACTGCACATCGTTAGAGGACAATATTCCATTTAGTATTTTACAGGATAATATGGATGAAACAACTACTTACTCTGTTGGAAAAAAAAGCTCCTCTCCTAATACTTCTCGTCCAAGTTCTAAACCTAGCTCCAAAACACCTTCCACATCAGGAAACCGAGTGAAGACAAATCCTCCTTCTCCAACTAACTCTTCCTCTTCCATTTCCTTGGAGCTTTTACTTGAAGGGATACGTTCACTCATACCATACATGGCAGAAACAAATGCTCGTCTTCAAAGCCTTGAAGATATTTGGTCTCATACCGAGCAAAAAGTTGTGGATCTTAATAGAAGAGTGACTTCAGTGCAGGTAGTCTCAGATCAAGTTCCAGGTATGCACAGAGAAATACAATATCTTACGCAACAGGTCAAAAATTTGGAAAACCGCAATAGAGGCAATAACCTACGTATTTATGGTCTTGCAAGAGGTCTCGAAGGTCCTAATCCTATATCCTTCTTCCAATCCTTCCTGCCAACACTCCTTGGTCTTCCAAACTCTCCTCCACCGAATATTCAGCGAGCTCATCTCTTAGGTCAACTTTCTCGCTCATCCAACTTTTCATCCTCTTCAGCGAAACCTAGAGGTGTCATCTTATACTTTCTAGAATACATGGATCTGATTAAAGTTATACAAGCTGCCAAACAGAAGGGGAAACTTACTTGGAATGGTTCCAATCTCTTTTTTGCTCAAGACTATGCCAAAGCTACTGCAGATCATTGCAAACTGTTTTTAGACATGAGGTATGCTCTCCGCACCCTGAATGCCCGCTATGGATTGTTTCATTCTTGACTCTTCAAAGTGACTTAGAACAATAAAACAACAAATTATGAAGACCCTGCGCTTCTTCAACACTTCCTGAATACCTGTAGAGATGACTCCATGGACAATCCCCGATTATAATTGTCTTTACTGTCCCATTAATGTTTGCCGTTATTTGTATACATCCCTTTTCCTGCTGTAATATATTATGTTGTGAGACACCCTCCTAATGTTTTCTTTTTCTTTTTTATCAGGTGCGGTTTTGTGATTCTTTGATTTATGAACTTTTCATCTTATTCTTGGAGGCTGCTTTTCCCTTTGCTGTGCCCTCTTGGAGTATCCCGTCCAGTGTGCTCAGTAGTACAACTCACAACTAAGTTTAATTGTTGTCTGAATTAAGTCCCTTGTAGCCTCCTTGACCTCAACGATACAGTGCCCAAGCCTACAAGGGTTAATTGGGTTTCCCCTGCTTACAACCTCCCTTATGTGGCTCCTCCATCCCCATTCACATTGTCTCTTTGTGGTATGTCTTTTGGACATTTTTTGCACCATCAAATGTCTGACTTGTTTTGTATTCCTGCTCAGTGTTCTCTCTTTGCCTGTCCATCTCTCTTCCTTCCTTTTTCTTTTCTTTTCATCCTTTTCCTTATTTCCTTATTTTTGGTGATAATTTTTTCATTCTAATCCAGATTTTCTATTTCATTCTTTGTCGTTCTACTTTCTATCAGTCTCTCAGTAATGAATTCAGTTTCCTTATTGCTTGCATACTAACTGTTCAAGTTACATTTGATTGGTTACATTTAGAGTTGTTACATGGAATGTTAAGGGGATAAACAATCCTATAAAAAGACAACGGGTATTGACCCATTTGGCTAAATGAAATACTGACATAGCATTAATTCAAAAGACGCATTTATCTGATACTGAGGCGTCTAAATTAAAAAGATGTTGGGTAGGTAATGTTTTTTCTTTCCAAGCTCCAGGTAAGAAAAATTAAGTTTCTATTCTATGTCATAAAAAATACCAGGTATCTATTACTCATCAAGAATATGATTCGAAAGGCCGTTGGATAATAGTCAAGCTTCTCTGAAATCAAATACCTTTAGTCCTTTTTAACATTTATGCACCAGTTACTGTTGATAAGGTTTTTTTGACACATGGATCTGAGAAACTCCTTTTGTTTGGAGATGAATACATTATTTTTGGTGGTGATTGTAATCAAGTTTTTGATCCCATATTGGATAGACACTCTTCTGTTCGATTTTCTAACACTAAGATGCATTCCCAATTTACTTCTACCATATGACGTAAATCCTTAGTTAATATCTGGAGACTGTAACCCTGATACTCGAGAATATAGTTTTTACTCCCCCTAACATCACTCACAATCCCGAATAGATTACCTCTTTTTTAGTAAATCCCTATCTCAACAGGTTTCCCATTCGAAATTGGCTTAATTTTAATATCAGATCACGCTCCAGTTTATGTTGATTTTTATTTGTTACCCTTTACTCCTCATGCACTTAGATGGCGTTTCAATAATATTTTATTATCTGATCCTAATTTTACGAGCCAATTCACCTCCTTTGTTCTGAATTCTTTTCCCTCACTTCTACTCCGAACTTTTCTCCCATTATGATCAGGGACTCCTTTAAAGCTGCGGCCAGAGGCTTTATTATAAAATTTGTTTTTGTCAGAAGAAGAAATCTTTTGAAGCTAAAAATGCCCAAATGCTTGCTGAAATCAAACATCTTGAGTATATTTATTATCACTTGAACTCTGAATCTTCATTAAAAAAACTTATTGACGCAAAACTTAAGTTTAATAAAACATCTACGGAAGCTACCTCTTCATATGTTTAAAAGAGCAGTGCTCGCTATTATGGAGCTCAAAATAAAATAGGAAAATTATTAGCAAATTACTTGAAAATGCGACGTGAACGGACTAAAATAGAATCTATACGGAACAATGCCGGTATTTCCTTATTTAAAGATAGTGATATTTTAAACACGTTTGTTTCCTTTTACAAAAATATATATACTCCCAAACAACACCTAACTTCAACTAATCTTTCTAATTATTTTCAGTCTATTGATCACCCTCCACCCCATAATACTGACTTTACATATTTAGAAACTGATATCACTCTCTCTAAAATTACTCATGTAGTTTCATTCTAAAAAAGGGAGAAAGCTCCAGGTCCGGGCGGATTTACTATTGAATTTTATGCGCAGTTTGCTAATCTACTTCTCCCAAGTCTTTTATTACTTTTTAATTCTTTATTACAACAGGCGTATCTTCTGGAACTTTTCAGGAAGCCATGATCTGTTTAATATCCAAGGACAACAAAGACCTGTCTCTTTGCAAAAATTACCGTCCAATATCCTTAGTTAATCTTGGTTAAAAGATATTTGCAAAAATTCTTGCTCTTCGTATTGATCCCATTTTACCTAATCTCATTGGCCCCGAACAACTGTGATTTGTAAAAGGTTGCTTATCCTCCGATAATTCCAGAGTCTTTTTTTATGTCAGGCCCAAATAGGCCATATTTACTTTCAGGAACACAGCGTTAAGCCTACAACCTCTCAGTGAGGCCGGCCGCGTTTAGAATGAGTCCTGCATTTGCTTATCGACTGGAGTCGGCTCGGAGCTTTAACACAGCGCCATGCCTACAACTCTCTTGGTAAAGCCGGCCGCGTGGCTTATGGGGTAGCAGTCCAGAAGCGCCTCACACGGTGGCGTGCGCCCGCTATGCTCGGGAAGTAGGTAGCAGGCAACTAGCCCAACTGCAAGAAACAGCCCAACGGGGCATAACCGTCTCAAAGCAAGACGAAGGCCAGAGCGGCAAGGAGGAAAAGAAGAAATAGTCGGAATAAGGAAATCTGAGGGCAGGGAGGAGAGAAAGGAGAGGGAACGGTGGCTGTGGATGGCGCACTTAGGGGTGGAGCGGAAGGGCTTGCGCAACAGTGCTGGATATCATGTTGTGTATGGCGTTCAGCGACGCTGTCTAGTAGGGTCCGCAGGGATAATGGCGTCCTCCATAAGGCGCAGTGTACGATATCTAGGGGGCATGTATCGCGCGTACTGCATAGAGCACATATATCGCACTAGGGGTTTCCAAACTGCTGTAAAGCGTGTGTCTCTCACCTGCAATCTTGCCGTGAGTAGCTCTAGCGCCAGCACCTGCCACAGGCGTACGAACCAGGAGGCTATGGGCGGTGCTACAGGCCGTTTCCAGTACAGAGCTATAAGTTGCTTAGCCGCGCCTAGCATGTGTAGTGTGAGTATCCAATCGCTGCGAGTAAGCGCCTTGAGTGTGCTAGGGTGTATGCCTAGTAGGATTGTGGGCACTTCTTCAGGAATGGGGAAACCCAGCACCCCTTTGATGTGGCTAAGTACCTCCTTCCAAAAGATCGTCAGAGTCGGGCACGCCCACCATATATGCACAAAATCACCAGTCGCAGAGCCACATCTCCAGCACAGCGGCGAGGCCCTAGGGAACATTTTACTTAGTTGCAACGGGGTGTAGTACCATTGGGTGAGTAATTTATATGCATTTTCCTGTTGCGGGACACTGCGGTCGATGCTAGGTATATCACGCCATAGCCTGCTCCACTGGGAGGGCTCAATGTCTACACCCGTCGCCCGTTGCCATTGTTTCTGGTATGGATGTGCGGGAGGAGACGTAGGGTGTTGTAGGATGCGATATATTTGCGAAATGAGTCTCTTCAGCCCCCCGAGAGAGCGTGCCAATTTCTCAAAGGGCGTAAAGGGCCTGGCGGCTGCCTGGTATACCTTGTCGCTCGCGGTCCAGTGGCGTAACTGGGAGTGTTGAAAATCAGCCGACTGTGGGAGCCCGAATTCCTCTTTGCATTCCTCCCAGGTCTTGGGTGAGCCCCCGAGGAAGAGGTCCCCAATGACTCTGCAGTCTCCCTGCGTCCACTTATCAAACGCCCGAGTTCGGTGTGCTGGTGGGAAGAGTGAGTGTCCCGCTATCGGCGTGTGCGGGGACGGGAACGTTGTGAGGCCCCTAGACACAGCAATGGTATCCCAGATGTCCAGGACCGTTTTTGTGGGGGTCGCTATATACGCACTCCTGGAGCGCGCTGCCCGCGGGAGCCACGGCAGGTCCCATATAGTGCGTCCCGTGACCGCCCGGTCCATGTGGAACCAGTGCTTGTCACTTGCGCGTGCACCCCATTCCACTACAAAGCGTAGGTGCGCCGCCCAGTAATAGTGAACCAAGTTGGGGCATGCCAGACCGCCCCTGTCCCTCGGGTCCATGAGTATTTTCTGCGAGAACCGGGGGCGCTTCCCGCCCCAAACGAAGGAGGTGATCTCCCGCTGAAGGCTCCGGATGGAGTGGAGCGGGATCGGAGTGGGCAGGCACTGAAAGACGTATAGGATTTTTGGTAATATCGGCATTTTAACCGCGTTGAGGCACCCCAGCCAGGAGATCATCAGAGGTCTCCACCTCCGGAGGTCCTCCAGCACCGCTTTTCGACACTCCGTCCAGTTGACCGAGGACCAGGATTCCAGGCGGAGGTCAGCGTGAGGCCCAGATATTTGATTCGGTCCTCCGCCCACTGATATGGTACCGCCTCTTTCAGGGATGGGACCTCATCGTCTGGGATAGTGAGGTTGAGCGCCCAGGACTTGGTATGGTTTATTTTGAGGCCTGTCGCCTGCTCGTACAGACACAGAACCTCGTGAAGCGCCAGGAGGGATTCGCAAGGGCGTGTGAGCGTGAGGATCAAATCATCCGCAAATAGCGCCACCTTGTTTACTCTCCCCCCCGTGGGCTATGCCGTGTATTCTCTGGTCGTGTCGTATCATTGCCGCCAGTGGTTCCACCGCAAGGGCGAACAAGAGTGGTGAAAGCGGGCATCCCTGCCTCGTGCCTCTGTGTATCCGCAGCGGCGGCGTCAGTTGGCCGTTCACTCTGACCCTGGCCTGCGGCCCAAGGTACGGGGCCATAATGCTGGTTATCATTCTGGGACCTAGACCAAGCTTCTGGAGTACTTCCTTCAGGAAGGTCCAGTCCACCCGGTCAAAGGCCTTCTCCGCATCAAGCGAGAGAAGGCAGGCCGGGATGCTCCAATGTCGCACCTTGCTTACCAGGTGTGCCAGTCGGCGGACGTTATCAGCTCCCTGTCGGTCCCTGATGAAGCCCACCTGGTCCGGGTCTATGAGTTCCGGCATGTAGGGGTCTAGTCGCCTGGCCAGTATCTTAGTGTAGATCTTCAAGTCGGTGTTTAGGAGGGCAATAGGTCTGTAGGAGGCACAAAGCGCAGGGTCTTTCCCAGGTTTTGGGATCAGCGCGATCTCCGCCATTCTCATGTCGGCTGATGGACCCGACTCGGCGGAGAAAGAATGATAGAGCCGAAGTAGGTAGGGGCGGAGCTGGGTTTGAAATATTTGGTAGAAGATCAGCGGGAGCCATCTGGCCCTGGGGTTTTCCCGGTGGGGAGTTCTTTGATGGCTGCCGAGATCTCCTCATCCAGTATGGGCTCCTCTAGTTCCGCTGCACTCGCCGGCGGCAACCGAGGTCCTTCGTAGGTGTCGAGAACAGCCGCTCGCGCCTCCCGCGATGTGGGTGCCCCCGCGTATAGGGAGGTGTAATAAGTCACAAAGGCGTCCTGTTTTGCTCTCTCCGAGATAGCCGTGGAACCATCCTGGCAGTGGATTTTAGCGATATGGGCTCTAGCCGTTCTCGCTTTTAGCCGTCTTGCCAGTATGTGCCCCACTTTATCCCCACCCTCATAGTATTTCTGTTTCAGCGTTAGCAGGGAGTGTTCCGCCTTGTTGGTGCGTAGCATGCGCAGTTGCCCCCTGAGGTTGGCTAACTCCCTTCTAGACGCTGGGGAGGGTCGAGTCTTATCGCGCGTCTCCGCCTGTTTAATTTCGCCCGTAAGCTTGGTTTCTAGCTTGTGGGCCTCTCGTCTCCTTGCAATCGCTAGAGACGTGATGTGGCCCCGTATAGTGGCCTTGAAGGCATCCCACACTACTGGGAGGGGCGTCTCCGGTCGATCATTAACGGCGAAGTACGAGTCTATGGCTTCACGGATGCTGTTCACGTCATCGGGGTCTCGAAGGATACCCAGCGGGAGGGTCCAGCGTCGCTCCCGAGGGCCGCACGCAGCGTGAGTTCCACATGCGCGTGATCCGACAGCGAAATGTCTGAGATGGCAGCTTGCAATGTGTCCCGGGCAAGATCTAGAGAGGTGAAGATGTGATCAATGCGCGAGTAGGTTCGGTGGGAGTGAGAATAAAAGGTATAGTCTCGGACCCCCGGGTTGTGGTAACGCCACGCGTCGACCAGTCCCAGGTTTGTGATTTGTGTCTTGAGCGCAGAGGACATTGCGCCTGCACCGCTGTACGCGTTTTCCCCACGATCTACGTCCGGGCCCCATACTAGATTAAAATCTCCTCCCAAGACTGTGCGCGACTCGTCGGATTTGAAGTGGTCTCTCAGGAGCGACTGGAGATATTTGTCCTGCGACCGGTTGGGTGCATGTACGTTACCCAGGGTGAACTGTATCCCCCCTATTTGCACCGTGGCCCGGATGAAGCACCCATCATTGCTCTTGTATGGTTTGGTGGGTCCCTGTCTACAGCCCGTTCTACACAGGATTGCCACCCCTGCCGTTTTAGTGTCAGCCGATGCCCAGAATTGTGTGGGGTACCTAGGATGTGCCATGCGCCCAGTGTCTCCCCGCAGGAGATGCGTCTCCTGCAGGAATATGATGTCAGGGGAGTGGTGGAGGAGGTAGCGCCATACCTGATTTCGTTTGTTGGGAGAGTTCAGCCCCTTGACATTGAGCGACACGATCTTGAGGGGCCTGGGGACATACGTCGTCATTGCACTGGGGGGGATGTTGTCGCCTTACCACCCGATGCCCTCCACCCCGCCTGATTGGAGACGGTCACCTTCCCCCACACCCACTGTTGACAAATCGCGTGCGCACCCACAGAGGTCTCGGGGCCACCACCCCATCCAAAGGCAAAAGAGGGGACAGCATAGGGACAGCGCAGGAGAGAAGTAGGAAGAGTAGGCAGAAAGGAAGAACAGAAAGAACCACGGGAGTAAAGAACCATAGCGGGCCAACAGGGCCCTAGCGTAGTGTCCCACGTTCCGGACATCCTGTGCCCGAGGGTTTGGATAGTCGCAGGAATGTCACTTCCTATGGGACAAAGTGGAGGGGGTTGTGTTGAGGGTAAAGATCCCTGTAGCCTCGGAGCTCGCCTGCCCCGCTGCCCAGGACAGTTTCGGGGGAAGCGAATCTGGTGCAGTACAAAGAGGGGGAGAGCAAAATAAAATCCATAAGGCTACCTGGATCCATCGACGGTGGTCAGAGCTCTGTGGCAAGGGCCGCCCGGATGTGTCGTCACGTTCGGCCCAGGGGGACCAACATCTTTCCACGGCTCCCCGCGGAGACACTCCGTAAGGTCAATCCGGGGGGGCTTGACAGTAGTGGTCTAGAGTTTTGTCAGTGCAAATCACGGGGTGCGAGGCCGCGACGCCTGGCTGTCGCAGTCGTCTTCCAGGGAGCGGATGTGCTCAATGATGTCTTGCTTGGCCTGTGAAGCGGATTGCTCGTCCATTGGTGGTGTTCGGTGCCGTCTGGGCACCCTGGTCCACTCCGGGCGAGCCGGGGTCCTTTCTTGCTGCTTGGGGTGGGAGGGGCTGTGAGCCGGTGACTCCGAAAGTTTAAGGAGCTGTGCCGCCTCATGGTAGGATCGGATAACTCGCCGCTTGTCTTCCCATCGGAATATGAGGGCAAATGGGTGCCCCCACTGGTAGGGGATGTTGAGCGAGCGCAGCTTCTCTGTCACTGGGCGGAAGACCTTCCTCCTGTGCAGGGTGTTGGGGGCAAGGTTTTGAAAGATCTGGATCCTGTGTCCCCCGTAACGGAGATCCGGCTTCTACCTCGATGCCTTTAAGATGGCTTCCTTCTCCGTGAAGTAGTGGACACGGGTCAGGATGTCCGGTAGGAGCCCCGATCTAGTTCCGGCTCCGTAGACCCGGTGAGCGCGGTCCAACAGCTACGGAGAGGCCTCCTCGTCACCCCACACCTTGTGCAGGAGCTGCGCGATGTAAGCCATGATGTCCGTCCCTTCCTCGTCGAGTGGCACGCCCCGGATGCGGAGATTGTTGCGCCGACCCCGATTTTCGAGGTCCTCCTGCTTAACCTGGAGCTCTATGTTTTGTTTCTCCAAGGCTGTCACTTTCTGCCACAATTGCTCGAGGTCCTCTGTGCGGGTGTCCATAACCTTTTCGAGACTGTCGACTCTGTCCCCCAGCTCTGTTACCTCTTTGCGCATCTCTTTCACGCACGAGTGCACTTCTGTGCGTAGGGATCCAATTTCCGACTTGAGGTCTGCCATGAAGGAGGACATGAAGGCCTGCGTCACCGGCGGGGAGTCGTTCTCGGTGCGCGGCTGCTCCTCGACCGGAGCAGTCGCTCCCGCCTTGCCCCACATTGCGACCACCGAGGTGCCCTTCGGCGCCACCGCCTGGTCCGCCTTGCCCCCTCTTCCTCGGGTCATCTCCGGGCCAAAGTGTCGCCCCCCGGGGTCTGCCAGCAGCCAATGTGGAGGCCTCAGCCCTTCTCGTACCCCCCTGCCCTCCCCAGGGCTGCGCGGTCAGTCTACAGGACCTTGGCTTCAGGGGGTTGTCTCACTTGCATGCACCCGGGCAGGCGCGCCAAGATCCGGGCCTCCAATTCGTGGAGTGGATGCAATCCCTCTCCGTCGACACCCCCAGCAGGTGTCCCCGGCGTCCAGTCTCGCTCCAGCCGCAGGCCGCAGTCACTGCTCGTCACGCTCGCCACTCGCTCCCTCCTTCGTGACCCCAGGGAGGGGGGTGGGCTCACCTACTGCAGCCGCTCAGGGGGCTCCCCTCCAGGCGCTGGGCGAAGTGGGGAACGGCAGGGCTGAGGCGTTGAGGCTGTCAGCGCGAAGATCAGGGATCGCCGCGTCCCCCAGGAGCTGCCGCCATCTTAAGGTCAGGCAAGTTGGGCCGATCTCAGGCCGCAGCCGAATACCCCCGCATGGAGTCTCGCCCTCCAGGTCAGTTAGGGCATCAGGCGAGCGGTTACCTCCTTTCCGCTGCTGTGGAGGGGAAGTCCGCCGAAGCAGGAGCCCGGGCGTCACACGCAGCCTCAGGTCCGGGGTCGTCAAGATGGAGGCGCCGTTGCAGGTCCCAGGCGAGTCTGGAGGGTCAGCATATAGCAGGCAAACAGCCGCGGGCTCCGAACCGGTAAGCTCAGCTGTGCAATCCGCCAGTCCGCCTCTCGGTCCTCGGCGTCGGGTCTGCTCCCCGCGTGACCGCTGGCTCCTCCGTCTGCCCGCCGCGACCAGTGCGGCCCAGCGCCTCGTGGGGAGCCGCGGCCTGGCCCCGTGTGTCTGGCCGGGCCTCAGCGACTTCCGGTTCGGTCGCTCCTCCCGCCGGGGGACTCCAGGGTGCCCTCCAGCTGTTCGGGCGATGCGGGGCTCACCAGCTCTCAGGCGCTGCCCTCCGGGTCTCCGCACTGCAGTCCGGTGCCACTGTCAAACTCCAGGGCGCCTCCGCGTGGGTGTCGCCAAGCGCAGCGCTTTTGCCCGCGCAGGAGGGAACAAGATGGCGGGCCGAGGAAGGTCGGGCCCGATGCCTTGCAAGGTCCTCTATCTGGCACCCAGGTCCGTCGCTGGTCATCCGGTGATCACACCAGTGCCTGTGACGCCTCGGCAGGCAGGGGGTCTCGTCTCAGCCCCCGAAACTCCGCTGTAGAGGCTTATGAAAGCAGCGGGGCTCCGGAGCTCTCTGAAGGCGCGTCCGTTCACATTCGCGAATAAGCCACGCCCCCCAGAGTCTTTTTTAACATCCTTAGTAAAGCTTCCTCTCTTTATTACCCTATTGCCCTGATTACCCTGACGCAGAAAAAGCATTTGATAAGATTGGATGGGATTTTATGTTTTAGGCACTAAAATGGATAGGATTTCCTCCTAAATTAATATCCCTTATCTCGTTATTCTGCTCCGGTCCCAAAGCTTATATTTTTGTTAATGGGAAAATCTCTGATTATTTTCCTCTTCCTAGGGGAGTACATCAAGGTTGCCCCCTCTCTCCTCTTTTATTTATAACAGCATTAGAACCCTTTTTAACTAAAATCAGGCAGGATTCTCAGATTACCGGATTCCAATTGATACTTCTCATGTCAAAATGTCTGTTTATGCAGAGGACATTCTTTTATATTCTAATCCCTCTACGTCCATTCCGTCTTTTATGAAATGGGTTGATACATTTTCTCAATTATCTGGTTATTGTTTCAATTCAGACAAGTGTGAAGTCCTTCCCCTAATGTGCCTAATTTATTTATGTATTTTATTTTATTTTATTTATTTTAAAGGTTTTATATAGCGCTGGATAGACCCGGAGGTATCAGAGCGCTTTACATGAGCATCAGATCATAGTTACAGGTTACATCGTTACAAAGATTACACAGTTATTAGAGCATGGCAGCATAGTTACTTGTAAGGTCAAGATAAACAATAAGCACAAGTACGAAAGAGGAAAAGTAAGCAAGGGGAAAGATTCAGGGGAGGGGGCAGGAGCTGGGGAAGTAGACAGGTAATGAACGCGGGAAAGAGGAAGAGGGGTGAAAGACATCGCATTGAAAGAGGAGGGGAAGGGCGACGGGGACACAAACCGGTAGACGAGTCAAAGCAACGTCCAAAATCCAGTAAGCTGTGATCCCAGGGGAAGTGGTATCACTTCCCTATCTCTTTTGCGGGAGGCTCCCTTTACGCAGTGGACTCTCTCAGAGGGGTCTCTGAGACTCCAAGGCCTACATACTGGATCCTTCCCCAAAAAGAGGAGAGGGAGTGCTTTGGCAAGGGGTGCCACACCATACCTCAGCTGTGAGTGGTTCCCTTGGCGCAGTGGACTCTCTCAGCGGGTACGCTGAGACTCCAGAGTATAAATATTGGATCTTTCTCCAACAAGGGGAGAAGGAGTGCTTAGTCAAAGGGCACAAAGGACAGGGGGCTAGACAGACTAGCAGGTAAGGTGAGAGATTCAGGGGAGAGTGGATAGGAGCTAGGAGCTAAGGAGGTAGACAAAGGGAGAGAGAGTACTAAATGGGAACAAATTTAATTAATGAGTTATTATATAGCGCTGGCTAGACCCGATGGAATCAGAGCGCTTGACATGAGGGACAATAATGTTGCAAATTACATACGTTAAAAGTTACATAAGTATCAAGAAAAGCATTTGAATAACATAGGGGACAAGGTGAATGGAGCAGGAAAGGTAAGAGGATAGGGTAAAGGAGTAGGAGGAAGACAGGACGTAGAGATGAGGGGAAAATAGTTACAAAAGATACCAGAAAAAAACTATTTGGGAGCATAGAAGAAAAGGAAAATGGGGTGAGGAAAGGAAAGGGGGAGGGCAAAAGGGGCAGTGTCTAGATACATCGAGAGACGAAGGGAAAGTTTGTCCAAGGTCCGGCTGGTTAGGTGACGGCCGGGCCAAGGAGGAATCCGCGGCCCATCTCCTCTTCAGCTATCAGGTAGCTCCACCGGGCATCGGTCAAATGGCTAGGTCTCAACAGAAAAACATTAAAGGGGAAGAGGGCGAGAAAAAAGGAGCGTAGAGGGGGAAGGTGGGGGGGTGAAAGGGTAGGAGGGGGAAACGACAGAGAGACGAAGGAAAGTCTGCCCAAAATCCAGCTGGGTAGGTGACGGCCGAGGGGGAATCCACAACCCATCTCCTCTTCAGCTAACAAGTAGCTCCACCGGACATAGGTCAAATAGCAGGGTCTCTACGATCGAGGGAAGGTTCAGAGTACATGTCCAGGAGGGAGAGCAGGATCGAGGTCAGGTGTAAGGTTCAAGGTGTGAATTCTGCCTGCAGTGTAAACGGATTGCGATTAGCCCGTGGAGGGTCAGGCAGCGTTAAAACTAAATTTTGACCATATTATCCAAACTTTATATGACTCAATTGATCGTTGGCACCCTCTTTTTTTCTCTCTTGGTGGGGACGATTAGATTCCATTAAGATGATGCTTTCTCCTTTGGTTCTATATATTCTTTCTATGATTCCTGTACTTATTCCTGGTTTTTACTTTAAAAAAATTGATTCTCTTTTAACAAAATTTGTTTGGAAGAACAAAGCTCCCCGAATAGCCCTATCCACTTTGAAGGCAGATAAAACTTCTGGCGATCTTAATTTTCCTAATTCCAAAAACTATCATTATGCCTTCTCTTTAAAACAATCTTCCAGTTGGCTCTATCCTGATCAGTATATACATCCTCCTATCTGGTTGTCTATAGAAAACTATTTTATGTTTCCTTTCAAATATATAGAATTTCTTGCTTTTACCAACAATATTTCTTCCTTTCGAACTCCAGTTAGTTCTCACACTCCTAAAATTATTGCTCCTCTATTACCCTCCTCATACCCTTCGTATTCTTCGTTAGATCAACAGCCAATTTGACATATTAATTTATTACGCTTTAAAAATCGCACTATTTACTGGAAGTCTTGGAGAAATAAGGGTCCACTCTTGTTTTCATAACTATTACTCAATAATATCCCTTTATCCTTTTCGGATCTTCAAAAACAATTTTCCCTACTATCTTCATGTAGATCTCAATATGATCTTTTATATCCTTCCCTTTCCCAGTACCTTAGATCCTTACCATCCACACCTTTTCCCTCTAGATGCTCCATGCTATTTCCCTTACTATCTATTCCCTCCTTAGTCTCATCTTTAGATAAATGTGTATCTCTTTCTTCTGCCTTCTCTACAAATTCTACTTCTACTTGCTGGTTTTGCCCCTGCACAAATGCTGATTTAAAACACATGCTTTTTAATTGTGCTCCCGTGCATCGCTTTTGGCAATTAGTTTGGTCTCAAATTAACACATTTTTTAAAACAAAGGTCCCTTTCTCCCATTCTAACGTTTTTCTAGGTTCCCTATCACCTTCCTGGCCCCAATTTCCATCTAATTTTAAACTAGTGGATCTGTTATTGGCAATAGGTCTTCACTTAATAACTTCTAATTGGAAACTAGCCGACAAAAACTAGCAGACAAAGTCACGTTTAGAACGTGGTGGAATGCCGTTTGTTTACATCATAGACTTGATACCAAGTACATTACCCCTATTTCTGTGTCTATTAAAAGAGATCTTTTATGGCTCCCCATATCCACATATTTAACTTATATTGTCTCACACAGTGATCCATCAGTCAAAACTTCTGATGAAGTTCGGAAACCTCCTTGATGCATTTGTTGTCTTTTGTTCATTTATATAAGTTCTCATCAATATTCCCTTTGATGTTCTTTCTTATTACAATTTGTTGTTTTTACTTTTTGATTTGTCATTTGCACATACAGGAATTATCTCCATGTGTTATTTTTTCTTGTAAGATGATAATAGTGCTAGGATTATAATAATATATATATTTTCCTTTCCCTTGCTTCTCTCCTTCGCTTCTGCCTTGACCCCCCATCTTTTCCTTCTTCAATTCTTCATAGAATGTTTTATTGATAAATTATTATCTTAATGTAACATACTTTATTGTACATGCTGTTATTCCTTGAAATGTATTGTTTCTTTCTGAATAAACTTTAAAAAAAAAAAACTTGAACTTGGTGGTTAGTAAGTATACAATGACTAAACAGTCCCTGATATACCTAGGATTTATGGATTTGTGAATGGCTTTTGACTGTGTTAATTGACACAAGCTATGGCAACAACTTCGTAAGATGAGACCTGAATAGGTCTTCATACACATGCTGGCCACACTCCATAGAAACACGAAGCAAGCTTACAATGAGGCCAAAGCGGTGAAGTGTAAGATACTATTCAGATTATGTAGGGAGTATGCGATGGATTCATATTGGCTCCATTATTATTCATTTTTTTATATTAATATCCTTAGTACCCAATTGATATTTAATACTCCTGATATTCCAAAAATTAATGGTACCCCTCTATAAGTGTTGCTGTATGCAGATGATCCAGTCTTAATGGCTAGTACACCCAAGGCTCTGTGTACGTTAGTACACACTTTTGTGAATTTTATGGCTCGCCTTGATTTAGTGACCAATTTCTCAAAGTCATTTATAATGACATGTGGCACACAGCGATCCCAGGTCCCTAAAAGTGCAGTTGGATTAGGCACTTTATCAAGCACAAAACCTTTCTCTTATTTAGGAGTCACTTTCAGCTGGACAGGTTCCTGGGCACCACATTTCTCCCAAAGCATAGCGAAATTGCCCAGGCTAATGGGCCCTCTTCTTAGTCTACCGCATCCTTGGCGGGTGGTCGCTGGCACCATTGTTGCAAATTTATGCTGCAAATAGGGCAGGTGTTTGGGGAATAACTGATTGCAGAGCAATTCAGAGGGAGGAAAATCACTTTTTCATGAGAATTTTTTTTAGTTCCTGTATCTTCATCACATTTTGTCTATCATAATGAGTTGGCCTTAATTATTCAAGTGATTTTATGCAAACTAGACCATTTCTGCTGTGGCTTTCTATCTGGCAGACCGAGGAGGCATCATTAACAAGGGCTATAATTACTGATTTTTTTGCATGTGACATGGGCCTTTCTATTCCTTGGTTGGTGTATGTGAAGGGATCACTTGATGGGATAGGCCTTACGCATGCATTTTCAGATACCACCTCATGCGACGCTACTGACAAAAAACATGTGTCTGCATCACTGTTAGTACAGCTTCATGCGAAGAGGGTGGGTAAAGAATACCAAAAAAGAACGTTTGTAAATATCTGACTATAAACACAGGGGTTAATTCAGATAGTTACCTCAGGAAGAAACTGGAAGACTATGTTTTATTTTGGTTCAGAGTTCATACAGTAAAATATCTTCTTTTTTTCCCATGGGATACCAGCTGAATTTAGCCACAAGAGTTTGCCCATGTAATAATGATTCCAAACAAACAATGATTAATTTTCTTTTCTTCTGTAATGTTTGTGAACTAAACACTAAGAGCTGTTTGGTTTTCTTTTAAGATTAAGGAATCGAAGTCTTTGTATACTATCCTATCATTTTCTCCAGCAACTTTCAGATGCAGAGATATGCACAGCTGTAAGTCGATTTCTCTGCGCTGCTTTACGTTCACGGGGCACTATGCACTTTATTAAACAATGTGATAACTGCGATCAATTAGGATTTGAAGAGCTGATATTTGACTTTGCTTTTAGTGTGGTTTAGCAAATGGAGAGCTGGTGTGAAGTATGTGACAACCAAAAGCCCTCACTTATCTAAGAGGAGTATACTTTGGTGGATAAGAGTTGAAGAAATGGGTTAATTAAATAAGTAAGGCCTGTGTTTGGAGTCCATATGGTTTTGGAGTGAGTCTAAACTAAAGAGATGTGAAATGTTTTTGTTCTCTGTGGGGGGGACAGCACAGAAATTGTTTATTTTACATTTATTCGAATTGAAAGAGAAGGGCTAAGTAGTTCATTATTGAGAAAAATTGAAACATTGGCATGGGTAAAGGGCAGACGTGCTAAACATTAAAAAAAAGTCCCCCCAAAATTGTATGAACACAGCACTTGGGCGCTGGGAAACTGATAAGAGCATACATACGAGGAACAGCACTATAATCAATAGAAGTCGAGGAAAGGTAAATGGCATTCATAGGAACCAATTAAAGGCAAGAGGGCGGGTGTAAGCCTTTTAAGATTTATATGGCATATAATACATTTCACAAGCAGAGTGTAAGTGCTGTGCAGGTCCTCTCCAACCACTGTACTAGAACTGTGTGTTCTCTCTCCTTGTATTTATTATTATCAAAGGCACAAAACAACCCACAAAGGTACACACAAGTTTTGTGTCCATGTTCACCATCAATCTTAATACTACATTCTATTTACACTATTGACTATTTTGCCATCCCAGTCATGCTGTTTGAGTATAATTGAACATGCTGTCCACGTCCTTTGCCAGCTTGCAGTTTCAGGTCACATTTGAATTTGAATTTAAAAACATTTGTAAAGCGCACTTTTACCTAGCGGTTTCTTGGCACTGAGGATTTATTGAACCCAGATAACAGCTGTGGGAGGACTAGGCTGGGAATGCTTGCAGGAAGAAAAAAGGTTTTTAAGGCCTTACGGAAGTCAGCATAGAGTGGAATAGATCGAACATTGGGAGGGAGGGAGTTCCAAAAGATGGGACCAAGAACTGCAAACTTCACCCCCCCCCCCCATCCTCATCTTCCTGTAACGAGGGACTGAAAGGAGGGATTGGGAAGATGAGCGGAGCTCTCTAGCAGGAGTATAGCTGGAGATTGCCGAGTTTATGAAGGCTGGGGCAGTTCCGGCTCGGGCCTGGTAGGCAGTGCAGCCCAGTTTGAAAAGAGCCCTCTCCCTAATAGGCAACCAATGCAAGTTCTTTAATACAGAGGTGACATGATGGAATTTAGGGAGGCCATAAATAAGGCGTGCTGCCTGGTTCTGTACAAGCTGTAAGCGTCGAAGAGCGTAGGCTGGGACGCCATTGTACAAGATGTTCCCGTAGTCCAGCCGTGATAAGACCATTGCCATCACGATGAGTTTGAGAGCGGGAAAAGAAAATAATCTAGAGATTTTCCGGATAGTGCGAAGGGTAAAGAAGCAAGAGGACACCACTGTACTGATCTGAGTGTGCAAAGTAAGATTCTGATTTAGTGTGATCCCAAGTGTTTTAACAGAAAAGGAAGGTGAAGGGGAGGGACCAAGTGAAGGGGGCCAGAACAAAGAGGTTCAGGGACTGGATGCACCCCCAGTCAGAACCAGCTCGGTTTTGTCTGGGTTAAGTTTAAGGTGGTTAAAGTTCATCCAGTCCCTGATAAAGATCATAATTGATTGGAAATTAGAAATAGATTCAGGAGAGTGTGAAAGTTTGAGGATCAGCTGGAGGTCATCCGCATAGTTAAAGACGGTGACCTCCAGACGTTGTAGTGCAAAGATAAGAGGAAGAATATAAAGATTGAATAAGAGAGGGGAAAGGGAAGAACCTTGGGGAACGCCACACTGCACCTTACGTGGGGGAGAAGAGAACCCTTCGAGATGGACGGCCTGGGTACGGTCACTCAGGAAGGAGGTAAGCCAGGCTAGGGGAGACCCCCTGATGCCCGCTGCCCTGACACGGGTGAGAAGGATGGAGTGGTCAACCGTGTCAAAGGCAGCGGACAAGTCAAGCACGACCAAAGCCTGAGAATGGCCCCCTTCCATTCCCTCCCTAAGGCTATCCAGGACCGAGACCACGACCTTCTCTGTAGAGTGGCGAGGTCGAAATCCAGCCTGACAGGAGGCCAAGTAGCCGCTCTCCTCAACAAATGAGCCGAGGGCAGCGGCGACATGACGCTCTAAGATCTTTCCCAGGTATGGGAGGAGGGAAATGGGACGGTAATTGGTCAAGGATGCCGGGTCAGATCCGGGGTTTTTTTAACAGGGGAATGATTATTGCTGCTTTATGAGGCTTAGGGACTATTCCAATCTCGAGAGAATTGTTCAGAAAAGTTAAAGGGGGAGCGGGGCAAGCCCAGAAGATTTCTCTCAAGATGGGTGCTGGACAGACATCTATGGGGGAACCTGATTTAACTTTCATAGCTAGAGAGGATAGAGTCTCTCCAGTCAGTTGGGGGATGTAGTCTAGATGGAACCTATTGGGAGGGGGTTCAGGGGCCGGAGGGAGTGGAGAGGGTGGGGGTATGTTAGCTTTAATAACAGCGATTTTCTCCACGAAATAATTATTTAGGGAGTCGCAGAGGGCTTGGGAGGGGGAAGGTTTCAGGGAGGTTCTATCTGACAGGGCTAACTCATGTACAGTGGAGAAGATTTCTCTGGACTGGTTTCCCGATGAAAGTATTTTATCGGAAAAGTAATCTGTCTTGGCTGAAAGAATTGCCTTTTTTGTAAGCATTAAGCAGGAGTGAATAGCGAGCTTTTAAAATAGGGCAATAAGAGCGCCTCCAAGCGCGCTCCGCCTGACGGGCAGCTAGCTTCTTTCCCTTGAGTTCATCAGTGAACCATTTGTTCACATTGTGAGCGCGTTTCACAGAGACTCGCTTCAAGGGAGCTACCTGGTTACAGGACCTGGAGAGCCAGTGATTTATAGTGGTAACCTGGGATGCTAGGGAAAGTTCCTCCAAGGTCGGGTAGAAATTCTGAAGGGTGAGGCAGAGGGCAGGGATATCGGCCTTGTTCCAGTTACGGGCCCAGGTGTTCTTAGGAAGGGCAGGGCGTTTGGGTCGGTGAAGGTCTAAAGTGAACGCGATCAAGAAATGATCGGACCACAGACAGGGTGTAATGATGGGGGCAGAGACTGGAATGTTCAAGGACCAGATTTGATCTAAAACGTGGCCCTTAGAATGGGTGGGGGCGAATACGTGAGAAATAAAATTTAGACTGAGGAGGGAATCTGTAAAATACCTAGATGCTGCATCTTCTGCAGGATCAGAGGGCCAAAAGTTAAAGTCTCCAAGGACCAACACAGAGGAGTTATTAACTGTTAGCGTGGCCAGTAGCTCCTCAAACTCAGTTAGGAAGTTGGGGGTGGGGCCAGAGGGGCGGTAAACGAGGACACAAGTAATAGGGGTTTGGAAAGACGCCGAACGCATCACCAAGCATTCAGTTCCCTTAATAGTCGGACAGGAAAGGATTTGAAAATGAATGTTCGACCGAACAATCAAAGCAACTCCTCCACCTGCCCTACCCGGTGGTCGGTCTGCCCGAAGGGCATAGTAGGTGGAGGGAAGTGATGCCAGGATGTTAGGAAGGGAATCAGGACGGAACCAGGTTTCCGTCAAAAATAATAGATCCGGTCTGTGGTGGTCCAGAAAGTCGAAAAGTTCTAATTGATGTTTCACGGCAGATCTCGAATTTAACAGATAGGCCGAGATAGCGACTCCTGGACATGCCTTTATTCATCTCTGTGGCTCAGATGAACACATGTATGAAGACTGAGGAGGCAAAATAGAAACTAAGCCGCACAATTTTAGTTTGTAGCAGTGGTACTTAACCTGTGGCCAGCAACACGTTTCCAGGGGGCCGCAGGTATCAAGTTCCTAGGTCAAGCCTTCTCTCATTATGGAAGGCACTGGGATTGGCTGGGCATAGAAACAACTGTGCTTTCACAGTACATTAAAACTGTGAGTGACAGCGCAGGGGCAGCGAGACTAAAATAAAATCAGGCCAATCACCATTCAGCCTAATTGTAAGCTGCAGCGTGATCAGTCTAATTTCATGATCCTGCCTCAGCTCGCCTTGTAGTGCAGATATTCCCTTGTGTGTGTAATGGCCAAAATGGCAATAGTCTTTGGGCCCAGTTTATATTGATGCATCTGTTTCATCCACCACATCTGGCCACATCTCACACACATGTAGAAAACTGTGCCTCTTAAGTGTAGAGCAGTTTAGGGCCTTGGCTGGCAGGAAGGCATTTTCCATTTCAAAAGGTGTGTATCTCGGGGGCGTGGCCTGGATGGCGGGCTGAGTAGACATCTGGGTCAGAGGCTCCCCATCCTAACCCCCCTTGGCGCCCCTTTCTATCCCTGATTGACCCCCCCCCAAGCACTTGAAGCCCGGCTGCCTTAACGGGGAGTTCGGTGCTTGGCCCGGTGTCACCACAAGTCGGCCGGCGGGACTCCCGGACACCCTCCAAGCCGTGGGAGACTCGCCCGGACAGCGAAGGAGGGAAATGGCGGCCGGTCTCGCCGAGTGCTAGCGGCCGACCGGATCCCCTGCTGCAGGCCACCCGCGATCTTCGCCCGCTGGATTAAAGGCAGGGGCGAATGTGGACGGCGGGCGGAGCGAGCGGCCATCGCTGCGACACCCGCAGCTGTGGGAGAAGGAGTCGGCCGGGTGCAGCAGAACTCGAGGCCCCAGCTTTGGGCCAGCACAGGGACCGCTGCGTGAGCCCACAAGCACCTAGGAGGGCGGAGGACTGCGGAAACCAGGCCCAGGAAGCACAGAGGAGGGCAGGTCGAGCTGCGGCCCCCCAGGGCCCTCATAAAGGTGAGGAGAGCGGCGCAATGCTGGTGGGAGCTGACAGCTCGGGAGGCATAATCGAGCCCCCGGCATAGGGCCTAGTGAGGCTTACCAACCACATAACCTCAGAGCGGGCATAGAGAGGCAGTGCAGAGCAGGGGAGACATAACCACCAGCACGCCCTGGGACAGAAACGACTGTGCTGAGGCGCAGGAGGCCACAGACAGCGGGGCCCCAACGGGACAACCACCAGTCACCCACTGGGACGGAGTGGGGGTGCAGCTTGGGCCTACACGGGTGGGCCTTGTGGAGCCAGGTCAGCCAACGAGGGGGATCCACAGCGAAGACGGTGGTGGGTGAAGGAGAGCCCTCCAACGGGGTCCGGAAATCGGGGCCAAAGACCTTGCAGCAGGTCGACATCACGTGTGGATCTCTTATCAGTAGAGGCCAAGGGGTGAAAGGCGCTCCAATCGCGTGAATCCTGGCCGGGCCCCGGCTCCCATAACTGACAGGAAGAAGACCTACGACCGACCCGCCCGCCAGGCTAGAGGCAAGAGCAGAGCTAAGGGGACGTCTGGGGAGGACCTGCATAAGGACTGAGGGGGGCACAATGGCGGGCCAGCGTAAGAAAGGGGAACACACGCTCCCAGAGATGCTTGCGAAGGGCCAGACAAGGACTGAAAGAGGGCCAACCACGCCGGAGTCCACAAAATCGCAGCCTAGCCCACCCGGAGCAGAAATGCCGATCACCAAGTCCTTCCTGGAATCGCTTTTCAACTCACTCAGGGATGACTTTAAAAACATTGCAAATGGAGGTGGCGGGAGAGGTCAAGGAGATCAGATGAGATGTGGAGGGCCTCGGAGAACGTGTGATGGCCATCGAAGAGGCGGACCAGGCTAGGAGCGAGGAGATAGACCAACTACAACAGGAGGTCATCCACTTGAGGGACCAACAACTGGACCGGCGCATGCGGAGGACTTGGAAAACCAGTCCTGTCGAAACAACATACGGGTCCGGGGGGTCCCTTTGAAGGAGGAGGGGAAGGACATCACAGCCTATCTACAAGCTCTCTTTCGCGACGTCTTGGGGGAACCATAAGACTTTGAGATCAGGATTGACAGAGCACACAGAGTAGGACCCCCTAGACGCTCGAGTGTCCCTCCACCAGACATCTTGGCTTTCCTGCCGGACTTCCCCCTTAAGGAAAGGATCCTCAAGGAAGCGAGACGGAAGCAGCCACTTCACTTCCGTAACTGTCCTATAGCACTATATCAGGACCTATCGGCCATTACTCTGCAGAAGCGAAAATCATTCAAGGCGGTTAAGTACGTCCTGCGAAAGGAGGAGATTCCATACTCATGGGGCCACCCATTCAGGTTGATTTTTAAATGGAAGGGGGCCTTGAAGCAACTGCGGTCACTGAAGGACACTTGCGCACTCCTGGGCATAGAGCAACCAGAGGACCAGATGCCACTGCTAGAGTCCCAGGGGCAAACCCCCGGGGGATGGCAGAGAGTAGGAGGCAGAGGATCACCCAAACTCCAATCTAAGCCAGAGGCTCAGGTCATCTCGCAAGAAAGGGCCACAGCCATTCGAGAAGTGGCCAAAGAAACGTCGCCAACGGAATGTGCTCCTACAGGGGGGGGGTCAACTCATTGCTTCTACTTTGCAGGTGCGGGGGGCCGGCTGGGGGGCCACGCTGGCCGTCACATGGATACGCTCCACTAGGTAACATTACCACAGCCCTGCGATGGACTGGCAAGGCAGGGACATTGAAGTATCACAGTTGGGGTGTTGGGGGGGACTGTTGCGGGGGGTTCTAAGAGAGGGAGGGGGGTGGGGGAGCTTGGGGAGGGCGGGGATTTGGGACAAGGGGGATGTTCGAGGGTTGAAGGGGGGGCTCCGGTGTGGTGCAACGCGGGAAGCGCAGGGTTGGATGTCCGATCGATGATGCCCGGAGGTAAAGGGGACTCTGCTCATGGGGCCCAGACGACTGAACCCACGCTGCAAATTGTCTCAATGTCAAAGGGCTCAACAACCCCATAAAACGTAGAGCTGTCTTGTCATTCCTAGAGAACACCAGGGCGGAAGTATGCCTCTTGCAGGAAACACATCTACTACCTAAAGACTGGCACCGCATGCGTTCCAAGACGTTACCAACACAATACAATTCTTCCACAGCCGAGAAGAAAGCAGGGGTGGCCACTCTATTTGCACGCCATTTCAAGGGACAAGTAGGAGACAAAGTTGCGGACATCAAGGGGAGTCTTCTAGCTTATAAAATACAACTGGGAGGGTGGTCCGCGGTCGTCGGGTCAATTTATGCACCCAACACTAAACAAGAACCCTGTCTCATAGGGGCAATGGCGGATAGTTGTCCCACGACATCAGTTCAACGATAGTGGGGGGGGACATTAACCTGGTGATGGACTCCACAAAAGACAGGTCAAGCCATAGGTTTGGTGATACGGGGGCAATATCTAAGGAAGGGGAACAATGGTTGGAGAGCAGAGGGTTTGTGGATCTTTGGAGGAAGACACACCCCGCCACCCCGGATACACCTTCTACTCACACGTACACCACACATACGCGCGCTTGGACCATTTTTAGGGGTTCTCGGAAGTGGCAGCCCTGACCACGGACATGGAAGTCATACCTGCAGCACTCTCAGACCACGCTGCAATCGCAATACACATAAGGGTCCCTAGAACCAAGACACGGAGGGGCAGATGGCGCCTTAGGGAAACTCTTTTACAGCGAAAGGGAGTCACACAGCAGCTCAGCACAAGCATCACAGATTATTTAGCCACAAACGATATGGCAGACGTTACACTGACAGCATTGTGGGGGGCTTTGAAGGCGGTCGTGCGCGGAGAACTGATCGCAATAGCGGCGGCTGAAGCTAGGGAACGCCGAGATAAAAGACGGATGCTGTCTGACCAAGTGCTCAAACTGGAGCGGGTCCATAGCAGAACAGGGGCCCCCAGGATATGGCGCAAGCTTAAAGCAGCAAGGGCCCAGCTAGCGAGCCTTGATTTGGACAGAGCGGAATATGCGGTGCTGAGATTGCGCCATGCATATTATGTGGTTGGAGACAGAACGGGCCGCCTGCTCGCCAGTAAACTCAAGGCTAAGGTCCTACAATCCAAGATCACGGCCATCCAGGAAGGCGACGGGCGGGAGCTGCGAGAAGATAAGCAGATCGATGAATCGTTTCGGGCATTTCATGCATCGCTATACGCGGCAGAGCCTAACCTAGACAAGGGGGAAGCAGACTTATACCTGCCAACGTCGAAGGTCACTGCCCTTAACGAGGCAAACGCGCGTTCCCTAGATGCATCGAAAAGAACGGAAGAGGTAATCACGGCAATAGCGCGCCTCAAGCAACTAAAGGCGCCAGGCCCGGAAGGCTATTCGGCGGGTTTCTATAAAACATTTTGCCATCTGCTAGCCCCAGTGCTGACATAGATTATTTAACTCTTTTCAAGGCCCAGGCTCCATCCCGCGCGACATGCTAGAGGCTGACGTCATCGTTCTGCCGAAACCGGTGAAAGACAAGACTAACTGCGCAGCATACAGACCCATATCGCTCCTTAACCTGGACCTGAAGCTGTTCACAGGCATACTGGCTGCAAGGCTAGGCCCCTGCCTGCCGGGCGTCATTGAGCCCGACCAAGCGGGATTTATCCCGAATAGGCAATGTGCGGACAACACAAAACGTCTACTGCATGTTATTGATAAGACCCACTTCAATGACGCGGATGCGGCCCTCGTCTCCGTCGACGTGGAAAAGGCATTTGACCGGGTTGACTGGGGATACCTGGACTCCACCCTGGCGTGCTTTGGGGTGGGAGAACGCTTCCGTACCTGGGTTGCCAGCTGCTACGCTTCCCCACAAGCGGTCATTCGGGTTAACGGGGTGTGTTCCAAACCATTCGACATCAAACGTGGGACCAGACAAGGGTGTCCACTCTCCCCGTTACTGTTCGCTCTGTACATCGAGCCGTTCGCACAAAGGGTCAGGGACAACCCAGCGATCACCGAAGTCACATTTGGGAGGGAAGAGGAGACCATAAGCCTTTATGCAGATGACATCCTCGCGGCTGTGAAGGACCATGTCAAATCCGTCCCAGTGTTCTTAAAAGAAATGGAGGAGTTCGGGAAAGTCTCGGGGTTTAAAATGAACATCGGGAAGTCTTTGGTACTCCCACTGGGGTGCAATGCCCGCGCGTCTAGCACACTACCCCGCGGCCTGGGGGGGGCTCGCCTTCAGCTTATCGGTGCCCTACCTGGGCATATCCCTGACACCCAGTGGAACAGAACTACTCGGATCTTCTAGGTCGGCTCCTAGGCGACCTGGCGAAATGGCGCCAGCACTCACTCTCGTGGTTGGGGTGAGTGGCGGTGGTAAAAATGTCCTTGCTGCCGAGGGTCCTGTATTTATTCCAGACACTGCCAGTCACACCCCCACTGGGCCTGCTCAAAAAGCTACAGGATGCCATCCGTCAGTTTATTTGGGCTGGGAAGCGACCACGGCTACGTAGAGACCTCACCGGACAGGCTACGTCGGCCGGCGGACTTGGTGTCCCAGACCTACAGAGATATGGAATGGAACCGTCCTGAATCTGAAAAGAGGTGGCTGTTCCAGGACCGTGCAATGGCCCAAATGCCACTGTGGAGAGTCCCTTTCCTGAGGCCTCAAGTCCGCCCGGCATACATGAAGAAATCTCCTATCACGCGCACTATTTTGCAGGTGTGGGACAGGGTGGCCATGTCTAGGGCCCTCACCACGTATCCAGCTGCCTCATCCACCTAGAGCTTTTAGAGTCACTGACGATCACAAAGTCCATCAGCGCGCTGCCCACACCGGAGGGGGGGATCCAGGGGGGAGGTGGGGGGGGGGGGACTGTTCAGTTGGGGTTGTCCGAGGCTCTGTCACACGGCACCAAGCCCACGCCTGCTCGCATGGACACATCTTCCGCTCCCGTTCGCACTTTGATTAGCCGAGAGGCGGGGGCGGGGATTGGAGACCAGGGGTGTTCCCCGAGAATTGCACTGCCTGCCTTGTTTTGTGTTTTATTTCTTGAAATGCAATAAAAATGATTTAAACCAAAAGGTGTGTCTCATTGATCCTCCCCTGGCGGCTGCTCAATGTAAGTGTTTATATATCTGTGTTTACTGTCTGGCGGCTACTAAAATATATAGCTCCAAAGAACTGTTTGTGCAACAGTTTACAAACACTTAACACTTTGGAAGGAATTTACTGTAGAACTACGGGTGGGCGAGAAACATGTAATGTAGTCTGTATCTGTTGTGGAACGCGCCCAAAATGAAATGTGGATTCTGCCTGTCACTCAAAGTCTAATCTCATACTCCAAGAACTAATCACAAAACAGTAATCTTTGGAAGCAGAGATTCAAATTTATTGGTTGATTTATATAAAGTGGGGAAATGGGATCAATCCCTGCCGACTTGAGTGATCCTAGGCTAATGCTTTTCATGGTGTACCCCGTACAAAAAAAACTGTTGTGTATTTCATTTATTAGCCCAAAAAGGTGATTCATTCATACATGACAACTGTCTTTTCTCTTACGTCAGGAATAGCATGGTACCCACAAAGGTACACACAAGTTTTGTGTCCATGTTCACCATCAATCTTAATAATACATTCTATTTACACTATTGACTATTTTGCCACCCCAGTCATGCTGTTTGAGTATAATTGAACATGCTGTCCACGTCCTTTGCCAGCTTGCAGTTTCAGGTCACATGCCTTTATTCATCTCTGTGGCTCAGATTAACACATGTACGAAGACTGAGGAGGCAAAATGGAAGCTAAGCCGCACAATTTTAGTTTATAGCAGTGGTACTTAACCTGTGGCCAGCGACACGATTCCAGGGGGCCGCAGGTATCAAGTTCCTAGGTCAAGCTTTCTCTCACTATGGAAGGCACTGGGATTGGCTGGGCATAGAAACAACTGTTCTTTCACAGTACATTAAAATTGTGAGTGACAGCGGAGGGGCAGCAAGAGTAAAATAAAATCAGGCCAATCACCATTCAGCCTAATTGTAAGCTGCATCGTGATCAGTCTAATTTCATGATCCTGTCTCAGCTTCCCTTGCCATGCAGATATTCCCTTGTGTGTGTAATGGCCAAAATGGCAATAGTCTTTGGGCCCAGTTTATGTTGATGCATCTGTTTCATCCTCCACATCTGGCCACATCTCACACACATGTAGAAAACTGTGCCTCTTAAGTGTAGAGCAGTTTAGGGCCTTGGCTGGCAGGAAGGCATTTTCCATTTCAAAAGGTGTGTCTCTCGGGGGGCGTGGCCTGGATGGCGGCCTGAGTAGACGTTTGGGTCAGAGGCTCCCCGTCCTAACCCCCCTTGGCGCCCCTTTCTATCCCTGATTGACCCCCCCCCCCCAAGCACTTGAAGCCTGGCTGCCTTAACGGGGTGTTCCGTGCTTGGCCCGGTGTGACCAGAAGTCGGCCGGTGGGACTCCCGGACACCCTCCAATCCGTGGGAGACTCGCCCGGACAGGGAAGAAGGGAAATGGCGGCCAGTGCTGCCAAGTTCTAGCGGCTGACCGGATCCCCTGCCGCAGACCACCCGCGATCTTCGCCCGCTGGATTAAAGGCAGGGGCGAGTGTGGACGGCGGGCGAAGCGAGCGGCCACCGCCGCGACACCCGCAGCTGTTGGAGAAGGAGCCGGCTCGGTGCAGCAGAACTCGAGGCCCCGGCTTCGGGCCTGCACGGGAACCGCTGCGCGAGCCCACAAGCACCTAGGAGGGCGGAGGACTGCGGAAACCAGGCCCGGGCAGCACAGAGGAGGGCAGGTCGAGCTGCGGCCCCCCAGGGCCCTCATAAAGGTGAAGAGATCGGCGCAAGGCTGGTGGGAGCTGACAGCTCGGGGGCATAATCGAGCCCCCGGCGTAGGGCCTAGTGGGGCTTACCAACCACATGTAGGATACTTGTAAAGCACACAGCTGCCCATCACCGGGGTGTCCCGGCGCTGTATAACGCTGTGGAACCCTTCCTGGCTCTCCCTGTGAGATGCCCTTCCTGGGCACCCCCATGGTGAAGCCAGGCATCCCAGTGTTGTAGGGGCCATTGTGGAGATTAAGCAAGCTATTGCCCAGAGTTGCAGCGTGGGACCCCATGATTAGAGGAGGCGCCGAGGCGAGAATTATCGAGTCCGCAGACAAATGAGCCTAAGACCCTGCCGCGTCGGGAATTGAACCCTCGTCCCGGGCCAGACCTCTGCATCAGGGTCTGCCGCTCTAACCATTGAGCCACACTCCTCCACATAACCTCAGCGCGGGCATAGGCAGCGCAGAGCAGGGGAGACATAACCACCAGCATGCCCTGGGACACAAATGACTGCGCTGAGGCACAGGGGGCCACAGACAGCGGGGCCCCAACGGGACAACCACCAGTCGCCCACTGGGATGGAGGGGGGGGCGCAGTGGGGGCCTACGAGGGTGGGCCTTGTGGAGCCAGGTCAGCCAACTAGGGGGATCCACAGCGAAGACGGTGGTGGGCGAAGGAGAGCCCACGCGACGAGGGCCCTCCACGGGGGTCCTGAAATCGGGGCCAAGGACCTTGCAGCAGGTCGACATCACGTGTAGAGCTCTTATCAGTAGAGGCCAAGGGGCGAAAGGCGCTCCAATCGCGCGAATCCTGGCCGGGCCCCGGCTCCCATAACTGACAGGAAGACCTACGACCGCCCCACCCGCCAGGCTAGAGGCAAGAGCAGAGCTAAGGGGACGTCTGGGGAGGGCCTGCATAAGGACTTAGGGGGGCACAATGGCGGACCAGCGTAAGAAAGGGGAACGCAGAGATGCTTGGGAAGGGCCAGACAAGGACTGAAAGAGGGCCAACCACGCCGGAGTCCACGAAATCGCAGCCTAGCCCACCCGGAGCAGAAATGCCGATCACCAAGTCCTTCCTGGAATCGCTTTTCAACTCACTCAGGGATGACTTTAAAACATTGCAACAGGATGTGGCGGGAGAGGTCAAGGAAATCAGACGAGATGTGGAGGGCCTCGGAGAACGTGTGATGGCCATCGAAGAGGCGGACCAGGCTAGGAGCGAGGAGATAGACCAACTACAACAGGAGGTCATCCGCTTTAGGGACCAACAACTGGACCTACAGGCGCATGCGGAGGACTTGGAAAACCGGTCCCATCGAAACAACATACGGGTCCGGGGTGTCCCTTTGAAGGAGGAGGGGACGGACATCACAGCCTATCTACAAGCTCTCTTTCGCGACGTCTTGGGGGAACCATCAGATTTTGAGATCAGGACTGACAGAACGCACAAAGTAGAACCCCCTAGACGCTCGAGTGCCCCTCCACCAGACATCTTGGCTTTCCTGACGGACTTCCCCCTTAAGGAAAAGATCTTCAAGGAAGCGAGACGGAAGCAGCCACTTCACTTCCGTAACTGTCCTATAGCACTATATCAGGACCTATCGGCCATTACTCTGAAGAAGCGGAAATCATTCAAGGCGGCTAAGGACTTCCTGCGAAAGGTGGAGATTCCATGCTCATGGGGCCACCCATTCAGGTTGATTTTTAAATGGAAGGGGACCTTGCAGCAACTGCGGTCACTGCAGGACACTTGCGCAGTCCTGGGCATAGAGCAACCAGAGAACCAGATGCCACTGCTACAGTCCCAGGGGAAAACCCCCGGGGATGGCAAAGAGTAAGACGACGACGATCACCCAAACTCCAATCTAATGCAGAGGCTCACGTCATCTCGCAAGAAAGGGCCACAGCCATTCGAGAAGTGGCCAAAGAAACGTCGCCAACGGAATGAGCTCCTACAGGGGGGGGGTGAACTCATTGATTCTACTATGCAGGTGCGGGGGGAGGCTGGGGGGCCACGCTGGCCGTCACATGGATACGCTCCACTAGATAACGTTACCACAGCCCTGCGATGGACTGGCAAGGCTGGGACATTGAAGTATCACAGTTGGGGTGTTGAGGGGGGGGACTGTTGCGGGGGGATTCTAAGAGAGGGGGGGCGGGGGGCTTGGGAAGGGCGGAGAGTTGCGACAAGGGGGGTGTTCAAGGGTTGAAGGGGGGGGCTCCGGTGTGGTGCAACGCGGGTAGTGCAGGGTTGGATGTCCGATCAGTGATGCCCGGAGGTAAAGGGGACTCTGCTCATGGGGCCCAGACAACTGAACCCATGCTGCAAATTGTCTCCCTTAATGTCAAAGGGCTCAACAACCCCATCAAACATAGAGCTGTCTTGTCATTCCTAGAGAACACCAGGGCGGAAGTATGCCTCTTGCAGGAAACACATCTACTACCTAAAGACTGGCACCGCATGCGTTTCAGGACGTTCCCAACACAATGCTATTCTTCCACAGCCGAGAAGAAAGCAGGGGTGGCCATTCTATTTGCACGCCATTTCAAGGGACAAGTAGGAGACAAAGTTGCGGACATCAAGGGGAGGCTCCTAGCTTATAAAATACAACTGGGAGGGTGGTCCGCGGTCGTCGGGTCAATTTATGCACCCAACACTAAACAAGAACCCTTTCTCATAGGGGCAGTGGCGGATAGTTGTCCCATGACATCAGTTCAACGATAGTGGGGGGGGGACATTAACCTGGTGATGGACTCCACAAAAGACAGGTCAGGCCATAGGTTTGGTGATACAGGGGCGATATCTAAGGAAGGGGAGCAATGGTTGGAGAGCAGAGGGTTTGTGGATCTTTGGAGGAAGACACACCCCGCTACCCTGGGATACACCTTCTACTCACACGTACACCACACATACGCGCGCTTGGACCATTTTCTGGGGTCCTCGGAAGTGGCAGCCCTGACCACAGACAAGGAAGTCATACCTGCAGCACTCGCAGACCACGACGCAATCGCAATACACATACGGGTCCCTAGAACCAAGACACGGAGGGGCAGATGGAGCCTTAGGGAAACTCTTTTGTAGCGAAAGGGGGTCACACAGCAGCTCAGCACAAGCATCATGGATTATTTAGCCACAAACGATACGGCAGACGTTACACTGACAGAATTGTGGGGGGCTTTGAAGGCGGTCGTGTGCGGAGAACTGATCGCAATAGCGGCAGCTGGAGCTAGGGAACGCCGAGATAAAAGACAGATGCTGTCCTACCAAGTGCTCGAACTGGAGAGGGTCCATTGCAGAACAGGGGCCCCCAGGATATGGCGCAAGTTTAAAGCGGCAAGGGCCCAGCTAGCAAGCCTTGATTTAGTCAGAGCGGAATATGCGGCGCTGAGATTGCTCCATGCATATTATGTGGGCGGAGACAGAACGGGCCGCCTGCGCGCCAGTAAACTCAAGGCTAAGGTCCTACAATCCAAGATCACGGCCATCCAGGACAGCGACAGGCGTGAGCTGCGAGAAGATAAGCAGATCGCTGAATCGTTTCGGGCATTTTATGCATCGCTATACGTGGCGGAGCCTCACCCAGACGAGGGGGAAGCAGACTTATACTTGCGAACGTCGAAGGTCACACCCCTTAACGACGCAAACGCGCATTCCCTAGATGCACCGATCAGAACGGACGAGGTAATCACAGCAATAGCATGCCTCAAGCCACTAAAGGCGCCAGGCCCGGACGGCTATTCGGCGGGTTTCTATAAAACATTTTGCCATCTGCTAGCCCCAGTGCTGACTAGATTATTTAACTCTTTTCAGGGCCCAGGCTCCATCCCGCGTGACATGCTAGAGGCTGACGTCATTGTTCTGCCGAAATTGGGGAAAGACAAGACCAACTGCGCAGCATACAGACCCATATCACTCCTTAATCTGGACCTGAAGCTGTTCACAGGCATACTGGCCGCAAGGCTGGGCCCTGCCTGCCGGGCGTCATTGAGCCCGACCAAGCGGGATTTATCCCGAATAGGCAATGTGCGGACAACACAAAACGTCTGCTGCATGTTATTGATAAGACCCACTTAAATGACGCGGACGCGGCCCTCGTCTCCGTCGACGTGGAAAAGGCATTTGACCGGGTTGACTGGGGATACCTGGACTCCACCCTGGCGCACTTTGGGGTGGGAGAACGCTTCCGTACCTGGGTTGCCAGCTGCTACGCTGTCCCACAAGCGGTCATTCGGGTTAAAGGGGTGTGTTCCAAACCATTCGACACCCAACGTGGGACCAGACAAGGGTGCCCACTCTCCCCGTTACTGTTCGCTTTGTACATCGAGCCGTTCACACAAAGGGTCAGGGACAACCCAGCGATCACTGGAGTCACATTTGGGGGGGAAGAGGAGATCATAAGCCTTTATGCAGACAACATCCTCGCGGTTGTGGAGGACCCTGTCAAATCCATCCCAGCGTTCTTAAAAGAAATGGAGGAGTTTGGGAAAGTCTCGGGGTTTAAAATGAACATCGGGAAGTCTTTGGTACTCCCACTGGGGCGCCATGCCCGCGCGTCTAGCACACTACCCCGCGGCCTTGGGGGGCTCGCCTTAAGCTTATTGGTGCCCTACCTGGGCATATCCCTGACACCCAGCACTGTGCAGACAGTGGAACAGAACTACTCGGATCTTCTAGGTCGGCTCCTAGGCGACCGGGCGAAATGGCGCCAGCACTCACTATTGTGGTTGGGGCGAGTGGCGGCGGTAAAAATGTCCTTGCTGCCGAGGGTCCTGTATTTATTTCAGACACTGCCAGTCACACCCCCAATGGGGCCTGCTCAAAAAGCTACAGGATGCCATCCCTCAGTTTATCTGGGCTGGGAAGCGACCACGGCTACGTAGAGACCTCACCGGACAGGCTACGTTGGCCGGCGGACTGGGTGTCCCAGACCAACAGAGATATTTTCAGGCTGAGCAACTCAGATATCTACTGGAATGGCACCGTCTCGAATCTGAAAAGAGGTGGCTGTTCCAGGACCACGCAATGGCCCAAATGCCACTATGGAGAGTCCCTTTCCTGAGGCGTCAAGACCGCCCGGCATACATGAAGAAATCTCCTATCACGCGCACTATTTTGCAGGTGTGGAACAGGGTGGCCGTGTCCAGGGGCCTCACCACGTATCCTTCACCGATGACACCTTTGTCCGACAACCCGGCGTTTGAGCCGGGCACGGTCCAGGGCTCCTTCCCTCACTGGAGGTCTTCGGATTGCAGGTCAGCCGGTCACCTGTTTGGCCTTGAAAGATTTATGCCGCTGCAAACCCTACAGGAGACATATGCACTCCCACGGCTCCCACGCTTCCAATATTTTCAAATCCGTCACTGGCTAACGGGCAGGGATGTGTTACCGCGGGTCAGTAGGCAACTCACACCTTTTGAAAAATGGCTTCACACCAAGAAGACAGACAAACAAGCAATAACAGACCTGTATAAAATGTTATGCCCGCCGCTTCCCGCCTCACGTTCAGCTGGTCAAAAAAGATGGAAACGGGAACTAGGTCGATCCCTTACCGAAAAGGAGTGGCAAGATGTTTATTACAGGGCCCACCATACCGTGAGGAACGTGGCTAGCAAGGAATCGGCGGTCAAGGTAGCTTACTATTGGCACTTGACGCCAGCACGGCTTCACCAAAGTAACCCTCGCCGTGATCCTCAGTGCTGGAGGGGCTGCGGACATATAGGCACATTGACCCACATACTTTGGGATTGCACAGAGGTACAGGAATTTTGGGAGCAAGTACTAAGGGACATAGATGAATATTTTGACACAGAAATACCTCTTTTCCCAGCTTATACACTGCTGAGCCTGCCCAACAAAATCACCTTTCCGCTCAAATCCCACAGGGGTAAACAAATGGGGCTGGCGATGGGGGCAGCGACACAACATATTCTTTTGTTATGGGGCACCACAGGGAAACCCACACACATGGGGTGGCTGCACAGGCTTTGGTACACTATGGGCATGGAAAGGATACAGGCCACCCTCACCCAGACACAAGACACATTCCTTGACACCTGGCAGCCCCTAGTAGACCTTCTATCCGAGGAATTAAATGAGTTAACCTGCCCTAAATACCTCAAGGTTCTCCGCCTCGCTGACGATTTTCACAGACCAGCTGCCTCATCCACCTAGAGCTTTTAGAGTCACTGACGATCACAATGTCCATCAGCGCGCTGCCCACACCGGAGGGAAGGATCCAGGGGGGAGGTGGGGGGGGACGGGGGGAGGGCTACTGTTCAGTTGGGGTTGTCCGAGGCTTTGTCACACGGCACCAAGCCCACGCCTGCTCGCATGGACACATCTTCTGCTCCCGTTCGCACTTTGATTAGCCGAGAGGCGGGGATTGGAGACCAGGGGTGTTCCCCGAGAATTGCACTGCCTGCCATGTTTTGCGTTTTATTTCTTGAAATGCAATAAAAATGATTTAAACCAAAAGGTGTGTCTCATTGATCCTCCTCTGGAGGCTGCTCAATGTAAGTGTTTATATATCTGTGTTTACTGTCTGGCGGCTATTAAAATATATAGCTCCAAAGAACTGTTTGTGCAACAGATTACAAACACTTAACAGTTTGGAAGATATTTACTGTAGAACTACGGGTGGGCGAGAAACATGTAATGTAGTCTGTATCTCTTGTGGAACGCGCCCAAAATGAAATGTGGATTCTGCCTGTCACTCAAAGTCTAATCTCATACTCCAAGAACTAATCACAAAACAGTAATCTTTGGAAGCAGAGATTCCAATTTATTGGTTGATTTATATAAAGTGGGGAAATGGGATCAATCCCTGCCGACTTGAGTGATCCTAGGCTAATGCTTTTCATGGTGTACCCCGTACAAAAAAAACTGTTGTGTGTTTCATTTATTAGCCCAAAAAGGTGATTCATTCATACATGACACTGTCTTTCCTCTTACGTCAGGAATAGCATGGTCACCTGGGTGGGGGCAGGAATATTTCTCACTTCATGTTTAAAAACTACCACTTTTGATAAATACTTTTCAAACATTTGATATATTAAGGTATAACACTTTGCTTTCTATATATTACACTAGGTGAGTTCCATATCCCAGTATATAGGATTATACCTGGTACCAAACATGAGCACCAAAATCCTTGTTTCCGGTCCAAGGAGGACCTGGCCTGGCAGTTCAGGGATGCTTGTTTAAGGTCCAGGGAGGACCTGGCCTGGCAGTTCAGGGATGCTTGTTTCCGATCTAGAGAGGAACTGGCTTGGCAGTTCGGGCTGGACTGTTCCCATGAGGCACAGGGTCAAGACTTATTTGCATATGACTGGGTCCAAACTGGGGTGGCAAAGTGAGCTAAAGAACGATGATGGATTCAATCCAGATCTGTGACTGGGGGTGAGTGTCTGAAAAGGTTTAGCACTCCGTCCATCATCTCCTTGTGTTTTCTTTGCTTGCCCTAAGTTGGCATGGTATGCCCAGTCGTGGGTCCCTTGCTCACTTTGCCACTGGATTCAAGTTAGCCTGGCTGATGAGGGGTGTTACCCCAAAACCGGTCCTAGGATGCTTGTTTATGGTCCAGGGAGGACCTGGCTTGGCAGTTCTTGCAGGACTGTTCCCATGAGGCACAGGGTCAAGACTGATTTGCATATGGCTGGGTCCAGACTGGGGTGGTGAAGTGAGCTAAAGAACAATGATGGATTCAACCCAGATTTGTGACTGGGGCTGAGTGTCTGAAAATTTCAGTACTCCGTCCATCATTTCCTTGTGTTTCCAAAATCCTCCAGGGTACTAATAATTGAGGCGTTAGCATTCCTAGAATCCAGGGTTAGCTTTGACACAGTTCCACATCCATATTTACAAAATCATACTTGCCTACTCAGATGGAGGTATCTAGAGTTATAAGTTCTAGTGGTAGCAATGTCATTCTAATGGGTTGTATGACAGAAGCACAAATTGTTTTACCACACGTGTCCCTCCTACTGAGCCCAACCACGAATGCGTATTAAAAACGCATACCTTTACCATGTATGCCTTTACCACATAATTTTGTGGTATAGGCATGAATGGTAAAGGTGTATTTGTGGCTAAGGTTGCCACTACCCCGCCTTCCCCCCAACCACTCCACTACCGCTGCTTCCGTGCTGTCCCTTATACTACCTCAACTCCTTCCACTGCCCTAAACCCTACCTCGACCCCCAACACTAAACATTAACCCAACTACTCATTCCCCTCCCACTGCCCTAAGGCCTAAAACCCTGCACCCTAACTAACACTACCCGTACTGTCCCTTAAACTACCCCAACCCCTTCCACTGCCATAAAACCTACCCTGACCCCCAACACTAAAATCTACACCAGCTACCCATTCCCCTCTGATTGCTTTAAGGCCAAAAGCCCTACACTAATCCTCTCGGTTCCTTAAACTACCCCAACCTCTTCTACTTCTCTAAAACCTACCCAACCCCCTGTCCTAAAAACAAACCCACCTACAAATTCCCCTCCGACAGTCCTAAGGCCTAAAACCCTGCACTCTAACTTACACTACCCCGCCCCCTGCACTGTCCCTTATACTACCCCAATCCCTTCCACTGCCCTAAAACCTACCCCAACCCTCAGCCCTAAAAACTACCCAAACTACCCATTACTCCCCCACTGCCCCAAGGCCTAAAATCCTACACTACCCTGCCCCCATGCTGTCCCTTAAACTATCCCAACCCCTTCCACTGCCTTAAAACCTACCCTACCCCTGCCCAAAAAACTAACCCAACTACCCATTCCCCTCCCACTTCCCTAAGGCCTAAAAAATGCACCCTAACTTAGACTACCTCCACCCACTGCTCCCCCTGCGCTGTCCCTTAAACTACCCTAACCTCTTCCACTGTCCTAAAACCGACTCCGACCCCCTCTCAGCACTAGAAAGAAAAAACTCAGCCACACTTACTTCACCGCAGTGTATTTCTGCTTCCGTCTTCCAGCAGCTAGACCGCAAACTGCCTTAACCACACAGATACATGGTTGAGGTATATGCGTGGTTAAGGCAAGCGTGATAGAGCTTGCGTAGTTGGAACACACGTGGTTCAGAATGTGGTGTTCTGACTGTTTCCCATTCAAATGACGGAGCGAATAGATGTGAATACGAATTTTATTTATTGGGAGTTCAAGCACAATGAGCGATAGCGACATCAAACGTACAATATTATTTTATGATTTCCTTTTTCACCATGGGGTTTGGTCAAATTATTCAAGGTCATGGATGCTCCTGTAAATCCTAGAGATTCTTCATAGGGCACCCAAGACCATCCTGGTTGATGCTACATGCCAGGCACACTGCCCGCCAACGAAGCTGGCAAATCGGATGGGAGGTTGCTTTCCATGTCTTGGTGTGACAGGTAAGTGACCCTTCTTAGACCCTGAACAGCTACAATTCCTGAAAGAATGTTATGATAGTTTTTCAAATACATGTATGTCTGCATAAATCTTAGGTGTGCGTGAAATACTGGAGGGTCCTTTAAAAGTTGATTTTGAGGGAGTAGCTTTCAGTCAGAGTTTTAGATCAATTTAGTGTGAGTGATGTTCTTGACAGATATCATAAGCGATCAGGTGGTGAACCTTCCTCACTCTGAGAGCCAGAAAAAAAGAGGGTTATTTATTTATTTTACACCCAAGGCTTGGGCAGGACCCAACCAAAAGCCAGACAAGGGGGATGGGTGGCTGCCTTTCTCCATGTCATCATGGGCACTGTGTCCCATATAGGCTCCCATGAAAATCTAATGTATACTGGATGATGTAGCCTAATTTGCCTTTTTGGGAACAAATACGACTAACACATACGATAGCACACAATTTGTAGATAAAAAGTTCTATGCTGGAAACTGCTTAACAGCGGAGGAGAATGCACCTTTTTTCTTATGAACTTTTGGAGGGTCTTAGTTATTTCCTCCACCAGTAGGTTCATCTGACCTGTGGTCTGCTCAGTGGGCTGGCGTTTTTACTTTTTCCACACTTGGCAAGACGTTAGTGGCACCCCCGGCAGGTATGCATGCCCTATCCACTGAACATGTTGTTAGATTCTATTTGTTCTTCCCCTACTTATAACATGGAGTGCATAGTCTGAAGAATGGTTAGGCTGCCGCTTCTATTACTTGCCCACATGGGTTGAAGTTCTTTATTTATTTTAATCAACTACTTTGTATGTGTGACCACCATTGGCTTAACATGCTCACCTCAGTCCAAACAATGGGTGGGTGCAAAGGTTTAACAGCACCAGCCTGCCTATTCACAGGCTAAAGTACTCCTACTTGGTAACAGTAAGTCAAACACAAATCGTACAGAGCTCAGTGCGCCTCTTTCTGGAAGAAGGGACCCTGCCCTCTCTCCAATCCACATAAGGGAAATATCCAAAGCAAGGAGGCTGACGTTCTATTCTGTTCTCCAGGATTTGTAGGGCGCGTGGCTACCTGAAATTGGGCTTCCCAGCACTATTGCATTGGTTGGAGTGAGTGAGTTAAAAACGCTAAAAGATTTAAGATTTAGGGGAAAAGATAGTGAGAGAGCGCAAACTGAACAAAATGTATGAGTGCAATAGAATTATTAGTAGTACGCACAATTCATAAAGAGAAATGCTATGAGTGCTGAAAATATATTCATATATATACCTTGAAATGTGTAGTTAATTTAGAGATTTCATATAGAAGTGGAACTAATGCAACATGTGTGAAAATGTATACTCTTATTAGAAGTGTTTAATCAGGATCCATGTTATGTAGCTGCTAATGGGAGAAATCACGCTGTAAGGCATGAAAGGGAACGGGCCTTATGGCTAGGCCAGAAGGGTTCAGAAACGAAGATTGCTTTTCATATACATGGATTGCACTAATGTTACACTGATTTGTTTATTCATTAGATTTATATTCCATAGATGTGTTTTCTTATTATGCTAAGAGAAAGAAGCTAACATGTTATTCTAGTTAACTTGCGAAAGGGTTGTAGGCCTGAAATGATGAAAGGATTTTTGATTTGCACGTACTGGTACAGGCCGAACTGTGTCAGGGGAAAATGTTGCAAGCTTCTGTTAGAAGTCTATGAGAATGAAGATTCAGCTACGGATGTCTGTCTGCAAATGTGAGGGGGATCCAATTAATAATTGGATGAATAGAGTTTTGTTCATAGATTGGTGCAGACACGGAGGAGGGTTCAGGAATGTTTTAGGGGGTATCGGCGGGCCGGAGAAGAGTCTGAGAAGCAAGGTCAACGCTAACGCACGAGGCCCAAAAGAAGAACATCATGGAAAAAGCCAGGAGAGACACCACGTGAGGGGCGTCTCACAAGGGGCGTCTCAAATGTTGTTGTGTTTTGTATTAGGGTCAGCACCCCGGGGTGGAGTTAGAGCAGATGCCTGAGGACCCTTTAGAGAGCGGATGGGTAGGCAGAGAGGGGTCATGACTGGCGATTATAGGTTTTCATCTAGAGACTAAGTGTGGGTGATCTCCTTAGGGAGTCATTCACAGCTGACACCTTTGGTAGGTTGGGATTCTGTTAAGTAGGGATACTATCCAGAGCAGGGTAGGGACAGCCTAACCTGAACCTTTCACTCCTGCTGTAAATGACGGAGAGATCACAATACGTGTCTATGCTTGCAGCCCTTTTGATTTTAGAACTTGTGCTCGTAGTGTTCTTTGCTCGCTTAAGAGCTTTTCGGGAGCACATGTATGTAGTGGTGCCCGTATATCTTTTGAATCTCATTCTGAGATGCCTGTACTTGCAGTTAACCTTAATCTTGTAATAAATCTTTAAAAGCTAGAAGTAGTTTGTGGTTTTTCTGAGTTGAGTCCATCATTAGCAAAGTTAACCTGGTATTGGATGCACTTTCTTTCCTCAAAGACAGGCAATAAAGGTTCAGTTGACCAGAACGGGGTTTAGATCTAGAGTGATAAGATAGAGATCTACAATCTCGCCCTCGCAGTTGGTAGCTATAGAGGATGGTTGCCTTCTTGAGGAAGGTGATCTAGGCCAGGTTAGATTACCCCAAGGCCCCTAGAGATCGATGATCGGAAAAACCGCCCGCAGGAGAAGGTCCGGATGACGTGAGACAGAAAAGCAGCAGTATCGGTCGAGAGTGAGTATAAAGGGTCATGCGTGTTAGATTGCGGTGTTTTGTGTTGTATCTATGTTGTAATGTCTGGCGGAGTTGAATGCCTGTAGAGTGACTGTGGAACAGGTTGTGAGCGCGCGCAACCGGTGAAAATCTTAAGTTCAAAGAGAGCTTAAGTGGTTCGGGTGTATCGGACATCCAGAGTAATTGTCAACCAGTGTGAAGGGGGTCATGAGGTACCATTGATCGCCCGCAGGACCGTGATAGGGGGAACGTAAGAGTGAGTGCGTGAGTAACGGACGCTGGTCGGAAGTTACTGTGTGTAAGCAACCTATCAGAGAGACGGATGACATTTCGTCAGTTGGGGTGACAATTACAGATAGACTGTGGACGTACAGTCAAGGAAAGTGACGGCTTGGTCGGAAGTAGTCATTTTTCGGTGTATGAATGGGACGCATGTGTGACCGGGAGACGAGCTGAGAAAGGAGGGGTGCTGCTGCGAAGCGGAGGCGAGTGACGTCAGAAAGTGCCGCGCTGGGATTGGCCGGCCAGAGCAAGACCGCGCTGTGATAGGCCAGTTAGCAAAGCCGCGCTAGGATTGGTGGATTGTCATCAGGAAGTAAACAGTATAGAGAGGTCGGAAATTGTACGATTAATCATGAAATGTTTTAAATGGTTAAGAGCGGCGTTTAAAAGAGAGAGACGGAGATCTTATGATGGGGAAGAAGCCCCGCCGGAGGGTACACCGGCTTATTATATGGCAGCAAATGTTGGGCTACACACGATAATGTGGATTTCAGAGTGGAGTAAAATTACGGAAGGAAATGAGGAACTAACGTTCCCAAAGTACGGGACGTTCAGATTAGAGGTGCTACACCGATTAAAAGCAGTCATGACCTCAATGAGACCTATGCCTAGACCGACCCAGTTTGAAGCTCTCAATGCATGGATTAGGGCAGCGCACGAGAGGAACCTGAATAGACAACAAGAAAGGGTGAAATGATCGGTAAGAGCAGTGCAGGATGCCAAATGGGATGCGGATGCAAAAAGATGGAGAGTACATAACATTGAAGTTAATAAACTGTACCCAGTATTAGAGGTGGCAGGAAACAAGAGCCCATTCGAGGAAGAGAGCGAGACAGAAGATAGCCTGATAAATAGGTTATTGACAGATAGGCCACCCCCGTATAACAATGAGACAGGAAATGTCGAGGCATGCAAAGAAGGGGGGCCTGGAAAAGGGGAGTATGGACCGCTTCCCACTACAGATTGGGATCCCACTGCAAGCAAAGAATTGCTTCAATCTAGTCCGGTGCAGAGGGTAGTCGGAAGGTTTGTGGTACAAAGGGTGCCAGAAACGGAGTGTGCCACCTCCTACGCACTGCCATATGCCCTGCAAGTACCTGTTACCATAGGTCCTATAGTATCGATCTACGACCCAGGGAGAGAAAAGGGGGAGGAACAGGTACGAATGGACAGGGAGAGAGCAGAAATGAGAAGGAGGAACGATGTAATCCATTCCCCAAGTCAGCTGACAAGACCGAGAGATTGGAGCACCCCAGTTCATACAGCAGTAGATCCAATAGGGGATCCGGGGGGCCCTAGATGGCCGGAGGATCTGAGGGGATCAGGACGGAAATCCTTCCAGGAGCTAAGTGAGTACATGAAGAAATGGGATGAGGCAGTGGAGGCTCACAAGAGCATCATAGCAGCGGAAGCTGGAAGGGAAAGCCAGGATAGCAGGACCCGGACTCACTGTGGGGCTGACGAAAGCAGTCCAGAGTGGGACGGGAAGGGTCAGGACAGTAGAGGAGACCCTTGCCCTACCAGGAGAAGAGGGAGACCAGACCTGGAAAACAGGAGCCCCGAGTGTGGGGGGGTGTCTCGCCCAATTCACAGCGAAGGAGATAGGAGAACGCAGGAGTACAGGAACAGTTTTAAGTGTACCCACTATGAGTCTGACAATAGTGGGCAGAATGAGAGTTGCGAGAGGCCTCGCCATAACCCCTGCGACTACGGACAGGAACGCAGTCCTGGGGAGATGGGGAGCCGAGAAGGAACCTACCGAATCTTGAGTGACACTAGGCAACGGGAAAATAGCGACAGAAGGAAGAACAGCAGGGAATCCAATCAGGGAACAAGAGAAGGCAGAGAGAATGAGATTGGGGGAAACAGGCCCGTGTTTCACCATCTTCCAAGGCAGGATGGTCGAGCATGGGACTTAGAGAGATGGGAACAAGGGAGGACACTCCTTAACTCCCCTGAGCCCAAGCGTAGGACTCGGAGTTGGGATGGTAGAGAGACCAGTGAACCCCTTAAGAAAGAGATATTGCGAGCCGAGATAAAAGCCAAGAGACTTGATGTCGCCAGCCTAAAATCAGATCTGGATGACATGGTGGATGGTACCTTGCCTCTAGAGAGAATGGAGATGTATGAACAGGATGAGATACTGTTCATGGCAAAGGACATCACTCGGAAAGCGAGAGCGGCACATGAGAAATTAGTCGAACTAGCAGGAAAATATATGGTAGACCTGTCAAGGACCAAAGCATTACAGGGTAACCATAGACTCCATTATTCCGATCAGGACCTAGATGAGAGAAGAACAATAGGATTAAAAACACACATAAGGGAACTGATCACGGGAATAAGGACATGAGAGCGCTTCATAAATGGGAAGAAAGGTGGTCCAAGAAAGGGACCGTCAGGAGAAGCACGCTTGGGATGACCCCGGAGGGAGGACTGCAGAGAGTAGAAGCATACCCTTTGCGTGAGGTTGCAAACGGGAATTATGTGCATGTGCCATGGAGTAGAGGAGACTTGGCAGCTTTTACCAACTCCTTTCCTAAATTGAGGGAGAACCCAGTCGAGTGGTATAAACAGGTGGAGAGGTTCGTAAAAATGGTACACAGTCAAAATATCGAGTAGGAAATATCGACCTACCATAATATCGAGTCTGAAATATCGAAGGTGCATAATATCGAAGGCAAGAATATCGTTGGACAGAATATCGACCCAAGGTAAGTAATATCGAAATACTTAATATCGATGTAAGTAATATCGAAGTTAGTAATATCGATAGCATATATATCGATGTTACTAATTTCGATGACACTAATATCGATATTTGTATTATTGTATAGTTTTTTATTATGTATGTGTTATATGTTTAATTGAAGTATTTAAAATAATTACTATTATATGTGTATAAATGTTATATAATAATAAATACATTTATAAGTAAATTTTATGTTTTTGTACCGGAGCGGGTTGTGGGTTTATAGGGGAATAGGGTGGGAAGTAATTTAATTATGGTAAATTGATTAGTAATTAGTAGGATTTATTAATAAATTATAATTAATTGGTAATTATGTGAAAATAATAGGAAAATAATTTTAATTAATTTATTAATTGATATATATGTTCTGTAGCGGGTTGTGGGTTTATAGGGGAATAGGGTGGGAAGTAATTTAATTAGTTGATTAATAGTTAGTATGATTAATTAATTAATTATAATTAATTGCTAATTAATATTGATGATTAATTGGGGAAAAAATTTATTGATTAATTGATATATATTTTCTGTAGCCGGATGTGGGTTTATAGGGGAATGGGGTGGGGAGTAATTTAATAATAATTAATTAATTAATATATGTTTTTTAAAATTTATATTTAATTTATTGGGAAATAATTAATATTAATTAGTTAATTAATTATTATAATTTTGTACATATTTAAAATTATTAATTAATTGGTAATTAAATAATATTAATTAGTTACATTAATTAGAGTAATTTATTTATATATAATTTTTAGTTACTGTTAATTAATTAATTGGGGAAAAATAATATTAATTATTAAATTATATTAATTACAGCTAATGTGCTAATATATTTACTTTATTTGTTATTGTTCATTAATAATTAATTGCTAATTAAATTATATTAATTAAGTTTGGGTAAAGGAGTATTTTTAGTGTTCAGGGTCAGTTTTGGGTTTTTGGGTAAAGGGGTATTTTTAGTGTTCAGGGTCAGTTTTCAGTTTTTGGGTAAAGGGGTATTTTTAGTGTTCAGGGTCAGTTTTCAGTTCTTGGGTAAAGGGGTATTTTTAGGGTTCAGGGTCAGTTTTCAGTTCTTGGGTAAAGGGGTATTTTTAGGGTTCTGGGTCAGTTTTCAGTTTTTGGGTAAAGGGGTATTTTGAGGGTTTAGGGTCAGTTTTCAGTTTTTGGGTAAAGGGTTATTTTTAGGGTTCAGGGTCAGTTTTCAGTTTTTGGGTAAAGGGATATTTTTAGGGTTCAGGGTCAGTTTTCAGTTCTTGGGTAAAGGGGTATTTTTTGGGTTCAGGGTCAGTTTTCAGTTTTTGGGTAAAGGGGTATTTTTTGGGTTCAGGGTCACTTTTCAGTTTTTGGGTAAAGGGGTATTTTTAGGGTTCAGGGTCAGTTTTCAGTTCTTGGGTAAAGGGGTATTTTTAGGGTTCAGGGTCAGTTTTCAGTTCTTGGGTAAAGGGGTATTTTTAGGGTTCAGGGTCAGTTTTCAGTTCTTGGGTAAAGGGGTATTTTTAGGGTTCAGGGTCAGTTTTCAGTTTTTGGGTAAAGGGGTATTTTTAGGGTTCTGGGTCAGTTTTCAGTTTTTGGGTAAAGGGGTATTTTTAGGGTTCAGGGTCAGTTTTCAGTTCTTGGGTAAAGGGGTATTTTTAGGGTTCAGGGTCAGTTTTCAGTTCTTGGGTAAAGGGGTATTTTTTGGGTTCAGGGTCAGTTTTCAGTTTTTGGGTAAAGGGGTATTTTTTGGGTTCAGGGTCAGTTTTTAGTTTTTGGGTAAAGGGGTATTTTTAGGGTTCAGGGTCAGTTTCAGTTCTTGGGTAAAGGGGTGTTTTTTGAGTTCAGGGTCAGTTTTCCCTACTGTTGCACTCTCTGGAGTAGGAATAGAAATTTTTACCCTTACGCTATCCAACGTTTTATTTAATTAATTGTTAAAATATCAAATGTTTTTTTTATTTTTTATATTACTTACATTTTATTTATGTTACTCTTTTATGTTTGTAAATGTGTTAGTAAATTAGAATATATTTCATTAATTTATAAATTCGTAAAATAATTATTAATACTTATTGTTCAGTGCATATATATTACATATTTACTGTATATATTTAATTAATGTATTCTTAATATATATGTATTATTTATTACTTTGAAACATTATTAGATACTTTTAAATATGTTTATTTTATTTATTAGTCTTATAGACTTAATTTTACATTTATATATTAAAAAAAAAACGATATTTTTAACATCGATATTTTTGACATCGATATTTTTTTTTCGATATTTTTGTACTTACCATGTTGTAGATAGGATGTCGATATTTTTGCCCTCGATATTGTTGACTCGATATTCTTGTAGGTCGATATTTTTGTAGTCGAAATTCTGTCAGTGATTCCGTAAAAATCTCCAAGGTACTGTGGATAGATCTGAATACACTGTTTGACATAGTGGTACCAGGAGACCCGTGGACCACATGTAAGGTTAGTGCCGAGAGGCCCACAGCGGAACCAGAGAGAGATCCACGGACCAATGGGCCGTCCGAGACAGTAATGGTAAAATACGAGAGAGTGATAACTTGGCTGAAAGACAAGGTGCCCATGCAAGACATAGATTGGGTCAAAATAGATCAAACTAGGCAGGAACCCAAGGAGACGGTTCATGAATATTATGAGAGATTGCTGAAGGCGTTCAAACAATATAGCGGGTTGGATGTAATGGACCCGAAAGACATAGGGCAGTTTGTGTCCAAGTTTGTCTTGGGTTTGAGACCGGATATTAGTTTAATGATTCAGTAACACTTGATTTGTTGGCAAAATAAACCTTTGGATGAAATTCTGAGATATGCTAGGTACTGTTGTGATGAGATAGACTCAAAGGCAAAGAAGCTAAAGGAAAAAACTGATGGTGGTGCAGATGCAGTCAGCTGGCAAGGGTGGACAACAACAACAGCAGCAGGGGACAGGGACAGGGGGTAAGAATAAGCATGGGCGAATTTTGCGAATCTCGCGTTCGCGAATTTTGCGGATTTGCGAACTCGCAATCCGCAAAATCCGCGAATTCTCGCGAATTTGCGGATTTTTTTTTGTGTGTTTGCGCGGGTTTCTGCCAGTTCGCGAGGGTTTTGTACAATGTCGCAAATTGCGAACTTACCTGTCGGGTCGCAAGTTTCGCGAACTTGTTGTTTCTACGTGTCCAGCCTGTTTGGGACACTCTTCTTCATCACTGCCACTCTCTGTCACCACTGCCACTCTCTGACTACTCATGCCACCCTCTGGCCCACCCATGCCACCCTCTGTTTCATCACAGCACCCTCTGGTTGTCCAGTCAGTGTACATTATTGTGGCAACGCAAGCACACCTTCCCTGCCTCAAGTGACCTGAATTAATTTGGGGCTGATTAATGTGTCACAGAATATTTTTTTAGCTGGCACCTGCTTCCTTAGTGCTTCCTGATTAGTGAACTTTTGCACTTGCTAAGTGCTTTCATTGTTGCAAAATTAGTTACAACACCTGCCCTGCCCCAACTGACAATAATGAATTAGGGGCTGATTAATGGATTTGAACTGCCAGCCTGGCTCCTGCTTGTCTCCCTTAGCTGTAATTCAGGACCTTTGTGGCATATGTGTAACTATTCTGAGGTTCAGAGCAGGGTCACATAATAGTTGCAACTGGCAACTGAACTCTGGAGGGGCCCCTCAGGAAGCACTACAGGAAATGGCTACTAATGATGAGCCTGAACTTTTGAACCTGGTAAGTAGTTACTTTCAGTTTTGCTAAGATCGTATTTCTGCAATTTTGCACTTATTCGCGGGGCGCGAACTCACGCAAACTCACGCGAACAGTGCGAGCAGTGCGAGCAAAATCCGCTGCTCGCGGATTTGCGGATTTTGCGGGAGATTCGCGAATCTCGCGGATTGCGAATTTCCCGAAAATCTGCAAAATCCGCGAGCGAAACGGATTTTCCGCCCATGCTTAGGTAAGAAGCAGTATGGTCAGAACAAGGGCAATGAGGAGAACTCCACCTTCAGACCTAGGGTGGACATTGCAGCATTGAAAAAGACGACCCGGTGCCATCAGTGTAACGAGGTGGGGCATTGGAAACGCGAGTGTCCCTACAACATTGAAATTGGAGAACAAGAGGTAGAGGAGGAAGAGATTCAAAGCACTCCAGGAAAAGGGGTAACGCCGTACCAAGGGAAGATGGTCAAAGGGGGGACCCCAGCTCCGCGAGCTCAGTTCCCTCAACCACCCAGAATAGGGACAACGGGAAAAACCTATAGACAAATGCCTCTGTTTGTAGGAGGAGAGGAGTGCTATTACGTTGACCCCTTAACCGGACAGAGAGTAGAGAGAGAAGACTGTACCCTCGGGGCAGCCTTAGATGTGGATCAAAGGGGACCCTATGTTGAGGCAGAAGTGGCAGGGTGCCCCACGACATTCTTAGTGGACACAGGAGCCACCAGATCCACGATCAGATCAGCTGCAGTTCCAGGCCTGCCTATGTCTGGAGAGACCATTCAAGTGGTGGGGGTCGCAAACAGGAGAATAACGAGCTCATTGACGGAACCGGTACAGGTGAAAATAGGGAAGTACAGCGATGAGCATCAGTTTGTGGTTTGCGACTCTAGTCCGGTATGTTTATTGGGAAGAGATCTATTGTGTAAGTTAAATTGTACCATATATTGCACCCCGCAGGGAGTGGAGGTATTAACCAATGATGATGACGCAGACTTCAAAGTCGCAAATTCAAGAATATGTGTGGAGCTGTATCCCACTTTGACAGTGGATGAGCTCCCCTGGGATCTAAGGGAGACAGTGGCACCAGAAGTATGGGATTTCACTGGGGAAGAGATTGGACTAGTCAAAGGAGTGGACCCAGTGAAGATAATAGTGAAACCACACGCTGAGTTTCCAAGAACACCCCAATATAAATTGACTCCAGAAACGATTGCAGGTATAAAACCTGTGATCGAGTCCATGATTAAGCAGGGAATACTGAAAGAGATCGTGGGTAGTCCGTGTAACTCCCCGATCATGGGTTTGCAGAAACCCAACGGGAAATTCAGGATAGTGCAGGATTTTCGAAAGATTAATAACATGGTTGTCTCATGTTGTCCAGTGGTACCGAATCCATCAGTGATATTGTTTCAGATACCGTTCCAAGCCGAATGGTTCACTGTGATAGATCTTTGCCAGGCCTTCTTTTCGATCCCTCTGGACGAGGAGAGCCATTTTCTTTTCGCATTTAAGCTGGAAGGTCGCGTCCTAACATGGTGTCGTATTCCTCAGGGGTATACAGAAAGCCCATCGATCTTTAACCAGCTGTTGAAGAAAAATCTTGAAAGTCTAGTGCTGCCCCAGAAGTCAGTTCTGGTCCAGTACATAGACGACCTGCTTGTGGCGTCAGAAACGGAAGAGGCTTGCAGAGAGGACTCCATTGCTTTGCTAAATCACTTAGCTGCAAATGGGCACAAGGTGTCTCCGGGAAAATTGCAGTACTGCCTGACAGAGGTGCAGTACTTGGGGCACAGAATAGAGAAGGGGAAACGGAAGGTGTCCCCAGACAGAATAGAGGCAAGCATGAAGATGAATGCGCCCAAAACCCAGAGAGAGGTCAGGATGTTCCTAGGGATGGTGGGGTATTGCCGACAGTGGATAGCGAACTTTTCACTGAAAGCAAAACCCTTCCAAAAACTGACGCACAAGGAGGTGAGTGATCCGGTACCATGGGACAAAGACTGTTTGATGGCGTTCCTGCAGCTGAGAGAGGACCTGTGTCGTGCTCCTGCTCTGGGAATGCCTGATTATGATAAAATATTCTTGCTCTACTGCTGTGAAAGAGAGGGTTGTGCTTTGTCTGTCTTGGTCCAAATCCATGGGAATGCCCGTAGACCAGTTGCCTATTTTTCGGCTACATTAGACCCAGTAGCCGCAGCGTTGCCCGGATGTCTCAAATCCGTTGCTGCAACAGGTGTCAGTATCGAGCGTTGTGAGAATATCGTCATGGGACACCCGTTAGAGGTGTACGTGCCGCATTCTGTTGAATTGTTAATGACCAGGACCAAAACACAGCATCTGACCAATAGCAGGCTCACGCGATATGAGCAAGTCATTCTTGCTGCAGAGAACGTGACTCTCAAGAGATGCTCTGTTTTGAACCCTGCCACATTGCTGCCACTCCCAGGTGACATTGATGATGATGTATGTACAGACCATGATTGCCTTGATGTGACTGAACTATGCACCAAACCGAGACCCGACATCGTGGATGAGCCAATGACTGACCCCGATGAAATTTTCTTTGTTGATGGCTCATGTGTAAGAGACGAAGTTGGGCAGTTGAGAGCAGCTTATGCTGTTTGTACAATTACTGGAGTTGTGGAAGCCGGATGCCTGGAAGGAGTACACTCCGCTCAGGTAGCTGAAATTATTGCCTTGACGCGTGCCTGTCTGGCAAGCAACCAAATTCGAGTCACCATATACACCGACAGCCAATATGGTTTCGGGGTAGTTCATGATTACGGGCAATTGTGGTCTCAAAGAGGTTACATGACTTCTTCAGGCTCTCCCATTCGTAATGGAGAGTTTGTGCGTTTACTGTTAGAAGCTTTGCAATGTGCAGCAGGTATTGCAGTTGTAAAATGTACCGCCCACACCAGAAATATGGACTTCGTGTCACAAGGCAATAGATATGCCGACGAAGTCGCGAGATACTGTGCAGAACAAGGGTACTCTTTCACGGAGGTGGAAGTGGGTGGAATAAATGTAAGAACTGAATTAGCTATGATATTAGAAACTGTAGACACTTGGGATGAGTTAAAATGCATGCAAGAAAATGCACCCGATTTTGAAAAACAAACCTGGAGGACAGCAGGATGTGTGATAGGTGAAGCCCATTTTTGGGTTTCAGCAGATGGAAGAGCAGTATTGCCCAATGAGATGGTGAGCCCAATGGCCAGGCAGATACATGGTCCAGTACATTTAGGGAGAGATGCTATGTTGAGAGTATTCAGACAAACCTGGTACAATCCTAAGTTCAGAGTAGCAGCAGAAGCCGTGTGCCAGCGTTGTGTGACCTGTCAGCAGTTGAATGTAGGAAAAAGAACACCAGTTACATTGAGTCACATAGGGAGGTCTGGAGGTCCTTTCAATAGGATGCAGATAGATTTTATTGAAATGTCAAGGTGCAACCGCCTTCGTTATGTCCTGGTGGTTGTTTGCGTATTTTCCAGATGGGTCGAGGCATACCCTACACGCAGGTGTGACACCCTCACAGTAGCCAAGTTATTGCTTAGAGAGCTCATACCACGGTTTGGGGTACCGGCCTCTTTGGAATCAGATAGGGGAACCCATTTCAATAGTGAGCTTGTGAAGATGATTTGTGCGGCTCTGAACATAGACCAGAAATTGCATTGTAGTTACAGACCCGAAGCTTCAGGAATTGTGGAGCAGATAAACAGCACCATCAAAAATCGGATTGCCAAAATGTGTTCATCAACGTCCCTGAGCTGGCCTGATGCTCTGCCATTGGTCCTTATGAGTATCCGTAGTACCCCAGACAGAAGAACGGGACTGTCACCGCACGAAGTGTTAATGGGGAGGGCAATGAGATTGCCATCAGTACCAACTGCTGCACTGTTAAACATCACAGATGATATGATCCTGGACTATTGTAAGGGGCTGTCTGACGCCATTCATTCTGTGCCCCTTCAGGTGCAGGCTGCCGAGGTTCCATCGTGCCAGGACCTGTGCCATGACCTGTACCCTGGAGACTGGGTGCTTGTGAAGAAACACGTGAGGAGAAGCTGCCTAGATGTTCGGTGGCGTGGACCCTATCAGATCATCCTGATCGCGAACACCGCAGTGAAGGTGGGAGGCCTGCCCAATTGGATCCACGCGTCTCATACGCGGAGGGTTCCAGCACCTCTGGAAGAAACAGCTCCTCTCTCGGATGGAAGTCCAGCTGTGGACCGAGAAGCCATAGAGGGGGCTAGCCAAGCTGTAGAGGTGCAAGAAGAAGCAGGGAACGAGTCTGACCAAGCTGAGGACGGTCAGTACAACAGCGAAACAGACGACGCTACTGAAGGAGGAAGTAGCTGGGAGTACGAATCAGACACCGACCAGTCTGAAAGAGAGCGTGAACAGACCAGAAGGAGAAGGAGCAGAAGGGTACGTGGAGAAGCCAGTTGGCCACAAAGAAGGAGTTCTAGCCTGAGGTCAACTCCAGAGAGAACCCTTGCTCCAATATCGGAGGATTCAGACCCGGAGGAAGGTGCGCAGGGCGCTGAAGCACCAGATCTAAGAAGGTCAAGAAGAGTACGTGTGCCCAGCAGAAGATACGCCACTCCTGAGTGGACATATCTGGCGACAAATGTCTTTGGAGCGGGAGACAGGGAGGATACGAGCGGTGGTGGTGTCCAGCTCTGAGCCCATCATCACTGTGGAAGTACAGCTGTTAGTGCCCGGAGTCGAAGCAGAAGGGTCACTAACGTTCACACTCCCCAACCCTCCCCGCCTGAGCAAGTTAAAGCACATGTTTTTCACAGAATTGCAATTCCCTGACTTTGGAACAAAGATAACAAGCCATGAAGAGCACACTCTTCGCCTGGAAATATTGAACTATGCTATTCAAGCCGCAGGCTCGAAACTCATTGTAGATGCTTAAAGACTTTTGTAAATAAGCAAGAAAAAGAAGATTACCTAGCGCCTAGGAAGCAGAGAATCTTAGGGACCCTCCTATAAGTTGACGGAGAAGGGCTAGGGTTGTCTGTGTTCAAACTTTAAAGGACTTTGCAAAGGGGATTGCCAGCTTTCAATTGTATGGTTCTAAAGACTGAGGGATCAAGAGAGACTGTAAAGGGACAAAGAAGAAGAAAAGAATTTCGAAATTAAAACAGAGAGAGGGAACCATACTGTCTGAAGAAATGGAGGCCGGTAGTCCAACTCGTAAAGCTAAATGTATAATAGGCACACTAATAGTAGGAGTGATACTTTTAATAGCTTTAGTAGTTACTGTGTCATATGTTAAGGGACATGAGAGTGAGGCAAGGGCATCAGACGAGAAGTCTGTGGTGACACCAAAACCCACTGTTGCTGGTAAGAAAGGGGAAAACATACAGGAGAAAGCGTTATTAGCAGCAGAAGCCCGCAGGTTACACATGGATGAGTCCCAAGGTGACTATAGGTCAAATGCTTATGCTAAACTTTTGTATGAATATGTGGATGCCATGGAGGTCAAAGACTGTTACGTCTGCATGCAATTGCCGGCGTCTGTAGATGAAGGCATTAGATATCATCACCTCCCGTTGACATATGGCATTACATGTAGCTTATTGCTTAGCGTATTTTACGGAAGAGATAGTTTTGAGTATTATTTCTCTAACTATGATTCCGTGTTACCAGAAGTCCCAAATTATAAGCAGATGAATAAGTGGGACTACTGGAAGAGTGAAGACAGATTGGCCAAGTTCTTCAGTCCTTGGGTTACCTTAGATACTTCACATGCCCGCAGAAATAACTTGACATGCAAGGTGTCAGAAGTCGAAAAGAAGTGTATAGGGCAGGTGGATGATCGGTATAGAAGGCAAAAGATTTTGAAGAAATCAGGACAATGGAAAACAGATTGGACCGAGGAAGAGAAGGCACACAAGAGAAAGGGTAGTAGTGGTCCAATAGCTTTGGATAAGACACAGAGAGGGAAGTTATGTCTTCACAGAAGCAAAACGTATTACGAAAATGTATTCGTAGGAGAAGTCAGTTGTGAACATGCTTTCAATTTAGAATATTACACAAAGGATTTCTTGAAAGGAATGCAAGTGATTCCAAATGTATATTTTGTATGTGGAAGAAATGCCTACGTGAGACTACCTGATAATTGGTATGGATCATGTTACTTGGCAATTGTCTTTCCCAAAATATACCTCAAGACTTAGAGATCAACGAGGGCAAGACCTCGAAGAGAGGGAGAAGAGATGTGGGAGATGCAGAATTAGTTGGAGATGTATTTGGAGCTGCATTTCCTATCTTGGGACTGATCCTCAATGATGTCAAGATTAGGCGACTGGCAACAGTCGTAGACAGGTTGTCTGCCAGCACTGCTAGATCCTTAATGCTGGTGGAAGGAGAGATGCAGTCGATAAGGGCCATGGTGCTTCAAAACCGTCTTGCATTAGACGTCCTGCTAGCAAAAGAGGGCGGAGTCTGTAAGGCTTTGAAGGTCCAGGAATGTTGCACTTACATTCCAGACAATTCAAACCCTCTTGAGAAGGTCATCATGAATATAACTAATATTCACAAGGAGATCGAGGACCTAACCAAAGTAAATGTTTGGGAAAAGGTGGGTCATGGAATGGGCGAAGTTGGAGGTTGGTTCGCCAACCTAGGGAAGAGCTTTGTGTGGTATGTGCTGAAACCTATCATCATAATAGTGATCTGTGTGATCCTGTTGTGGGGACTGGTGAGGTCATACCAATGGTATAGATCTAATAGATTGGAGAGATCCAGAAAAGAGCAGTTACAGAGATTGGCTGCAATGCAAGATAATCAGTACCGGAGTCTGAGGGCTCTGGAAACGCAGAAACGAGGGGCATTAGCCATTAGTTCAGTTTAACTGTTGGTGATGACCCCTAGAGGTCATCAAAGGGGGGAACTGAGAGAGCGCAAACCGAACAAAATGTATGAGTGCAATAGAATTATTAGTAGTACGCACAATTCATAAAGAGAAATGCTATGAGTGCTGAAAATATATTCATATATATACCTTGAAATGTGTAGTTAATTTAGAGATTTCATATAGAAGTGGAACTAATGCAACATGTGTGAAAATGTATACTCTTATTAGAAGTGTTTAATCAGGATCCATGTTATGTAGCTGCTAATGGGAGAAATCACGCTGTAAGGCATGAAAGGGAACGGGCCTTATGGCTAGGCCAAAAGGGTTCAGAAACGAAGATTGCTTTTCATATACATGGATTGCACTAATGTTACACTGATTTGTTTATTCATTAGATTTATATTCCATAGATGTGTTTTCTTATTATGCTAAGAGAAAGAAGCTAACATGTTATTCTAGTTAACTTGCGAAAGGGTTGTAGGCCTGAAATGATGAAAGGATTTTTGATTTGCACGTACTGGTACAGGCCGAACTGTGTCAGGGGAAAATGTTGCAAGCTTCTGTTAGAAGTCTATGAGAATGAAGATTCAGCTACGGATGTCTGTCTGCAAATGTGAGGGGGATCCAATTAATAATTGGATGAATAGAGTTTTGTTCATAGATTGGTGCAGACACGGAGGAGGGTTCAGGAATGTTTTAGGGGGTATCGGCGGGCCGGAGAAGAGTCTGAGAAGCAAGGTCAACGCTAACGCACGAGGCCCAAAAGAAGAACATCATGGAAAAAGCCAGGAGAGACACCACGTGAGGGGCGTCTCACAAGGGGCGTCTCAAATGTTGTTGTGTTTTGTATTAGGGTCAGCACCCCGGGGTGGAGTTAGAGCAGATGCCTGAGGACCCTTTAGAGAGCGGATGGGTAGGCAGAGAGGGGTCATGACTGGCGATTATAGGTTTTCATCTAGAGACTAAGTGTGGGTGATCTCCTTAGGGAGTCATTCACAGCTGACACCTTTGGTAGGTTGGGATTCTGTTAAGTAGGGATACCATCCAGAGCAGGGTAGGGACAGCCTAACCTGAACCTTTCACTCCTGCTGTAAATGACGGAGAGATCACAATACGTGTCTATGCTTGCAGCCCTTTTGATTTTAGAACTTGTGCTCGTAGTGTTCTTTGCTCGCTTAAGAGCTTTTCGGGAGCACATGTATGTAGTGGTGCCCGTATATCTTTTGAATCTCATTCTGAGATGCCTGTACTTGCAGTTAACCTTAATCTTGTAATAAATCTTTAAAAGCTAGAAGTAGTTTGTGGTTTTTCTGAGTTGAGTCCATCATTAGCAAAGTTAACCTGGTATTGGATGCACTTTCTTTCCTCAAAGACAGGCAATAAAGGTTCAGTTGACCAGAACGGGGTTTAGATCTAGAGTGATAAGATAGAGATCTACAATCTCGCCCTCGCAATAGGGTTTTAAGTTTTTTTCAGAAACTCATGAAGTTGTCCTCCATTCTGAGACTGGTAGAGAGTTCCAAGGCTTTGGTGCAAGGTACATAAAAGACCTACCTCCACTTCTTGCTCTCTTAATTCTGGAGGCAAAAAGCAGTTCAATATTGTTTGATCTCATGCCCCTATTGGCATGGTAGTGTTTGGCCAGTTGCTGTAGAACAGCTGGGCCCTGTTGTGTTTTGCCCCGGATGGAATACATAGTGCCTTGGATTGCATTCTGCAACTCATGGGCAGCCAGTGAAAGATTTTGAGCTCAGCGCCAGAAGATGGGATACAAGCTTTACGAGTCCCAGAATCCAAATACCAGTGTAAAAAAAGGAAAAGTATGCTCCTGTGTAAGTTTAGGAGATTTCAGTCTCCTTTTATTTTTAATTTTTTAATTTTGGAGAATTCCAGCTATATTAGCTGTAAAACTGCCTTCCTTATTTTGGCTAAACTTCTCGACATTAGTAATTGAAATTAGCTCCACCAATTATCATGCAGACTGCCAACTGACAAAGAGACTTCTTCATCAGACACGAGCATGTCACCTGACTACACATCATTTGCTACATCTGACACTTAAACTTCATGCATAAATATGTATTAAGAGTGAATAATATGAGCCCTTCAACGTATCCATTGTGGTGAGCCGGCTTCAAAACCCCATGATCGCGCAGTGACCATTAGGCATTACTATGACACACATGATTTTCTGCTCATTGTCAGCACTTGAAGGTCCACAGATATTTACTTGACATTCATATGCAGGGAGTTTTGGGATATATGCACTGATGTATGTGTTAAAGTTATTATAGAATTGTAAATTGCCTTAAATGGACTGCAGTGAATTTTGATGTGTTCGTACGAAGAACCTTTTACAATTTTCACTATGTTTACTTTTTATATAATGTATATATATATATGTATGGTAAATATATATATAATATATATTAGATTACATTTTTTATATTCTGAGAATTTCTAAATGAGAGAATATATGAGTCCATAAAACACTCTATGTGGAAAATAGATTGCATGTTTCATTGATTTGAATGCACCACCGTGGTATTTTACCAGAGGTCCTGCTTGTGGAAAATGTCGATGTACAAGCCATGGGATGCATTATTTAAGTTGGGTGGCATGCTTGTAATAACATCAAAAATTGATTTATTTAGCCATTTGTTTATTGTATTTCATGTGAAGGGAAGTGACAAAATTATATTTATTTTATGTTTATACATCATATGCCTTGTTTTTGCATAAAAGAAGTGTAGAAAATGGCACCCACTAAGTTTGAAAAAGGCCAGTGTTAGGGTCGAAACGCGTTACTCAGCAAACTATATTCAGTAAACTGTGCTGTTTGAATAAACATGTGCCACAGGATTCTTCGCTCCATCGGTCCTGTTCTTTTATTTCTGGAGCAGAAATGGGAGGAATATATAAAGAGAAATATCACCATAATGCCTTCGGTGTTTTTTGAACACTGGTTACACCACAGACTCAAAGCAACAAAATCTTGTATGTTATTTATTGAAAAATTTCTGTAGATACTACATATATATATTTTATATCTACGGGTACCTCGAAAGTGTTATATGTGGCTTCTTCTGACAAAGGCAATCCCGTGCCGAAACGCGAATAGAGAAGGAATTTGGTTTACAGCCACTGACTGCTACCTGATTGCATCATATTTTATGTAGATAAATCAGTTTTCTGGATGAAACACATATTATGCATGAGAGTATTCAAGATATTATCAGTTGATCAGAACTTTTCTGTTCATGTCATTGATATGACCATGTATTTTTTACTTTATTGTATAGTATGTTTTCAAAGTGAATGCAGTTATGATTGAAGTGTGTATGTAAAGTTTTGTTATTATCAATATTTATTGTAACTGTTTAATAAATTAACATTTGTACTTGTTTGTAATATGGTGTTTTTGTCCCTACATGTCTAGTTATGTTACATTGGTGCACATGCATCATTGAAAATTCCGGGTGCAAAAGGGCAGATTCGCAGAATCTGACCCTTTGCGACCAGTATTTTTGCATTTGGGATGCATCAACCCAAATGCAATTTCACAATTTAAGTAATCGCAAATTTTGCGATTACCTAAATTGTGAATGCATTTAGGGAATCGCATATTGTGATTCCTTTTAATGCAATGTATGATGCACTTCAAAATTGCGATTTTGCAATTTGGATTCGCAAATTACCATAAATTTCAGGTAGATAGTAATTTGCGAAAACTTGGAAAAACACACAAAGGTGCATTTTTTAAAGTGCCATGTTGCACACATGCACGCATGCCCTTGGTGCATGTGTATGCGCAACATGTGCTCACATGCCAATTTCAGGGATGCATCAGGGTGGCCTTTTGGCCCCCTTGCACCCTTGAAATTGCATGCGCAATTTGCGAGTACCTATTTGGTACTCGCAAATTGCACATGTAATTCCCATTCATTCCTATGGGCCTCTATGCCCATATGAATTAATGGGAAGCTATTCCTTAATTGTGAATGTGCAATTCACAATTAAGGAATATGTAGGAATCGCTAATATTTTAGCGAAACCTACATGCATAGGCAATTGCGATTCCATAGTTGCGATTCCTTAGTAATTGAAATTATGGAACCTCAATTGCTTACATTTATGCATGTGCCCCTCAGTCTTAGAATACATTTGAGTTGCCCTAGGTATTTGCACTTATAGGTAACCCTCCCTAGAGGAACTCGCACCCATTAGCAGGGTGCCCTTGCTAGTTACATTATATTAAGTAGAGTGTGGTACAGTAGATAGAGGGGAGTGTCATAAAGTGTACTGTCGTAGAGCATAGTGTAGTGGAGTACAGTGGAATGTGAACAGTGGAGTGGTGTACAGTGGAATATGGTACCGTGGAGTGTTGTACAGTGGAGTGGTGTATAGTTAAGTGGCAGGGAGTGTAGTGGCATAGAGAGGAGCAGTATATAGTAGAATAGCATTGAGTGTAGTGGCAATGACTGCAGTGCTGTAGAGTAGAGTGGCATCCAGTGAAGTGAGTTGCAGTGTAGTGGCATACAGTACAGCAGCATCAAGTGGAATAGTGTATAATGGAGTGGTGTACAAGGGGTGATGTAGAGTGCAATAGCGTAGACTGTAGTGGAGAGAGTGGAGTTGCGTACAGTGGAATGGGGTGTACAGTAAACTGAGGTACAGTGTAGTGGCGTACAGTGGAATAGGGTAGACTGGAGTGGCTACAGTGGAATGGCGTAGAGTGTTGTAGATTGGATTATGGTAGAGTGGAGTGTTGTGGAGTTGACTGGGGTAGAGTGTAATCAGGGCCAGAATGGGAATGCAAACGGGCCCTGGCAATTGAGTCGGACAGGCCACGCATGTGGTGGAGGGGTGTGGAAAACACTGCAGCTGACTTTGTTGCAGGGACTGGAATTGCAGCTGCGCTGCAAAACTGGCCCCCAATAACAAAAACTCCACACCACGGGGCCAAAACCGCTCCCCCCCCCCACCCTGGCGGCCCACCGGGGAAATGCCCCGTGACTGCTACAGCCAGTCCAGCCCTGAATGTAATGTAGTAGTGTATAGTGTAATAGTGTACTGTGGAGTGGGGTACAGTGGAGTGTTGTAGAGTGTGGTAGCATACAGTGTAATCACGTAGAATGTAGTGATGCAGAGAGGAGGTATGTAGAGTGGAGTGGCATATAATGGAGTAGCGTACACTGGAGTGGTGTAGAGTGAAATAATATTGAGTTTAGTCGCATACAGTGTAGTGATGTAGGGTGGAGTGGCATGGACCGTACTGTTGTACAGTGTAATAGCGTACACTGGTTTGTTGCAGTGTCATACACTGGAGAGGCATACTGTGGAATAGCATGTAGTGCAGTGGTGTATAGTGAAGTGATGTACAGTAGAGTGGCATAGAGTACAATAGCGTAGAATGGAGTTGCATACAGTGAAAAAGCGTACAGTGGAGTAGACCTTACCGACCTAAAAGATGGAGAAAGCCATCACCAGCCAACTCGCCACATTCATCGAAGAGCACAAAATTCCCGACTCCTCCGAATCTGGCATCAGAAAAAACCACAGTACAGAAACCGCCATCCTCGCTGCAACAGATGACATCCACACCCTACTGGAAAAAAGAGAAACAGTAGCCCTCATCCTCCTCTACCTCTCAGCTGAGTTCGACACAGTCTCTCACCGCACCCTAATATGCAGACTCCACGACGCAGGAATCGAGGACTACGCCCTCGACTGGATCGGCTCCTTCCTCTCTGGCAGAACACAGTAGGTCAGACTCCCCCCTTTCATCTCGGACCCTACACCTATCACCTGCGGAGTACCCCAGGGTCCTCCTTCAGCCTGGCACTCTTCAACGTCGACATGGCTCCACTCGCCCCCATCATCAGAACCTACGGACTCAACATTGTGTCATACGCAGACGACACCCAACTCATCCTATCCAAGAAATCCAACACCGCCAGACACAACTTTCAAGAAGGCATGGAAGCCATCGCCAAATGGATGAAAAACAGCTTCCTACAACTAAACACCAACAAAACAGAAGTACTCATCACTGGCCCAAACCCCGACACCTGGAGCAACACCTGGTAGCCCCCCGCCCTTGGAAACCCACCAACCTCCACGGACCACGCACGCAACCTGGGAATCAACCTGGACACCGAGCTCAAAATGGACCGCCAGACCAACTCTGTCTCGTCTTCCTGCTTTCAAACCCTCCGCTTCCTACGTAGGACCTTCAAATGGATCCCCATCGAACACCTTAAGACCATCACTCACGCCCTGGTCACCAGCAGACTCGACTACGGCAGCGCACTCTACGCCAGAATAAACAAAAACCTCACCCGCAAGCTACAGACCATCCAGACCGCCACCGCAAGACTGGTCCTCAACATGCTAAAACACTGCCACATCTCCCAGCACCTGCGCACGCTCCACTGGCTCCCCGTCGAGGCTAGAATCACTTTCAAGATACTCACCCATGCACACAAGGCCCTCCACGACACCCGACCAGCATACCTGAACAGCCGACTCGAATTCCACGCACCCTAAAGGACCCTACGATCAGCCCAGCTCTCCTACGCCGTGGTCCCCTGCACCAGGAAGACAAGATCGGGTGGCCGCTCCTTCTCCTTCCCCGCGGCCAGAGCCTGGAATTCCCTTCCACTCCACCTCAGACAGACAACATCGCTCCCCATCTTCACAAGAAACCTCAAAACCTGGCTCTTCGACAGGACCCCTCCTTGATGGCCTGGAACCTGCACCCCCCTCCCTTAGCGCCGTGAGACCCTTACGGGTGAGTAGTCGCACTCAATGAACGCCTGATTGATTGATTGATAGCATACAGTGGAAAGATTTAAAGGGGAGGGGCATAGGCTGGAGTGGCATAGAATGGAGTGGCATAAAGTATAATAGCGTAGATTGGTGTAGAGTTGAGTGGAGTACAGTGGATTATCGTAGAGTCTAGTGGTGTGCAGTGGAGTGACATAGATTGGAGTGGCATATAGTGTAATAACATAGTGTGGAGTGGAATAGAGTATAGTGGTGTAGCTCAGAGTGTGTTAATTGAAACAGATGTAGCATAAAATTATGTGAACTAATGTAGATGTATTGTGGCAGGAATACACATTAAACAGCAATTCTTGGTAGTTTGTATGAGTAGTGTTAAAGTAATACGTTTTAAAAAACTTAGTTATATATTGTGCTGTGGTACACCACGGTAAATACAGATGAGAAGTTAGTATGTGATTGGCTAAAGCCTGTGTTTGTTTAAGGTAAAAGGCAGCTATGTCATTTTTATCACAGTTTTGATATGTTCCGGTAATCTGCGTTTCGCTGAGTTCTAAGGTAGGGCCATAAATATGTGCAGGAATCAGGTTTTCAGTGTTGTTCACTATCTATTACCACAGAGGAGTGTCACCGCACTGGCTCAGAGCCAGCAGCTGAAAACAAAAATGTCATTATTGTTTTATTTTTCAGCTGCTGGCTGAGCCAGCGTGTGTAGGGAGGGGCGGGCTATGCCATGGGAGGGAGGAGGAATGAGGTGGTATGTGCACTTCTAAGTGCACATGTCTGATTGGCTGGCCAAACAGACATGCACAGTTAGGTTTCTCAAACTCTGCTGTATTGCACAGCCAGTTTGGAGAAACAGCAGACACTCCTGTGTTAAACCAGCCCACACACTGCAAAGCTCTTATGCTAGATAATAATAGCATGAGAGCAGCGCAGGGATTTCACAGGGAGTCTCAGGTAGTGTCTCAGTGTCTGCTGGGACCAGGAAGCAGAAGAACAATGAAGCACAAGGAGGCTGGCAGCCTCAAGAACATCTTATTTGTTTTATTATTAACCCCCTGCACTCCTCCTCCCTTGTTCCCCTTGTGCCCCCTCCCCCGCCTCACCACTTTTTGTTTGTATTGGCTGCCACTGCTAGAGGCATCACTATACTTTTTTGTGGCACAACAATGTAATACATAGCCTATCTGCAGCCAAACAAGAGGTTCCTTTCCAATGGCCTGGTCACAAGATCGATTTCTCGCAGGATGTTTCCAATGCAACGGCTACAAGAAGAAAACTTTTTCTTGAAATCCGTCCACAACTAAAAGTCATGAACATCAGATATGGCCTTGTTCAGGGAAACAGCATTTACAATGCTGTTTTTAAAATGATGTACCATTACAAAGCGGTTGTTAGCACGCAATACCTTTACATCGCAAGTCATTAGAACGACTTGCTGTAGGGGGCCCTACGGTATTGGATATAAAATCCAACACCTTCCCTACTGTTGCGCAAACTGGAGTAGGAATAGTAAATAATACTATTCCTAAGTCCAGCACGCCCCCTAGAGCAAGTCGTTGTAATGATTTGCCATGTAAGCGTATTGAGTAGTAACAACGCGGTCATTGTAGCCCCCGCGTTGTAAAAGTACGCGTTGTGATAGCATGCAATGTAACATGCTATATTCCTTGTTCATCCTTGTTTTTTCAAAATCACTTATAAAGAGAACTCTTATGCTTTTGAGGATCCAGCTAAACTGCAGGACATTCTTCAACAACATCATCTTGAAGATATGGAAGTTGGCACCGCAGGAAAGACATGATTGTTATATCTGCCTTGATGGTTTTACTTCTGTTTTTTACAAAATGTTCTTTTTTTATTTATTTTATTTGTTTATTCCTGGAATATTTACTCCATATAACCCACTTCTGTCTCATTGTTATTTCAGCTCTAATGTATTCTATGGCATATGTTTCCTGTCTTAGTGCATACATCCCCTTTATGGGGCATGCTGTGCCCACAGCATCCCACCCTCGTAGTCCATGGTAAGTTTATTGTTATGTTTTTTTATCCTCTTGTATTTTACCATCCTAAAAATTGCTTAGCATTATACAACCCTCACATGCCTCTGTTCCTCTCTCCAATGGTTATCTCTGATATCTTTTCTTTTAATGTACACTGTGTTTCCTTTCCTGTTCACTAGAGTTCAGTCTGGTCCCATCTTCTTTAGGAGCTTCGTGCCATCCTCATCCCTTGCAATGTACTTATGTATTTTCATGTGAGGTTATTACTGCAACTAAGGTTTTTTCTTCCTGTATTTTCTTCATTTTTGGGGAGTTCTCACCTCCTTTTCATCTTCCCTTTTCTCGTTTCCTCTCATTCTGTCCTCCATTTTTTCTTTCTTTTTTTGATTTCACAATTGAAACTTACTTCATACAATTTTATTATATTTATCCCCTTGATATTCAAATATGACCTCTTCTCATATGCTGTTTAGAATACCAACTTGGAATGTAAAAGGTTTGAAAAGCCCCATTAAAAGTCGAAATGTTCCATCACACTTATTTAGAATACATTGTCATCTCCTATTACTTCAAGACACCCACCTAACTGAAGCAGATATTAACAAGCTTAAAAGGCAATGGGTGGGTGAACTCTACTTTTTCCCCTATGTACAACATAAAAACGGGGTAACCATTCTATGTCTTAAAAGCCTAAATATTTCTTTTATTTCCCAGGAAAATGATTAAGGGGGTAGATGGCTTTTGGTGCACCTTAAAATCAGTGGTGTCCTCTTTACGATTCTTAAACGTTTACAGCCCTAGTAATCCCGAAGAATATTTCTCAAAAGGTCACTCAGAACTTTACTGAAAACTTTATCTTGGGGATGATTGTAATCAAATTATCAACCCCTTCTAGACTGTTATTCTTCTATGAGATTTCTCCCTCATAAAGCCCACAAAGCATTTAAGCATGCTGTCATACACAAATGCATTTTTGGATTCATGAGAATAGCAGACCTCTCTCTCCAAGTATTTCCCTTCTATTCTGCCCCTCATAATTCACAGATTAGAATAGACTAGGTCTTCCTTAGCACAAACCTCACCGAACACCTAGCTCATTCCGAGAAAGACTTAATTTTGATTTCGGACCATGCCATGTAAGCAACAATTAAAACTTTCTTTGTGACCCTCTGCCTAGATCCCGCTGGAGATTTAATAACCACCTATTCTACGAGAAAGCTTTTATCACTTCAAACGCAGCGTTTGCTCAAGAATATTTTGAGATGAATGATATAGGCGAGACCTCTTTTCACTTTGTCTGGGACGCATTTAAAACTGCATTCAGAGGTTTCATCATTGATTACGTTTCTAACAAACGAAAAGCTATGGTGAAGGAATCGGCTTTTATTCTCAGTAGAATTAGGCGATTAGAACATAAATACTTGTCAATCCTCCATTGGATCTATCACCAAACAATTTGGCTCCAGGTTCCGGCATTGCTCGATGTTTTGTTGATTATTATCTAACCTCAAATACCCCTCAATCCGCGCCGTCTAAGGATTCTCTCTTCTCCTTTTTTTCTCATTCTACAAAACGCAAGTCCTCACCAATCGATCTGCCTCCTCTTGGGAACCCATCATGAGTGGAAGAATTGTTTTTAGCAGTCAAACAACTTCCAGTAGGAAAGCGCCTGGACCAGACGGGTTCAGGGTTTATTTTTACCTTCAGTTTTCTAAATTACTTTTCCCTAAATTATTTAAATTAATTACTAATTTTCTCCCATTGAACACATCTTCCCTATCTTTTACAGAAGAAATGATCTGTATTATCTCCAAAAAAGAGGGCTACCCCTCCCAATGAAAGAGTTGTAGTCCCATATCACTGATAAATACAGACAGTATATGTTTAGCTAAATCACTGACCCATCGCCTTAATGACTTCATGACTGATCTAGTAGATATTGAGCAGTCTGGATTTGGTTAAAATAGGAACATTGTGGATAACTCGCAGGTCTTTTTTATTATTCTCAGTAAAACAGCTCAACTTATAACTACCTTGTGACAGTAGCTTTGTATGTTGAAAAGGCATTTGATCGGGTGGACTGGCAATTGCTAATGTATGGTCTTCACTAGCTGAGGTTTGGCCCTTGATTGCTTCAATTAATTTCTTTACTATATTCCTCCTTGTGCTCTTCTGTCCTGGTCAACGGTGTACAAACGTCCTACTTTTCTCTACACAGAGGTACAATACCTGGATGTTCTCTATTGCCCCTGCTCTTTATTCTAGCACTTGAGCCTTTTTTATATAGGCTGAAACCTTCAGATTTCTGGTTTTCAGTTAAATAATATTTACATCAAATTTATGGCTTACACAGACATACTCCTCTATATCTCCAAACCAGAAAAATCTCTCCCTCACTTCTTTGAAGTGCTTAGTGCATACTCGAAGATGTCTGGTTATAAACTTAACATAGAAAAGTCAGAAGTGATGCCTTTGAATAAGTTTTGTTTTACAATAGCTTTTGCTGGGATGGGTCTCTCTTGGAACCTTGATAAGATCAAATGCCTAGGAATTCTGTATCGTAAAAATCTCAGAGACCAACTTCATTCTAATGTGGATGTTCTTATTGCAAAAATCATGAAACTTACGTAAGATTGGTCTCCTCTATTTTTGGAATGGTGGAGCTGCCTAGACACTATCAAAATGATGGTACTTCCAAATATTAATTTCTATCTCGTGATGCTGCCTATTAAAATCCACGTAAATACTTTATAGCTAGCAATAAACTCTTATCTTAATTTCCATGGAATGGGAAATCTTGATTTCTTTACAATGGCTCAAATTACCCACATTCTTAGGAGGGGGCAATTTTCCAGACGATTTTTGATACCAGAAAACCTTTGGCACTAAACAATGCCACCGTTATTTTCTTGAATCTCCAGACTTTCCATCCAAATTGTGGCTCTAGCTGGAATTAGCCCTTAGCTCTGCATTCTCTCATACTCATATCATACATATGTTGCATCTATTAGATTCCCATAGCTATATCACACTCATGTTCTCTTTTCAGGCCTTACTTAGTAGCTCATCTTGTTTCATGTGAAAAATGTTTCCAAAGTCTTATTTGGTATAATAAGAGGCTAGTCTCAAATGGTAAACTGATCCTGTGGTGGAATTGTTTAAATAAGGGTACATTTACTGTTTGTCAATTTCTTCTCCATATTAATATAATTTTTCCATTTGGAACTCTTTCTATAACCTCTCCCCACATTATTTTAAACAATATCAGCTTTTGGAATCACTGTTTGGTCCAACATTGGTATCTCTCCCTACCTGTTCCATTCAGGGGTGTGGTCAACAATCCTCCTACAGCTGTGTAATCATACTTCCAAGGCAGCGCTAATATATAGAACACTGATAACATACCCTCTAGATAGACCAATTTTCAAATTAGAACTTTTATGGGAATCTGATTTACCCTCCAATTGGCCTACATCAATTTGCCAGAAATTATGGGAGAAGATTCATTTCATTTCACTTCCTGCTAACCTCACTCAAATGCTATATTATTTCTACAATAGACTCTATAATACACCAGAAAACCTATTTAAACTCAAATTGCTCACAAAGGATAATTGCTGGCACTGTAATTCCCGGGTAACTATCTTCATATGTTTTTTTTTTATGTCATAAGCTGTCTCTGTTCTGGGAGTAGTTATGGACAATTACCTATGGCAGTGAGGCCTTTCCAGGGCAACTCACCAATACCATCGAAAAATTACATCTAAAAATATACAAAAGAGTGTTTAAATTGCCCAGTTACACCAGGGGACTTTTGGCGAGACTTGAATTTGACCTGAAGGGCATCATATGGTCAAGTATGGGGTCTTTTATAAAGTACTATCACAGATGCATCAGGGCAACACCAGGTACCCTGTAATATATTTTGCAAAATATCTTCAAACAAAACATCAATCCATGGTCTACTTACTTAAGGATAAGCAGAAACCCTACAAATCGACTTGACCACTTTAAATATTTCTTCACTTACGTTCGCTGCAATAAAAAGTATAATGAGAAAACAGACTAGATCACTTTCCAAGACTATGGATCTGCAAAAAATGAATACCACTCCACCACTATGGGCCCTGGCAGCTTCATGCAACAGTGAAAGTCAAGTCGGACTTAGGGCACAACCTTATCTCAATTGCATTATAGGGAAAGCCTGTCTGACTAAAATCTTGGCAGTAAGGATGCTGGCACTACATATCAAAGATGTTAATCCCAATTGGCCGCTGCTGTCCAAAGTAGTCAAGTGTAGACTCTGCGGCTACAAATCAGAATCTTTTCTACATTTGCTGTGCAGCTGTCCGATCTTGCTTGACTGCCGTCGAAACTTACTGAAGCCACTCTTTTTAATTCACGGCATAAGAACATGCAACCGAGCAATGAACTGGATTTTTAGTACAATGGTCCCCCTCAAACTGGCAAGAATAGGTACATTTTTTAAAGCAGCGCAGGACTTCCTAAAAAAGAGTTATCTTATGCCATAATTGCGTCTTCTCTTACCTGAAACTTTTTTATTCATTTTATGGAAGGTTTGTTAATTTACTTATATTCATTACCTTCATAATAGATATGTGAAAGGGAAGATTGTAGAGTGAAAGCCTGTACACCAAGTGCCTCCTTGCATTGGGCACAAAGGCCATTCATATTGTACAGTTTTGACATGACCCTAGCATTTTATTTTGCCTCTGTACAATTATGTTTCCTTTTTTAAATCTTTTCTATTGTCATGGTTTTGAGTTATCTACACAATAAACTTTGTATTAACAGTTATGGACAAGAATAAGGAACATCACTCACATACTCCGTTTCCCATTGTTGTTTTATATCTAGGTTGGTTAAGTAATATATGGCCTCAAAATAAACTTATCTGCAAACTTCTTGATCTGTTCATTGCGTTTGGCTTCCAGGTAATTGGAAATCTACGAACAATATCACATTACAACAATTGTGGAACTTGGTTTCTCATAACCACCATCTGGATCTCTATCATCTACAGTCGACATCTTTGTCGCGAAAACGTGAAGCACTTTTGGAACCATTGGCTCAATATCTGACTTTGCATGCATGCAATACAAGTTAACTTCCCAAACCATTTCAATACATTGATTATAGGTTAGTGTTCATGTTTTCCTCATTGATTATATTGTTCTTGTTATCATAGAACGTGTTTATGTATGTTTTTTTGGAAGTTCTCTATATAATATTCCATAATTTACAGTTTTCTTCCCTTCTCTTCTTCTTTGTCTATCCTCTTGTTATTTCTTTCTCTTTACTTTACTATACTTTTCCCCTTTACTCTCTCCTTACAATTTTTCCTTAGATGCGACTGCGTTCAATTCAGTTATAAGCTCAATATGGTTAGCTGTACTCTCGATGTTAGCATGCATCTCATTAATTAGTCTCTTTAGTGTATCTCCTTTTTGCTAACGTTCTGGTTTGTCAGAATGTATGTATATTTTCTATTACTTCAATGAAAATACAAAACTTAAGCAAAATACCTTAATACTTACCCTACTTACCTCTAGTACCAAGAAGGATCACCTGTGCACCATGATGTATAATCCTGCCAAATTTCATGTAAATTTAATGTAAATCCGTTAGCCTTTTTCACGCTGCATCCAAAACAAAGGTCAATGGGAAAATGCATGGGTGGCAAAACTATTTCTTGAACTCCCCTTTTATCGTTCCACTCCTTTCACTAATCACTATCAAGCATTGCATCATCCACCAATCTAAAAGGAAGAATAGGTCTGCAAGGTTTTGTGGAGATTCCTCAAACGTGTGCAAAGGTATTCATAGTGATGAAAAATCTGAGGAATTCTTATCTTTGGTAACCCTAACAATAACTACAGAGTGGCTACTGCCACTCTGTAATATATATATAGGATAAAGTACACCCTGCCGTACATTATTAGTATATTGCAAGTCACCAAGAAGTTCCTTGGCCATATAGAGGAATGAAGCAGAAGGCGGAGTTCCTTTATAAGGCTATGGAACTCCAAGGTGACTTTCAATATCATTATCATGTACACCAGGGGGCAATTTATACCTTATAATACATGGTCACACTATCACCTTTCCCATAAACAACCTAAATCCTTGGTGCCTAGTTCTTGCATATGAAAGAGAGGCTATGTTTGCAAACATGAAGAATAAAAATAGGATCATTAGTCCAAAATTAAGCAAATCAAAAAAAGTTGTTAGCTAGTTGTTCACAAAAGATACTAGGAGCAATAGAAGTCAGTTAAAAAAAGGTGCAGCAGAAACATACAGAAAGATTTGAACATTTCTATAATTTCCAAAGAACAGCAAAAAATAAACGTGTTGCCATAAATATCTATTTTCTGCTTGGCGCCGTAGAGTTGAAAAAAAAGCAGAAGTAAAACAATATTTCATTTTCTTTGCTTTAAAAGCTGCTCCATGACCTGATCTGCCTTTCACCTGGATGCTGAATGACAGCAGGCATTGAGTCGTCAGAACTCAACTGTAATAAGGTATTACAGTTAGCTTCTAATGTCTTTTCTTTATAATTGGCACTGGAGGGTGTCAGAGGTGGCCGATTACATAGACATTAGAGAAAGGTGATTTGTTTTACAGGGATTTCAGAATCTCCTGTATTATAAGCACTCTGTAGTTATAGTTAGTATTACAAGGTATATATTTGCCGGAATTTTGGATGCTAATAACTTTGGTCCAGTTTGACGAATCTTCATGAAACATTTTAGACCTATTGCATTTCTACATTGGAGGATGATGGAAAGTTTTGCAGAGATTAGTCAAGAGGGTGCAAAGATAAAATGGGGTCCGAAAGTATATTTTTTCACCAATACATTTTCCATCGACTTTTATATTTATATGTTGCTATATATTTAAAAAAAAAAATGCCAAAGTACTGCCTCAAGAGTACCAAGGTACCAAGAATAAATAAAAAATATATATATGCCAGAAAATTAAAAATACACTGTAGTGCCCTATATTTTTTCAATAGAGGGTACTACAGTGTATTTTCTATTTTTAAAATATTTATATCTTCACAAAAAAGTCTAAGGAGTACCGTGGTAATATCAACAAATTACTCTACTACTTATTTGCACAGTTCTCCCTAAACAGCTGTAAAAATATATACAAAAATTGTAAATACATTTATCTAGCTACTAACATTTTATTTCAGGGGTAATAGGTAGGAGACAACAATACAACCTACTACTAACCTAGATTTAAGACCCTAACCCAGAATGCAGCAAAACGCAGAACACAGCCAGAATTTGCTGAAAACAACATGGCTGCCTTTTACATTTGGATAAACACAGCCATTAGTTAGTCATATACAGGCTTATCTTGTGCACGTACCATGAACTTAGTGCAGCACACCACAATACAATATATAACTATGAATTACAAATATATATATAACTTTAACACTATTTACACTGTTCACACATACTACTAAACATTACCATTTACACCAAATAATCTATTTGCCTGCCTCATTACCTCAACATCAGTTAACACACTTTCACTCTACTTCAGTTTCAATTACCACTACACTTTATGCCAATCGACTCCACTCTACATCACTCCACTCTACACTATTGAAATCTACGACGCTCAACACTACGTCACTCCACTATTCACCACTCCACTCAATCCTAATCCACTGTACACCACTCCACTATACTGAACGCTATTACACGCTAATCCACTCCATTTAATGACACCCCAGTGTACGCCAATACACTGCACAACGCTACATTCCATGCTATTCCACTCTATGCCACTTCAGTGTAAACAATTGCACTTTACCCTATTCCTCTGTATGCCACTGCACTGCATGCCACTACACTGTACGACAATCCACTCTACTGTACTACAATCCACTCTATTCCACTATACGACACTCCACTCTACGCCACTCTACTTTACGCTATTCCACTATAGGGAACCTCCAATCTATATCACTACATTGTGTGCCAGTAACACTCACCTTTTTTTATTCCACACTACACCACTCCACTGTATGCCACTCCACAACACTCCACTCTGTGCCACTCCATAGTATGCTATTACACTACACCACAACATTCTACCCCACTTCACTCTTCCCACTCCATTCTATAGAACTCCACTCTGCACCACTATACTATATGCCACTCCACTCTGCCCCACTCCAGTCCACTGTAGGCCACGACACTGTACCTCACTCCCCTCTACACATGTTACTCTATGCTAAACCACTTTACACCACTCCACTACATACTAGTCCACTCTATGCCTCTCCAGTCTACATCACTCCACTCTCCCCACTGCAGTGTACACTATTCCACTGTATGCAACTCCAGTATTCGCCAGTTCACTCTACGCTGTTCACATGTACAACACTACACTGTACCTCACTTCACTTTACTCCAGTACACTCTACAACACCCCACTCAACGCTACTGCACTAGATGCTACTCCACTCTATGGAACTCCACTGTATTTCACTGAACTGTACACAACTTCACTGTATACCATTCCACTGTATGCTGCTGAGCTGTTCAACACCTGTCTATGCCACTCCACTATACACTACTACACTGCATGCCCATAAACTCTAGACTATTCTATTCAAGCAAGTGCACTGTATGACACTCTACTCTATGCTATTCCATTGTATGCTACTCCACTGTATACCACTCCACTCTACGCCACTCTAATATGCGCTAATCCACTGTACACCACTCCACTCTACTCCACTTCACACCACCACTCTGTACACTATTACACTCTACGCCACTCCATTTTATTACACCCAAGTGTACACCAATACACTGTACAATACTACACTCTATGCTATTCGACTTTATGCCACTCCACTGTATACCACTTCAGTGTAAACAGCTGCACTTTACCCTATTCCTCTGTAAGCCACTGCACTGCATGCCACCCACTATACAACAATCCACTCTATTTTACTTCACTCTACTTTATTTGACTATAGGACACTCCACTCTACACCACTCTCCTCTATGCTATTCTACTATATGGCACTCCAATCTATATCACTACATTGTGTGCCAGTAACACTCAACTTTATTCCACGCTACACCACTCCACTGAACTCTACTCCATTGTATGCTACTCCACTCTAAGCCACTACACTCTACGCTATACCACTGTACGCCACTCCACAACACTCCACTTTACGCCACTCCATAGTATGCTATTACACTGTACACAACTACAGTTTAACCCACTACACTCTGTCCGCTCCATTCTACAGCACTCAGCTCTATGCCACTACACTATATGCCACTACACTGTACGTCACTCCAGTCCACTGTAGGTCACCCCATTGTACCTCACTCACCTCTACATGAATTACTCAATGTAGTCCACCGTATACCACTACACTCTATGCTACTCCACTCTATGCCTCTAAAAATCTATGCCACTCCACTCTCCCCACTCCAGTGTACACTATTCCACTGTATGCCACTCCAGTATATACCAGTTCACTCTACGCTGTTCAAATGTGCACCACTACACTGTACCTCACTCCACTTTACTCCAGTTTACTCCAGTTCTCTCTATAACACTCCACTCAATGCCACTACACTCTATGCTACTACACTATATGCCACCCCACTATATGTCACTGCACTGTACACCACTCTATTCTACGCTATTCCACTGTACGCTGCTAGGCTGTAAGACTCTTGTCTACGCCACTCTACTGTACAGTTACTAAACTGCACACTAATACACTCTACACTATTCTATTTAAGCAAGTGCACTGTATGACACTCTACTCTATGCTATTCCATTGTATGATACTCCACTGTATGCCACTCTAATATGCACTAGTCCACTATACACCACTTCTCTCTATGCCACTCTAGTCTACCAAACTCTACTCTACGCCACTCTACTCTATGCCCCTCAACTTTACGCCACCCCACTCTATGCCTCTCCAGTCTATGAAACTCACTGTACATCACTCCACTCTACGGGAATACACTGTACGCTACTACATTGTACATCGCTCCAGTCTATGCTACTCCACTGTATGCCACTCCACTTTACACCAATCCACTCTACCCCTCTACACTCTACTCTGTTCCACTAAACAAAACTCTATTTGATGGCACTCTACTGTAAGCTATTACATTGTACATCGCTCCATTCTATGCCCCTCCACTGTATGCCACTCCACTTTACACCAATCTACTCTACCCCTCTACACTCTACTCTATTCCACTAAACATCACTCTATTTTATGGCACTCTACTGTACGCTATTCCACTGTATGTCACTCCACTCTACATTACAACACTTTACGCCAGTAACACTCATTATTCCACTCTACTCCACTCCACTGTATGCCACTCACCTGTATGCCCCTTCACTCTATGCCACTACACCCTATGCCAGTCCACTCAGACTGTTCCACTCTCTGCCCTTCCGTTCTCTGCCACTACACTCTCCGTCACTCCACAGTATGCTATTACACTGTTTGCCACTACAGTCTACTCCACTACAATCTACCCCGCTTCATCCAGTCTAATATACCACTACACCTTACACCACTGTACTCTAGGCTGTGTCTCCCTCCACTCTACTCCATTGTATGCCACTCCGCTCTACGCTATTTTATTCTATGACACTCCACTCTACCCCACTCCAGTGTACACTATTCCACTATATGCCACTCCACTCGACACTATTCCATGTATGCCACTGCACCATACCTCATCCACTCTATGACACTCCACTCTACCTCATCCACTCTACCCCAATCCAGCTTGCACTATTCCACGTATGCCACTGCACTGTACCTCACTCCACCCTATGCCAGTCCATAGTACAGCACTGCACTATACGCTACTCCACTCTATGCCACTCCACTTTATGCTATTCCTCTGTACACCACTCCACTCTTACACACTTCACTGTACTCCACTGCACTGTACATCACTACACTATACGCTATTCCGCTGTATGTTGTTCAACTCTATGGCACACTAGTCTATGCAACCGCACTGTATGGCAGTACACTGTACACCAGTCCACTTGACACTATTCACTGTATGGAACTCTATTGTACTTTATGCCACTTCATTCTACGACACTCCAGTCTATGCCCCTCCAGTATACATCCTTCCACTTATGCTACTCCACTGAATGCTATTTCACTGTACGCAACTCCACTCTGTGATATTTTACTCTATGCCACTCTACTCTATGCCGCTTCACTGTACACCAGTGCACTACATGCTATTCCACTGTATGCCTCTCCTGGGTATGACACTACAACAATCCAGTGTACACTATTACACTATACAACAGTACATTCCACGCCACTCCACCCTATGTCACTAGACTGTATGCCACTAAACTCTATGTTATTTCACTCTACACCACTCCAGTGTACGCTACCCAACTATATGCCACTCCACTCTACATCCCTTCTCTCTACATCACTACATTCTACGCGATTACACTGTATGCCACTACACGCCACAACATTCCAATCTACGCCACTCCACAGAACACTATACGCCACTACAGTCTACCACATTATATTCAGGGTCGAACTGGCCGTAGTGGTCACCGGACGTTTCCCCGGGGGGCCGCCATGGTGAGGGTTGGTTTTGAACCCCTGGGGTTGTGTTTTAGTTACCGGCAGCCAGTTTTGCAGCATAGCTGCAATTCCACCCCCTCTGTAACAAAATCACCTGCAGTGCTTTCCACACACACACACAACCCTCCCCCCGTGCGCGACCGGTCCCACTCAATTGCCAGGGCCGGTTTGCATTCCCAGTCCAGGCCTAATTACACTCTACCCCACTCCACTCCACAACACTCCACTCTAACATTAATCCAACCTACAACACTCCACTCTATGCCATTCCACTGTAGCCACTCCAGTCTACCCTATTCCACTGGACACCACTACACTTTACCTCACTTCACTGTACACCACTCCCTTGCATGCTACTCCACTCTAAGCCACTTCACTGTATGCCACTCTAATATACAGTATTCCACTGTACACCACTACACTCTACGCCTCTCTACTCTACTCCACTCCACTATACACCACTACACTCTATGCCACTCAAGCCTAGGCCAATGCACTCTATGCTAGTCCTTTATATGATACCCAACTCTATGCCATTCCACTGTACACAACTCCACTTTCACCACTCCATGCTATTCCACTCTACACCACTCTATGCGCTATTCAAATCTGTGGCACTCCACTGTATGGCACTCCACTCTACGCTATTCTACTGTGTGCCACTAAACTGTACCTCACTCCACTGTAAGCCACTGCACTCTATGCTACTCCTCTGTACGCAATACACTGTACCACACTACACTCTCCGCCACCTCACCCTTTGCCATTCCACTGTAAGCTGTTCTACTGTATGCCACTCCAATCTACAACACTCCACTTTACTCTATTCCACTCTATGCCACTCCACTGTACATTGAAATGTAATTCTGTTATAGTTAGAAAGTTATTTATTCTTTCTATATAAACCAAACCGAAAATACATAAACATTAGAAATTTTAGTTATAGTTATACCTTAAATGTATCATTTATACACCAACTTTATATTAACATAATTTATTCTTTATCAACAAACCAAGGTTAAAGTAGACAAAAAATTACATTTCTAAACTTATACCTTTAATCTATAATTTATGCAACACCTTCAAATTATTATAACTCGTACACCTCCATACCCAGTGTATTCAACTTGGTAGCCACACTACACTAACTATAACTCGCCACTATCCACTGTTTTCTCACAAAATATTTGATTCCTAATGTTATAGCTATTATTGTAAATTCTAACATTTTACATGGTATGCTTGAGATAATATAAACCTGCAAAAGAAGTACATGGAGAAGTTGCAAGTTATAATTATTGTGGCGTGGCTACCAAGTACAGTGTTCTCCAAAATGATGTCATTTGAAATTTTGAGTCTTGTTATCAACGCTATCATTTAACATGCTATAAGTGAAGTATTATGAAAGGGTATAAGCAGTGCATGGGGAAGGCATGAGTTGTAGTTAATGTCATGTGGGTAGTTGACAATACTATGTATGGAGGTGCATGGGATATAGTACATTTCGGCGGGGCACAAGTTATATCTATAAATTTAGAATTTCCAAGGATTGTGTAGTGTAAGGTGGTTTTGTATAGAAATAATAATGTAGTGTGGCTGGCGAGTTGACAATCCCATATAAGAAGGTGCAAGAGTTATAGTACGTTTCAGCCATGGCACAAATTATAACTTTAAGTTATAACTTTAGAATTTCTAAGCTTTGAGTAGCTTAAACTGGTTTTGTATGGATATAATAAGTTAAGGTTTTGTAACTATAACGTAGCTTAAACCTTCGGTTTAAAAAAAATAATTCTAACATAACACAAAGTCAATCCATCATTGTTTTTGTTTTAGGTGTTTTCAGATAAAACTACCTATAACTATTACTCGTGCCCTAAAGTAACTTCAGCTAGTGCCCTCATCATGCACTGTGTTGTTATCAATGATGTAATTTCAGATGTGGCAGATGGTTATCAATGATGTCATAGAACATGTCATGAGTGATGTAATATGTGAGGTAATTAGCACTGCATGGCAAGGGTGCATGTTATAGTTACTTAAGGGCACACGTTATAGTTAAGGGAGATAAGTATAACTTGTGAATTGCTTTGGTTTTAACTTTCCCTTTACCTTTGTTTTTTTAGCAAACTTTTAAGGTCTTTTTTCAATGTAAAGTAATATTTTATTACAATTCCTAAATATAACATTATTTTAACCTTCTTCTTTTACAGTGAATGTTTAACATAAAGCCAATGTTGCCATGAGCCGGAGTGGGGTTTGATAGAGGGCCTCGCCACTGGGTATAAATAATATATATATATATATATATATATATATATATATATATATATATATATATATATATATATATATATATATATATATATATATATATATATATATATATATATATATATATATATATATATATATATATATATATATATATATATATATATATATATATATATATATATATATATTTGTGTTCCAAAATGATCTGCAGCAAGGACGCACTCCACAGCAGGTAGGAAAAACCCTCTTTTATTTTGCAATCCAAAGTGGCATTTCTTCCGTAATTATTTCCCTCCACCGACGCGTTTCAAAGCTGTCTGCTTTTTCTTCTGGGCGTGGAGGCTTTGCAGATGCTGTCCCACGTGTGTTTCATTCACTTAAATGGCATTTAGTGTGCCTTCCGTGCTTCGTAGCACCTATGCATCTTGGTATTTATAGTTCGCTTTTGTAGCTCTCTTAAGTAAATAAAGGGACAGTTTATTGTTCTTACCCACAGTGGGTCCCGCAATTCGCCTTCAATTTAAAAGGTCACAGTGAATCTTTTCCTGTTCACTGTGGGTTCAGGCCCCGCAGTGGGCCCTGGTGAGAAGCGTCACTTGGCATTGTTAGCATCCTGCTGTGCCACAGACCAGGACCGGTTCCTGCTCCTACGGCCCCTTCTCCTGCGGCTTCTTCCTCATTTACCAGGTGGTGCGCACTCTACGACCGAAGCCGTCGTATATTTTTGTGTTCCAAAATGCTCTGCAGCAAGGACGCACTCCACAGCAGGTAGGAAAAACCCTCTTTTATTTTGCAATCCAAAGTGGCATTTCTTCCGTAATTATTTCCCTCCGCCGACGCGTTTCAAAGCTGTCTGCTTTTTCTTCTGGGCGTGGAGGCTTTGCAGATGCTGTCCCACGTGTGTTTCATTCACTTAAATGGCATTTAGTGTGCCTTCCGTGCTTCGTAGCACTGCTATGCATCTTGGTATTTATAGTTCGCTTTTGTAGCTCTCTTAAGTAAATAAAGGGACAGTTGATTGTTCTTACCCACAGTTGGTCCCGCAATTCGCCTTCAATTTAAAAGGTCACAGTGAATCTTTTCCTGTTCACAGTGGGTTCAGGCCCCGCAGTGGGCCCCGGTGAGAAGCGTCACTTGGCATTGTTAGCATCCTACTGTGCCACAGACCAGGACCGGTTCCTGCTCCTACGGCCCCTTCTCCTGCAGCTTCTTCCTCATTTACCAGGTGGTGCGCCCTCTACGACCGAAGCCGCCGTATATTTTTGTGTTCCAAAATGCTCTGCAGCAAGGACGCACTCCACAGCAGGTAGGAAAAACCCTCTTTAATTTTGCAATCCAAAGTGGCATTTCTTCCGTAATTATTTTCCCCCGCCGACGCGTTTCAAAGCTGTCTGCTTCTTCTTCTGGGCGTGGAGGCTTTGCAGATGCTGTCCCATGTGTGTTTCATTCACTGCCAGAAACCGGTCCCCGGTAGCTTGTCTCCTTTCTGGTGAAGAATTGGCTTGGTAGTTTAGTTTGCCCTGTTCCCATGATGCACTGGGCCAGGGACAGACTGATTTGCATATAGCCAGGTTCTGAGCTGGGATGGGGCAGTGAGATAAATAACGGTGATGGATCAAGCCCTGATCTTTGGACTGGGTAAGAGTGGTCTGTTTAACTCAGACACTCTGTTCATCACCACCCCCTTTTTGTAAATCGTTTTTGGCCACTATAGGTGTGGCAGGGTATACTCAGACATGAGTCCCTTTCTCACTGCTCCATCAGGATTCAAGCAAGCCGGGCCGAAGAAGGCTGAAATGCCAGAAACCGGTCCCCGGTAGCTTGTCTCCTTTCTGGTGAAGAATTGGCTTGGTAGTTTAGTCTGCCCTGTTCCCATGATGCACTGGGCCAGGGACAGACTGATTTGCATATAGCCAGGTTCTGAGCTGGGATGGGGCAGTGAGATAAATAACGGTGATGGATCAAGCCCTGATCTTTGGACTGGGTAAGAGTGGTCTGTTTAACTCAGATACTCTGTTCATCACCACCCCCTTTTTGTAAATCATTCACTTAAATGGCATTTAGTGTGCCTTCCGTGCTTCGTAGCACTGCTATGCATCTTGGTATTTATAGTTCGCTTTTGTAGCTCTCTTAAGTAAATAAAGGGACAGTTTACTTAAGAGAGCTACAAAAGCGAACTATAAATACCAAGATGGTCTTTGGTCTTTGTGCTGAATTGTTTATTTTAACTTTTTCCCCTGTTTTTATGCCGGCCACGCATACTCACATCTCTGTCCCCTCTCCCGCACTTTAATTGGTTATCATCACCGCACTTTGCGGGTCCTGCGCCCACGTCTCGTTGGCGGCCATTTTTCGTTGGGCATAGTTTGCACGCTCTAGTCCTCTCTCTAGGAGGCGAGCAGTGCATACATTCAGGCAAATCAGGTTAGTTCGCTCCCAACAGCCTAGCGCATTACCTGCAGCACTCTACTCGCAGCGCGACCTTGCCAGCAGCTCTCTGAGTTTTAACACTCCCGTTTTTGGTCTTTGTGTTAAATTGTTTATTTTAACTTTTTCCCCTGTTTTTATGCCGGCCACGCATACTCACATCTCTGTCCCCTCTCCCGCACTTTAATTGGCTATCATCACCGCACTTTGCGGGTCCTGCGCCCACGTCTCGTTGGCGGCCATTTTTCATTGGGGATAGTTTGCACGCTCTAGTCCTCTCTCTAGGAGGCGAGCAGTGCATAAATTACAGCCATGCTGACGCGCAGCGGTGACGCGCGACGGGGACGCCAGACTGACGCCGGAGTTACGCCAGAGTTCAGCCCGTCTGCGCCCGTCTGCGCTGAGGACGGGCTGCAGGCCAGGCTGGACCTGGTTCTTACACCTCTATCATCTGGTAAGGTAATTAGGCGCTATGCTCTATCTGTTCTCCTGGCTCTTAGACCTCCGGCATGCTCTTGTTTACATCGTTTCACACCGCTAGGAATACTACAGTCCCGTCGCTGTACGATTTGCTCATCCTCCTTTCATCCTCCTGTCTTCTGCCCTATTAGTCCTTGCCTTTCCTCCCCAATGTCCACCACCTCTCTCAGAACTGGGTTTCTTGTAAATGTGCGCTCGTTAATTAAACATAACTTAGCCTTCCACGACTTCGTGGATGAAAGACAGCCGGATTGGGTCTTCATTACGGAGACCTGGGCTACCGACTCCTCCGGTCATGACCTTCTTTTAGCCATTCCAGAGGGCTATTCCCTACATAGGCTCGACAGACCCATACGTAGAGGAGGAGGCATTGCCATTCTTTTTAAATCCTCCTTTTCCTGCACGGTCAAATCGCTATCCTCGCCTCAAGATCGTTTTGAAGCTTTATACTTTTGTATTACATGTGCTCCATCGGTCTCTTTCACGGGGATATTGATCTACAGGCCACCTGGCCATAGAGCTAATTTTGCCTCGGATATACTGAGAATTCTCGAACCTTACTTTGGAAAGCCCTGTATCACCATTCTGGGCGACCTCAATTTCCATCTAGATGAGGCCGATTCTAAGGACACTTTATCATTGGTCGAATCTCTCGGAGCCTGTGATCTTGTTCAGCTTGTCACCAGTCCCACTCACAAGGCAGGTCACATCCTCGACGGGGTATTCTCTAATGATTTGAGACTTTCCAGCGGCTCACCCCTGCCGTTGGTCTGGACCGACCCTCTCTATCTAGCTTTCTCTACTTCCTATTCCACCAAGAAGGTGACAACTTCTTTCGTTCTTAGAAGAAATCTTAGAAACCTCACGGATGAGGCCCTTGCCTCTCTTGTTCCTTCCCCTGAGGCTCTCTTCCCTAAAGACGCGGATGAGGCAGCCCAAGATCTGAAGGATTCCATCACCAACGCATTAGAAAAACTCGCCCCAGCATCCCTGCGATACGTAGCCCGATGTAAACCATCAGCACCATGGTTTTCGGACCATCTTAGATCATTAAGACAGGACTGCAGAAGCAGTGAGAGGAGGTGGAGGAAATCTTGGGATCCTATGGACCGGGAGGCCCATAAGTCTGCTCTACGGGAGTACAAGCAGAAAGTGATCATGGAGAACAGGAATACTTTTCCAATCTCACTAGCTCACTCACTTCCTCTAGGGAGCTTTTCAAAATCGCTGACTCGCTATGCTCCCTCCAACTCCCTGATCCCGTAGTCAGCTCTCAAGATCTATGCGACGATATTGCAGACTTTTTTCACAACAAAATCTTCGATATTCATACCTCACTAGAAGTACTACGTCATTCTCTGGACGAGAATATTCCTCCAGGCATAAGTTCTCTTGAGTCTCTTGATGTAGCCCCCTCTAGTTTTCTTACGGATTTCCCACCTCTGTCTCTGGAAGGATTGAATCTTCTACTTGACAGGACGAAATCCTCCTCTCCACTGGATCCTCTACCTCTTAAAAAGCTGAAAGAGTGTAGGAGTAGTCTTCTTCCCTCCTTGTTGGAGGTGATGAACAAGGCGATCGCCCAAGGCTCTTTTCCATCGGTATGGAAGAAGGCCATCGTGAAGCCGCTCCTTAAGAAACCTTCACTTGACCCCGGCCTCCTTAAAAATTTTAGGCCCATTTCCCTACTTCCTGCACCTGCAAAAATTCTAGAGGCACATTTGAATCTCCATCTATCTTCCTTTCTTGAGGCCTCTGAGTATCTCGACATTACCCAACATGGATTTCGAAAACATCATAGCACAGAATCTGCTCTGACCTTTGTTGTCGATAACATCCGACGCAAAGTTGATGCTGGTCAAACTACTGTTCTAGTGCTATTGGACCTCACGGCCGCATTCGATACCCTGTCTCCCGCATCTCGGCTTAGGGAGGCAGGTGTTACTGGGTCGGCCCTGAGCCTCCTCAACTCCTTTCTCCTTGATAGGGAACAGAGAGTGATGCTTGGAAACCACCTCTCCCCAGCTAAGTCTCTGCAATGTGGGGTGCCACAGGGGTCGGCATTAAGTCCGACCCTGTTCAACATCTACGTGGCCCCCCTTGCTAGGCTTGTAAGATCGCAGGGGATGGAGGTGGTATCATACGCCGATGACACCCAGATTATGGTGTCACTCACCCATACCTCTGTCACAACATCTGCCTCCAGCTTCAGGTCTTGTATGCAACACGTTGCAGACTGGATGGTCATCAACTCCCTGAAGCTGAATGGCGACAAGACAGAGGTGCTGGTCTTTGGGAAGGACCAAGATGTCTGGTCGAGTGAGTGGTGGCCTTCCTCTCTCTGCACCTGCCCCACTCCCTCTCAATCTGCCAGAAACCTCGGTGTGGTGTTTGATACTTCACTCTCGATGTCCCTTCAGGTGAATCGGACTGTTGCAACCTGTTGGGGCGTGATCAGTATACTCAATAGAATTCGCAGCTATCTGTCCCTTCAAGCACGTAAGCAGATTGCAGTCGCCCTTATTGGCTCCAGGCTAGATTACTGCAACTCTCTTTACATGGAGTCCAACAAGGGCCTCATACATCGGCTGCAAACCGTGCAGAATGCTGCTGCACGTTTTGTCCTAGACCTTCCTAGGACATCATCTGCCACTACTGTGAGGAGAGACCTCCATTGGCTGCCTGTCCAGCTCAGAATATATTTTAAAATTTTGTGCCTGACTTACAGAGCTCTCGAGGATGGATCAAAAGGCGCTATCAGCTCCCTGCTTACCCGCTACCATCCCACAAGGTGTCTCCGCTCTGCGGGACTATTCCAGCTTGCTGTCCCTCGTTTTAGGCTCACCAGATGGGGAGCCAGGGCCTTTTCCGTCGTTGCCCCCCAGCTCTGGAACACCGTGCCTATGGAGATTAAAACTTTATCCTCTCTAGACTTCTTTAAAAAGGCCTTAAAAACGTGGTGCTTTTCAAGAGCCTACTCAGGCTGAACTGCTGGGTCTTTGTAATGAGCTGATTTTGGAATTAGGCGCCTTGACGCCCATCGGGCTAAGTTTGCGCACGATAAGACTCCGTTCATTCATTCATTCATTCATTCAGGAGAAGGGGCCGTAGGAGCAGGAACCGGTCCTGGTCTGTGGCACAGCAGGATGCTAACAATGCCAAGTGACGCTTCTCACTGGGGCCCACTGTGGGGCCTGAACCCACAGTGAACAGGAAAAGATTCACTGTGACCTTTTAAATTGAAGGCGAATTGCGGGACCCACTGTGGGTAAGAACAATAAACTGTCCCTTTATTTACTTAAGAGAGCTACAAAAGCGAACTATAAATACCAAGATGCATAGCTGTGCTACGAAGCACGGAAGGCACACTAAATGCCATTTAAGTGAATGAAACACACGTGGGACAGCATCTGCAAAGCCTCCACGCCCTGAAGAAAAAGCAGACAGCTTTGAAACGCATCGGCGGAGGGAAATAAATACGGAAGAAATGCCACTTTGGATTGCAAAATAAAAGAGGGTTTTTCCTACCTGCTGTGGAGTGCGTCCTTGCTGCAGAGCATTTTGGAACATATATATATATATATATATTCACTCCAAATCACCTCTCGTTATACGAAGTTAACCAAGACACTCAGAGCTTGCTTGCAATCCATTTATTTCTGCAAGTGAAAAGTCACGACGCGTTTCACCATCACGGCTTGTTCACGCTCGCCTGACCAACACAAGCGGCCATTTTTAAATCCCCAAAACACACCCTCTGTGATGTCATGTGACAAACAGTGTAAGCATGGATGACATATTACTCTAGGCAGTTACTTCATGAAAATGAGCAATATATATCTGAGCAGTGTATATATGTATATGCGTCATATGCGCCGCATATTTTATACCTCATGGCGCCCATATTGTCGTTATTTTACATATATCACTATTAATAATTACATAATTGTACATTTCACCAAAAAGGGATTTTAATATCCCAAAGACCCTTCAAGTCATTACACACAGATCAATGAAGTAATAATCGATGGCAAATTCATACAAAGATTATACTTATTCTAGTACGGAATATGCTGTATATGTTCTCACGTGTACTTGTGGGCTCAGATATGTGGGCAGCACTAAGAAACAAGTACACGTGAGAATATTGCAGCATATAAGAGCCATCATCAACTGTGACCCAAATTACCCGGTGGCACGGCATTTTAAGTCCGTGCACAATAAGGACATTAACTGTTTAAAGTACTTTGTGATTGATCATGTTCTGATGCCTAAAAAGGGAGGTAACCGGGAAACTCTTTTAAGAAAGTTAGAGACCAAACACATCTTGAATCTCAACTGTAAGTTTCCCCAAGGTCTAAATAACACGAAGGATTTACATACATTTCTTTTGATCAACCTGTTTATTTATATTTCCCTCTTTTTTTAGAAACTTCTGAAGATATGAACAAAATAGGGAATAGGAAGAAATGTACACAATGCCCTGCTATTGAATGGATAAACCTGTCAAACTTGGTGTACTTGATGGACTCAAATAGAATGATGACATTGTAGATATAAGAGTAAATTGAACAGAAGAAACATACTCCATGCGAATAATGTAACTGATCCACATATAATATCATCATATACCGTTTTATGGACAAATCACTATTATCTACAATGACATTGCTAACTCTGCATATAGCTTCACTGTAAATATAATCAAATTATTGAATGGAAAAAATCTTTTTTTGCATTTTGCTCATTTTTTTATACAGCACTTAGCACTTTATTTGTATATAGAATATTGAGTGAGCTCCTCTTGTCAACTGGGCTCAGTTGCCATAAGTATTATATGAATTCTATTCAGTAATGTCTACAGCACTTGTATTTTTGAGATAAGATCAATTTTGCACAATAAGCGTAGTTTCACAGATGCGTCTGCATTTAGGCAGATTATTTGCACAATGGCTTCAATTAAGTATCTAGTAACATAGGAACTGGCAAAATGAGAATATTCAGGTTTACATAGTGGCATAGTTTTGCACATATTGGCAGCATTCAAGCTGCAAGAATATGTTTTTATTCTTGTTTGTATTATAAGTAAATATATATATATATAATACAAAATATAGATGATGGAGTTGTATATACATATATATATGTACACAGACATTTTTTGTACAATGAGGTTATGTGTAAATAATGGATAAATATATAATTTATTGAAACCTATCTAAATGATTCAAATTGTATAGATTGATAGAACATATGCCGCAGTAATTTATACTTGTAAATTTGCACGAATCCAGTCCATGTTTACCGCACATGCATTCATGCAGTTATAATTATATGTGAACAGTCAGTATATATTTGATCACAATATTTAATTATCCATATGTGCTGTTTTCATAAAAATGAAAGAGCCACTCGCCTTATATGTTTAAGTATATCTTCACTTTTCATGAATCACGTGGTGTGCTTAGCACAGAGGGAGAAAAAATTGAGTATTTAAAGGTCTCTTTAACCAGTGTACCGTTATGTGATCAAGGGTAGTCCATACCCGAAACGCGTCATGCCAGAGGGAGAACTAAGGCGATAATAAACTGACCTGTTGTACTGGATGAGCTGTGTGGTGGTCTTTGTGTCCTGCATGCCGTGCCTGGAGAAGCAGGAAGGAGTGGAATATATATATATATATATATATATATATATATATATATATATATATATATATATATATATATATATATATATATATATATATATATATATATATATATATATATATATATATATATATATATATATATATATATATATATATATATACCAACATGAAAAAGAAGGTGGTGTGCAAATTCTAAATTTAAGTTATAGCACTAAATTTAGAATTTCTAAAGCTTGTGTAGTTTACGTATGGTTTGTATGGAAAGAATATATAAACTTTTCCTTACTCTAACTTATCTCTAACCTTTGTTTTTCATGGAAATACAATGGTTTTTATGTTTTTAATGAAAATATGTTTCAAATCATAATATTGGTTTCATTTATTAAGGTATTGTTCATTGGAGTGACGTACAGGAAAATGAAGGAGAGTGTTGTACAATTGAGTGTTGTGGAGTATTGTATAGTGGAATTGAGTACAGTGTAGTAGAATGTAGTGGGGTAGAGTGGGAAACAGTGTAGTAGAGTGGAGTAGTATAGAGTACAGTAGTCTAGTACAGTGGATGATTGGACAGTGGATTACAGTGAGATAAAGTTTCATACAGTGGAGTAGAATGTGATCGAGTTCAGTGGAGTTGGGCAATGTATTGTGGGGTAATGTATAGTACAATGTATTGGTGTGGAGTGGACAATATTGCAGAATACAGTATTTTAGAATGGAGTGTATGAGCATAGATTGGACTGTAGAGTTAGATAGGGGAGTGTACATGGATAGAGTTAAGTAGAGTCTCGAAGAGTGCCATAAAGTACAGTATAATTTTATAAAGTTCAGTTCTAGAGAGTGGAGTAAAGTGTTTGTACATTGGAACTGCGTAAAGTGCAGTGGCATGAAGTGAAGTGCCATACAGTGGGGTAGCATTTGGTGGACTAGCGTACAATGGAATACAGTACAATTTAAAGGAAGTATAAATAAAGTTTTCCTAACTATATCAAAGGTTTAATTAATTTTTTGTCATTGAATTTCAATTTGTTTTGTTTTTAAGGAAAATTTGTTTCAAATTGTAGAGTTCACTGTCGACAAGTGGAGTTTCATTAAGTGGAGTGTAGTACAGTAGAATGGAGTGGAGGATAGTGCCATTCAGTATCTTGTCATAGAGTATACAGTCGTAGAGTGTAGTAGAGTGTAGTCAAGTGGAGTGTAGTACAGTCGAGTGGCGTACAGCAGAATAGTGTACAATTGAGTGGTGTACAGTGGAGTGGCACAGAGTGGAGTGTTGCAGAATGAAGTGGGGTAGAGTGGAGTGATGTTGGGGAGAGTAAAGTGGAGTAGAGTAGAGTAGAGTGGAGTGCCATGGCATACAGTGGAGGGAATTGTTATATAGTGTAGTGGCATCTTGTATGGCACAGTGGTGTGGAATGAACGAGAATGGACAGGTGTAGTGTAAACTTAGGTGTTAGAAAATGGAGTGGTGAGTTGTACAGTACAGTAGAGTGGTGTATCATAGAGTGTTGGAAAGTGTTGTGGAGTAGAGTGTTGTACACTGGGTGTAGGGGCCTAGAACGGAGTTGAGAGTTGTACAGTCTATTACGGGGGCATAGGGTGGAGTACAGTTTTGTAAAGTGGCACAGACTGTAGTACATTCTTGTATAGCAGAGTTGCATAGAGTGGAGGAGAGTGTGGGACAGTACTGCAGTGTAGAGTGGAGTATTCTACAGTGCCACAGAGTGGGGTAAAATGTTGTGGAGTAGAGTATAATGGTGTCCAGTGGAGTGGCATAGCATGGAGTGCAGTAGTCTGTTCTAGAGTACAGTGGTGTGGAGTCAAGTAGAATGAAGTGGCATAGTATACCATGGAGTAAAGTGCTGTAGAGTGGAGTGGTATGTGACTGTGGTAACGTGTAGAGTGTTGGCAAGTGTCGTAGAGTGGAGTAGCATAGCAAGTTTTAGAGTGGACTAAAGTGTTGTATAGTGGAGTAGAGTAGAATTTGGAACAGTATGGTAGAGTGAATGGGATAGACTGTTGTACAGTTAAGTGGCACTGAGTAGCATACAGTGGAGTGGTGTAAAGTGCAGTAGTGGAGTACAGTGGAGTTGTATCTCACAGAAAGAGTATATTAACTGGGGAGCAACGGCATTGAGGGAGTTGCTTATAGTTTTAGGGAATAGAGTGTTGTAAGTGCTATAAAATACAGTGCTATACAGTGCCAGTGGCAGGAGTACATGGTTGTACAGTTTCATGGAGTAGAGTGTTGTAAGTGCCATAAAATACAGTGCTATACAGTGCCATTGACAGGAATACATTGTTGTGCAGTGTAGTGCTATACAGTGGAGTATAGTGTGGTACAGTGGAGGGGTGTAAACTGTTGTTGAGTGGAGTATAGTGTTGTTGAGCGGAGCACAGTGGAGTTTCGTAGAGTGGAGTGGTGCAGAATGGAGTAGTTGTATTGTGGAGTGACGTACAGTGGAGTGGCATACAGTGGAGCGGGTTCGAGTGGAGCTATGTACAGAGAAATAGCAAAGAGTACAGGTGTTGTGTAGTGGCGAACAGTGCAATGTCCTTTACTTGCAGTGTTGCAGAGTAGAAGGTGGCCAGTGGAACAGAGTACAGTGGAGTGTTGTAAAGGGGAATGACGTACAGTGGAGTGGGAAAGAGTGGACCACCATACAGTGGAATAGCATATAGTGGAGAAGCATACAGGGCAGTGATGTAGAACGGGGTGGAATGAAGTACAGTATATTACTGTACATTTGAATTGCATAGAGTGGAGTGGTGGCGTAGAGTGGAGTGGCATACAGGGGATTAACTTACAGTAGAGTAGCATGAACTGAAATAGCGTACAGTAGTGTTGTGGCATAGAGCTGAGTGGTAAAATATTGGAATAGTGTACAGTGGAATGGCGTACCGTGGAACGTCATACAGTGGAGAGGAGCAGAGTGGAGTGATATACAGTGGGGTAGCGTACAGTAGAATAACGTACAGTCTAGTGGTGTACAGTGGAGTAGAGTTGAGTGGCATAGAGTCAAATAGTATAGCGTTCAGTCGCGTAGAGTGTAATTGTGGACAGTGAAAGTGGATGAACAGATGTAGATGTAATGTTGCAGGAATATACATTATGAAGTGTAAATGTTCATGTTTGGTAGTATGTGTAAATAGTGTTTAAGTTATACAGTTTAAAATACTTAGTTATGTATTGTGCTGCGGTATACTGCAATAGGTTTGTGGTACACCACCGTACATGAGGATGAGAAGGATATGTGATTGGCTAATGACTGTGTTAAAACACAGGTAGAATGCAGCCATGTTGTTTTCAGAACAGTTTGGCTGCCGTCTATGTTCTGCCTTTCATTGTGTTCTGGGTTAAGGCCTTAGATATAGGTAAGTAGTAGGTTTTACTGTTGTTACCTAACTGTTATCACTGTACCAAAGTACTAATAGATAAGTATTTTTTAAAAGTTTTAGGCATTTTTAGAGCAGTATAGGGAAAACTGCGCATTTAAAAAAAGACACTTTAGTAGCGCAATAATTTTTTGATTTTATTTTGGTACCCCATGGACTTTTTTGTGAAGATTTAAATATGCTGAAAATAGAAAAACACAGCTGTACACTATTCCCCATTAATTGGCCCAAAGAAACTTTAGACACAGCTAAAGGGGAAGTGGCTAAACCGATTTACACCAAATTTGGCAGAAAGCTAGATCTTGTGATTTGGTGTAAATCCATTAATTCGTTTTGAGCAATTATTATTCAAAAACATTGTATATATCATGCCATGGAAGGCTGACAGATCTCAAGGATGTGACAGCAGTCATCTTAGGACTCTGTTCCGAGTCCTAAAACAAATGTTAAAAAAGCCATAAGGCAGGGTAGGGAATACCCTAATCCCCTAGGCCTGGAGATCGGGACAAAAACGGTTTTCTTTTCAATTTTGCTGCAAATTCATGAAGGATATGTGAATCTGTGGCAGTTAATTAATAAATAAATAAATAAGCACAGGCTCCTGCTATACTTTTAGAGAAAAAAAATGGGGGGTGGCGTAAAATATTTATTTGGTGAGGGGGCAAGTGGCCCCCTCCCCAAGCTTCAGTGAGGCCCAGGGACCCCAATCTCTGGTGACAAGTAAGGGTGCCTACAAGGGATTGCTTCAAAAAGAGTACTTTCTATGTATAACTTAATCTTAAATGTAGTGCCAGCAAATGACACCAAAGAATTGAATTCATTTCCAATTTGCATAACTCAATCAGTATATAAATTGCAATAACCGGGTGTATCAAAGATAATTTGATTTATATTAAAAGTAAAAAAAACACAAAGGCAGGGGTTCAAACAAACAACAATTCATTGGATTTTTTTGACTGCACAAAAAAAATTAAAAATGTCAATTGTATCATGCCTCATGTTGAATACCCACTTTAAAAGGGCTCCCAGTAACCAAAATTGGCATTTTTATAGACTTTTCTCCAACTCAGAAGTTTATATTTTACAAACACCTCTCACAAACATTGAGAACAGAAAACACAATCCAAACAAATATAACAAGCATTTGCAATGCAATAGGTCTCGCATTATTAAAGTTTGAGCTATTGGCCTTGCTAATAATAATGCAACACCAATAGCTCAAACTTTAATAATGCGAGACCTATTGCATTGCAAATGCTTGTTACTTTAGAGCGTGTGCTGTTATGGCCAGAACTGCCGACTTTGGAACTAGAGTCCTAGTCCTGGCGTCGCCTCCACATCCTGTGATTTTGGTCAAATCACTTACTCCCCTGTGCCTAAAAAAGAATATAGCCTTGTGTAATGTAACTCATGCTCGTGTGAAGCGCTCCAGTGCCCTTGAGCTGAGTTTGTACTAAGTAAAACTGCAAAAAGAAAAAAACAAGGGATTTGTTGCCATTTAGCATTCAAACAGCTAGCTCATTAGAAACAAGCAACTCGTCACTGGTCTTTTTCTTGAGTAGTGTGGTGTGAGCCTTGCACACGACAGGAAAGCGCTACACAAACGCTGATAAAATAAAATGACATAACATAAGTTGGCATGCTGTAGATAACAGGCGCAGAAATGCAAACATAAAAAGAACTTCCAAACTTGTCACACTGCTATGTCATTAGTCGTATAACTCCTAGCAGTTAACAAAAACAACTCACGCTCCTTATTTTCCCAAAATAATAGTTGTGAACGCTTCAAGATAATTTCCCAAAATCCCACTGAAAACTAGCAGCTTAGACTTCTGACTCTGCACCCTTTTCTCCCCACAAACTAACACACAAGAGACAGGACCTTCGTTCCTCAGGGCGGGAGCAATGCTGGCCCTTCACACCGAGAGAACCTTTCAAACTCCTTGCTTGGAAGGAGAGACTGTTTTGTTTTGGCTCATTTTCTCCACGGAAAGAGGGTTTGAGGAGGAAATAGTACTAGAGAAGCTGCTACGCGAGCACTTAGTATCACTCCTGAAAATATTTCTCGGGCGAATGTAGAACACCCTTTAAACTTAAAGGAACACCTCTCGTAATGAAAGAGGCCGCGTTATGGCTCAGGGTGGTGCCTGGGCTCAGGCACTGAAGGAATCAATAAAAGACTGATTTACTAACTGCACAGCAGGGAATCAATAGTGAGTAAAAGAGAATGAAATTGCCATTAGCGGGAGGGATAAGCGCTTGTCAGGCCACAGCTGCCGAAGCGAGGAACATGTCACTCCCATTTCCACTTGTGCTGGGATTTCAAATCTGAATTACAACTTGGTAAACACATTTGTCATACAATAAACTAGGAGATTCCCAAACCTGGATATCGTGTTTGGCACCTATGCAGTCTTTCTATCGCCCCTTTTAGTTAGCTGATACCAATAAAGATCTTTGTGAAAAACAGACATCTGAGTAAGTGGGTTATCTCAAAATGTGACCAATTTATACAAGAGAAATAGACAGCAAAAGCCTCTGGAATGACTCACAAATGCACATACGCATACTAATCAATATACACAGGCCCGCCCCCCACCAACTATAGCTTCTCGGCCCACAATAGTGTTTGCGGAGGTAGTTGTTTTGCCTACTGCTAAACACTGACACGTAAGACGAGCACAAAGCTACAACCGCAAAACAGTAGTGTTAATCAGGACAGACACGCAGACGTTAGCACTAGACAACATTGACATACACTCTCCAAACTGCACACACATCAAAGACAAAAGCAGACTGCCGGCATGGAGCCACACCCCACGGTGTTACCGCTAGACAGACAGACAGCACGTGGCAACACAAAGAAGAGCCCACAACCCCCTGCGCATGCCTTTAAACACACCTAGCTATACATGAAGGGACGGGCGCCCGGTGTGGCGCTTTCCACGACTTGTTGAGGCGTCATTACCAAAACTCGCTGTGCTCTTGAAGAGAAATCATTAGAGTAAAATGCAGAAGGGGGGTCGCTGCTCTCCCCGGGACCTCTTCCACGCGCACCTCTCAGGAGGACAAGTGGCCATTAATATTCCAGGATGAAGAGCCCGCTAACAGCCAGGAGGCACTGCAGTAAATTAATACACCAGGGGTCCGCGGGCCACCATGAAAAGGCAGCGCCTGACTCATCACAAGGCAGCTTTAGACTACAGAGAGGAAGCCGTTTACTGCAGACAACCACCGCCTCACAGAAAGGCAGCCAAAGTGGAAACACTCTGCACTGCCGCACAGCCCCTGGAATGGACCAGCAGCAAAGGAACGCAACCAACCTTTCAAAAGTAGCCTAACACAAATAAAATTGCGAGCTCGACCACCGCCCACAGTTTTACAGCAACACCTGCAGCATTATCCTGTCATCAGAAACTACGATGTTAAAAGCTCACAGACACAGGAAACGGTAAAGAAACACGGGGCACTGAAAGCGAACGCGAGATCGCTATTGTAAAAAAAAAAAGCTTACTCAGTGGAGCCGCCGGTGGAGGGGGGGCGGAGGGGGAACGGAGTCAAAGCGCGCGAATCAGGTGTGCATATCTCCTGTCCTGCGTGCGTGTAGACAGGGAGGGAGGGGGAGAGAGGGAGCGAGCTGAGCCCTACGCATGTAAACATCTTCTGGTCACACACACGTCTACATTTCCAGTCCGTCTTTTACGTGTGCCCATTTCTTGTCTCGCATGAGAGGCAACTCAGTGACAATACTTCTCGCTGGCGGCAGCGCTTCATGCTGCGTTCACCAGGCTCGACCTAAAAAGGTATCCTAGTCATCAATGTATAGCTGCCTATCTCCATACAATCAATCATGAGTCGATTCTATACATAGAAGTCAAGACTCAAAATAAATCAATTAGAAATAACTAAAGAGAAGAATGGGCTCTATGCTGACGTTTCAGTCTCCATCGCAATATATCAATGAGACCATCTTTAGGACAAACGTTGATCTTGTGAGATTCTTCAAACCCTTGATCGATAATTTCAAGGTCGACACAGTATATCTTAATGAGGTCTCTTCAGTAATATATACAAGTAAACGTAATTTACAAATCAATCGACCTCACATGAGGAAAATTAATTTCTTCACAAAGTCGCAAAGCATGAATCAAATGGACCCTCTCTGCACTACACTGAAGTTGGATGTGTAAATGAGGGCATCAACACCTCTGGGGGTGGGAGCAATGACAACTTACTGTTTGGTGGATACCTCCTGTTGTCGGACCGGTTGCATTGTGATGAAGAGTTGGTCGATGGTCTGAATTTCACATTGATGGAAAACATGAGGCATTTGTTGATATGAAGGCCTTTGATTGGTGAAGTCCAGGGTCTGCATCCAGGAAAGTCTTGTTGGCAGTTGATGCAGGTCTTGCGGTTTCATCTACGAGGAGACTGGAGAAGGGTTTTTTCAACATGAAGAACTAAGAGCCTCTGTTTTTTCACTAGGAGTCCTGTTCTTGAAGTATTATGGTTGTAGGAGTCCACTCTAAAACTAGCCAAGGGTGAAGTTCCTGGGGGGCACCCCTTGTGGGTTAGGACGTAATCCAGCAGAGGCCAGTAGCAGGGTTCAGGTACATCCGGTTGGTACCTGTCAGCTGGGCAGCTGCAGGGAAAGACCTCCTAGCTACAAAGCCACAAACAAGCTTCCAAACAATGTCAGCCAACTTACTTTTGGAGTCACTTTTGGGGTTCTGTGTTAAAGATAATTTGGTCCAGTCTTTCTGCTGGTTTTAGACGGCAGGGCAGTTCTTCTTCCGAGTCTCCATGAGTCCAGAAGTGTTCTGATTTCAGGTTTTGACTGTGCCACTTTTATACCTAGTACCAGCCTGTGTGTGAGGGACACTCCCTTTGCCTAGCCCTAAACTGGTTCATCTCTGTTCTTCCCTTTTCCCTCGGTCTGGCTCCAACTTGGCTAGTAGAAAAAAGGGCAGGCAGGCCCATGTGTAAGTTGCATTAGCCAGTTGCAGGTCAGGCATCTTCTGAAGTTCGGAAGGGGCAGAGTGCAGCCCTCAGGCTACCCTTTGAAGCTCATGAAGGAGCAGAGTACAACCACCAGGCCATCCTGCTCAGCAGAGAAACACCCTTCCCCATACTCAAGGCTCTTTTGTCCTGTCTGGAAGAAATGCACCTCACACCGCAGGAGAGCCATTAACAGTCATGTGACCATGGGCACTGGTTGATAAGCACATTTGGTTTAGGCTGAATAATGCCAACTTTCTAAAAGGGCTATTTTCAAGGTAGTCTTTTTAAATCTGACTTACCATTAAAGAGGATTTCAAATTACAATTTAAATGAGAGGAAGAAGTATTTCTCTAGCTGTTTCCAAGCTGAATTTATCACTTAATAAATGAAATAAGGTAGCCCACTATTAGTCTAGGGAAAGTGTTAGCCTTGCTGCAGTGAAAAACAACATAGGGGTTTTCGCTGTCAGAGCATATAAAAAATAAGTATGTATGGCCCAATTTTGTAAATAGCCGGCACCCAACCCTATTAGCATTCAAGGCCTACCTTATGGTGACTTACAAGTATGTATTAAAAATGAAGGTTTAGGCCTCGCAAAAGGTTTCTTTTTCAAAGTAAAAAGGTCCGTTTTAAAATTGCATCACAGGCTGCAGTGACAGGCCTGAAACATATTTTACAGTGCTACTTTAGAGGGAGGGACGAGTGCTGCAGCCTTTTTGTATCAGTTAATTTACAGGCTCTGGGTACATCTAGTACCATTTACTAGGGACTTATACTTAAATTAAATGTACCAATAAGGTGTATTTCAATGTTACCATGTTTGGAAGAGACAGAACAAGCACTTTACCATTGGTTAGCATGATGAAGTGTGCAGAATCCTAATATAAACAAAACAAGTTCAGCAAAAATAAGGCAGGAAAGGCAAAAATGTGGGGAATACCACGCAAAACATGGCCATTTCCAACACAACTCTTTCTGCGATGGACCATTGCAACTGTTTCCTACATCAAACTTCCCTTATTCCTTTCTTTCATTCTCTTTCTCTAGGGGCGGCTTCTCTATGTGGGCGGAGGAGCGATGCTCCACTGCTTTCTCATTGTGCGAGAAGCAGTAACATAAAATGGTATGAATACCATTTTATGTTACTGCTTCTCGCACTGTGAGAAGGCAGAAGGGTTTGGTTGGGGGTGGGCGGTCCTGCAACAGGGCAGGGGAGGAGTGGCTAGCCCAATGTTGCGGGCCCTGACTGTTTGGTCGGCAATCTTGGGCTGCCAAACCAGTTATGCGCACTCTGCCATGGAGAAAATGGCCTCCCCATATGCGCCTGGCTGTGCGACGTCCCCACCAATCACAACGCTGCCATGGCAGTGTTGTGATTGGCTTCGGGGAGGGGGGAGGCTGCCTGCTTCCTGCGAGGAGCAGAGAAGCAGAGACAACGCAGGACCGGATCGGGCCGGCTAAGGTAAGTTATTTATTTTTTAATTAAAATTAAACCTTCCCCTGCGCGACCACCCCCCCCCACCCCCATCCAGCAAGTCATGCCGGCCGCGACTGTTCTTCTCCTGTTCAGGTTTCTTTCTTGTCTTCTGGTCTTTCAATCATCCAAACCTTCTTTCCATGGTCAGCCTTTAAAAATTAACATGGGTAAGCTGATCCCAAGGCCAGGTTACCAACCTCCAGTGATGTGCTGGAGCCCCCAGCAGCAGTCTCCCTATGGCTTAGGTCCAAAGAAAAGTGTTTTTGAAAAAAGATTCTGAAGGCTGCTGGTGCCGAATGCTATCATTTTTTGTTTTTTAATGCCGCTCCTTTGTCTGGTCTCCCTCACCTTCCTCCTACTCTTCCCAATTTTTCAATAAATAGGCAATTAAAGAAAATGTGTGGGAGGGCGAACCAAATTTGGTTCTGCCACGTCGCTCTTTGGGCAAAGGCCAGCTCTGCTTCTGAATTCATCCTGTTTACTTTTTTCATCTAGTCTTATGTTCCTCCTTGCCTTGTTCTTTAGCACTTTCATTGCTTCTGCCTCTCGCTTATTTTTTTCTTTGCAGCTATCATTTCTCGTACTTTCTGTAACCTTGTCTGGTTCCTTGCCGTCCCTTAATTCCCACCCATGCTGTCTTTATTTTCAGTATGATTTACAAGGTCCTTCTTCTGTCTGGTGACCTTCATAAAAAGGTCCATAAAAGATAACTTAATCCGTCTATCAGTCTCCCCGCTGAAGCTGGTAGAGCGGGGCATCACTGCGCTCTCGAGTCCCACCGCCCAATTCAAGAAACAGCTTTTATTTCGAAACATATTCATCATGTAACTACATTCTGTGTTCGCTCTCCCAGAATGCTTCGAATGTTTATCCCGCTACATTTTGCCACTTCACACAAAACAGTAATTCAAGGTTTGATGGGTTCTAGACTTGATTATGCCAATTAACTTGATCTATGAGCTCTTCAATGCCTGCTCCATTGTCTTCAAATTGTACAAACTTCCACAGCTCGGGGCAGATTTACTACTTCTGGCGCATCTTTGCTAATCAGCAGGGATGCGCCAGAAGAGTTGCAACGCATCTGCCCACCCGTGCGCCACCAATGATGGGCCGCATTTACAATGAGGCGCACCGTGGTGCACGGATGGACAGATGCGTGTCGCATCCCCCGGCGGAAAGGTGACCAATTGCTGGAGTTGTGTCGCAAGCGCGACGCAGCTCCAGCAAGGCTTGGGGTGCTCCTATTCCCAACATGCTGCGTCAGTCCTTACGCCTGCTTCAAGCAGGTGCAGGGTTTTTCTTGTAGATTTCACTCCGCCACTTTTCCTGCGCAGCAACGCCCGCCTCCTCTGCCGGAAAGCCCACATGTAGCGCAGGGCTTCACAACGTGACGCATCTCCCTAGATGCGCCACGCTACCCCGCAGCATGGCGCATCTAGGCTTTGCGCCGCCATTGCATCACAAAAGTGACGCAACGGCGGCGCAAATGTGGCGTACGGGGCTTGTAAATCTACCCCCTTGTCTTTTGTTGACCTTACGTGCAGGGCCTCTCTGTAGCCAATGGAGAGCGAGCGGCGCTGCGCACTCGGGCCTAGTGGTAGTAGTAGTTCTGATCGAGAGCTGCAGAGAATGCTGAAGGCCCGTCGATCATCTGGGTTACGTTGGTGCAACCTGAACATGCAGCCTGGGGTGCAGGTGTAGGATGATGAGCCTAGTAGCCTACGGTGACCAACCGTCCGTAAATTTCACTGCTAGTAATTTGGGTTTCTTGTCCGTTGTCGGTGAAGAACTCTTCCACTGTCTTCCACGGATGCCTTTTGTCCTTAATTTCGGACAAAGCAGCCTGAGAGTTCTGTAACTCTCACTGCAGGGGCAGCTTGCGCTCTTGCTGTGAGCAGTGGCCTGCAGAAGCCCCTCCCCGAACTGACACAGGCTACTATTGGCCCATTATCATTCTGTATGTCGGCCTAATTATCACATACATAATGATAATGGGTCAGTGACAGCATTTGCTGAGCCTCCACTCAGTCACACAACAGATGCAGTGCAAGGTTCACTCAGCCTAATATAAACTTATTTTGACTTCTACTTATGTTGGTTGTCTATTTACTTATGTAATATTGCGCAACCTCCTCTGACGTGTCTGTAAAATGTACCTTTTGCCCTAATTTTCGTCCTGAATTCTGGCCATCTGTCCTGAATTTTTGTTCCTGAATTTTGACCCTTTGTCCTGAATGTTTACACTCACTGTCCTGAATTTGCACCCATGCCAGTTGGTCACCCTAAGCCTAGCTAGTTATATAACGGCAATGAAATATTGTTGATGAGTGAAACAATGTCTTACAGAAAGTCAAAAAGAGATATAAAAAAGAGAGTGAGACTGTACTCTAATGATCGTTTCTGAGGGGCGCGAAAGCGTCCGATTGACACATGATAAATGTGTGCACCCCTTGTGTTGTAGCGCACAAAAAGGCCACCACGCAAATGAAAATATTTGTTTCCTGTATTTTAGGGATAAACTCTCAATGGCAGAGATTGTGTTGACAGAGAGCCCGTGCCAAACACTGTCTTATCTGCAGGAATTAGGCAAGAGACACACATTTCTAAGCTGAGAAGTAAGTGGCTAATTATTAATGTCTATGCAAAGAAGTCTGTGGAGTGATTCCCAGTGTTTGCTATCTGCACACAGGGGACATTGTTCTAGGCTCAGCTGAGTTCCAGGCGGGGCCTGTGTTGAGGCAGCGCCACGCTCCCATCCCTAAGGCCTCTGCCTTGCAACAAGGGCGGTGGCACGTACATGAGGGAGCGCGCAGGCCAATGCCTCAAGATCCGAGCACACATGACATGACAAGACAAGGGGTCAGTTTGCAACAAATGCCAAAAAGGGTGCACCTGAACTGTATTTTTTTCCAGAGGCTCAAACATCCTTAAACAAGCCTTTATTGGGGGGTCCCATCCTTCAGGAGACCCCCTAAGTGGCAACTGTTCCCCAGGGCATCCGATACAGGCAATACATCAGATCATTTCTGCTTTAAAAAATAAGAACCTCGGTCATTGGTTGCAAACAATAAGCCCACTGCCATTATGCCCCCGGCGGGCTGTCTGCTGAGGCTGCCAGGGTGGTGGAAGCTCCATCTCCAGCCGCCCCACAACAGAACGCCCAGGAAGTTTAAAGAGGAGAGTCTCTAGATCAAGTTGGAAAGGCCAAGCAAGGAGCCACAGCTGAGTGCTGCTTGAGAATCCTCTTGTGCCTTAACCGCATGCGCGCTAGCGGGTTTTCCCGCTGCGCGCTGAAATTTAAAAATCGCGGCTTTCGTGACAAAGCCAGCTCGTCATGCGCGCAGTGCAGGTAACGCCCATGACGAGCTGGCTTTGTCATCCGCATCGAAGGATTTAACCATGCCTAATTCAATGTAGGGACCAGGGGAATCAAATGTCCACTCTTAGGAAAGGGCCCATTCGTGGAGGATGCACTAGCCCAATGGACACCCAGGAGCCGACTATTCTAACACGCAGCCAGTTCTGAGCCACATGCGGGCTAATTTCTCTTGGCTATTTAGGTCAAAGCCCACCATCTCCAAGCACGATGCAGAGAGGATGGTGAAGAGCCGCCAAGAGAGCCTCATTCAAGGACCGCCAAGAAAACAACGCACACAATAGCAAGGAGCTCTTCAACATCGTGAAGGAACTCTCCAAACCCAGCTCCAAAGCCAACGACATCCCGCCTTCGCAAGACCTATGCGACTCACTGGCTACCTTCTTCCACCGCAAGATCACCGGCATCCACGGCAGCTTCAACGCCACGAACGCCCCGACAACCACCGCCCCCCACCACCACCACACGCACCAACCACCTACTCACCTGGACAAGCGTCAATGACAAGGAAACCAGCGAGATCATGAAGACCATCCACTCCAGCTCACCGCTAGACCCATGCCCCCACCACATCTTAAACAAAGCCAGAGCATCCATCGCATCCCATCTCAGCAAAGCCATCAAAGTCTCCTTCGAGACAGCAACTTTCCCGGAACGCTGGAAACACGCTGAGATCAACGCCTTACTCAAGAAACCAAAGGCGGACCCCAAGGACCTCAAGAACTTCCAGCCCATCTCCCTGCTCCCATTTCTGGCTAAGGTCACCGAGAAAATCGTCAACAAACAGCTGACCCGCTACCTCGAAGACAACAACATCCTGGAACCACCCCAGTCCGGTTTCCGCAGCAACCACAGCACCGAAACCGCCCTCATGGCCGCCACAGATGACATCAGGACCCTGCTAGACAACGGAGAAAGAGCAGCCCTCATCCTCCTGGACCTGCCAGCCATCTTCGGCACGGTCTGCCCCCGCACTCTACGCACACGCCTACATGACGCCGGAATCCAAGGGAAGGCCCAGGAGTGGACCACATCCTTCCTCTCCGGCACAACTCAGAGCGCCCGCCTCCCGTCCTTCCACTCCAATGCCACAGAGATCATCTGCGGCATACCCCAGGGCTCGTCCTTCAGTCTGACGCTGTTCAATATCTACATGGCACCTCTCGCCCCAGTTGCCCGTCAACATGACCTCAACATCATCTCCTATGCCGACGACACTCAGCTGATCATCTCCCTCACCAAAGACCCTCACACAGGCAAAACCAACCTCCTAGAAGGTATGAAGGCCATCGCCGACCGGATGAGGAACAGCCGACTGAAGCTGAACACGGACAAGACAGAGGTCCTCATCCTTGGGTCCACCCCTTTGGTCTGGGACGACTCCTGGTGGCTGACCACACTAGGAACTACTCCGACACCCACAGACCACGCACGCAACCTAGGGGTCATCCTCAACTCCACCCTCACCATGACTAAGCAGGTCAACGCCGTCTCCTCCTCCTGCTTCAACACCCTCCTAATGCTACGTAGGATCTTCAAGTGGATCCCCACTGAAACAAGAAGAACAGTCACCCAGGCCCTCATCACCGGTAGGCTGGACTACGGCAACACCCTCTACGCAGGAGCGTCGGCCAAGCTCCTGAGATGGCTGCAACGCATCCAGAACGCCTTGGCACGTCTGATCCTCGACATCCCTTACAGCAGCCACATCACTCCCCACCTGAGAGACCCACACTGGCTCCCCATCAACAAGAGGATAACCTTCAAGCTCCTCATCCAGGCACATAAAGCCCTCCACGACACCGGCCCAGCGTACCTCAACAAACGACTCAGCTTCTACACCCCCACCCGCAAGCTCCGCTCTGCCGACCTCGCCCACGCCGCTGTCCCCCGCATCCGAAGAACGACAGCCGGAGGCAGATCCTTCTCCCACCTCGCCGTCAAGACCTGGAACACCCTCCCCACCAACCTACGGCAGACCCAAGACCTACTGACCTTCAGAAGACTACTCAAGACCCTGCTCTTCGATCAGTAGCAGCACAACCCCCTCCCCCAGCGCCTTGAACCCTCACGGGTATGTAGTGCGCTCTACAAGTGCCCTGATTGATTGATTGATTAAAGAGTCAACAGATCCAATGATTCCTGCATAGGCACTAGTGTGCAGCTGGTCTGCTCTGATTGGCCTACAAACCCTCGGGCATAAGATTACTTGGAGGGGGGAGTCCTTCATTGCCTAGGGTAGGACCTAATGAGGGCATAACGTACTAAAAGTCCTGTCACAGCAACATGCTTTCCGTATAGGAAGCCTGAACATAGTCTACTTACGGGTTCAGTAGGAATGGATCTCGCACCAGCCAACGTATACTTCTCTGCATCACTGCTCACTGCCCCTGAGTATGTGTAGATCCCTTAATTTAGTACTCGCAGGGAGAGAGTTGGTGCACTAGCCCATGATGACCTTGATATGTCAATACTGAAGTCCCCCGGCCTTATTACCTACTGCATCCTCGCCTGGGATTGACATCAATGCATCTCCTTCGCACCTGGGATTCCATTGTCCCTCGTTCTACAGTAGTAGTGTTTCCATATGTACATATAAGATGTGTGACATTCTTTGAATTGAACTTCTACTTGGCAAGTAGACTCAATGTAGATAACTGAGAAGGCAACTTGGGGTCCCTCTGTCAGACCCCCCCCTCCTCTCTTTTTTCCAGAGATATCAGGTTCTTACTCATTTGTCCTGATGATGATCTCAACTGAATGAGATCAAACGCCATCGACCTACCTAACTCCTTATTTCATTATATAAAATTATCAAGAGGAGCTTAGTGTTATGTTTTTAAGATGCATGATTTAATTTTTTTCCACCCATTCGAGCACTTTTTTATCACTGTTTTGTGCGCACTGGATCGTGATAATCACCGTAAAAAAAGAGACAAAAAAACAAGATAACGCAATTGCAATAGAATCGTTATTTGTTGTCCTGCATCATACTTGCCTATCAAACTTAATTGTTGCATTCAGGCTCTAAATGTAAATATACAAATAAGTAATTTCTTGCGAAAAGCCCCGCTTTTTTAGATACGTATATAGGACTAACTGCCCGAATGAACCATTGTTTCTCTATTATTCAGACCTCTATAGGGCATACCTTTCATGTTACCAATAGAGAATGGGGAAAAACCACTTTCGCTAACGTGATGGGGGGGGGGGGGTCGGGGGGCAGGGAATCACCATAGAAACACTAAAGCTCCAACCCCGAGTGGATCTGTGTAATTGTGGATGTCACATTTTTCCTTTGTGTTGGTTAGTGGTAGAAATAAAATACTCACTTTTATGAAAAAGGGAAGTATTTGGCAGGACAATGATTTATTGCTGTTTTGCTCATTTTCAGTTGTGAGTCTATGTTCATTATCCTGTATCCCCTCTTCCCCAGTGGGAGCCTGGGACTGCTTTGAAAACACTATCCTGAAAGTCAAGTGCAGAAGAAATACTTGGCCCAGTTACTCAGAACCCATAGTAAGTCAGGCCCCGGGACATCAGGAGTAAAAGGCCTCAATCTCCAAGATTAGGTCCAGTAAACTCTAGGTGCCCTGTGGCCCTCTGAAAGGGGTTCTGAAACTGTGCTGTCTGAAACATAAGCAGTATATCTGCTAAATATATGCGATTGTGCTTGCGTGAGGGATTGTAGTGGAACTACACCCCACAGACATGCACAATCCAGCAACAATGAGCCGTCATTTTAAACAGCACTCTGTAGCTGGATCATGTTGCAGCACTTTCAGCCTCCCTTCTCCTCCTCTCATCAACAGCATGAAGATGAGACCAAGGTGACTGACCTGCACACTGGCAGTGTTCCTGAAATCACAAAGTCATGTTTTACTGAACACTGTTAGTTTAATAATTATTAGTTGTGGTAAGGGGCAGTGAGTGGCACCTCACAGGAGGCATGGCTGTGCCCTCAAGGCCCCAATAAGGAGCCACCACTGAAGGGGGCGCCTTAACCAAGCTAGAATCTTTTGCTATAGAAAGCGACTGTCTCAGGTGTGTTCAAGCTCCCAGGCGATAAGGTCAGACTCTTAAGCAGATGCCCAGACAGCATGTGCCGCACATAAAAGGCAACACTGAACAAAATACAGGAGCTTCCAGGAAAATGTGACTTGGTGGCTTGGGTCTTCCCTGCACCTTAATATGGCAACAACGATGGCAACAACCATGTGTCACCTAATTCCAAATGTAATGGTATAAAACATCTCAAGGAGCAAGGGCTTTGGAATACTTCTTAGTACAGCTTGGTGTGTCAAAAGGTGGCCAACAAGATGGAGGACAAGGGGGTCTGACAATGAACATCATTATGTTTTCTTTCCCATTATGGTTGAATTTCCCATTTGGCTTTCAAAGCTAAAACAATGAACTGATTCTATGATCAGACATGTTTATGGTGGTGTAATTGATAAACAGTATCACAGCAAACTGCCCATGGGCGTTGCAACTGATGAATAACCTTATTAGAATACAGCTAAGGTCAAACATTGAAATGAAAGACAGATATGCGTCAGGCACCATTAACTCGATAAGCCATCCCTCAGATTCAGTGGATGAAGATGACCCAGTTGTCCACAGAACTCAGAAACTTAAGAGAGCGAGATTGTATGTGCTAGTGGAGGATGTACCGACCCCAAAGAAGGCACTACATTTGTTTAAATAAATACTTATCCAAACTTCATGCAGGTGACACAAGAGGACAGACCAACGGCGGCCTATGAACGCTGCACTTCACTGCTAAGTTCCTTCTGTAACAATTAATCAAAGAGTCTGTAGATGTGTGCACATGCAACTCCTGCACCTGCCGTTGTTGGGTGCAAACTGCGAAGCAGATCAAGAAGTGAATGGTTGTGGAGAGGTGCATCACTGTGTAGTCTTGTTCCAAATGATATAAATGGACAAAAGTTCCTTTGTGTTAATTTTTTTTATTTCAATGTTATCATAAAACAGGCTCCACCCAACGCGTTTCGTTCAATCAGAAGTGAACTTCATCAGGGCTGAAAGTGACAATAGAAAAGACATAACTATGCATGTATGTTAAAATAGGCCTAGTGTGTACCACGTAATCCTTCATTAGTTACGGATGAGAATGGGGCATCAAAAATGAGGCCAATAGAACTATTGAGCCAATAGTATGGTCAAAATGTACAGCTAAATTATACATATTCAAAAACTGCAGTAAGCACAAACAAACATGAGAATATAATAGATCCCTTGTGGGTTCCCAGAGCAAGAACAAGTGAATGTGAAACACACCCACCCTCATTCCCTTTGGTGAAAGCCAGTATCTCAAAAGTGGGAAAACTGCATATCTTGAATAGAATACAAAGGATGGATAGCCTCATACTCATCCGTAACTAATTAATGATTACGTGGTACACACTAGGCCTCTTTTAACATGCATCTCACAGGTTATATGGTTATTTATTGGTGTTGTACATATCTATGTGTAGTACAATATGAGTGTTTATTGTTTTTATATTGTACAGTTTCTGTGCATATAGTTACTGATGTTCGATGATGTGTCCCTTTCTTCCAGTCTCTTTCTTTTCTTTCCCTTCCAGTTGTCTAATGCATTGTTGTTATATTGTGTTGTGTTGTGTCCTTGGTTATACCATATGGTTCTTAAAGTCATGTGTATTGTCATATTTTGTTTAGTTTGCATACATGTATATTTATGTATTTTATATTGTCACTTTCCGCCCTGATGAAGTTCAATTCTCATTGAACGAAACGCGTTGGCTGGAGCCTGTTTAATGATACCATTGAAATAAAAGAATTTAACACAAAGGAACTTTTGTCCGTTCATATCATTTGGAACAAGACTACACAGTGGTGAACCTCTCCACAACCAATCACTTCATGTTGATGACGTATTGCAGAGCTTGGATACTGCACACAAAGACTGGAGGCAGTGAAGGATTACCTTCTTGTTCACACAAAGGGCATAAAAGCAGCCGCTGGGCATAAGAGCTCTTGTCAGCCCTTGCAAGTTACTGCCAGAGAGCAGCCATGAAACTGTGGGGTTCCTAGAGGCACCAAGAAGAACAGCGGGCAACCTATAAACATTTAACAATTAACAGCTGTATTGAAATTCACTATGTGCCACACAACTTTTAAGATAATCCAGTTTGAAGCTGCCCTTGCCATAGCATATTCCGGATCCCACAGAGTAAGCAAGCTTGGGGCCCAGGCGACAACGATGGAGGGAACGTTAGGCCCGAGGGTTTTAGATATAAAATTGGGTGACAACAATGTGATGATATAGCTCTGAAAATAAAAAACTAACTGTGAAGGGAAGGCAAGTATGCCTGTGTAGACTGTCTGACCACACACTGGTGTGCCTGTTAGAGGCATGCATGGCCCTCAGATGAATAAAGGCCCACACCTGCTCCTTTAGAAGGATGGCACATTTTTCAGTAGGTTTTAGTTCACCGAAGTCATGAGCAAGAATTTCCGAAAAGTGGATCATTCAACTGCTTAATTTGGCAAACGCTTAATTGGGATAGCTTCCATCACTACATCAATGCAGCACAGCATGTCCAAGGAAGGAATTATAAAGTAGTCAGGAGGGAGCCAAATGTATTTAAACCCTACTTAAGAAGCAGAACTGTTAAGGGTAAGAGGCAATAGCGTATACCTTTTCATTTTTATTTTATAGGTGACAAGGGCTCTTAGAAAGGGATGGTCTCGTTTGTTGATCACTCTTACTTGGCAAGGGCACAGAAGAGGCGTAAACAGATGTGCTTTACGCTATATGACACCAAACTAGACAGTTTTGGTTCACCTGGCATGAAGTTGAGGGACATAGTCCCTGCTGTGGAAGGGCAAGCAAGGAAGGGGACAGACCAGACTGCAGTGTCATACACTTTGAGGACAACAACCTAACAACACTAGTCAGAGGACAGGCACTGACTGAAGTGAAGGATGGATATACAGAGGTGGAAAGGTTCTTAGGTTTCAAATTTGACTCGAAGGGGCAGTATCAGAGTGCATTAGAGAGCTCTAGAGAAAGCTGAACATCACCATGTGTAAGTTCTGTAAAAGCATGAGGATCGGTTTCATCAGACATGGCCTAAACAATTTGAAAGTCTCGGTGGACTGAGGGTCACATGTCAGTAGTGGGCATGCATCTGTTCTTAAACAATGTAGAAAGTGCTCTGGAACTAACAAGATGCATATAGTCAAGAAATAGAAGCAATGAGTAGGGCCATAAAGAGGTGATTGCAGATGATATTCTTTAGGGTGGGCTTGTGTCACCTGTGGCCTTGTGATATAGTTTTCTCAGTTTTCCCCAGGCGCATAGCATTCTCAACACACTGGGCTCAGCACTTGCCCAATGTAGAAGTGTGTCCAACCATTTATCAGTGCCAGGGGTTAAGGCTTCTTTCCATTGCATCACAATTTGCCTCTTAAGGAGAACAAATGCAAGGTCAATTAGTCAGTATAAATGTTTATCTACCTTGGCTTTTAGTGCGCAGGCTAAAGAGGCCGGATTCAGGGATAGGGATTAGTGCGTGGCCTGCTGTGGTGGCTGTGCTTTCTATCTATGCCAATTGTAATGGTGGACATTCCCATACCATATGATAAAAACAAGCTTCCTCTAACTTCTTGGGCATTCCGGTGTGGAGCTATGGAACATGTGCTTAATACATTTGGGAGGGGGGTAGGCACGGTGAGTGTAGTTTAATTGTGTGAAGCAGAATCTGGGATTTCTGGTCACCTTCTTCACATGTTGCAGTGTACGCGCACAGGTCTTGTCTGTCAATGGCTAAAGGAGAACTTTGTTCCACCAGTTCAGTGCTTTCCCCACATCTGCCAAAGCTCCAGTCAACAGTTCTACATAAAGTGTTGAAATGGCCCAACGAGTCCCACCGTGCATAAGGAGCAGGTGCGGGATGGGTGATTGGGGCAGTTCTGTCTCTCCAGTTCCCCATGTAGTTCTTACAGTGTGCTGGACTGCGTGATAGGTTAGAAAGTGGCCTGCACCCAGGGTGTATGTATCCATGACGTCTGTGAAGGACATGAGGACTCCCACATGAAATAAATCACCCAAAACTTCAAGTCCTGCTACTTTCCATGACACTAGTTCATGTTGAGTAACCAACTTTCGCAAATCCAGCAGTTGGTCCAAAATAATCAATGGTATGTAGGTTATGGGGGGCTGAACTCATGTACAAACCGGCGGCAACATGCTCATGCTGTCGTCATCAAGCTTGATCATTTATATGGAGGGCAAGTGCGGTCAATCAGCCATGTGTAGACAATCATGTCACTATGTCTAGCTCGGACGGCAATTCCCTTAGCGCTCTGTTTCACGTCCAACTAGCGCAGTGGCTATTGCAGCTGTGTCGCTGCATAATATAGTTCAAAATTGGGTCCACCTAATCCCCCTTCAAGGAATGGTCACTGTGCGCTGGCTAGAGCCACCCGCTGGCGACCGGCACCCCATATCAAGAGCAGGTTGTTCCATTTACCCCAAAAACGTTTGGGAAGCTCGGTAGGCAGTGTTGCCAAAACATGCAGAAATCTGGGGAGCACCAGCATCTTGGTGATTGGCACCCCTCCCAGCAGGGCCGGACTGGCCATAGCGGGCACCGGCATTTCCCCGGTGGGCCGCAAGGGTGGGGGCCGTTTATGTTACCAGGGTGAGAAATATCGGCGCCCAGTAAAAAGATCAGCTGAAACCGGCCCTAGCAAACAGCTCAGCAGCACACCCACTCCCCCCGGGGCACCCAAGGGGGGCTGGCCGAGCAATTTGCCAGGGCCAATTTTGGTTCCCAGTCAGGCTCTGCCTTCCAGTGCAGAAAGGGGCAGGAAGCACCGGAAAGGGAGTGTTACACACATCGCACAACACGGTCCACGTTGCCCTCCCTGAGAGCCCTACCAGTGTGGTATATTTCGACTTCCAGATATTTGAATGTGTCACAACACCATTTGAGACGATGTTCTAGTGGGTTCAGGGGTCAGAGAGATGGGGAATAAAGAAGACTTGGGCCAATTGACTCTTAGGCCTGACACGGTTCCGAAGTCGTCTATTAGCCACATCAAGTGTGGCAATGAGGTTTCAGCGTTACACAGGAACACCAACACATTGTTTGTGTAGAGGGACGCAATGTGGTAAGTGTGCAGTTCCGTAACCCCCCCATTCGTTCACCCGCAGTCGTAGGCGTCAGACAAGTTGTGCCATCATACACTTAACCACATATAACACAAATATCGATTAAAAAAATATCACCATCAAAAATATATAAATTTAACAATATCAAACACACAAATGTCGAAACACAAAATAATAACTACTATATAAATATATGAAAAATATCAAAACACACAATACCAAATACAATAATATCGCTAAAAATAAGGAAAGTAATATTTTACATACAAAGCTGTTTTAAATAAATTATAAATATAAAAAATAACAACAAATAAACAAACTACACAAAAAAGAACAAGTTATTCACATATATAACTATATCTATTAATCATACGTTTACTATTAAAAATAAGCACATATTGAGAAATAAATCAAAAACTCTAATTACTGTCCACCTAAAAAGGAAATAACTGGAAAAAACGTAATCCCACACACAAAGTAGCCAATAAAATTGACCATAAAATAAACTAGCAAATACAAATATAAACACAATTAATTGAACAAATAAAAAGTGCACAAAGGCGTACTATTTTTCACAGGAAAAAATTAACTTCTACAAGAAAACAACACTCTGCTGGACTGTAGAGAAACCAGAAGGAGGACTTCAAGAAATTAGCAAGACACCTTCACAAGTAAGTTTAAAAAATAAATGAACTGCAATGTAACCTGACATAGTTTTAAAATTGAAACATTTAAAATCTATAATCAAATTATTAAATTATCTCTTTTATAAAGTATATATGGTATACTAATCTTTAGATACTAAAGGAGCACCTTCAGCAAAAATTAAGCACTTCACACCGAAAACTCCAACTCCACACTTGTAACCCTGAACACAGGCATTTTCAAAGTAAGTGAAATAAACACAGTGGGGTGCCGCTCCGTGCTAGAGCCCATACCTTTGTTTCTTGGAAGGATTACGGAGGGTCCTGGACTTTGTTGACTCGCCGTGGGTCCTGCTGTTGGTGTTGAACTCGGGACAGATCCACAAAGATACCGGGTTGACGCAGGATTGGGGGACTGCGAGGACCAGCATTCCCCGCTGCTATCAGCTGGTGCCTCTTCCCCTAATCAGCCCGCCTGCCTGCTTGCAGCTACTTAACATCTCGCGGCCCCCGCTGCGCGGGAGCCGCTCGCCGCTAGAGCCCATACCTTTGTTTCTTGGAAGGATTACGGAGGCTCCTGGACTTTGACTCGCCGTGGGTCCCTGCTGTTGGTGTTGAACTCGGGACAGATCCACAAAGATACCGGGTTGACGCGGGATTGGGGGACTGCGAGGACCAGCATTCCCCGCTGCTATCAGCTGGTGCCTCTTCCCCTAATCAGCCCGCCTCCCGGCCCTACTTAACCAGGGCCCTCCCACGCAGCGCGGGATGTGCGCGGGACGTGCAAGGGCGAAGCCCGGGCGAGCCCGTCGACGCCCGTCCAAGCCCGATCAAGGCTGGGCTGGGCCACCCCCCTTGGATTTATCCACCGGGATTAAAAGGCAGCAAGAGGTACTGAATTTGACTTTGGAAATGGAATAAGGCTTCTTGGGGATGACAGTGTTAGATCAATGATAGTGTTTATACTCCAGCTAATACGTGTGTTATCAATGTCGCAACATTTGAAAATTACTTCTAAACTTGGTAATGGTAGGAAAACACAGCTGGGGGGGAGCGTTAGAGGTACTTTGGACGCGTTTTTAACAAAGGCAGTCTCCAATTTGGATCACGAAAATTCAGTTGCCGAGAGCCGCTTGTCATTTGAGTTGCAACAAAATAAGCGTTCTTCCCTGGGCTCAATATTATTGATACCCTCTCCCCCTAAACATAGCACACAGAGTAAAGAGAATACTTCTATTACAGACACTAGTATTCCCTTACTACTCCAGGACAATCCACAATCATTATCTCAAGTGTCAACTAGGAGGGTGCACCATGATGTTGTAAACCTGGACCCCTCCCTAGATTTCTCACTAGAGGAGCCCTCTTTGCTACAGTTGCCTAACCCCACTCCTGTGAACAAAAAGAGTAAAGCTCCACAAAAAGTATCACGGCAAGGAGCACTACTGAAGAGGAAGAGAGGGGGAAATTTACATCGGGGTAGGTGAACTAAAGTACCCAGAATAGGTATAAATCCCACTACAGTTCACTCTTACAATTCAAACACATATATGGCAAGCAACTCCAATCCTCAGGAGTCGGATCAATGAATATAGTATCCAAGGTCAATGCACAAAAAAGTCCACTTTCTGTATATGAGGTCCTTGTATTTTATTTTCAATGTTGATTACACCTGCCAACACGTGTTTCGTCGTGCATTAAATAATACTTCGACTTCTTCAGGGCTGTAATCAAGCAAAACATTTCCCATGATCAGTATAAATATTCATCATATAACTAGATATAGATGTGGGAAAGTACCAACCACCATCCAGCAAGATGAAAGCCTGCAGAGTGAAGAGTTTGAAATGAGAAAGTAAATAGTCGAAAACCATTCCAGTCCTAATATCCACCCCGTGTGTGATAAAAAGAAGAAGAACCCTACCACCAAGATATATAAACAAGGTAGGGGTAAATTATCACCTCTGTATCTTTCAGTGTTCTCTCATTCTAATTTGGTCCTCACAACGTAAACAACTAATCAATCTGAAAAGACAGAGGCATATCAGAATAATGTATACCTTAAGTGCTGTCACTAATATCAAATAGAGAAATTTGGCCCAGGAATTTAACTAAAGGATTCCACAAATGTGGGCGATGTAATTGTTGCAGATGGGCGTGTAAAAAGATTGTGAGTTTCAGCTACAATAACTCAGCAATGTATGAAATAGATACCTTCATGAACTGTGAAACCTCCTTTGTTGTATATATCATAGCATGCATATGCGGACAGATTTATGTGGGCAGCACGATAAGAAGACTTAGGGATAGGATGATGGAGCACATAAGGGCATGGAAAAATGGGGACACCAGATACCCAATTGCTGCTCATTTTATACAGAACATTGATAATCAAGGAGATCACCAATTCTATTATCATGCAATAGAACATGTTCCTCAGGATCCCAGGGGAGGTAACAGAACTCTGAAACTCAGACGTAGGGAAGTACTGTGGATTATGAAACTGAAATCGGTCCAACAGGGACTTAATATTGATAATGAGTACCAGTACTTCTTGGGCAATGAGTAATAATGTGCTGATCTTTGACCAATATTATGTTCATTGTATGAATTTTGACTGTATACACATCATATGCCTGTTGTTGACATCTAGCGGCTTTCTGGTACTAGACTGTACAGGGACACATGTTCCCTAGAAATTTGATTTCGCTTCCCATCTAATTATCATATGTTTGATGTTGATATGATACTGAACAGTGAAGATAAGTTTGCACCCTCGGTTGCCTCTCTTCTGGCTACCTGACTAACATTTACCCCTCATGAACTCTACTCACCCATTCCTATGGCATAAGATACATACACACATTGGTTTTATTATGTGATTTGTGGATATGAGTTTACATGAACAGATTAGTGCATTATCCCAGGATTTATGGTGGTGCGCAGGTTCAGATGCGGAACTAGGAATGATTTTGAAAACCCGATTAAAATCGGGTGACTGAGTTGATATAATAAGTAACTTTATTGAATTTTAGTATAGTTAACGCACTGCAATACTATATGCGTCACTCACATAAAAATGCGTAATATCGGATTACGGGTACTTGTTCTGCCCGCACATATGGGTAGTAGCGTGCTGATAATTCTAAAAACAGTATGAACACACTACAAGATGGCGCGCGTTTACAAGGGTACTTAAGGACACTCCAAGATGGCGCCCATGCTAGACGCCAAAGCTTAGAAACGTCGGACGATAGAAGATATGCAAAGATTAAGCTGAACATAGGTAAACTTGTAGCAACGTTGGCTTAGGTCTTATTGAGACTTTGATTAGTGGACCGGTACAAGATATTAATGCCGTTTCCTTATGTATATAAATTTTAGGTGGTCGTGATACTTGAAGATACCGATAATTGGTGAGTGTTGGAATACGATATGTACTGGAAGTAGCAACAATATTTATATGGGCTATTTCATTGAAGCCATTATTTTGACACAGATAACCGTATACTGAACGAAGAAAAGACAACGACCCTGTGTACAATATATTTGAATACTTACCGTTGGTGAGTATATGTAGTCTTACAGGATTAACTTCGGGAGTGCGTATATGATTAGCCTTCCTACTTTAGCTTATTTACAAACAAGAGGTCATCTTACAATACACCTTACAATAGAGGTGAATTTTATAATAACAGTATAGAAGATTTGGAGAACTTTACTTATATAATTTTGTGAAACATTTTCGTTCGTACTTTCGGTTTTGACTAGGAGTATGTATTGAGTCAGACGCTTATACTCACTTGATGGTTGACGATATTAGTTATGGTACATAGACCGTAAATTGGGGAGTGACATGTGCTAATTTTGTTGTTTAGAATACAGAGGACAAGTGAAGTTAAGGAGATTGTTTACTAGAACACACCAGATGATATTTACTGGGTGAGTGTTACAGGATACATGTTTTGTATCAATTCCAACCAGCGGTTAACTCGGATTGTAATATATTTATTTTTGACTTCAATGGTAATCATAGGTGGATGGAGAGATAATATTGTTGGCAAATTGCTGGATGAATTGAGATGAGAATACGAAGGTAAACTCAATTTACTAATAACATAGGGGGTGAAAGCTAAATTTTTAACTGGCAAATAATTTCTGTTAGGAATCCACTGTGGAATATGCAGTTCCTTTTTGATATTAGTGACAGCACTTAAGGTATACATTATTCTGATATGCCTCTGTCTTTTCAGATTGATTAGTTGTTTACGTTGTGAGGACCAAATTAGAATGAGAGAACACTGAAAGATACAGAGGTGATAATTTACCCCTACCTTGTTTATATATCTTGGTGGTAGGGTTCTTCTTCTTTTTATCACACACGGGGTGGATATTAGGACTGGAATGGTTTTCGACTATTTACTTTCTCATTTCAAACTCTTCACTCTGCAGGCTTTCATCTTGCTGGATGGTGGTTGGTACTTTCCCACATCTATATCTAGTTATATGATGAATATTTATACTGATCATGGGAAATGTTTTGCTTGATTACAGCCCTGAAGAAGTCGAAGTATTATTTAATGCACGACGAAACACGTGTTGGCAGGTGTAATCAACATTGAAAATAAAATACAAGGACCTCATATACAGAAAGTGGACTTTTTTGTGCATTGACCTTGGATACTATATTCATTGATCCGACTCCTGAGGATTGGAGTTGCTTGCCATATATGTGTTGAATTGTAAGAGTGAACTGTAGTGTGCTCAGAGGTCATTGTATATTTTGCCGCTTCACATGAAGCCATTGATGTAGGATACGCATCATTCCTCTAGAAGCACCTTCTGATTTTGTTAATAATTATAATTTTGTACCCTAAAGTTATGGTAGTGCGCCCACAATAGGTTGGTATCCCCCATCAAATTAGGTATAAATCCCACTACTGATCAACCCATGCCTGAACAACAGAAAGATTTGCCCCCACTAGAGTAACATTTCCGGGGAACAAAGAATTTGCCCAAAACCCAACCTGCTAAAACTGCCCCAAAACATTGCACAGCTGAGGATATAGAACATCTAGTTAGATCCTTACTTCTCCCGGTATTAGAGAGGGTAAAAAGACTGGGTGGTCAATTGAATACCCTAGTGGTAGAAACTACTTTAAATACAAAACTCTTAAAAGGTTTAGCAGCCCATAAACTGAATAATATGAGTGGGGGGCAGAAACTGACAAATAATTCTATGACAAGGAATACCGCATCCTGTCCTAAAAAGCCTAGTAAGATGACTGAGAAAGTAGTAAAAGGCGTTAAGGAGACGGGTGTAGAGGGTCAGTTAGCCATACATCTAATACTCAACCATCGGCCAACCCACAACCAGCTACCAAAGACGCAAACATAGATAAGGCCCAGCCCCTAGATAAGGCCACTAAAAGAATAGGATGTCATATTGACTTGCCACCAGAGGCGGCCCCATATGTTATAGCGCTCACGGGGGTCCCAGAACTTACAGAAGGGAAGATGGAAGGCTATATAGAGTTAAAAAACAAAGTAATACATTGGCTCAGACAAAGCAGGCCACTGCCCCCCAACATAGACGGAGAAATAGCGCATGTGAGAAGACTAGCTTGGGTAGGATCGAGAACCAAAGACATTAATGGGGGCGTAATTATCATTAATTTTATAGATCGAAGGATGGTAACGCATATTGCTGATGGTATCAGGAGCGTGGAGGTGGTGGCATAGCATCTCGAGCTCTGAGCTACTTCTATCCTGAGGCGTTGTTTACTCCCTGTGGCCCGCGTGGTTTCCCTACTAATTTTAAACATATTCTATGCCCCTTATCCCATGAATAGGAATCAACAGAGACCCACCTACCCGGCTTTTAGGCAAGTAGAAAGGCCCACCATTTATCGGGGTGACAGTACACAGCAAGGCTCTTATACACCATACTGGCCAATTCCCCTAGCAAACTGTTATGATGTTTTTTCTGGTCTGGACGATTTAGAATGACACCTGAGAACTATTGCGGTGGAGAATTTGTTAAGATCTATTACTCCTCCGCCAACAGCGTTAAATCATCCAAGGAGGAACGTATCTCTGGTGATGGCAGGGGATTTGAAGGACTTAAACGTCCTCACTGGGAAAGAGGTAGCAGTTGATGAACAGCTACACAGACCAATTTTAGCGAACAATGTACCCATGGTTTCCCATTCCGTGTCAGAACCTCAGACTCCATTTAAACTCAAGGGAGATCGAGAAAACCATGCTTCAGTGAATACATCCCCCAAATGGAGGGATTCTACTTATAGCCTCCTCTCTTGGAATGTTGCTGGTTTGGCAAGTAAAGTGTCCCAGCAACACTGGCTAGATGTTGTTACTGAACACAGCGTTATTTGCTTACAGGAAACATGGTCCATGGAGGAACAACACATAATCGGGTACCAAACTTTTCATACCTCAGCGGTGGCTAGTGCACAGAGCCGTAACAAAGGGGGCCTGTGCATATATGTTTCCCACCACCGGGGGCATTAAAGTGCACCAGTTTCTGTCCACTGAGGTCTACCAGATACTGAGGATTAAATGGGGCCATTTGAATAATATGATCATAGTAAATTTGTATAATAACGTGCCACCCGACATGATGGAGACTATAATCAACAAGCTCTTGTCGAGCTTAATTACTTTAAATGACCAGTCAGTAGGAGAAAAGGTTATGATCTGGGTAGGGGATTTCAACTGTACTACCTGTCCTTATAGCTCGACGGGCATGTGCGGCCTATCTGAGCATAGGGAAGTTAGCCCCACTCATTTCAACCATACGAAACTTGATAGTACTCTCAATAACATCCTCTTTTATTTAAACCTGTCTTTTGTAAATGAGTTATGTAGTCCAAGTATACCGTTTCAACCTACTTTTAATGGGAGGGGGAGTAACTCCATAATTGACTTCACACTAATTTCAGCAGCCCATGCTTGGTTAGTAGTAACTTGGGAAATGGGTCAGGCTTTGTTTTGTGATCACTACCCTATATCCTTCAGTATAAAAGTTAAAAGACACACGAACGGCAGTGGTTAACTCACCATATACACCAGAGATCAGATTGGCCTAAAAAATGGCTACACTATCAAATGGGGGAAGGTAGAACCCTTAGGCTTTTTGAAAAAATTAGTTTCGACATCTGTTGAAGATATGTACATTTGTCTGGCACAAGATGAGGACCCAGAAAGAGTAATGGCCTCCTTTTCTAAGATACAAGCTGCTGCAAAAAACTCTATTGACTAGAGAACATCGGGTTGAGGTAACAAACGTCCACAGGTGGTTTGACAGAAAGTGTACCAAAGCATTAACAACTCTTAAAAAGGCCTTGCAGGCAACACCAAGAAACCCTGACCTAATTCGGCAAGTTGGAAAGTCAAATAAAAAGATCATTAAGGTGATGAAAGCCGCACTAAAGAAAGAGGCATGGGTGGCTTTAAAAGAGGCGTCGCAAAGAAGAGATAATACGGCCTTCTGGAAGGTGGTAAACGCCCCCTACTTGCAAAGCAAAGAGGCTGATTTTATAGACATTGCAATAACTGGGGATCGTTGGGTGGCTCACTTTAAACATCTTAATGATAGAGCCACCCCTGGTGACTCCGGGATTGCTCCCAGTAATGGAACTGTCAATTTTTCGGACGGTAACCAACCTAGCCCATTCCCATTAGCCATAATTTTTAGCTGCCAGGAGGTTATTAAAGCGATAAAAGACAGTTCATCAGGCAAGGCATCGGGTCCGGACGACGTGCCGATCGATGTCTATAAGGCCGAGCTAGATCTGTGGGCCCCTATGATAACGAATGTCTTTAATAAGGCAAACACACATGGCTTTATATCCTCCTGGACTGATGCTATAGTTGTACCTATTTTTTAAAAAGTTAATAGGAACAACCCCACCTGCTACCGGCCAATTTCGTTGCTGGACGCGTTGATGAAGGTGGCGGGTCATATAATACTAAATAGGATACAAACCTGGGGGGAGGAAAATCAAGTTATTTCAAACCTGCAGTATGGTTTTAGATCAGGAAAGGGGACTGTGGAACAATGTTTAAATCTGGCACTACTTATCTCGAAATATACCTAGGCAAAGGTATCTTTTTATCTCCTTCATCGATTTAAGTTCCGCTTTTGACTGTGTAGATCACGAGTTTTTATGGATAACACTTAGTGATATGGGGATTGATAGCCAAATTATTTTATTTATTAAGGAACTTTATAGGGAGCAGGTGCAAGGGTGAGGTACGGTCGTAGGGGGGAGTGTTCAGATAAATTCCCTATAAAGAGGGGGGTCAGACAGGGGTGCATTTTAGCACCCCTGTTATTCACCTTATACATCAATTAAATCGGACAATATCTTAGGGACTCACAGCACGATTACCCAACCATCCGTGGGACCCCAACACCAATATTAGTGTACGCAGATGATGCAGCCTTAATATCGCGGACTAGACTAGGACTACAGAGGTCTGTGGATAAATGTACCAGCTTTATGAGGGACAGAGGTCTAAGAGTTAATATATCAAAAACCTACACAATGGCCTGTGGGAAAGGTACAAAGAGGGCGCCCTGCCCAATTTTCCTCGATGGTAAGAGAATTGAAACCAGGGATAGGTTCTCTTACTTAGGTGTAAACTTTGATAGGAGGGGAAGTTGGCAAACAGCAGTGAATGCTAGGCAATTAGCTTTTACACGCACCATTGGAGCCTTGAGAAACTTTGCGATCAACTTAGGGGGGAAGCCAGCGAAAGAACTAATTTACATTTATAAAGCTAAATGCGTCTCAACCGCTACATATGGTGCTGGCTTGTGGGGGACTGAAAATGCTCGGACAATACAACGCTGCGAAAATCAGTTCATCTGCCACCTACTGGTTGTTTCTAAATCTTCATCCACGTACATGCTACATATAGAAGCAGGCCTCCCCTACATTTCAGATACCATAAGGATCTCTCCCATACTCCTCTGGCATAAGGTTTGGGTTACTCGTGAGACCTCACTAAATAGAGACTTAATAAACGACTGTCTCTCTCTTAACAGAGTGGCCAAAATTAAATGGCTATCCTATGTAAGAAACACGTTCAATGAGATAGGACACCCGGAATTCTTTGATAAGCCAACAAGTATGGAGGTGGTATCAAGAGGCTCGCTCAAAAAAATGGCTCTTAAGCACTTAGCTAGTTCTAGGTGGAACGTTGAAAAAGGGAAAAATACTATCCTCAGATATCAGCAAATTACCTCTCATGAGGGGCTACAAAAGTATCTTATTTCTGTGCCAAGCCCCTATGCTCGTATGCTGCTGACTCGCTTCAGGCTAGGCACCTTTTTTCGTTTGATTACTTTTCCTCTTTGTAATAATTGGTCCATGGATAACTCTGTATGTCCCTGCGATGACATTTCTTATCAATCGAACATACATTGTGTGCTGTTCTGTAAATTTTACCAGGCACCACGAAGGGCGTTCTTATTACCTGTCCTCAGGGCATGGAGGATCTGAACCTGTATATTAGCCTTCGTTAACTTGCAACAGCTAGAAGAAGATAATGTTATCCATGCAGTAACCAGTTTTTTAAAACTTGTTATAACACTTTGGAACTCAATGTGATGTTTTTTTAGCAATTATAAATTGTTCTTAATGTATAATACTTAACTATGATACTCTTGATATCAATTAGCTTTGACCTAGCTTTGTTTTATTCCATCGTGTATTTCGTAAAATGTGTTTTTTCTATTATGTGCTTTTATGATTTTGATTTCTGAATCGAATAAAGCTTGTTTTGATTTGAACACAGTTATAAAAAATAACCCCTGCATGTTAAACTTAAAACTGAAGCCCCACCACCCCCAAACATACCAAACCTGTATTTTTAACATATAACTAAAACAATAAATTTCTCACCAATAGAAAAGGAAAGCCCACCTGACCTAAATCTTGACGACATCAACGAGAAATGGAACAAAATCACGTGAAACTTAAAACAGCGCATATGTAAGTATAACATGTAAAACTTTTGAAAGCATGTTTAAATTATATCAACAAACAAAAAAATGTTTTTATTACAACACTTAATTTAAAACTTATGCTATGTTCAGACAGATTGGCAGAAAGAGATACATATTTCACATCACAGAAAAGCCAACAATTGCTTTCGAACGTGGATACACCTACAGCCAGGAAAGCACAAGTGCCAAGAACATGAATTGGAAATGTACTATATATTATGCAAATGTTTATTATGGGAGGGCTATAATGAAAAACGATATTCTAATTAACATCAGAGAACATAACCATATCCTAAATGTAACAGAGATAGAAGAATTAACACATGTACTTCAATATTTTAAAGAGACAATCACTAGTTCCCAAGAGCCTCCTACGAACATTTCAAAAGACATAGGGGGTTATTTATGAGAGCCCTGCATCACTTTTGCACGAACTAAAGTGGTTCATGCATGACTTCTGGTGGAGAAGTGTGGCTCAGGGGTTAGAGGCGGCAGACCCGGAAGCTGAGATCGGCCCTGGACCAGGGTTCAATTCCCCGCCTCGGCGGGTCTTGGGCTAAAAATTCCACGGACTCGATAATTCTCGCTCCGGTGCCTTCTCGACTCACGGGTTCACACTCTGCGACTCTGGGCAATAGCTTGCTTAATCTCCACAACGGCCCCTCGCGGCGGGATGCCTGGCTTTCACCTTGTGGATACCCTGCCGGGGTTATCTCACAGGGGAATACCAGGACGGGTTCCCTAAGCAAGCGCCAGGAAACCCACTGCGGGTAGCTGTGCGCTATATAAGCTCAAATACATTTACATTTACACAGGGCTCTCATAAAGATATATGAAACCACACAAAGCCTACCCTGTGTGGTTTTGAGTGGCCTCATAAATCATGAGTAAGACGATGCAGTGCAAATCGCTGCGTCACCTTACCCTGCGCCCGGGAGGGATTCCATTGACGTTGCAGTGAGTTTTCCCATGCAACACTGATGGAATTTGACGCTGCCCCAGATTTACAAAGTGATGTAAACCTGGAGAAGCGTCAAATCCGTACACGTCCTGAGGTGAAGCATGATGAGGAAAAACCTGTTAATTTCTCCTTGTTTATTCCTCTTTCAATGTGTACTGCATTCTGCTGGCACAGGCAGAAAGGACAGGAATGCAGCATACTGCTTAAACAGTGCATTCCTTCCCTTTCACTTTGATATAGGGCAGAGCAGCAAGGTCCCTTGCTGCGCTGCCCTACTCCAAAATGCCATAAATGAGGACCCTTCTCTCTAACGTACCTGAGCACATTACAGGTCAGCTTCCAACAGTTCCTGCTTTAACCGCTTCAGCGTGGCGCAAATTTTCGCGCTGTGCTGAAGATTCGAAAACGGGCATGGTCGTGACGGAACGGTTCCGTCATCCGCACAGCCCAACCGACGCTGATGACGGAACCGTTCCGTCATGAGAGTCGAAGGGGTTAAAAAAACTAATATTGAGTGAAGAACCCTTCCTCCTACATGACATCCGCAATAAAGTCAGTAGAGCAATCATATTTAAAAGAACCTCCTAAGACAAATGTAAAATGTGAATGATGGATAGAACTTTTAAAATGTGCCATCCACCATTCACACAGATATACACTATGGGGCAGATTTATCAAACTTTCGTGCAGCGAGGCAAGCCACCTTGCTGTGCTGCATGAAACGGCGGGAATGCGCCTTATTTGACATTAAATGGCACGTTCCTGTCTTATTCTTGTGATGGCACACAATGTCCTGACTAGCACCAATGCAGGCACCCTTGCGACGTGTGCAAGAGTTCCTATGTTGCAGATAGGATAGTTTTTGTGCAGGAAGGGGCAACTTCATGAACAAAAACAATCCTCTGAGGCAGTTTCCCCTTTTTATGTGTGCTGCATTCTGCAGCACATATAGAAAGAGGAAAGTATGAGGAGAAATAAAGATATTTGACCTCATTACTCCTCCCCTTGGCATGCATAGCATTTTGGTGCATTCCCAGACCTACAAGTAATGGTAAATCTGTGAATATACCAAAATCCATGGGTGGATGCATGGGACCACCCACGCTTCACCCATGAAACGCCTTCTTGTGGGAGAGTAGAGCAGCACAACTATTTGCATTGCGTTGCACTACTCTAGATTATCAATGCCATTAAGGGCCATGCAAGGAGGCTTTGCATGGCTTGATGAATCTAATTTTAGTGTTTCTCGCCCATGCAACCTGTTGCATGGTGCAAGGGCGACACAGCAATATGATACATTTGCCCCTATATATGGTGAATATCCCAATACTAACATACCCCTTGTTGTATAGCGTTTTAGGACCCTAGTGTAATTTTCCCGATTCATGCCCTTATATAGGTATAATTCACATTACCCATATATAGGCATAGAAATCATACCCATATTTAGACATAGCCCATGCAGTCCTAATACAGGCATGGCTACTTCCACTAGTTCCAAAAAGCCACAACGATTTCTTGGAAAACTCGGCTTTAGCATTTAGGGACGTCCCCTTTTTTGAATATTGATTTGTCCTAGAAATGATGGCGTTTTTAAAGAACTACCGTTCTTTGGTGACGTTAATATGTCTGACTTTACGTCAAACCAGGCACCTTAAATGTATAAATATGCCCACACTTGCCCTAGCAAACACACGGTGGTTTGGAGCAGTTCGACTAGCTACTTGCCCGACGCATCTCGCTACAAGAAGTTGCGAAGGAAGCCGACCCTCCAGCTGACGCACTGACAGAGGCTGCCTTTCTCTCGCTGAGAATCCAGCTCCAGTGTTTCCAAGCTCCCCTCGAGGGGTGTTGGGAAATCGAGTGCCAAGACAGAGATACCAGACCTCCTTCATTCTAAACCAAGGTACGAAGCTGATTAGATTTCTAGAAAGGGAGAGTGGTACAAGGAAGAATCCAAGTCCATATCAGTTTTCACATGGTTTTTGTAGAGAGAACACACTCAAAAAAACTCTGGACCTCTTGAGTTTTGAACAGTAAAGTCTTTAGGGGGATAGTGAGTGTGTTAGCAGTAGTCCTTTATATCATTAGGCTGAATCCTTGCTCATATAATTAGAATCAAAAGTCCATTTTGTATAGAAAGATGCTCTTTATTAATTTAGGTAAAAGACATGAACAGCCGACACGTGTTTCGCCCCCTGTGGCGATTCGCGCCAGGGCTTTTTCAAGGCTATTTATATTACAATTTGTTCTTTTCAGTTCTTCATCATAATTTGTATTATTTTTCAACCAAAATCCGGTTTTTCAAAGTAAAGATTTGTAAGGGAAAATCCCTGGGTTACGTAGTCGGGAGCCTGCAGGGGGCGAAACACGTGTCGGCTGTTCATGTCTTTTACCTAAATTAATAAAGAGCATCTTTCTATACAAAATGGACTTTTGATTCTAATTATATGAGCAAGGATTCAGCCTAATGATATAAAGAACTACTGCTAACACACTCACTATCCCCCTAAAGACGAAGCTGATTAGATCCTAAGAGAAATCTTGGATAGATTCTTGGCAAAGAAACTAAACCCATACTTACTTCTTCCCTCGAACTAGACTTAAGTTAGGTACATCGGGGTAGGTGTATTTTAGCAGCATCAGTTGAGTACTTTTAGTCTTTGTTATTTATGTATGTATTTTATGGCTTAGAAACCATACCATGCTTTTACAGTATTATTTTATAATACTCTTCTTGCTGTACGCATTTTATTTTACAGCCAGTATTACGATTGTAGCAGTTCATTTCTTTTGCATGAGAAAGAAGACTGTTCAATAAATACTTTTATTGAAAATGCCCATCTTTCTATTTCTCTGCACCTCCGATGAAAAGAAGCATGCACGATTGACTGAGTGAAATAGCTATCTATTGTTTGCACAACTCTGAAGATCAGTTCTATCTTGGGGAAACAAAGTTGTCATGTTTATGCGGTTGTCAGAAACTAATCCCTTCTTGTGTATTCGAGAAAGTTTCTAGTGACCTCTGAGCTAGATGGCACTCACAATTAAGTCTAATATATTCGATAGAGACCTAGTCGACCTAAGTCATACGTCACATCTATAGGACATATTATTCCAATGCGCAGAACCTATTGGGAATATAGGAACTACACTACACCCTTACTTGTACACAGCTGCCTAACAAATAAAGTGCAATTTACTACAATGTTTCAAACACATCAAAGTAAAAGCTAACAACTACTCTCCACATAAAATTACAATAGACTTTGAACAGGCAATGATACAAACAATACTTAAACTATTCCCATACACAGCCATACAAGGCTGCTATTACCACTTGAACCAAAGCATTTAGAAACATTTGCAAAATCTCCACTAAATGTAGAATAGGCCACACACAGCAGGTTTTTCTATGAAATTAAAAAGTTAATAGCTGTGACACATGTACCTGTAACAGGCATAGCTAAACACTACAACATCCTAATAGACTCTCCGTTTTACCAAATAAATGCATAAAAACTAAGTTCACTAATAGACTACTTCAAACTAGTCATGTGGGTTGGCTGACTACACTGCTCTGGACACATATACCAACCTAAATTCTAACTACCATGGTAGAATGTCTATAGTAGCCTAATGGTCCAACAAGCCAAAACCATCAACACAGTGAAAGGATTGCATAGTGCCTTCCAAGCCACACTATGAAAACGCAACCAACACAAGACAAGTTCATAGAAGCCCTCCAAAAAGAATAAAGCTACCAACAACTAAGGATAGAACATTCATAAACGAAATCTCATCTAAAATAACTAAACTAGGCAAATGTACAAGAAGCTACAATTCGAAGGCAGACTCTTTGTAGCTAACAAGGGAAGAGACTACCTAGAAAAGCTAGCTAAATCACTATCATAAACCTCTTACCTATCAATATGCTCACAGCTAAAATATAACAACAGCTAACACCACTATAACATAAACAATTTTAAATAAATATTGGAATATTTATTTTATAAACCAGTCTAGAAGAAAACATATTAATAAAGTTCAAAATAAGACTGATAAATAAAAGTATAATTTCTACTATGTAATTAGAAATATAAATAGGAAAATCAAAAGATGCAATATAAAACATTTAGTTATGTCTAATCTATCCCTCAACTGCTACATTACGAAGGTGGCTGCAGTATGCCTCAGCCTATTGAGAATGCTCAGAAAAATCCTCCCCTCAGTACTGACTAACACATGTAAAATCATCATCCAAGTGTTAATTACATTATTATTCCCCTTAGCTCGGTCTCTCAAATAATCTTATACAACAACTACAGCTTGTTGAGAATGCCACTGCATCACTCTAATATTTCCTGTCCCTAATTGGTTGCAGCCCAAATTTAAGGATATATACTGAATGCCTCTAATCAAGCACACTACTTTCAAAGCTCTTTGGACCACTCACAGAGCTCTCCACAACAGAGGCCAAATTTGCCTGTATGAGCCCATCCACTCGTGCCTTTCTACTTGTAGTATGCACTCTACTGAACTACACCTTGTCAGAGTTTCCCTTATCAGATTATTTAGGCGGACGCGTTTTTCCACTATTGGAACCCTAAAGTCTTTAATAATGGGGAACTCTGATTGGTAGCAATTTTGTGAATCCCTAAAGATTCCAGAAATGTATGTGACAGAAAATCAAGGAAAACTTGCAGTTTAGGCAAAGTTGGAGGTTTGCAGTGCATTGCTGGTAGGAAACCATCATAGGATACACACATGGTATGCCACCATGGACTCTCCTGGGTATCTACTTTTCATAAACAACTGGGTTAGGTAGGACTCTCCAGGTGGTAGCCAAGCCAACTCTGAAAAGTGCAGCCATTCAGCATGCCAAGTGGGACGATATTGGGATTTAGCACCGTGTTGCTGGCCCAATTGAGAAAACAACCCCAAAATGTAATGCAATGTCCTCTCTCTTGCCATAGGGATGGTATTGTGCTAGTTCTGTGCTAGTTCCTGCAGGAGCAGAGAGACTGTTGAGGCTTTAGGGGTGGGACCTGCAATCAGGATGGGCCAGATCCCACTCTATTATTTCATGAAAAAATATTTCTGATATCCAGCGAGCTCGCTCTCCCCCTACCTGCCACACTGCCCTATAGGCTAACTGAGGCAAACACTGTCCCATCCCCTGCAGGGGCAGAAATACAGGTTTGCCCCTCCTGGGGTGTGAGTATGGCCTAATGCCAGTGGGAGACACCTAACCCCTTTTTTTTGGGGGGGGGGTTATATCCCCCCTGGTGTCTACTGGGATATTTTTCAGCTAGGGGTTCAGACTGTGGGTACACATCCTCAATCTGCCCCCAAGGGGAGGGGGTAGAAAGACTATTGCATCCATCCTGGGGTAAGGGCATGATGCAATGCCGAGATACGCCCACATTTTATTTTAAGGAGGGGCCTTATTTTTCCCCTTGTGTCTAATGAGCTTTCTGCTCCCTAGGGGCAGATTGGAGGTAAAATCCCCAAATTGGCCCCCAGAAGTACAGAAAGGTGTTTTGGCCTTTTTATGGTGGAGGTTTAGCCTAGTGCCTTGATGGACCACTCACCATCCACTCCTTATGTGGCACATAAGCATTTTCCCTGGTTCTTGTGCGCTTCGCTTCCACCTGGTGGTGTCAGATTGGGGGGAAATAGACAAAATCCCCTCCTGATGAGGGGTCAGAAAGAATGTCTTTGCAACATTCGGGCTGGGGCTTGGCCCGCAGACTGGGCGGGCTACCTCTTCCGCTTTCGTTTCGGCCAAAATAGCTCCCTGGAATCTACTGGACTTTCTGACCCCTTGGGACAGATTGGAGGAAAAGGCATCCCTTCTCCCCCCATCCCCAGTTGGTTTGTGGTAAGTGTCTGCATGTAATAGTCTGTATCTGGGGTATATCTGCAAGTCTAGAAAGGGCAATTTGCTATTGCTAATAGTGTGCCTACACCTAAGGTATTGATTACATGTATTGAGCTATTAGTGAATCGTAATGCCTGTGTCTCATTTTCTCTCCAGGTGATAAGCACTTCATCAGTGAATCTGTACCTTAAACATATGTGGTATTTAAAGGAATTTATCTCTGAAAAATATATGTATATACAAACAGACCAGGCTTGGGACAAAAGTACTGCCCATAGATGTCACATGCATCTGAAAATATATAAGTCCTTCAAACCCCCAAAAATTTCCAGTTAAAGCAAAAAGTGTATTAGTGTTATATAACTCAAGCTAGAATCACTGAGAAGTTATTCACTGGCCTGCAAGAGTTCTTCCTGGGGGATACTATTATATAATGACTCAAAATCTACCCTCACTAGCAATTTGTTGGAAGGATGAAATGGGTGACCATCAGTAAGGCACATTTTGTGTCCATGAGAGAGGAAGGCAGGGCCTGAACTAGACGGCATAAGAAACAGTCACAACATTTATACCAAGGTCCAAGGACAGAACCTATGCTTGAAACCATTGGACATCCAGGTGGTGGTCTTGTGAGTTTTGGGCAATGCTTAAAGGCATGATGCCCTGGGATTTTTTGTGACCCAATTATTCGTCCTCATTCTTCGTAACCAATTGCTCACCTTAGGCTTCCTCAACCAAAATGTAGTTTTCTGGTAAAAGTTCATTAGTAGGTTCAGAATGCGATATTTTATCATTAGTAGTGTTGCCCAGGAGTTTAAGGCATTTCTCCAAAGGCAGATGCTGATTGTAAGACAATGGCTCAGTCTTTACCAATTTAGTATTGTTGACTAATTAATCCAGCACCTCTTTTTCTGCTATTGTCAGATTGTGAAAAAATCCAATTCTTGTTGATGCCAATGGAATTAACTTCCTTGGTGACTAGTTCAAATGCTACCACTTCCGGTGCAATGCCACAAGGAAGAGGGAGGAAGGAGGGCTTATTACATAACTGTGTGTTGGTTATATCTTGGAAGTCACAATCTTTGTCGTTAAAATGAGAACTAAGCCTTATTTTTCAAGAGCATTCAGCCAATTCGCATTTGGGGCCAAATTGACCCTGGGAATTAGAACAAATCCCATACCTTTATTAAGGATCCTGGGTTGGGTATCAGTCAGAGGAATTTCAGTGAGATTTAGGACTAAGTTGTTGTTTTTCTTGGACCGGTTACGGCTCTTTTGTCATGCTCCTTGTCACCCTCCGAGTGATATCTTCCCACTGGACATTGGGATCCTTTCTCTTTCCTCTTCTCTCCTCTTCTACAGCCTGTACCTCTCCCTAGAAAAAGATATGTGTTGCATTGGCAAGGCATTCTTAGTGATTGAGGGCTGTCCAAGTTAGGCCAATCATGATAGGACCTGTAGCTGGTGGAGAAAAAGCCGGAAGTGGCATCTTGTAATGTGCTGGGCCTTTAGATGAGGACTCATTTCCACTGCTTCAAGCTTCAAAATGTAAAGACCAGTTATGTGGGTACCTTCTATGATTTTTATTTCTAGGAAAAGGTTATTATGCTGAATGACTAATATATTTGTCTGTGGCAAACGTGGACATTTCTTAATTTATTTTGTAACTTGGAAAGTTTCTGCTGTGTCAAGAATTCTTTGAATTGGGTCATATATTTGTTAGTCTCTTCGAGTATTTTGTTAAGAGTCATTTGAAAAGCGGGTTTCCAATTGTTTTCACTGGTTTGTCTCTTGACCAGCACGGCTTCAGAAAGTCTCTTTGCAGTTCTGATAATAAGAATTAAATCTCTGGTGCATTTCAATGCTAAGAGTGACCAGTCTTACTGAAAAGTGAAATTTTCAGGAAATATTGGTGGTTTATTCGTGACATTCAAGCCATGTGGGACTGTTTTGGTCGTAATTACCCTATGAAAGACTGTTTTAATTTGATTATTTTTGAGATCTGACAAGGAATTCCAAAGGAATTGAGAGAGACTGACCTCTCATAAAAGTGATTGTGTTGTCACAATTAAAGAGACCATCCACAACATACGAAAGGGCTAACTGCTCGGCCACTGTATTTATATCTCCACCAAAGTACTGATGCCTTTGTTCCCTCTTGTTGGTAGTTGTCGGTGCCCGCTCAGGGTGCGGCAGTAGAGGAGAGCCAGCGGTGGTCGAACCGGTGGGGAGGGGTGACGGGATCATGGACAGTAATGAGGGCTTAGCACCGAATTGTTCCTGACTTGTAAAAATGTATATCACATGCTGTTTAACCTTACAGCATTTGAAAGTACATTGGTATATTCATCCACAATAGGTCTTACTTTATTTTTGAACCTAAACAAAGCATTTAAATTTCTATTCACACATGCGTGCGCACATTAATAATTCTTTGCAAAGATGTACACGAATATATGTCCGCAGACATTTCCATACGGAGCATGTTATTTTTATTGGGACCTTTGTGCATCTCAAAAGAGAAAGGTATCCTTTGATAGGCTCTGGCCATTAATGAATGTGGCTGTGTAGTGCACTTTCCACTGGATGTGCTGGGCACGCTGCCCAGGGCGGAAGGAACACCACACCTTCTGATCTGCCCATGCAAGATATGGGACTCATGGAAGTCTCCACTCCGGGCAAATGGTACACTCTGATGCAAAACACCTCTCCAATTCAAGAGGGATGCCGGGCGGGAGGCACACCCGCCCTCCTCACAGGACTAAAGGAACAAGGCAATGGCTGAAGCAAAACAGCTTACATACAGCTCTCCTGTGTGGGACACCAAGCAAGAGAAAGACGGAGCAAGAGACAGAGAGAAAGACAGACAGAGAGAAAGACAGGCAGGGAAAAAGTCATAGAGAGGGCGGGACAGAGATAGAAAGAGTGGGAAGGGAACAATAGGAAAGTAAGAAAGAGTGGGAAGGGTGGAGTAACAGAGTAATAGAAAGACAATAGAAGTGGGAAGGGCAGAGTAGGAAAGTAGTAGAACAAGTAGGAAGGATGGATAAAGAAAGCCACAGAATGAGAGGAAAGGACAGAGTGACAGAGTAACAGAAAGAGTGGTAACGACGTTGTAACAAAAAGTGGTAGAAAGATTGGGAAGGGCAATAAGAAAAGAAATAGCATAAGTGGTAAGGGCAGAGTAATAAAAAGTAATAGAGTGGGAAGGAGAGAGCAACAGAGTAAGACAGTAAGGGGCGGGTGCATGTACCCGGTGCCCGGCGGCTGGAATATATCCTGGGGAGGTGGGTCTGGTGATCGGACGATCTCGTGGGGCTCTAGAGGGCAGGCCCCGGGAGGCTGTCTGCCCTGATGGCTGGTGTTGGTGAACAGCGGGACAGAGATGGCGCGGCCTGAAGGGGCCTGAGGCACACACGCTCTACACTATAGGAGCGAGTTAGTGGCGCATGCTGCCATGGAGAAACTGCCGCAGAAGCTTTACGAGAGCGGCGGTGGTGTAGCTTCACTTTGTTTGCGGGGCCTCGGATGGGCACCGGAGCTACCCTTGACGGAACTGGGGAGCGGAGAGCACATAGAGCACTGGTGGGCAGTAGGAGCTACGAAGAAACGTGGAGAGTGCGGGTGCTGTAAGGGAGTAGGGCTGCGGGGCACGCTGTGCTGCTTGGTCTTGGAGAATGACTACGCACCCACACAGAGACCTGCAAAATAAAGTTTGCATCCCTGCGGGCCGGTCCGAATTGCCCCCGTGGAGAGACCCTGGGTGCCTAATACGTGGGACGCAATCCCAGTCTCGGAGCCCTTCGACTGATGTAGTCAATGCATGTAGAGAGGGACTAAGGGGACAAAGCGAAGCGCAGACGATTGGAGTATCGAAGAGGGAGGACTGCGCTAAGGGGTTCCTCATTCAAAGGGACTGTACTATATGAGAATTTGGGCGGACACGCTAAACAACCTACTAGTTGCGGTACATAATATGTTGGAGCGCAAGTAAAGCAGTAACAACAAGAATAATGCAATAATTACAAAACAAGCCCTCACCCAAAAGAAACAAGCGCTCACCATTTTTCACTAAGCGCCATCCTTTGCAGACTGGGAGCATGTTTTTCTTTCTCCCCTCTTCTCCATTGGCTGGAATGTAAACAACGGGCGTGTTTTTGACTGTTGTTTTACATTCCAGCCAATGGAGAAGAGGGTAGAAAGAAACTAAAAAACACGCCCCCAATCCGAAAAAGACGTGGCTTAGAGCGAAATAATGACGTCACTGAGACCTCTTCTCCAATGGCTGGCCGCCGTTTAGGAGGCCAGCCAATGGAGAAGAGGGGCGGGGCTTAACCTCGCTACTCAGTCATTAAATCTCGCCAGCGAGACTGCGCATGTGCGCAGCCTACGCTAGCCAAGACCTAAAAATGCACAAGTGTGTCATCCAGAAGCATAGGTTTTGTTACTGGAAAATCAAGTGAACCACACAATTAAAAACAAGCATTGGAAACGCAATAGGTCTCGCATTTACACGATTTTGAGCTATTGGCATTTAAAATGACAATGCCTTCTATTTATGTTTTGGGTTTTAAAACATAAATACAAGGCATTGTTATTTACAATACTAATAGCTATGTTACAGCTGCCAAGAGCATTATCGAATATATCTAAATGTCAAGCAGCGTCTTATGAAGGAGAACCATTGATTTTGCACATGAATAAAGGAACCAACTCTGCTGTGATAGCAAGCAGATGAATATGCAGCTCTCTGCAAGCACGTTGGGAACACTTTAATACAAGTCACTTTTAAAACCGTCTGTTTTGAAAGTTTTGTAACATTGATTCATTGGTTATCAACAGGATGATATCTGCAAGAAAAGCTCATGATTGTGACAGGATAAAATGCCATGCCACAAACAAAGAAGAAGAACTGCGACCGGGGCACAAAAGTATTTAAATGAAAGCTTCTGCAGCATAGTAAACACACGACAGCGAGAAACAAAGAGAAACATAAATGTATCCTTTACACGCGGATTAATCTGTATTTATTAAAATTGCTAATTAATTTGAAAATGGTACATATAAAGAGTTGTATCCATTTAAGCCTAGTTGACTGTCAGGTCAAATGCGTTCAGTCTATGTCCAGTTAAGGGTAAACTGCCCAATATTTGATTTGAAGGGATACTTACCAAAGTAATATATCCTATGATGACTGAAGAGTGATGGCAATAACATGACCAGGTCGTACATATCATTGTAGACATTATTTAAAAGAAATGAGGGATGCGGCTCTCAGGTAATGTTTTATCAGATGTTATGTTGTAGGAGTGCTACAGGGCTGCTCTTTAGGTGGTAATGTGGGAGAGCTCAAGATAACGGTACAAAGCTGATAGGCATGCTCACTCAGGATTTGGAAGATGCTGGGCATAACTGGAGCGACTAGTGGTAGCCAGGGAAGCAGAAAAAAAAATAGAGACTGAGGAAATAGAAAAGAACACGCAGTACCTGGGGCCACCATCTGCAACAGGTCGACAACTTTGAATGCGTGGAGCCTTTCCACAACATAATTACTTTGATAAACCCCGAAAAAATAGGAGCATAGCTCAAAGGGTTCAGGGGCTGTTGCCGAGATCTGCCTGCTGCAGGAAGGTTCTTTATTAATAGCATTTTTGTTGCTTTTAGCAAAAAGCAAGATCAATGCAAGTTCTGGAGACAAGAAATGGATTCTGTGCATGTGGTGGATTCCAGCTGTATGCCGTAGCACAGCACCTGCTTTCATATTATCAACAAGCATGCCATGCTTTAGTAAAGCATGGCGCCTGTGTTGATAATATGAAAGTGGGCACCGTGCTGAAGTATAAACTTATGAAATGTTATGCTACAGCATGGCGCCTGCTTTCATGTTATCAACAAGCGTGCCGCGCTTTATTAAAGAGTAGTGCCTGTGTTGATAATATGCAAGCGGGCGCTGTGCTGAAGACTAAACTTTATTCTACAGTGCGGCGCATGCTTTCATATTATCAACAAGGGTGCTGTGCTTTATTAAAGCGTGGCACCCATGTTCATAATATGAAAGTGAGAGCTGCAGGATAAAGAGCGGCCCATAGTGATATTAATTTTTAATTCTCATACACCGAACTGTCAGCTGGCCTCATCCCCCTCCTCCTACCCAGGTGAGGAAGGGCTGGTTGCCCTATGGGTGCCCTGACACCATACCCTGTACCAGGAAGCGGATGCACACACATAGGACTCCATCAGCCCCAACAATTGCCTTGCAGCTTGCGGCACCTCCCAACCCAGACACGCGGGGTGTGCGATGGAATGGGGCCCCTCCTTCCAGTGGGGTGTGCCGTCACCGGGCAAGGCTAGAGGCCACAAGCTCGCTCACCTTCGGGTCGGACACTGGGATGCAGCTTGCCTCTTTCTCATACTCCTCTATACCGCTGCCAGCCATATAGGTGTGAAAACCCTGCTGAAAATAATTATGGGGTAGGAAAACAAGCGGTCCGAGTATCCCAAACAGTCCGAAAGTGAAAGTGCGGTGTGTGTGCGCTGAATCTGTAGAAAGCACGTTGTCCTGCTTCAAGTAGGACAAAAGCAATACAGAACAAATATAGTGCTTCTCATGCATAGGTGAAGCCTGCTGAAAATAATTAGGGGGTAGGAAAATAAGCGGTCACGAGTGTCCCAAACAGTCCGAAAGTGAATTACATAAAAGCTAGAGATGGGCTGATGGTAGTGGGGGAGGGCATCGCGAGCGGAGGCAAAACAAGCGCGGCCGCTTGTTATTGCAACACATTACACAAATGGGGAAAAAAGTGCTTAACTAATAATTAAAAGAGTCTGTGTACTGCCACCAGTAAAAGACCCGGTCCTTGTGGGCGGGCCAAAAGTGAACAGGCCGGCAACAAGGAGGGACTAAAAAGCCTCCCTAACAATAGAATGACCGCGTTTAGCCTAAGCTATGACTCAAGCCAATGGAAAAAGGGGGCGGGCCTTCAAGTCCCCTTCCCAAACGTATTGATTACAAGAAGCTCTCACAGGGCGAGAGCAGCGCATGTGCGATGCTAACGTCAGCCGAGACCTAATAAAAAGAGATACTGTCTTCAAAGAAACCTTTCTGAAAGCTGGGCATATGTTATAATGGCCCAGATGTATTGAGCTTAATTATGAGTTATGAATATTTCGTGTTTGTATGAATTCTATATATTTTGTGCAGGAAGGGACACCTTCCTGCACAAAAACAGTCCCCTAAGGTATATTCCCCTTTCCATGTGTGCTGCATGTAGCAAACATAGGAAGAGGGAGAAATAAAAATATTTCTTCTCATAATTCCTCCCCTGGGAAGCCGTTGCATTTTGGCGCATTCCCAGTTTTGCTAGTTCAGGTAAAATTGGGAATGCATCAAAATCCATGGATGTTGCATGGGAACGCCCACACAATGCCCATGGAATGCCTGCCCAGGGCAGAGTAATGCAGCGAATTGCGCTGCATTGTGTTACTCCAGATTTATGGAGCCACTCAGGGCCATGCAAAGTGGCCTTGCTTGGTTTCACAAATCTCATTTTTGAGTTGCGTCGTGCCTGCACTATGTTAAGTGGTGCAAGTGCAACTGGTCTCAACAATATGGCCCCTAAGATTTACGGTTCATACATCTGAATAAATAACTAATTTTAACCCAGTAATACAAGTAGAGACAGTAGTTTTTGTCAACCATAACTAAAAGCTCAATTACGTTTTAAAGAAACCTTTGGACCCACTTGCAACTTCTAATCATTTGCATGAGATAAATTCATCACACTATAAATACATATCTATTTTTTAACATAAATGAATTCACTATTAAAAAAATAAAGTCATTAACTATTTCTTTGTCAGTGCTATAAGCAAAGTCCATTAACAAAAAGAAAACACACCTGTCAATACATAGCCCTTAAACATGAATATATCAGAGAGCAGTGATATAACAATTCATCAGTCATTATATATTTGCATTTGTCTATTTGCGAATATGGCTATATACAATGAAAGGGATGTCCAGTGGAAAGAGTATTGCTACTGAATCATACTTACATTTAGCATCTATATTCTAAGCATAATTCAACTATAGTAATTTGATCACCTACATTGAGAATATTAGAAACATAAGTATGTGTACCAAACTCAAACCTTAACCACGCAGTTTCTCACCCTACTACACGCTGATGGATTCAGAAGAATGCCTTTATTTCTTTGTGTCTCTGTGCATGAGTCTATTTAGGTACATACGTCCTAAGCATTGTGGCACGTAGGTGTGTTATCTCAGAAAATACATTGGTCTTTCTATCCCTCTGCCAATCCATCTGTCTATGCATCCATATATGATGCGTTTTTGTGACTGGGTGTTATTCTGCAATATTATTGAGAATTCTTATTGCATGCTTACTACACCCATGGACCCACTCCCGCTTATGGCCTGATTTTAAGGCCTGATTTAGAGTTTGGTGGATGAGATGCTTCATCACAGACGTACTGATATCCCATCCGCCGTTTTAAAAGTCCATTTTGTCCTATAGCACAGTAGTTCTTGACATATGTCCGGGGACCCCTAATGGTCTACAAAGCCTACTCTGGGGATCCACGGCTGCTTACAAAATTAAATAACATGAACAGATTAATAAAGTGTGCATCAATAAAGAAGCAAAATGTAAAAATTAAACATTTTTAAACATTCTGTAAATATGAAGGAATTTGAAATTGGAGGGTAAAAATGTAATTTGGATCTTTAGACTGATTCAGGGGAGCAGTGAAAGTTCATCAATAAAGTATGGATGATAAGTGACCTCAATTGAATTTAGAAAAGCTCAGGCCTTCCCATTAAAATTAAAATGTTGATTTTTTTAAATATTTTGTTTGTGAATTAAATAAACAAGTTTATCATTTGTGTATTGATTTCATGAATCCTTGTTTCTGTATTTTTGTGGTTCAAATCATCAAAATGACTCAGTGGGAGTCCCTGGATTCTAATAAGGATTCAATGGGCGTCCTTGGGTTCCAGTAATGATGAAGTGGGAGTCCACATATATCAAAGTGTTAAGAATGACTGCTAAAACACTTGCAATATACCATACTGGATATCTGTAACATTTGTGAAAGAGTAGTCCGGCCACCACACTTTAAATCAGGCCCTTAATCCCTAGTTGAGATGTTGTTGAGCGTGTTGATCAAAGATAAGAGTTTAAATGTTTTTAGAACATTGGAATGTTGGGAGCTCCATTGAAAACAATGGAGTGCTCTGGGCTTATAATGGCTGGTATAAGCCTGGAGCTCCAACATTCCAATGTTTCTTTGTTCACAGGTCTGGATGTGAACAAAGGCTTCAGGGAGCCTGAGGGGATTCCAACCCCCTCACGCTTCCAAAAGGCTTTGTTTTTTTGTTAGAACATTCTGTCCTCTAGTGACAGAATGTTCTAATCGCCTTATAACCCTTCGTAGATGGGCTATACCGCTATTGAAGTCCCTCTCCCTTGTTAAAGGCCCTCGCCTTCGGCTTGGGGCCTTTAACGCTGGAGAGGGCCTTTAATAGCCGGTATAGCCCTCTACGGCAGGCTATAAGGCTATATTCTAAAAGGCAGAAGGTGGGATATTTTTCTTAAATCAACGGAAGCACGTTCCACAAAGTCAGTGCTAGTAAAAAATTCCTGGCTTCTTGTCTTTTGACTTTTTTAAGGTGAATTTGTTTTGGGAATTAAAAGAGTGATTGAACTTGTGCCTTATCAATCGTGAAAGAAGAGATCTGAGCCAGTATCATTGATGAGCTAAGCAGAGGGTCTTTGAAGAAACTCAATGTAAAAGAAGCTAATGAATTGGCTTCAAAATAGGAGAGGCTCTGAGAACAGAAACCATCACATTAGTTGCCTGGTTTGTAGGGTTTCCTGACAGTGGAGGTGAGATTTACTAATGCCCAAATAAAGGTCACTGTATGAAGGTGGACACCACTGACTGATGACCCTCAACTGTAAGAACATGTAGTATCTAGCAATGCTTCTATATTAGGAAAGAAGTTAGACAGTCATCTTCTGACACAAGAGCATTTGTCTGAAGGTTAGAGTATATTTGATGCTTAGAGTTTTGACAACTTTAGAGGGAGTGGAGGTAGACCCATTTAAGTGAGACAAAATAAGATATCCCTGTTTAGGCCTGACAAAAGGTTTATTTTGCCCTACAGGCTGCAATGACAGTCCTGAAACATGTTTTAAAGGGCTACTTAAGTCTGTGGCACAATGAGTGCCACAGACCTACTAATATAATTTAACGTACAGGCCATGGGCACATGTAGTACCGATTTACTAGGGACTTGCAAGCAAATTAAGTGTGCCAGTTGAGTGTAAGCCAATGTTACCATGTTTCAGGGCGAAAGCACAAGCACTTTAGCATTGGTTAGCAGGGGTAAAGTGCATGGAGTCCTAAGGCCAACTACAATGAGATCAGCAAAAATGGAGGAGTAAGGCAAAAGATTTTGGGAAGACCATCCTATGGCTGACAGGTTCAAACAGCTCTAAACAGGCATACAAGTGGCAACCTCTTCAAAAGAGTTTTGAATGCATGCACACCAGGAGCTGTGTAATCCCAGAATCTGTGCTGCACCCGTTCACAATTTTGAGGGCAAACAGTGGTGTGCACAACTTGAGGTACATTCAATAACATGTTCCAGACTGGACTTAACCCTTCAGTTAAAACAGGCTTCGTGTTTATGGAGAATGAATGGGTGAATAAAACGCTGGCCACTGCCTCATATGATCACAGTATAAAACATAGTCATTCCGGCTCAGTCTTGCATTCATCTGTGGTTGGTAAATTGAGTACGAATAAATTAGATAAGTGTAATATGTGTTACATACAGTTAATGCTGGATTTGAAAATAATTTACTTTGGAAACCCAAAAATTGGGGGTCAAAGTGTAGGGTAGGAAAGGGGGTGGGGTCACGAAGGGCAGAGACATGAAAAACAGGGTTGGACAGTGAACTTATTCATTACATTAAACATGCCACACATAAATTGGCAAGAAGTGCAAATGTACCAGTAAATCTGTTCTGCTTAACAGTCACAAAGAGGCTATGTTTTAAAATATCTTATTGTTTGAGGCAGTGGTTCTTAACCTGCGGGCCAGGGAGACATCTGCAAAGTCTGCTTAGGGGGTCTATGACTGCTCAGAAAATTAAATAATTGTAGCAGATTAATAAAGTATATATAAATAAAGAAGGAAAAGGTAAAACTGAACATTTTGAAATGTTCTGTAAATGTGAAGGAATTTGAAATTGGTGGCTAAAAATCAAGTTAGTATTCTCAGATTGATTTGAGGCAGCAGTGCAAGTATATCAAGCAGAATGTAGCATGGACGATGAGTGACCTCATTGAATTAAGACAAGCTTCAGCCTTCTGATTAGAATTAAATGTTACATTTTTTAAGTATTTTGTGAATTAAATAAAATAGTTCAGCATTTTTGCATTTGTTTGATAAATGCTTGTTCAAGCATTTTATGTGGGGTGTTTTTTTGCAGCTCAAATCATTGAAAATTCTTCGACTGCTGACCCCGTCTTCCAGTAATGACTCAGTGGGGGACCCCGGTTTCCAATAATGATTAAGTCGGGATCCCCGGGTTCTAATAATGATTAAAGGGAGGTCGACATTTTAGGAACCACTGGTTTAAGGCATCTGCTGAAGATTTCTTTGTCTGCCTAGTAAATTTCAGAGGTTAATAATAATGGTACGATAACTTTGGTGACTATTGCACTTGCTGGTGATATCTGTCTTTTGTCTAGTCACAGTTTTGACTCAGAGTTGCATATAGGGTTAATGTGCCTACAAAAAGCACATTATGTAACATGCAGATCAAAGATTGTATTTTCTGAAGATAGGTAAGTGGGTTACGGCTTCTTTTGACACAGATATTCTCTTCTTTCTTCCAGTTCATAAGTTGCAGTTCTTCTCACATAGCACAGTGTGCTATAAACCAGCATCAATGAGCTGCAGGCAAACTGCAAGTCATTGGTTTAGAGTCTTATTGTTTGTCTTCTCAATCTGTTATTATTCTAAGTTTGCAAAGAAGGATTCCTGTTGTTAGTAATAAAGTCTTGTTGATACAGACAAGCCCAACCACAGAGTTAGATCTTAAATCATGACTTTGTATTTCTCCCGACCATGCACAATACATAATGTCTACAAGTATGGGCGATATGTGACTTCTACGCCCTCTAACCTTTATTGTCTTATGTAACATTTCCTGTACATTGATTTACACACCTGTATGATTTATTGCCTCTCTGTGGCTGATGTAAAGCACCTTGATCCCCTACACTGATTTGAGTAGTGATACAAAAGAATTAGAAAATAAATTAGTAAGTGCTATTTTAATTGTGTAATTACTCATACTCACAGATACATCTAGCATTCTTATAGTGCAAGCACATCTCTTTAATGGAGCGGGGTGGATGAAAGTTACAAACCTGCCTCCAAATTGTAGTTCCTCTTAAGTACCTATGAAGGGATAACAAGTGTATGTGTCATTGTTTCCTACCATTGGATTGGCATTTAGGTGTTTGGCCACAGACAATTCCCAGCCAGGATGATAGTGAAAAAAGGAGGGCTAGCGGAAACGGTATCCGGCAGGATTCCGCTAATTACCTGCACTGCACAGTGCTTAGAAACTACTGAAGTGCGTCATAAAGCTAGCGGTGGCTGGTGAAAGAAAAAAATTACTTAACTGCGTATCTCCTCCGGCATCTCTACCGGCCGGAACGGAAGCAGGAAACACACAGGCTCCCCTAAGCCAATCACAATTCTGCAACAATGCAGTGTTGTGATCAGGTCTGAGGTCTGAGCACCGTGGTTTGGCGCTCAGACAGGTGGTGGGAGAATGTGCATGTTCTCCACCCAGGCTGTAATATAGCCTGGGTGGAGAACATGCAAAGTGCGCATGACAGTTTGGCCGTCCTAAGACGTTCGGCCAAACCATCATCATATGTGCCCACCACTCCTCCCCCTGCTCCTCTGGGAGCAGAGCAGCCCCGACCCGCAAATCTGCCTCAGCAGGGAAAAATGAAATGATGATAACATCATGTTGTTATAATTTTATTTTTCCGTTTTATGTTTCCGTCTGAAGAGCAGTGGGGCGACGCTCCTCCGCCTTAATGAAGGAGCCACCACTGCAGTGATAGAGCACTATTTAAAAACAATGATTGGGTGTCGTTCCTTCACCCGTCATGTCTTTTGGGGCCTGTTCTTTCCCGCCCCATCGCCCAAAATAATCTTCCAGTGCGCAACCCCAGATCTCACATGATGCTTTCATGTCACGCTGTGCACTATCTCCAGTCACAGATTGAGTGTCAATTCACAACGTTGAATGTGTGGCGTTTACGTAAGTAGTTATTATAAGCAGTGGTAGAAGTGGAGGGGGATCGGTGGGCACGGCGTGCCCCTACTTCTAGAAATTATTCCAATCCGTTCCCCTACTTCTTACTTTCAAAAACGCATCCCGGGACGGCAAGAATAGTTCTACTTAATAAAAAAGTATAGCTTTTTTTCCGCTTCCAGGGGCTGCTGGCACTTCTCTGTTGAACTCCAGAGGCTGCAGCAGCCCCTCCCTGAGTTCGCACAGGCTGAGGGCGGCCCATTGTCCTTACGATTAAGGCTGATGGCCCCCTTTCGAATGACAATGCGCCCGCCGCTGCCATTAGCATGTCATGTGCCACAGAGATTGGAGTTAGTGATTACAGAGGCGCTTTCCCTGCAAGAGCGCTTCGACGCCTCGTTGGGGGTAGTAAGCACCATATAAATGCAATTACAATACAATACAATGATTGTGTCATGTTATGTCAGAAGGCCTGAAAGAAATGCCTTTTCTGTGTATAGGGTTAATCCATTTTTTTTCACTGATACACTGAATTTTTTTGCACTGTTCCTCAGGAAGGCAACCCAGTACAATCAAAAGAGACTGAGAAAAACTATTTGTCTCAATTCCCTCTATGCTGACTTTGTTTGTCTGAGACTGCAATGGCTGCAGATCTGATTGAAATCGTTAAGCAGCGCAGATCAGTATAGCTTTGTATCTCCTCGTAAAGGGCCTGTGTGCTGGGGAATCTCTCGTTGTGACGCGACAGTGGCTCTGATAATATGATCCCCCTTGACACCCATGCAAACAACTTTTCATGATCTTCCGTCACTCACAGCACAATTGGGGCAGGGCTTTAAGTGGGATGAAAAAACTGGGGGGCTCTCAAAGGGATGTGGCTGAAAACATTTATGCTAAAAATATGTGCCCAGCGTAATGTGCTGCCCAACTTGTATTCTGCTGCTTCTGTTATTGACTCCACATATATAATACAAGTAACATTACACCTACAAGAAGCCAGGACTATTGGCTTTGTCAAAGGTTGTTGGCTGGAAAAGATAGGGGGCCATATGTATCAAGATACCCTTTTGCGATTCTCAAATAGCGATTTTTAAGAAATCGCTATTTGAGAATCGCAAATAGGCATTTATGTACAAAATTGCATTTTTTGCGATTTCCTAAAATTCCTTCATTGCGATTCGCAAATTGCGAATCGCAATTAAGGAATATTTCCCATTCATTTCTATGGGCCAAGAGGCCCATCGGAATGAATTGGAAGTTATTCTCAATTTGCGATTCGCAATTTGCTAATCGCAATTTGAGAATAATTTCAAGGGTACAGGGGTGTCCAAAGGACACCCTGTTTCACCCCAGAAATATGCATGGGTACACATGTGGCGCACATACAGGGCATGTATGTGCGTCACATGGCACTTTGAAAAATGCATAAATGTGCATTTTTCAAGGAATTCGCAACTTACCAACAACTAGAAGTTGGTGGTAATTTGCGATTCCTTAAGGACATTTTGCAAATTTTTTGGCTTCATACATTGCATTTAAGGAATCGCTAAATTTGTGATTCCTTAAATGCAATCGCAAAATAAGGAATCACAAATTTTGCGAATCCTTATTTTACACCAGATTTTGCTTAATATACCATTTAGCAAATTCGCATTCGCAAAGGCGGAATTTCCGCGAATTTCGGCCTTTGCGAATGCGAATTTGCTTGTTACATATGGCCCAAATATACTACATTCATACAACTATGACTTTGTTCTATATAATATTGAAAATGCTTTAGTTTCTGATTGAAAACGTTTTAGTCTCCGATTGAGGCTGATTACCCCCTTTCGAATGACAATGCACCCGCCGTCTGCCTTTAGCATGTCAAGTGCCAGTGAGATTGGAGTTAGTGATTTCAGAGGAGCTTTCCCCAAACAGAGTACTGTGGGGAATTTGCCACCTTGTGTATCTTGTCAATGTTGTACACAGAGTGAACTGGGTAGGAGCAGTGACGGGACAGAAGAGGCGACAGGAAAGGAGAGGTAATAGGACAGGAGAGGTGACTGGGCAGGAGAAGAACGGACAGGAGAAGTAACGGGCAGGAGAAGTAACGGGCAGGAGAAGTAACGGGCAGGAGAAGTGACAGGGCAGGAGAAGTGACAGGGCAGGAGAAGTGACAGGCAGGAGAAGTGACGGGCAGGAGAAGTAACGGATAGGAGAAGTAGCGGGGCAGGAGAGGTGACGTGTCAGGAGCAGTGATGGGACAGGAGAGGTGACAGGAAAGGAGAGGTGACGGGGCAGGAGAAATGATGGGGCAGGAGAAGTGAAGGGGCAGGAGCGGTGATTAGGAATGGGCAGGAGCAGTGAACGGACAAGAGCAGTGAACGGGGCAGGAGAAATGATGGGACAGGAGAAGTGATGGGGCAGGAGCAATGATGGGGCAGGAGCAGTGATGGGGCAGGAGATGTGACAGGGCAGTAGAGGTGACTGGGAAGGAGAGGCAACAGAGCAGGAGAGGTGACTAGGCACAAGAAGTGACAGGCATGTGGCATGACAGGCAGGTGATGTGATGGGCAGGAGAGGTGACGGGGCACGAGAAGTGATGAAGCATTAGAAGTAATGGGGCAGGAGCGGTGATTAGGCATGAGCAGGAGTGGTGAACCGGGCAAGAGTGGTGAACCGGGCAGGAGTGGTGAACCGGGCAGGAGTGGTGAACCGGGCAGGAGTGGTGAACCGGGCAGGAGTGGTGAACCGGGCAGGAGTGGTGAACCGGGCAGGAGTGGTGAACCGGGGCAGGAGCAGTGAACGGGGCAGGAGCAGTGAACGGGGCAGGAGCAGTGAACGGGGCAGGAGGAGTGAATGGGGCAGAAGCAACAGTGGAGGAAAAGTGACAGGACAGGAGAAGTGAGGGGGCCAGGAGGAGTGACGGGCCAGGAGAAGTGACGGGCCAGGAGAAGTGACGGGCCAGGAGAAGTGACGGGCCAGGAGAAGTGACGGGCCAGGAGAAGTGACGGGCCAGGAGAAGTGACGGGCCAGGAGAAGTGACGGGACAGGAGAAGTGACGGGACAGGAGAAGTGACAGGACAGGAGAAGTGTCTGGGAAGAAGAAGTGACGGGGAATGAGAAGTGACAGGGAAAGAGAGGCAACAGGGCAGGAGAAGTGACCGGGCAGGTGATGTGACGGGCAGGTGACGTGACCGGCAGGTGACGGGCAGGGGACGGCTGGAGAAGAAATGGGCTGGAGAAGTGACCGGCAGGTGAGGTGACGGGCAGGTGATGTGATGGGCAGGTGACATGACGGGCAGGTGACATGATGGGCTGGAGAAGTGATGGGCTGGAGAAGTGATGGGCTGGAGAAGTGACCGGGCAGAAGAAGTGACCGGGCAGAAGAAGTGACAGGCAGGTGAGGTGACTGGCAGGTGAGGTGACGGGCAGGTGAGGTGACGGGCAGGTGACGTGACATGACAGGAGAGGAGAGGTGATGGGGCAGGAGAGGTGACGGGGCAGGAGAGGTGACGAAGCAGGAGAAGTGATGGGGCAGGAGAGGTGATTAGGCATGAGCAAGAGTGGTAACTGGGCAGGAGCGGTGAACGGGGCAGGAGCAGTGAACAGGGCAGGAGCAGTGAACGGGGCAGGAGCAGTGAACGGGGCAGGAGCAGTGAACGGGGCAGGAGCAGTGAACGGGGCAGGAGCAGTGAACGGGGCAGGAGCAGTGAACGGGGCAGGAGCAGTGGACGGGGCAGGAGCAGTGGACGGGGCAGGAGCAGTGGACGGGGCAGGAGCAGTGGACGGGGCAGGAGCAGTGGACGGGGCAGGAGCAGTGGACTGGGCAAGAGCAGTGGACGGGGCAGGTGTAGTGAACGGGGCAGGAGTAGTGAACAGGGGAGTGTGAGAAGTTGGCCTGGTACATGATGTCCACTATTCTAATGGGCACCTTGCACCAGTCCAAACAACCCTTATGGTGACGGTTGTAAAGTCAACCTTATAGACCAGCTATCCTAGTGGTAGCATGGATAAGGCAGTCTTAGGCTTAAACTTCAGAGAGCATATGAAGCCAGCTGTTTTACCATATATAATACCAAATGAAAGGACACCACACAAGGTATATATCAAATATATATGTATTTATCACTAACACAACCCCTCTGCACTCTTTATGAGGTCACAGTTCGAGATACAGCACAAGTTGCTCAATAACCATACTATAAGTTGCACACATACAATTCTGCTCTAGGGGCCTCACCAACCATATACTGAATAAGTGGTATAAGAACCACTTCAGGAAAGGTGAGTAGGCCTAGGGCCTAGGAATTTGCTGGGGCTACACTGAGCAACCAAGGGATTGGAAGTAGGAGACCCACAGGACGCGTGTGCAGTGTCTAAACACATATGCAGGTTACCATAGAGTTTCAATGGGAACGTAAAAGTTACGAAGTAGTAGATGTGGGACCTTCCGGAAGGACTACGGGAAAACCATGTTAAACTAGGACACTTGGATAGTTAATACCCACTGGAGAACCAGATTACTCAAGTTACCTCACCCAGGGAAGCCGGGTGCATAGGTGTTCTTTCGTGTCGGGTTTCGTCGCTGTCTCCTATGGAGAGCTGCAAGAAAGTGCTGCAGGCGACCAGGAGAAAAGTGTCCGGGTGGATCCAAGGCCGGATCACAGTCGAGAAAAACCTGAAAGCAGTGGGGACGGAGTCTGGGTCACTAGCCAGTGACCAGGTGCAGGAGTCGAGCTGTCCCATGACGGATCTAGTTGTTGGCGGTGTCGGTATCCGGATTGGACCCAACAAACCTTGGCAAATGCAATCCACGCAGGATGGGAAGATTGGCTTTAGTTCAGACCAGCAAGTCTGGGGAGCTTCTCCTTCACAGAGAAGCTGGAGCAAGCCCGGAGCAACCAGGAAAGCGGTGTAGTTTTACAAAGATGTCTTCAGAGGGCCTATAAGCCAACGGGCTAGTAACCGCAAAGACGTATTGAGCGGAAATGCAGGCGCAGGCCCCACGCAGCACTCGTAGAGTGTGGAGGGCTGAGCTTCGGTGCAAATGCTGCTCAGGTCTGGGGCCTCTCAAACCCCAATGCACAACTTCAAGGGTACCTCAGAAGCTGCACAGGTAGCAAAAATCAGGTAGTCCAGGATGTCCGGTCCCACGTCTCTCGTGTCCGCCACGGGTCTCAGCTTTGCTGTGGATGTGAGTCGGAGTCAGAAGTCTGGAAGTCCAGTTCCTGCATTGCTAAGTCTTCGGGTTCCAGCGGGAGCGTCGACAAAGCAATCTGGCAACTTACTGTTGGTGCCTGTTTGCACAGGGTGGTCACTCCTTGACCACAAGGGAGATGTCTTCAGTCTTCCAGTCGATATGGAACGTCGAAGGTCCAAGAGTTTAGTTTCAGAGTTTCTTTCCAGGATAAATCTAAAGTCTCTATACACAGTTCCTAACTTTATACTAAACTAAGGGGCTGGATTACCTGCTAGGTCCCTCCTATGAGTGGAACCTGGGAAGGGGGTGGTTACACTCAGGGCCGGCGCTAGGCAAGGGCAGTGTGGGCAGCTGCCCAGGGCCTCGCACTCAGCCCACCAGCATGGGGCCATGCACTGGTGGTGCGTCCTGTTGTTTCCCTGGCGATCCATTTCAGAGAAAGGTGTCGCCTTGCATTTAAGGTCCTTCAGAGGGGCCCCCCAGGGATGGTGTCTTGAGGCATAGGGGAGGGAGACGCCCCCTTCAATTGCAAAGAGACCCATTCAAAGACACCGTGGGAGGCCCATTGTCCAGCATTTTGGCACCCCCATAGTTTTAACTTTTAGCCCACAAGCAATTCTCACACCTGTCAGACTGAAGGTGTTAGAAATGACTGTGGGGGGGGCAAAATGCTGGACAATGGGCCTCTCACAGTGTCTGTGATTGGTCTCCTTAAAGGGGCCACTTATCTACATTAGAGGGGCCTCGCACATTCCATTTTAGCCCAGGGTCTCGTAAATCCTAGAACCGGCCCTGGTTACACCCATTTCCCTTTGTCCAGTTTAGCACCACAGCTGGGGCTGGAGTGCCCCAGTAACTGGTTTGAACCGGGCTATGCATGGGGCACCTTGTGTGCCGACTGCAGCAACAAAAGGGTTAAAGTAACATATTGTTCCTGCTTATATTTCACACGCTTTACATAAACCTGTATTCACTATAAGTGTTTGCTTTTTCCTGAATTAAACCTGAAATAAACATGTTTATCCATTGTTTTAATTAAATAACGTTATAAGCTGTAACTGGTCAGTGAAATGCTAAACGTACTAAAAATTGGTATGTTTTGCTATTTCTAGCCACACCCCTGACTCCGCCCACTGTTTCAATCTTTGGTTATTCCTGCCCCCTGATTCTCCACCCACAGTTCCCCTACTTTTTATTTCCCACTTCGACCACTGATTATAAGCACTGTAGCTTGTAGAACATGCAGCAAAAAGACTATGTAGCCGAAAAATGTAACTAAATGTATTGTGAAGAAACTGGCAGATAATAAATAGGTCGTAATCCTGGTTCTACCAAACCCCCTAAAGTCATTACTTCAAGTACATTCGAATGGAGCGCACGAGCCTCGTTTATCTTTCTCTACAAGTGAAAACGAAAACGTGTTAAATTCCACTTTCATGCACGTGCAACAGAACCTGCAGACCGGCAGATGATTCGACGATGCTGAGGTGCGTAGGAAAAGCCTTGGTTCCCATCCTGACAGGATACGTCGAAGTGGAGCGGGGAAGCAGCACAGCTAACACCGTTAGTGTAATTTAAAATCTTACCGATGAGCACGGGCGGGGTGTTGTTCTTCATGTCGATCTCGGGCGTCGCCTGGGGAGGGAAAAGGACGTTAAGCAGCCAGAAGGCCGGGGCGGGCTGGGCCCCCAGCAGCAGGAGCAGGGCGAGCAGCCGAGCAGTACGTCCGTGTCCCTCCATGGCTGCGCAGGCTGTGAGTGAGTGCGGCTCTCCTCCTCAACAAACAGATGTTTTTTATCAGAGCTCAGCGAGGTCAGGGCTAAAAGGCGGGGAGGGGTGTGTGGAGAGAGGAGCTGTGAGCACATCATTCGCATGACCACGGACTTTAGAAACGCTTTAAAGAGGGCACGCCTCGGACACAGACGACACCATCGGGAAGAACTGAGGAGCTGAAAGGAATTCTGCAGGTTTCATACTCAGCCAGAACTGGTCGGTGACCCAGCTCAAGGTCAAATGACCAGCTGCACTGAGGTCAGCCTTGACCCACGGGATGCCAGGCCTCATGTGCCATGTCTAGCATGCACAACCTTTTATTAACACTTTCTGCTCGGAGAGGCACGTGGACATATCAGAAGACGTTTCTTTGGGAGCACCAGGAATTGTTCTTTTAAACAATGTGTGATTCAGAGGAGGGGATTATGGAATTAAAAATCAAAAAAAGATATAACAAAAAAAGATATAACTCAGGTAGATGTTGAGCGCATTGATTCTGATAACTTTTTAAGTCTCGCCTAGACAGCAAGCAGGCGTTGCTCTAGGAGGGCCTTTAGCCATCGGTATTCACTTTTCAAGCACTCACAATCGTGCTTGTGGCAGCATTCACCTTACGGGAGCGAGCAGCAGCGCCACCACGTTAATTACAAACATATGGCCGCTGCTCGCTCCTGCAAAGTGGATGCCGCCACAAGCGCAAGTGCTTGAAAAGTGAAGACCTCTTTTTTTACGTCGTGAAGCACTTCCACCCAATCACTGCCTCTCTTATGTCGCTGTTTTTTAAGGTTTATTAAACCAGCGCGACAGCTGCACTTGCTAAGCCGAATAGTGAACAATGGCAGCCGTGCGCTTTTCTTTTCGTCAGCGCTTGTTTGTTTCCAATATTCGGCCTCTTTCTGCTCTCCCATGTGCCCCCTCCTCTCCTTCTGCATTCTGCCAGCACCCTCCTAACCAATAGTCGTCCACCACCACCACCAAGTCCACCACCACGTCCATCACCACCACCACGTCCACCACCACCAGCATCTCCACCACCATGTCCACCACCACCACCACGTCCACCACCACCACGTCCACCACCACCACCATGTCCACCACCACGTCTACCACCACCACCACGTCCACCATCACCACCACGTACGTCCACCACATCCACCACCACGTCCACCATCACCACCACATCCACCACCATCACGCACACCACCACCATGTCCACCACCACCAGGTCCACCACCACTACATCCACCATGTCCACCACCACCACATCCACCACCACCCGCGACGGGGAAAGTGTCACTGGAGTGCAGGGATAATAGGAGTGTCAACCTCGGCTGTACATGGGACATTTATCGATGCATTGGGTGCGGGAATAGGGGCTAGAAGTATTACACCAGACCCAAGATACATTTTGAAGAGGTGCAATGTCACATGGGCTCCTGTAAAAGCACTTGCAGCATCTCTACCTCACAGTGGCATACCTGCACGAGCCCCTCACTCAAAACAAGCATTGGCATTGCCAATAGGTCTCGCCTATGGGACCTTATAAGTGTTTAGCCATGCAACACTTGATGTTGTTGCGCCAAGAATATTGCGCTGGATAACTAAACACTTATAAGGTCCCAAAGGCGAGACCTATTGGCTATGCCAATGCTTGTTCATACTGTATTTGATTTCCAGCACCATTACCACCTTCTAGAGGAAGCCTTGACTGCTAGCAATTGGGAGATAAGTTTACAAAATGAACAACGGTGTCCTCTATATTGAATGAAATATTCTCAAGATCTGAAAAACCAATGGTAAGCAACAGCATCCATCACAGATACTTCCCAATAATCACCTCCTAAAACAGGACTTAAAGATGAGGGCTCACAAGCTACTTCTGCCTTTTCCCCATTACGTGAAAATATTGGATATGGTGGAGGAGTGGCGGGGCGCTTAGAATACAGGTTGTGGGTGCTATAAAACGAGCTCGCAAGGACCCCTAACAAGGCAGGTAAATTACGGGAGTTAGCAAACACCACAACTTGAAGTAACATCTAATCCTGGCTTTGCCGCTTTACCTAAATATGATAGAAATAAACTCTGAATAATAAATCAAGGCAGGGCCCACAATACAGTGACATTTCCCTGGGAAGGGTAGTCCCTTGGACCTTTCACCATCATCACTGCCACCCCAGTTGTGGTCTAGTGTTCTAGTTGAAACGGTGCAAACAGGACATATTGTTTTTATCCCAGACTCATCATTGAGCAATCATGGTGTTAATGTATTTCTTTACTCCTATTTGTTGTCTAAGATTCTGAGGGCCTCAATTATAAGGCCCCATGCGCCATCAGAATGTCACTTTTTAAGCCACTGTTTTTGGCTTAATGCTGCCTGATAAATATCAGTCCCTTTAACGCAGTGTTCTGCGTTAAAGGGGAGTACATTAACAGAAAGGCATAACAGGCCAAACAGAAACCTTAGTTGCTTAACAGAAGAAGGAACCCTTTCTCTACTTCAGACGTATGAGCCCACAGAATACTTGAGGGGGGAGGAAATTAAGACAGTTCCGATTGACAATAATAGAACATCAAGACATAAGACAAGAAAACCAAACCTTAACAACCTACAGCTAGTCCAGCGAACCACCACCCAGCTTGAACGGGACCCGAGCATTACAAGAAATCCTCTGAAATGCCTATTGCTCAACTGTCGATCCGCTGTAAAGCACTCCTCAGACATCGCGGCACTCATCATTAACGAAGAAATTGACATAGCAATCCAAGTGCATATACCTGAAGACTCCTGGGTAGCTCACTATAGTAAAATCTTTAATCCAAATGAGATATTGCTGACTGCTACCACGGGAGAGGGTGATTATAATTTTAACATGGAGTCAGCAAAGTCACTCAGTGATTCGTTAAGGCTTTCAGAGGTAAAGTTAGCTTTGACCAAGGGGGCTACTTTAAAGGCCCCAGGCCCTGATGCAGTACCCTTGGATCTTTTTAAACATAATTTGGAGGTCTGGTCCCCATTACTTTTGAATGTTTTTTAAGGCAGTAGTGCTGGGGCCCATTCCGACCTCTTGGAAAGAGGCAGTTGTGGTACCTATTTTTAAAAAGGGTGACAAGTCTGACCCACGCTGCTATAGGCCAATATCATTAATAGACGCGTCATGTAAGCTAATGGGTAGGGTGATATTGGCTCGCCTTGAAACATGGGCAGAGTCAGCGGGGGTTATTGTAGAATCCCAATATGGTTTTAGAAGAGGGAAAGGAACCACTGAGCAGTGTTTAAATTTAGCACTGATTATGGGCAAGTACATGGGTGCCAAAAATAGTTCTATTCATTTGGCATTCATGGACTTGTCCAGTGCTTTCGACACGGTATGTAGGGGTAAATTGTGGCGGATGATGGAGTCTATGGGGTTTGAGGAGCCTTTGGTTACCCTGCTCCGCAGGCTTCACGCTGCCACAATGGTGAGAATTAGATATGGCCCTGGGGGAGAGAAAACTAGACCTATATTATCTACCGAAGGTGTCCGATAGGGATGTATTTTAGCCCCCTTTTTATTTCTGGTTTATACGAACGGACTAGAGAGTTTTTTGTTAGAAACCGGTGCTGATTTTCCTCAGATTAATGGCAAAAGAATTCCAATGTTGTCATATGCAGATGACACTGTCCTAATGACCCATACTCCCAATAGCATGCAGATTTGTCTGAATGCCTTTGATATGTTTATGGGAAATGTAGATCTTGGGGTCAATTTTACTAAATCTTTTGCCATGACTTGCGGTCCGAAAAGTGTTAAAATCCGCAAATACAGGGTGAGGGATTCAAATATAGAGAAAGTTGATAACTTCAATTATTTGGGAAACCTTTCAATTGAAGCTCTTTTTCGCTTTGCCAGTAAATTAGGACAACGACGTATAGCAGAAATAATATCTTTGTATAAAGCTAAATGTGTTTCTGCTATGACCTTTGGCGCTGGTGTCTGGGGGTCACAAAATTGTGAAAAGCTACAGATTATGGAGAATAAATTTATAAAACGTCTCCTATCTGTCCCATCGGGCACATCAAACATTTTTTGCCACGGGGAGGTTGGTATTGAGTTTGCAAGTGACATTATACACTTAGCACCATTAGTATTATGGTCTAAAGTTTGGCAATCTGAGGAATTGAAACTGACAAAAGATATCCTACAAGATTGCCTTAAACTTGAGTACTATAGGGAAATCCCATGGCTTCGATATGTCAGAGATACCCTTTATAAGATTGGGTTAGGCAACATGTTTACAAACCCTGGCATGATCAATAAGGATACTAAGTTAACTATCAAGAATGCCTATAGTTCTAAATTGGGTTCCTTAAAGAACAGTGATTATGTATTACGTGTCCGGGGCAAACTAGTACGACCCTTTTATTTATCATATATTATGAATACGCAATGGCGTTTCTATCTGACAAGGTTTCGCCTTGGTACTCTACACTTCCTTTTTGCGTTTCCAAAGCAGGGGGGATGGAGTGAGAAGTTACCTTGTTGCCCCTGTAATAATAAGGTCTTGCAAAACACTCTGGGGCACATGCATCATTGTTTCATTTTGCACTTCCTAATTTGCGATTTTTAGGGAATCGCAAATTAGGAAATGCAAAATGGGATGCATGTACATTTTCTCAAAATATTTGAGAATCGGTCAAAATCGCAATTTTTACCGATTCTCAAATATTATGCGATTAGCAAAGTGCGAATTCGCAATTCCCATTCATTCCTATGGGCTAAAATGCCCATAGGATGAATGGGAATTGCGAATTCGCACTTTGCTACTCGCAAATCCTGATTGCATTTCAAGGGTGGAGAGGGGGGTTCTAATGACCCCCCCCTGCACCCATGAAATGTTGTTTTCGCATCATGTTGCACACACACATGTCCTAAGGACATGTGTGTCCGTAACATGAATGTGTAAAAAATGCTTTTGCAGCGTTTTTAACACTTTTTGCAAATTTACCGAGTGGTTCAACCACTCGGTAAATTTGACACCCTAATTGCGAATTCGCAATTATAAAAGTAATCATGCATTGCTTTTAAGAAATCGCAAATTTGCGATTTCTTAAAAGCAATCGCATTTTTAGAAATCGCAAAAATGTGCGATTTCTAAAAATGCTTGATGCATTCCAAAAAGCATTTTTGGAATCGCAAACGGCCGATTTTAAGGAATCGCACCGTTTGCGACTCCAAAAATGCTTGATGCATGTGCCCCTCTGCACCTTATTCTTTTTTGCACTTTGTATAAGGTCCCAAGAAATACTTTTATTAGACCATTACTATTATCCCTTGGGTCGTGCTATTATAAAGAAGGATATGATTGAGATTGATTGATTGAGATTGATTGATTGAGATTGATTGAGATTGAAAAAGCTTTATTCGAGTTATACACTCATAAAAGCACTGGCATATAAATTCATACATTTTAAAACATCAAACATTCTGTTACAGCAATTTATAATTGAAAATACATAATACAAAGGCATTAAAATTGTTACCGATTGGAATAAGATAAGCTTTTTCATACTGTGCGAAAACTAAATGCATGTTGAGGTATGGGGACCTCCGCGTTACGGACCATTCCCAAAGTTTACACAAATAAAAAACTCATACCATACATGTTACCCGCATTTTGTGGTTTAAAATTCATATACAACTCCCAGTATATTTGCAAGATTTAGTCAGACAAATATAAAAATGTAAAATTCAAAACACATTGGGGAGTAGAGCCCGCCTCCTTATGGACCATTCCCACCCCAGATATTTAGCTGTTCCAACTACGATGGGCATTTCAGTGGAGGAACAGATAATTCTCAACCCCTCCACACCGCTTCGGACACCAAGATTCCTACATACTGGGGCCAACCATGATTTTCTTGGGATTGCATAGGACTCACATATGAACAGGAAGTGTGCAATATTTTCATTGGGGGCCCCACATGACGGGCAGCACAAACCACTACTAGTTCTCCAGCCGGACGTCAAGCACCTCAGGGGGAGAGAGCCCGCCCTTAACTGGAAAAATAGTTTCCTGTCTAATGGGACAGTTATGCTGTCCCAATACTTTTCTAGGGATGGGCTTTGTTTAATTTCTAGAAATCTTCCCCCCATTGATTCCGAGGTTACGCTCCTCCATAGTTTCTGGTCAATGTAATCCCAATATATTTCTTTAATATTGGTTTTGCTAGGGAATACTTCCCCAAGGATATGAATACCTGTTATCTTTGTCAACTGCAAACATCTGTAATGCTGTACTGAGCTTTATTAGATCAGCTCTTGTGATTAGAAACCGATATTGAATGTTTATGAAAATCAGAGTCATGTAAATATGTACCGTGGTTTTATTGTAGAATCATGTAAATATGTACCGTGATTTTATTGTAGCTGGTGTTTTTTATATTGATGTATACTTTTATGATTTCTCTGTGGAATCGAAATAAAGTTATTTGAACTGAACTGAACTGACATAGCAATCCTAACTGAAACATGGCTCTCGGAATCATCCTCTCCTTGCATGGACTTGTTAGTGCCCCCACAATACAACATATTGAGATTGGATAGACTGAAAAAGACAGGAGGCGGGATAGCATGCATCCACCGAACTGACATAGAAATTAAACAAATACAATCAGTTCCTCTGGAATCCTGTGAATACCTAGGTATTAATATAAAATCTACAGACAATCAAAGATGCACCCTACATGCCCTGTACCATCCCCCAGGAAATAATGCGGCTTTCATAGACCAGCTAATGGAGATTATCACAAATAACTCTAATAATCAATCTAACAACATATTCCTGGGCGATTTCAACCTACACTGGGAAGACAGGAAGGACAAACAGATTAACGCTCTTAAAGACTTTATGACGGAGCTAAATCTCACTCAAGCGTGTACACAACCAACACACTCAAAAGGTGCAACACTAGACTGGATAACATCAAGAAACAAGAACATAGTGATCCACTCAATTGTGCCATGCGATTGGTCGGATCACCATGCAATAATCTTCCGAATTCCAAAACTGAAAAGGAATAATATCTCACAGCCCATCAAACTCAAAAAGTGGACTCGCGACACTAAAGATGTGAATATCGAATGATTAGGGGAAAATTGCGAGAAAGATCTGAAGCCACCTAGCAAATTGCGGAATGTGAATGACCTAACGGAGCACTACACTACGACAGTAACAAACATAGTGAACAACACCATGCCACTCAAACTGAAAAGAATCGCAGAAAAGGACAAAAACCCATGGTTTAATGGTACATTGAACGAGGATAGAAGGAAACTAAGAATGGCCGAAAGAAAATGGAGAGAACATCCGGCAACACCAGAACTGAAATCACTCAGAAAAATCAGAAACGAATACAACAAAAAGATCCTCAGATCCAAAAAAGAATACATTAGATCAGAATTGGATAATGCAAAAAACAGACCACAGAAATTATTTGAAATTTTAAGGCAACAATCAAACAAATTAGCAAAATCGGCCCAAGAAACAACTAAAACCAAGTTAAGCTGTGAAGAATTCTCTAATTTTTTCACCGAAAAGGCAAATAAGTTGGAAACAGAGCTCAAGACAGCAGCGGACCAAATGAACAACGAACCACACAAACTGAGCAAGACCACACCGACATTCGACCACGTTGAAGCAAAAAACAAAGCCTTCAAGCTATATGATCAGAATACCATCGCCAGAACACTGGCGGATTTCAAACCGAATAACCACTATAATGATCCACTCCCCGCCAAATGTATACAAAAAATAAACCACATCATCATCCCAATATGGACAAGAATAATAAACACCTCCCTATCTCAAGGGATCTTGCCAGATTGCTTAAAAACAGGCCAAGTTGTCCCGATCATCAAGAAACCAACAGCGGACCCAGCAGACCCCAATAACTTCCGCCCAGTCACCAATATTCCACTACTGGCCAAACTAATCGAGAAATACGTACAAAACCAACTGAGCCAACACATCGCTAATTTCATGCTATTGGACGACTGCCAATCTGGATTCAGAACAGGTCACAGCACGGAAACAGCGATCCTACAAATAGTTGATGACGCAGTACAGGCCCTTGACCGCAATAAGACATGTCTACTAGTCCTTCTTGACTTATCATCTGCATTTGACACTGTGAATCATGAAAAACTACTAGACAGACTTCACAACAGGATGGGAATGTCGGGAAATGTGCTAAAATGGTTTGAATCCTTTCTCCAGAACAGAACACAAAAACTTTGGGTCAACCAGACACTATCCACATCAAGTCCAAATTCGATCGGAGTTTCTCAAGGATCGACACTATCTCCGTCACTCTTTAACCTTTACGTCGAACCTCTGACTGAAATCCTACGAGACGCAAACATATCCTATCATATGTATGCAGACAACACAAAAGTGTATATCAAGGTCGAATCCCTGGAGGACATCAAGCTACTGAATGAGGCTTTGAAAATGACACTACGATGGCTAACCAGTAACCACCTGAAGCTCAATGCACAGAAAACGGAATTCCTTTTGATCTCTCCTCCGAAGAGCCACTCGGAGGTAGAAGAATGGACCAGACTGATCACAGCTTTAAACTGCACCCCTACGCTAGTGGAATCAACGAAATCATTAGGAATCACATTAGATAAAAATCTAGACATGAAAGCACACATCAATTCAATGGCAAAAAATGCCCGCTTTCACCTGAATTACTTAAGGAAGATGAAACCATTCATCTTGTCGGCAGATCTCAAACTGGCAACTCAATCACTAGTAATCTCAAGAATTGAATATGGATGTACAACCTTAGCAGTTCTACCGAAAATTTCCACTGTACCTCTGAAAGCATGCCTCAATGCAGCAGCAAGGCTCATTACCGGATCGAGGAAATTCGACCATATCTCCCCGCATCTAAAAGCGTTAAACTGGCTACCATACGAAGCCAGAATCCAATTCGAGATGGCATGCGTCACCCACAAAGCACTACACTACAAAACACCAAGATATCTGGCCCAGAAGATCGAACTATCGGGAGGAGTCAGACCAGCCAGGAGCGCCAATTCGCTGATACTGAAACCACCCGTCTTCCGAAAAAAGAAAACATACGACAGAGCCTTCTCAGGGGCAGCACCCAGACTATGGAACTCACTCCCTCCAAATATCAGGAAAATTACAAACACAACATCATTCAAAAAGGAAACTAAGAGCTTCTTAATGAGTAAGTTCCTGACATAGCCAGGAAATGACCTCAACGACACTGCGTACTAAATATCTCTTTTCGGATATGGAAAAGAAGAAAGTGAGAGTCGCTAGCTAAGATGGGAGCCAGCCTCAAGTGCTTTATGGACCCAAAACCGAGAAGAAGAATACACAGACAAAGACAATGCTTGAACGATTTACACAGGAATACAATGGTCAAATATAATCGAATAGCTTCAAACGGGGGATGAAAGTATATAGAAATGTGTAAACCGATGTCAAACACTAGACTATTCGTACGAATCCATTACTAATATGCTATGATATGTCCCCGATAGACTTATACCGATCCTACCTCATTGCAATGTAAATGTGTCCTTTATATAATTTTATTATGACTTTCACCTATCTACCTCATATCAGTGGGATATGTTTACCTTATAGCTCCATACTTATCTACCTCACTCACGATATAACAATGTGCTGTTATTTTGCTAATTATATACCTCATCATGTATATGTCATGTATATGTCATTGTGAAGCGCTCTGATACCCAAGGGTCACGTTTGCGCTATATAAAACTCTCTAAATAAAATAAAATAAATAACATCCATGGCCTTGTGACACTGCCTCAGATTTACGAGAAATCGTAAAACTGAGGCAGTGCCAAAAGCTTACGCCTCCCGAGGGGAGGCGTATGGGAGGCGCAACGGGGAGAAATATCTTTATTTCTCCTCGTTTTTAGGTCAAGCACCGTCGCATTGCGTAGCAGTGGCGGAGCCCGAGATTTTATGTTTCTAAGAGGGGGCTTGGAACCCGCCCCTCTTCTCCATTGGCTGGCTTCCTAAACTGCGGCCAGCCATTGGAGGAGAGGGGCGTCACTCCCTTTAAGCCCCGTCTTTTTCGGATTCGGGGGCGTGTTTTTTAGGTTCTTTCTATCTGTGACGTCATCCGTCACTCACCCAAAAACACGCCCCGAATCGGAAACTTTTTGAGCTTTGCGGCAGCCATTTTTTTTTTTCGTTGGCAGGAACAGCGCGCTGCCACTCCAGGTAAATCACTTGTCCCTTCCTCCTACCACAGGTTTTCCCTCTTTCTTTTAACATATCCCACGTTTCTCCTTTCTCTTCTGCACCATTTCCATTACCATGACCACTTTCCCCTCCGCTCACCCTCGTCTTTCTTTCCCGCCCTCACCACAGGACCTCACCACGGACGGTGAACTCCTCTCCGCCAAACACAAGGTGAGTTATTTAATGAGGAGTCCAGCGCCCCGCGCCGCCGCCTGATGCTGCAGCGCAAGGCAGAGGAGGCTCGCGCTCGCCTCGCGCTCGCCTCGCGCTCGCCTCGCGCTCGCCTCTCGGGCTGCACAAGAGACATGGTTCTCGTTCCAGCGGCTTGGAGGGAACGGGAGCAGAGCCACGGAGCAGGCATCAGCACTTCGTGGCATCTAATTGGACTGCCAGGCCACATCGCTGTAGGAGAAGCAGGGGAGATATTAAAAGATGATAAGGTGCTGCCTCCAGATATTGCTTTCATTTGTCCAGCTCTCCATAATAAGGCAAGAGCTGAAACGAAGAGTCAATCATCCGGGGTTCAAGGGTAGCGTTTCCACTTAGACGCTTTCTCGCCCTTTTATACCAAGAATGTATTTTCTTCCAGGGCCGACTTTTGGAAATGGGTGAGCTGGGCCCAGGGTGCCCAGATTTAGAGGGGGTGCATGTTTGGCTGACCTTCTAAGCTGCCTTGAATGATCCCTTCATTCCGGAACGCTGGTTCAGTTCATTACCTCTCGGATGTCTATACAATCGTATTTTCTTTATTTCCCTTAGCCTCCCTTCAGGTGATGAGACAATGGCAAATGTGTGTTTGCAGGCCGCTCTCTGCTCGGAGATATTCAGCGGCATTTGTGCCTTTCAGCCACTTCTAGCTTTCAGCCCAAAGCGCTCTGCATGTTGGGACATGTAGTTCCACACGTGTAATGCAAATAGTGGCGTTACCACCCCCAGAATGCTGTTGCCTGCCTAAGAGTGAATTGGTGATTCCCTTGTGGGTAGAAGCACAAGGGTAGAAGCATTTTTTAAGAATTAAAATCTCTTTGAACAGCACAGGGTGCCGTGCTCCAGGTTGTTTATAATTGGGCACACAGAGTTTGTTTCTCCCTTGCTTCGTTCCTACGGTAAAGCGATCTGATACCTGCGGGTCTAGCCAGCGCTATACAAGGGTGAATGCCAATGTCGAGGAGCCCCCTCGCTGTGCTTGCTCCCCTGCCCCCTGGCTGTGCTTGCTCCCCTGCCCCCTGGCTGTGCTTGCTTCCCTGCCCCCTGGCTGAGCTTGCTTCCCTGCCCCCTGGCTGAGCTTGCTTCCCTGCCCCCTAGCTGTGCTTGCTTCCCTGCCCCCTGGCTTTGCTTGCTCCCCTGGCTGTGCTTGCTCACCTGCCCCCTCGCTGTGCTTGCTTCCCTGCCCCCTCGCTGTGCTTGCTTCCCTGCCCCCTCGCTGTGCTTGCTCCCCTGCCCCCTGGCTGTGCTTGCTCCCCTGCCCCCTGGCTGTGCTTACTCCCCTGCCCCCTGGTTCCCCTGCCCCCTCACTGTACTTGCTTCCCTTCACCCTCGCTGTGCTTGCTTCCCTACACCCTCCTTGTACTTGCTTCCTTGCACTCTCGCTGTGCTTGCTTCTCAGCCCCCTCACTGTGCTTGCTTCCCTGCCCCCTCGCTGTGCTTGCTCCCCTGCCCCCTGGCTGTGCTTGCTCCCCTGCCCCCTGGCTGTGCTGGCTCCCCTGCCCCTGGCTGTGCTTGTTCCCTGCCCCCTGGCTGTGCTTGCTTCCCTGTCCCCTCGCTGTGCTTGCTCTCCTGTGTGTTTATGTCGCTCTGGGTGTGTATGTGGCTCTGGGTGTGTGTGTGGCTCTGGGTGTGTGTGTGGCTCTGGGTGTGTTTGTGGCTCTGGGTGTGTGTGTGGCTCTGGGTGTGTGTGTGGCTCTGGGTGTGTGTGTGGCTCTGTGTGTGTGTGTGTGGGGCTCTTTGTGTGTGTGGGGGGGCTCTTTGTGTGTGTGCGGCTCTTTGTGTGTGTGTTTCGGGCTCTGTGTGTGTGTGGGGTGGCTCTGTGTGTGGGGGGGGGGGCTCTGTGTGTGTGTATGTGGGGCTCTGTGTGTGTGTGGGGGGCTCTGTGTGTGTGGGGCTCTGTGTGTGTGTGTGTCTGTGTGTGTGTGTCTGTGTGTGTGTCTGTGTGTGTGTGTATCTGTGTGTGTGTGCGTGTGTCTCTGTGTGTGTGTCTCTGTGTGCATCTGTGTGTGTGTGTGTGTGTGGCTCTGTATGTGTGTGTGGGTGGCTTTGTGTGTGTGGCTCTGTGTGGGTATAAATGCAATAGGTCATGCATTTGCGAGCGATTAAGCTATTGGCATTGTAAATGACAATGCCATTTATTTAACGATTAAGCTATTGGCAATGCATATGACAATGCCATTTATTTATGATTTAAAAAAAAAAATCATGAGCAATGCCAATAGCTCTACCTTTAATAATGCCGAGACCATTGCATTGTAAATGCTTGTTCCTTTTTCTGTGTGCGCTGCATTCTGCAGCACACATAGAAAGAGGAAAAGCCTCTTGTGATTATTTTTGTACAGAAAGGTTTCCCTTCCTGTACAAAAATGATCATCCCCACAATGCAGGCACCCTTGCACCATTGTGCAAAGGTGCCTGCGTTGGCGCAGGCAGCCCATTGTGCGCTGGCGCAGGGGAAAAGAACAGGAATGCGCCGTATCTTTAAGATATGACGCATGCCTGCCCTTTTCTTTTGCCGTAGGGAAGCGCAGCAGGAAGCCCTGCTGCGCTTCCCTACGGCAAAGCCTCATAAATGAGGCCCTGAGTATTTAGAATGAACCTAGAAGCCATTCGTAAGTTTGCGATGTAGAAAAACTGGACTGGCTATTGCCATGTGGAGAGAGGGTAGACAATTCCTCAACCTGGCAAAATTCGCATAATAGGATCGGCATAAAAACACTTTTGGTTCAATATTATAAAATATATAAAAAATGCTTTCCCTCTAACATGCATTTTTCTGCATGATTCATAGGGATCGCAGCACATCACATAAACATACCTTTAAATTATAATTAGCAGAGACCAGGGGGAAAAGTAGTAAAGAATTCACTAACGCAGCAAGCCACCTTGCTGCACTGCGTGAAAGGGCAAAAATCCTTTGTTTTTAACATTATAAAGCGCATTCCTAGCGCTAATGCTGGTACCATTACAACATTCTGCAAGGGGGCCTGCATTGTAGGTTTTTGTGTAGGGAGGGGCACCTTCCTGTACAAAAGCAATACTCAGAGGTATTTTCCTCTTTCAATGTGTACGGCAGAATACAGCATACATAGAAAGAGGAAACAACGAGGAGAGATAACCATATTACTCCTCGTTGCACCTCATCTGGGAAGGCATAGAATTGTGACACATTCCCAGGTCTATCACTAATGGTAAATCTTGGAATATGCCAAAATCCGTGGGTGGAAGCGTGGGAACACCCACACTTTATCCATAGAATGCCTCCCTGGGGTAGAGTAGCACAACGCAGTAATTTGTGCTGCGTTTCGTTACTCTAGATTTATTAAGCCACTCAGGGCCACAAAAGGTGGGCTTGCGTGGCTTGATAAATCTGACTTTGTTGTTGCGTTGTCCTTGCACCCCCTTGCGTGGCACAGGAGTTATGCAACAATGATAAATATTTCCCTGAGTTATAGCTTTATCTTTATCTGACAGATTCAGCTGGAAAAAATCAGTCACACATAGCGATACTAAATTCCTAAGGAGAGGTTCAGTATCTAAGAAATCCAAATTTCAAGGCTGCGTTCTTTGATCAGTTCTTTCCAAGCTGTTCTGTATGTGAAATCGTCCATTAACTTTTTCAAGTTCTCTAACCACTAAATCAGAGTATTTGACAAGTCTGCAAATTAGTTGAATGTCATTGCTTAAGACACCAGCTGCACTAGTGTCTTTTATTGTGCAAAGCCTTAGTCCTAAAAAACAAGGCGCTAGAATCTTTTTACAGAGATCTATTAACTATGGGCATACATAAATAATATGTGGCACAGATTTAATCCTATAGCCGCATCCTTTACAGCTATTACATCACCAAAGGATTTGTGATTTTCAACCTGCTGGTACAATTTATAAAGGAAGTTGTTGGAACCTAAACCTAAAATATACTGATACCTTCCAAATAAGATGGGCAGTACCTCAACACAATCCCAAGGGGATTCCAATCATTAACTTCAAGAAAGTAAACTATGGCTCAAGAAAGCATCCTAATGTGATTGTCGATTAGGCCTGAAAGGTTGGCTAGAAACTGACCATTTTCACTTGTGGGGGGGGAACAATGGAAGCTGTGATCCCAGTTCCAGGGCTTCTGTTCCCAATGCTAATCCTTTACATTTTATTGAATTCCTAACCAACAGCAAAAGAAATTATGTTTGTTTTCTGCCTGCATTGATAAGGAAAAAATCCAACCAAATTGATATATTGGATCTAATTTAAGCAAGGTTAGGGATTTTGTTCAAAATAGGTAATCTCTTGCTCCTATTTAAAGGTTTCTCCCTTATTTTACCAAAATACTTTGGGCAAATATATACAACACAGTATCAACAGGGGGTAAAAACTTTGCAGAATTAGGGGGTGGGTGAGTTGCTGGAATTAAATTCTTACCAAAAGCAGAGTTACACAATTTTGTATCTTTAATGATCTTTTGAGGATGCCCGGAATCTGACTGTTGTCACTGAACACAAATTAGAATTGTGTTCAGGTTGGTTTGTTGAGTTGTGCCCTTTTAAGGGTACACAGACAGACTCTTTAATTACATTCTGCCCTCTGGTTGGGACAAGCAGGATAAAAACAGTTCTTTAGAAATCTTTACCTTACCTGCAGTAATGAAAGACTTTGAGGAACATTCCTTTGGGGGCATAGAACTAGCGGATGAGGTCTGAATAGTTGGGGATTTTGTTCTTCTGGTGCACAGAACAGAGTTTAGCTCTATTATGCTTTTGACTATGATAGAGTTTATATAATGAGCTAGAACATTCCATTGGGGGCATAGAACTAGCGGATAAGGTCTGCATAGTAGGCAATTTTTTTCTTCTGGTGCACAGAACAGTGTTTAGCTCTATTATGCTTTTCACAATAATAGAGTTTATGCAATGAGCGAGAACTCTTCCCATACATTTTACCCTTCTTCACCACTAATACTTGATATTGTGATATGTAAGTCTGTTTGGGATTATTCTGCGTAGACTGAACTAGATTTGGTTCTTGAAAGATAACATACAATTGGTAGAGTCCACAGTGAATCTCTCCATCTTTGAATTAGTAATGAATAGGAGCATATCACATGGGGGTCCTGCTTTATAGACTGAAGATAATCTATCTGTAGGAATTGTTTTTTACTCACTGCAACCAATGTCTCTAAAATACCTTGAAACTACTTTGTTTTTACCAGGATTAGAATATCTAACATTGATGCAGTTGAAGTTGGAGCCGCAACAAAAGAACAGTTGAAGTATTAAAAGCTGTGGACATAGTTACATTTCCTCCAGCCGCTTTCTTGAAGTCCTTGGTCCATCAGACCTTCTAGATGTAAATCAGTCACAACATCATACTGAGACATCCTGGGAAAATATGATAAATGAGGAGGTCCTATTACATGTTCTGTTTCAGAATGGAATGTGGTCTTTCTGTTATGTCCCCAGTGTAAGATACTAAACTGATCTTTTGGGGAAGAATTACAATTCTTCTACCAAAGTAAGGATTCCTGCAATAAAATGTTTTTCCACAAACAGTTTCATTGTGTGAATGTGTGACAAAATTGGTTAATGAACCGCAGGGGTTAGGTCCTTTGCCTAAAGATCATGCTGTGGATATTCGGAATCGGTCAAGTAAGGTAGAAACACTAGAACCTATTATTGGCCAGTGTCATCCCCAGTACAATTATTTCCTGAATCTATTGTATCTAAAGAAATTAACTCAGGTTTACTAAGCCCCCTATGTGGCAGACAGGAGCATAGTAGTAATAATGGGGACACCAAACTAGTAATGCACCCGTTGTATGAATCTCAGGGAACCTATGATAGCCTTAACCGAGGTTAAATATTGAAAATCATTTCAACTATGCCTTATTTAGCATTTATTAAATCCTCTGATTTGGTGTCAGTCCAATTTAGACAGGTTCAGCCCAATACTCCTTCTGAGTCCACTATTACCACTTGATCATCAAGTGATATTGTTTCTATGATTCTGGGATCCAGGGTGAATTTTATGGACTGTGGAATCAAGATTGAGATTTGGAACTGTGTACAATATCCCCAGATCTTGAAGATATTGGCCCTTAAGACGGATAATAGTTGTAAAATTACTGAAGGTACTAAGTTAAATCCGGTGCTTAGAGGTGCAGTAGGTTCAACAAATAACCAATCTTGCAGTTCTGGTTTGTTGATCACAAATCCTCAGTCAGGGGGTCATCTTTGCGAGTGGTTACCCAAAAACAATATGAGAATGGAGAATTGGTCCTGGTTGCCAGCATCACTGGCAAAGGTGCCCCGTAACAACAGTAATTGAGCAACTGGTGTTACTGAAGATAATATAAATGAAATTAGTCTATGCTCCTGGAATGTCCACGGTTTACATCATTTATTGTCTGGTCCAGATTCAATATATTTTTTAAACTAATTTCAATTTTTATTATTCCAAGAAACATGGTGTGAACAAATGACCCCTTTGTCCGGATTTAATGAATTGGTATCCCGGCAGTAAAATCCAATAAATTTGGCCGTGCAAAATGTAGACTGTCGTGTTATATCGCTGCTAATTTAAATCTAACTGTGGAAGTGGTAGATTTTAATATGGGTTGGTTGCAATGCCCTGTGGTAAATACCTCTGATCTAAGGTTTGTTTTTCTTAACGTATATCTGAGTGCAAGTAAAAATAAGTCTGCTCAGCTGTATATCCTTTGGAATATACTGAGTGTTTTTATACTCCAATACCGGATGCTGGCCTAATAGTATCGGGTGATTTTTTTAAAGTTCAAAAAGAATTTTATTAGTCAAATAAAAGGTGCCAATACAATAGTAAAATTTGATAGAAGAGAAGAATAATAACAATCAAATACACTAGTGCATCAATATTAGTAAGTAAAATGAACTACAGAAAAACATATAGATTTTGGTGATCTGCATGAGGCGAATGTAGACAATATTAAAACATAGTAATAAGTGAAGAAAAAAGGAAAGGCTAAGGTCAATTAAGGAGGTTTTGGGACTTCTTGTTGAGTTTGGCGTAGTTGAAATGAGCGTTTGGCACATACATCAAGATATAAAGTAATGGAAGCCATAAATCCAAACGTTTAGTTGCCAAATGAATAGGAAATACAAAAGCAGTATCTAGTCTATGATTATGACAACCATTGTACCACCATGCTCTAAAGGAAAGATTTGAATAATTTTTCCAGTTAGCAGTAATCTGTTGGAATGCAACAGCTAGTAATAAGTCAACAATCTTAACATTTAATTCAACATCATCTCAGCAAATAGAGAGACTACCCAGAAAAATGTGAGTAAAAGAAAAAGGAATGTTAGTATGAAAAATTACATTGATTTGGGACCAAATTTGTTTCCAAAAATCATGAACAGCCCCACATGAAAATAACATGTCAAGTCAAGTCAAGTCAAGAGATTTATATAGCGCGCTACATACCCATAGGGTCTCAAGGCACTTGAGGAGGGGTGGGGAATTACTTGTCGAATATCCAAGTTTTAAGTTGTTTTCTGAATGCTAGGTGGTTCTGAGTGAGGCGAAGGTGGGTGGGAAGAGAGTTCCAAGTTTTAGCTGCCAGGTAGGAGAAGGATCTACCTCCCATGGTGGTTTTGTTGATGCGAGGTACACTGGCAAGGGCTTGGTTGGAGGATCGTAGCTGACGGGATGGGGTTTAGAAGGACAGTCGTGTGTTGATGCATTCGGGTCCAAGTTCGTAAAGTGCTTTGTGTGCGTGGGTTAGGAGGCGGAAAGTAATCCTCTTATTTACGGGGAGCCAGTGGAGGTTTTTCAGGTGTCCAGAGATGTGTTCTTTATGCGGGATGTCTAGTATGAGCCTGGCTGAAGCGTTCTGGATGCGTTGGAGTTTTTTCTGGAGTTTTGCGGTGGTACCGGCGTATAGGGTGTTACCGTAGTCCAGGCGGCTCGTGACCAGTGCGTGGGTGACCGTTTTTCTAGTTTCGGTGGGGATCCAGCGAAATGTTTTTTTGAGCATGCGAAGAATGTTGAAGCAAGATGATGAAACGGCGTTGACTTGTCTGGTCATCGAGAGTGAGGAGTCCAGGATGACGCCCAGGTTCTGTGCGTGGTAGTTGCATGCGGTGAAGAGCAAGACCAACAGAGATCTGGAACAGTAGAACATTGTTTGTTCAAAGTGTGTGGAGTGAAGAGAAGTCTGTTGTAAATAAAGAAAAGGGTTTGAGTTATATTAGCTGCTCTAGAAGATTTACGATGTTTGGTCCATAATTTGTCCCATAAATCTGTGGGCCAGAAAGCGACAAAATCAGATTCCCACTGTTCTTCCACCTTAGATTTAAGCCGGGGGGAATCTGTAGTGTGGAGGTATTTATAAATAGAAGATGCTTCAGGTGTTGTGCATAAAAATGAGTGGAGTTGTGAAGTAGGGTTAGGGAGAGGAGGTTGGGCTGAGGAGTGTGTAAGGATGGTGTACTGCAACAAAACCGCCTTTTGAAGTAAAACGTATTCACGGGCAAAAGAAGCAGGCAAGTTGAAAGATTGACTTAAAGTTGAGAAAGGCAGGATGGCAGAATTAGAGAAAAGCTGAGAGATCCAAATTAGGCCCTTTTGCCTCCAAGATTTCCAATAAAATTGTTTATTATTAATTAACACATTTTTGTTATGCCAAATGGTAGAGTTAAGAAAATCAGTGTGTGTAGTAGGAGGAGTGGGAGTCAAAGATAAGAGCAGTTTAGCAGTAAACTTGTGTATAGGAGTGGATAATGTATGTGGTTTGCGGGAGAAAGAGAGATATTCGGCAAAGGAGAAGGGAGATAGAGAAAAACGTTCAAGTGTGACCCATAGAGGACAGGTAGTGTCAGAGTCCTGTAACCATAAAGAGGCCTGTCTCAAAAGGAATGCCTTGAGGTATGTGGGAAAGTCCGGAAAGTTGACACCTCCTTCTGATTTGGCATATTAGTCTGAGAAGAGACATTCGAGGTTTCTTGCCATTCCAAAGAAAAGTAGAAAGAATTGAGTTGATTTTCCTAAAAAACTTCGTGGGGATGGGGACTGGGATGTTAGAGATCGTGTAGAGAACTATAGGGGACAACATCATCTTAATGGTGTCAAGGCGACCCCACCAAGAAAGGTAAAGAGGATGCCATCTAGTAGTTAAATCAGAAAGCTTCTGAATACATTTATTAAGGCAAAGCGAGACAGTGTCAATTATTGCGGGAGTGATATGCAAACCTAAGTATTTAATGTGGGCGGGACTCCAAGTAAAGTTGGAAGCAGTGAAATCAGGTTTAAAAGTACATTTTGTTAAGGGCAAAATTTCGCATTTATCACTGTTCAATTTATAACCAGAAATCAAAGAATACTCATGGACCTCTGCAAGGAAAGCAGGTACAGAAACTGTAGGATTGGACAAAAAAAGTAAGATGTCATCCGCGTACGCAGCAAGTTTGACATGAGAATGCGGTGTCTGAAAACAAAAAATGTGAGGATTTCGGCGAAGTTTGGAGAGGAAGGGCTCTAAAGCTAAGTTATAAAGAAACGGGGAAAGAGGGCAACCCTAACGAACTCCTCTACCTAAATTAAAAAAAGAGGAAATTAAACCATTAGCACAAACTGCTGCTCTCGGATTAGAGTAAAGGAAGGTAATTAAAGAGATACATTTAGGGCCAAAACCAAACCATTTAAGGGTATAGAAGAGGTATGTACATTCAATCCTATCAAATGCTTTTTCAGCGTCTAAAGCAATCGCTGCCAGGGGGTGTTGGAGACGTGAAGATTGAGATAAGATATTAAATAAAAGCCTAGTGTTATCAGTGATAAAACGCCCTTTGACAAATCCAGACTGTTCCGGACCTAACATGTCAGGTAAAAAGGGATCTAGCCTCGCAGAAAGTGCCTTAGCAAATGCCCTGAGTGGTTCGCTCCCCTGTCTCTCTGCCGAGACACGGTATCGTAGAAGCTGTGCTGATTAGCATTTTCACTGTGCCATTGTATTTTCGCCTGCTATTTAATTTGTGCTCGCTTCGCCTGCCTGTACCATTCCAGCTTTGTAATTTGATTTTAGCGCGATATCCCCCCCGGCGCCCTAGAAGCTGTGCTGTTTAGCATTTTTACTGTGCCATTGTTTTTTTTTCGCCTGCTATTTAATTTGTGCTCGCTTCGCCTGCCTGTACCATTTGAGCTTTGTAATTTGAATTTAGCGCGATATCCCCCCGGCGCCCTGCTCTGCTCCCCCCTCCATTTTGTCCCTGTTGTTGTTGTTGTGCTTCCTGAGCCCGCCCCGCCTCCCAGCTGAACCGCCCTTCCACTACCTATTTACGGCGCCCCCGGACCTCGCAGCGCTGTGACCCCTCATCGCCTCTGCCCTGAGTGGTTCGCTCCCCTGTCTCTCTGCCGAGACACGGTATCGTAGAAGCTGTGCTGATTAGCATTTTCACTGTGCCATTGTATTTTCGCCTGCTATTTAATTTGTGCTCGCTTCGCCTGCCTGTACCATTCCAGCTTTGTAATTTGATTTTAGCGCGATATCCCCCCCGGCGCCCTAGAAGCTGTGCTGTTTAGCATTTTTACTGTGCCATTGTTTTTTTTCGCCTGCTATTTAATTTGTGCTCGCTTCGCCTGCCTGTACCATTTGAGCTTTGTAATTTGATTTTAGCGCGATATCCCCCCGGCGCCCTGCTCTGCTCCCCCCTCCATTTTGTCCCTGTTGTTGTTGTTGTGCTTCCTGAGCCCGCCCCGCCTCCCAGCTGAACCGCCCTCCCACTACCTATTTACGGCGCCCCCGGACCTCGCAGCGCTGTGACCCCTCATCGCCTCTGCCCTGAGTGGTTCGCTCCCCTGTCTCTCTGCCGAGACACGGTATCGTAGAAGCTGTGCTGATTAGCATTTTCACTGTGCCATTGTATTTTTGCCTGCTATTTAATTTGTGCTCGCTTCGCCTGTCTGTACCATTCCAGCTTTGTAATTTGATTTTAGCGCGATATCCCCCCCGGCGCCCTAGAAGCTATGCTGTTTAGCATTTTTACTGTGCCATTGTTTTTTTTCGCCTGCTATTTAATTTGTGCTCGCTTCGCCTGCCTGTACCATTTGAGCTTTGTAATTTGATTTTAGCACGATATCCCCCCGGCGCCCTGCTCTGCTCCCCCCTCCATTTTGTCCCTGTTGTTGTTGTTGTGCTTCCTGAGCCCGCCCCGCCTCCCAGCTGAACCGCCCTCGCCCCTCCCCCTCCACTATCCATTTATGACAGTTGTTCCCGCGCGCAGCGTTCACGCGCAGCGACCGCGCCCCATTCGCGCCGAAGGTGCGCCAAAGGTAAGCCCGTCTACGCCCGTCCGCGCCTGGACCGCGCTCAGCGCCATACCCCCTGCCCCTCGCGCTGCCCAGCCCTCCCGCACTACCTACGATGCCGCCACCCTCCTAGCCCTTAACCCCGGTCGCGCCCCCAACTGCGTCCAAGCCGCTCCTGGAAACACCCATGGACCTTTCTCATGCTACTCCTGCAAATTCATCGGCACCGACAACATCTCCGCTACGACCACACCACAGATTCCCGACCCAAATCACCTACAATGCATCCTTCTCAACACCCGATCGGTCCACAAGCACGCCATTGACCTATGGAATCTACTAGACACCATCTCTCCAGACGTCGCCTTCCTAACGGAAACATGGATGAACGCTTCCTCCGCCCCAGACATCACCATTGCCATCCCTGAAGACTATAAGATCATACGCAAGGACCGTACCGGCCACACAGGAGGAGGAATCGCTATCGTCCATAAGAAATCCATCCGCATCTCAACCAGCTCTGACGTCAATCTCGCCAACTCCGAACACCTTCACTTCCAGATCCACACCGACCCCAAGACCACACTCAGAGGCACCCTCCTCTACAGACCACCAGGACCCCGCTCAAAATTCAGTGAAGACATCACGGACTTCATCACTCCACACGCGCTCCCCTCCAAAGACTACATCCTTCTGGGAGACCTCAACTTTCACCTTGAAAAGAACAACGACCGCAACACCACCACCCTCTTGGACAACCTCGCCAACCTCGGACTTAAACAACTTGTCACTTCCCCCACCCACATCGCAGGTCACACACTTGACCCTATCTTCACCTCCAGCAATCATGTCTCCTTCAGCCACACTACGGACCTCCTCTGGACTGACCACAGCTGCGTTCACTTCACCTACAACAAGCCAAAACCCATCAACCATCTCCAACCAACTCTGCAAAGAAACTGGAACAAAATCACCATCGACCAGATCTCCTCATCGCTCCTTCTAAACACCCCAGCCCACTCTTCTAACCCAGACCAAGCCGCCGCCAACTTCACCCTATGGTTATCCAACACCGCCGACACCTTAGCACCACTGAAAAAACGTCAAAGCAAACCTGGCAGCAAGAAGGCCTCATGGTTCAACGATGATCTTAAGAAGTCCAAGAAACTTTGCCGCTCCCTTGAAAAGACCTGGAAAAAAGACCCAACCACGAGCACCAAGGACGCCTTCAATAACGCCACCCGCACACACCACCAACTAATCCGAAAGGCCAAGAAAACAGCATTCAAGGATCGACTTGACAACAACGCCCACAACAGCAAGGAACTTTTCAACATCGTCAAGGAATTTACCAATCCCTCGGCCAACTCCAACGACATCACCCCCTCTCAAGCCCTCTGCGACTCCCTAGCCTCATTCTTCCACAACAAAATTGCAGACATCCACAACAGCTTCGACAACCAACCCGGAGTCCAACCCACCCAACCATATGCTGAACATTCTCCCCCCTTGAACACCCTTAACGACTGGAACCCAATCTCCACTGAGGACACCATCCGCCTGATGAACTCCATCCACTCAGGATCCCCCACAGACCCATGTCCTCACCACATCTTCAACAAAGCAGATTCCGTCATAGCACCGCACCTCCGAGACGTCATCAACTGCTCCTTCAACTCCGCCACCTTCCCGGAAAGCTGGAAACACGCTGAACTCACCGCCCTTCTGAAAAAACCAACAGCGGACCCCACCGAACTCAAAAACTACCGTCCCATCTCGCTCCTTCCTTTCCCGGCCAAAGTCATCGAGAAAGCGGTCAACAACCAGCTTGCCGCCTTCCTCGAAACCAACAAATCCCTCGACTCCTCACAGTCCGGCTTCCGAGCAAAACACAGCACTGAGACCGCCCTCATCGCAGCAACAGACGACATTCGAACTCTACTGGACAATGGAGACACAGTCGCCCTCATCCTCCTCGACCTCTCTGCAGCCTTCGACACAGTCTGCCACAGCACCCTTTTACAACGCCTCAGAAACATCGGAATACATGGAAAAGCACTTGAATGGATCACCTCGTTCCTCACCGGAAGAACCCAGAAAGTCCGCCTTCCACCATTCAAGTCCGAGGCCACTGAAGTCATCTGTGGCGTACCACAAGGATCCTCACTCAGCCCCACCCTCTTCAACGTATATATGAGCCCCCTCGCGGCCATCGCCCGCCAACACAACCTCAACATCATCTCTTACGCGGATGACACTCAACTAATCCTTTCTCTCACCAATGACCCCAGCACCGCCAAAACTAACCTACACGAAGGAATGAAAGAAGTCGCCGAATGGATGAAACACAGCCGTCTGAAACTGAACTCAGATAAAACAGAAGTCCTCATCTTAGGTACATCCCCCTCTGCCTGGGACAACTCTTGGTGGCCAGAGGCCCTTGGAAAAGCACCCATCCCGACAGACCACGCACGAAACCTAGGCGTTATCCTGAATTCTTCACTCTCAATGAACAGGCAAGTCAGCGCCGTATCCTCATCCTGCTTCAACATTCTCCGCATGCTCAAAAAAACATTTCGCTGGATCCCCACCGAAACCAGAAAAACAGTCACCCATGCTCTGGTCACGAGCCGACTGGACTACGGAAACACCCTCTACGCAGGTACCACCGCTAAACTCCAGAAGAAACTCCAACGAATCCAAAACGCCTCAGCCAGGATCATATTAGACATCCCGCGCAACGAACACATCTCTGGTCACCTGAAAGACCTCCACTGGCTACCTGTCAATAAGAGGATCACTTTCCGACTGCTAACCCACGCACACAAATCACTCTACGACATCGGACCAGAATGCCTCAACTCACGACTGTCCTTCTACACCCCCTCCCGCCAACTACGTTCTTCCAACCAAGCCCTCGCCACTGTACCTCGCATCAACAAGACCACCATGGGAGGCAGATCCTTCTCATACCTGGCTGCTAAAACATGGAACTCACTCCCCACCTACCTTCGCCTTACCCAGAACCACCTAGCATTCAGAAAGCAACTTAAAACGTGGATATTTGACAAGTAATCCTCCTCCCCTCCCTAAGCGCCTTGAGACCCTCTGGGTATGTAGTGCGCTATATAAATTCTTTGACTTGACTTGACTTGACATGTTGATCAACAAAATGGGCCTATAATTCTTGCAGTATCTGGTATCTTTCCTTTCCTTAGGTATGAGACAAATGTAAGCGTCAGAGAAAGCATCTGAGGACCTATCCATAGTGACGAATGAATCTATAATGGAGTGTAACTTAGGCAGGAGAAGGTTAGAAAACTGGAGATAAAATTCAACCGTGAAGCCATCCGGTCCAGGGGCCTTGTCTTTTTTAAGGTGTTGAAGGGCCGTGGGCAGATCTAGTTTGGAAATGGCAGATTCCAAAGAGGTGAGGTCAAGAGGAAAATTATGAGGTGTGTGAATGTCGGAAAAAAAAGTGGATAAGGATTGGGCAGTAGGATGAGTGTCTGAAGAATAAAGAGTAGTATAGAAACGTGAAAATTCAGTAAGAATGTCAACATCTTTATGCTGGAGGTCAGAGTTATCATCAAAAACAGCTTCGATATTCAACTTATTGTGCTTAACTTTCAGATAATTGGCCAAAATCTTCCCCGCTTTATTCTTAACCCCATAAAATTTCGCACTGGATTTTAACAAATATAGAGAAGCATCTTCCATGGATTGTTTGTTAAATTTTAGTTTAGCGTCAATGAGAGCTGTCAAACTGTCTTGTGAGTAGGGCTCCCGGTTTTATGGTATTTATTTTTTCTACATTTCCGTCTGTATTTATCCATATTTATTTTTTGCACATTTTGTCTGTATTTATCAATTTTTATGTTGTGTTTTCTGTAAATTGAAGCTGCCATGGGTATTTTTCCACATTTATTTGACTTGATAAGTGTATACTCACATTTGAATGTCCAAAAGGTTTCTGCAGTATACAGTGCACTAGCGTTATCTGAAAACACTTGCATTGTAGAATAACATCAATAACTGTAAATCTGCACTTAAATCAGCTTAATTAGGAAATCTATTATCTTGTTTCATCTCACCTACCTCTCAATCTGTACATATTTTCCATATTTTTCTGTATTTAAAAATAAATACAGACAGGAAAAAAGTAGTTTTCTGTCTGTATTTACCTGTATAAATCAGTAAAAATGGAAAACTGGGAGCCCTACTTGTGAGTAAGAAGTATAATAGGAGTGTTCCAATCTCTTAATGTTTTGGAGAAGATCCCCAGTATATTTTCAAGCGCTTTTCTGCTTTTTGGCGACAAAACCAATTATAAAATCCCTTGCCGTCGCTTTAAAAGCATCCCAAATAATGTGTTTAGGGATGGTCTGTGTATCATTGATTTCCAAAAAATCTTTAAAGAAATTAGAAAAGGAAGCATTGAATTTGGGGTCCAAAAGAAGAGCGTTATTAAAGCGCCATCTTCTAGGTCCCATAACATTTGGTAAAATGTCAATATTGATCGAGACTGGAGCGTGGTCCGATGACAAAATAGGGCCAATTTCTGCATTAGTGAGAGTCTTGGAGATATGATGGGAAACAAAAATATAATCAATCCAGGACTGCGAATGATGAGAAGGGGAGTAAAAAGTAAACTCTTTGTTCTCTGGATTACACAAGCGCCAAGCATCAATGAGCTTATGTTGTGAGATTGCTTGAGCGAAAAGCTTGTGTGGCTTGTTAGGGACAAAAGAGACTTTGGATTGTCTATCTAGAAAAGGGTCCAAAGGTTGGTTACAATCACCTGCCATGATGAAATTGTCATCCACAAATCTGGTGATGTGGGAGGCCATCCTGAAGGATCTATAATTTTCTGAAGGCCGGACTATACTTACCAATAGTCCAAGGATATATATATTAATATATCTATAATCAAAGAATAACAAGGCAGTCGGCAATGGAGAAGGTCGAATCGTTTATTGAATCAAAATACAAGCCCTGACAGGGGAGCCTCGGTCTACACGACCCATGGAGGTGCGCAGAGGAGACTAACGAAATGCACATAATACAAAGTATATATAAGTTTTACATATTCTGGTTAACACCCAAAAAGGAAGTACACAAGTTGTCCGTTAGTCTACAGGAACACCCATTTAAGGTTCTTACACATTTGTCAATTGCTAAGCTAAAAGCTATTCCCAGGGTAGGTCAGTGGGGTGCCCTTCTTGTCTATCTTAGACCCGAGGAGTATAGAAACGGACCCTGCTAGAATATATGCATCCTAGGCGAAGGGCAAGTGTGACCTTGGGTTTCCCTGAGCCATGTTCGAATGAGAAGAGAGGCAGACTAAGCAACTTAACCTGTCTTCGTATCCTGCGTTATACCATGTAACTTCTAAGACTTTATACATAGATGAAGGGAGATGAAACAAAGTAGTCCTAACTATATCAATAGGTCAAAACGAACCTTCATAACCTATCCTTAGGTTATCATACAATATTCGTCTCTTCACGATCTATGAATACGTATATGCGGTTATATGGTACATAGTGGGACAATCATGATTATATATGATTTTATATTCCAACAGACGGCCCTTTTGGCCCACTATGGCCAATATAACTACACTACTCTACTCTACGAATACCCCTTCATCTATCTGCATAAGATCTGCTACTTCCTTCTGGATCATTTGTTTTTCTACCTTCTTTTGTCGGGCCTGGGTTAAAGAAGACGTTATTTTGGTAGCACAAAAGGTACAGCATGCTGGGCCACAATGAAGGCATAAGCAGTAAGTGAAAATTATTCCAAATACTCCTGCTAAAATCATAAATACCTTCCATCCCCATGTAGCTAAAAGACTCCAGAACCACCCACTGAGGGACCAGGTACCATTCTCTTCATGTAGTTCATTAGCTAATAGATGCAATTTTTTAATAGCGAGGTGTATGGTAGGGGCCGAATCAGGAATGTAAACACAACAAGAGCTGCTGATCACACGACAAGCTCCACCACTATCTGCCAGGATGACGTCTAACACCATCCGATTTTGAAGAGAAACGAGTCTAGTAGCCTGAAGCTCTACAGTGATGTTAGCTAATATTTCAGTCGTTGTTTGGACCACATTTTCCACAATTCTAGACAAGCACCTTATGTTCCGACTATTGAAAATCGGACCCCAAAATGGAACCAGGCCCTTTGAAATATCTTCGAACTGTTGTAGCGAGGTATCTGTCTGGTCAGTTTTATCAGTATTATAGCTTCTAATAGTTCTATTTGTCTCTAAGTCTCTCTTTATCAGCTGATGAGTCTTATGATAATTAGAAGGGGCAACATAAACAGGAGGGTAAAGGAAAGACAGATAACATCGCCCGGCTCATCCCCGGGGGAGCCAAGTATAAGCATTCTCCCCACAAACGAAATACACATTAGGAGGGGTGATCATCGGAGGAGTACTATCAGTTTGCAACGTATAGGTGTAATTACAGGTACTACTCCCTACCTTAATGTGACCTCGCCACCTAATATAAAACAAAGAAGTGGAATTTATAATGGGGACTGGCAGAGCTCTATCATTTGTAACATTGTGTTCCTTAAAATGTTGAAAATACAAAGTGGAATTAAAAAGCTCAAAGTCCTGCATCTCTTCTTGTAACAAGGTATAATTTTTTAGAGTCTGTATATACATTCATGCAAGCATTTGGATCTAAAGAACCCTGACCTTTATCTCCTTCTGCATCAAATCTTTGGTGTCTCTCTATATATTTAAAATAGCTTCATAATCTCTTTCGGAATGTATTTTGGGATTTACAACATAATGGGAATACATCAATGATAACAATTGCCACCATGCCTCGCAACTAGCTAAATACGATAGAGGGAGATATATAAATAATTCATGTTGATGCATAACTGATGGCAATAAACCACAAACCCAGCAGTTCGTTTTGTTTGTGGTACTGTGAGTCTGGGGTAACATCTCTATGAATACATTTTTCGAATAGGACTCCCTATGCCTAGCCTTATGCGGGGGCAGAGAATAAAATTGATGTTCCTCTGGAGCAGGAGTCGTTTTCAACAATTTACGAACTGAATGTTGAAATTCTAAGTATACGAACACACACATCATAATTACAGTAATTAGGGCAATTAAAACAACGAATCCCACCTTCACTCTGGTGGGCCATCCAGAAAACAATTACATATCACGAATCTGGCGCCGAGGGGCCAACGGTCTTTCATCCTCCATCATAATTCGACCAAAGGAAACATACTCTCTAAAAGTCCAAATCTATCTCGGTCCCTTGCTAAAAGTCCAAAACTAATCTTTGTATCCACAAAGCACGCCAACCACCAGAGGGTTTCTTCTTCCCTGCGAGGGATCTTCTCCCTGTGTCCGTTTTGTTTCTTTTAGAGCCTCACAGGCAGACTCTTATCTGTTTATCCAAAGAAAAAGTAAACTTTCAAATTCCAAAAGCACGATCGCGGCCCTTATCTCAGTCCTTCTTTCTGAACAGAGCTTTTTACACAATGTTCCCAGCTCTCTACGAGTTCAGTCCAGTGTCTCGCTCAGCACCCCAATCACTCTGCTTGATGTTTTATATCACAATGTCTCGTTCTGTTCTCCTTCATTAGCGAGTGGGGTACCGCGCTGTTTTCGGGGCCACAGATCATATCGACAACGGCCAGGTTGTTCCTGGTCAGAAAACAATTCAGTGGCATGGGTAACAGGCCTGGTCACCTCTCGTGCTGCCTCGGGATTAGTTGCTTTTGACTCAGCTATTTCACCTTCTCCTTCAGGCAACACAGCACTTGATCACTCTTTCTCTTGAACATCCGAAAAGGGCATAAAGCTCCGAATCAGTTCTCCTTCCTGACTCGGCACTCCGTCTTTGTCCTGTTGATCAGAAGGCAGTGGTAGTGGGAGGCGGTTGACTTGGCTCGCATGTATCCAGTGCTTGCGGCCATGCACTTTCACCGCCGTCCTCGTCACCAGCAAAATCTGGTAGGGACCAGACCACTTGGGCTCCAAACTCGATGTTCGCTGATAATTCTTCACCAGTATCCACTGGCCAGGCTCCAATCGATGTCCAGGACCCTCCGGTGGTGGCTGCAATGTGTCAGATACCTGTTGATTAATAGAACGCAGATCTTTAGTCAACTCATAAAGATAATCTGTCATCAATGGATAATCAATATCTCTAAAGGATCTAGGTCTAGGGACTCCCAACACGTTGGCAGGATGGCCAAATGTGATCTCATAAGGGGACAGGCCAGTCCTTGAATGAGGAGTTGTTCTAAGAGACAGCAGAGCTATTGGGAGGGCATCAGGCCGCTTTAGTCTAGTGTCTGCACAGACTTTGGCCATCTTGAGTTTCAGTATGCCGTTATATTTTTCAACCAGTCCCGCAGATTGCAGGTGCCTAGCAGCATGAAACTTCTGTCTGATCTGCAGGCCATCACAAACACATTGTACAAGGGTAGCATTAAAGTGGGGTCCGTTGTCCGACCAGATAATTCGGGAAAACAATATCTGGGAAAGAATTCCTTAATCAGAACTTTTGCAGTGGTAATGGCACTTGCATCTTTGGTGGGGTAGGCTTCAACCCACTTACTGAAAGCACACACAACCACCAAGACATACTTAAAAGTATTTACACGTTCCATTTGTATGAAATCTATCTGTAAAACTTCAAAGGGTAAAGATGGCAGAGCAAAGTTGCCACTCAAAACAGATTCTCTACCTCCAGGATTATGTCGTAAACACACTGGACAATATTTCACAATGTGGGCTACTGTTTTAGCAATATTAGTGTTATGCCACACCAGGTCTAGTACTGTGCTAATTCCTTTTGCACTAATATGGGCCGGTCCATGCACCATCATAACTACTGCATATACCATTGCATTAGGAAGCAACCATCGCTGTTTCTCAGATCGGTCTATCCAGCACCCATTCTCATCTAATTTCCCAATGCCCTGTTCCCACTTCTGTATTTCTTCAGGAGTTGCTTCTTTCTGTAATTGTTTTACACTTTCAAGTGTATTATAAAATAGGGATGATTTAGTGGGCCATCGGGTAGATGCACTAGAAAACATAGGACTTCCTTTAGTCTGAGCTGTCTCTTTTGCTACTGAATCGGCAAAGGCATTCCCTTTTCCAATGGAGTCTACAACCTTCTTATGTGCACTACACTTAATGATGGCTAACTTCTTTAGTAAGGTTAAGGCAAATAACAATCGATCAATCAAGGGACCATGCTGTATTTTCTGGCCATGAGTAGTAAAGAAACCCCGCTCCCTCCACAGCCTTCTGAAACTATGGGCGACGCCAAAGGCGTACTGGCTGTCTGTGAAAATATTTACTTCTAGACCTTCACTCATTTCACAGTCTCTTAACAAAGCTATTAGTTCAGCTGCCTGGGCTGAGTGATGTGGAATCCTTGCGGTTTCCACTATGGTCTTCAGAGTAGTGATGGCATACGCAGCTGTCATAGTGCCATCTGGCAATTTGAAACAGGAGCCGTCAACATATAATTCTCCATCTGGTTCAAGTAAAGGGGTGTCAGTTAAATCTACACGTCCTTTTGTTTCTTCTTCTGTTCTGAACACGCAATCATGGACATCAACTCTTTCATCTTTGTCAGGGAGAGGTAATAACGTAGCAGGATTCAAAGTAGTGCATTTCTTAATAGTACTATTGGGGGCAAACAGTGTCAATTCATATCCTGTCAATCTAGCACTCGTGAGATGTTGCGTTTTGGTCCTGTTTAAAAGAATATCCTAACATGCGGTACCATGACTGTGAGATCAGTGTTAAGGACTATTCCTTCCGACTGTCGGATGGCCAGTGCTACTGCAGCAGTGGGCCTCAGACAGCTTGGGAGGGCTTGTGCTACAATATCCAAAATCGAAGAGAAATATGCACAAGGTCTCTGTTTCTCCCCAAAAGTCTGTGTTAACACCGATAATGAACAACTGTCTACCTCATGCACATAAAGTGAAAAAGGTTTCCGGAAATCTGGGGTTCCCATCACAGGTGCAGAACAAAGAGCAGACTTTAAAGATACAATGGCTTCTTGACATTCATCCGTCCAGGGCAAGGGTTCATGCACATCTTTGATTGTCAATTGCAACAAGGGTTTAGAGAGTAGTGAATAGTTAGGAATCCACTTACGACAGTAAGAGGTTATGCCAAGAAAAGCACGAACATCACTTTGTGTACGAGGGACAGACATGTTAGTTATTACAGATATTCGCTCTGGAGTCAATCGTCTCCCCGCTTTCGACAGAAAATGGCCTAAGTAGGTCACTTCCTGTCGACAATAGTGAAATTTAGAAAGGGACACTTTATTTCCTTTCTTAGCCAAATGGTGTAACAATTTTACCGTAGCCTCCTTGTATCCCTCCTTAGTATCGGAAGCCACTAGTATATCATCCACATACTGAATAATGGAATTTCCGGCAGGCAAAATCAATTCATCTAGAACTGCTTTTAAAGCCTGACTATAAATACTGGGACTTTCAGTATAGCCTTGAGGAGCGCGAGTAAATCTGAAACTTCGGCCAGCCAATGAGAATCCGAAGATATGCCTACTATCTGGATGAATTGGGATGCTAAAGAAGGCATTCTTCAGATCAATTACCGAAAAGTATTTGGCTGTGGGAGGAATCATGGTTAAAATAGCTGTTATATCAGGTAACACTGGATACTGTGGAACCACTATTTTATTAACTGCTCGAAGGTCAATCACAAAACGGTAAGTATGCTTATAATCTGGAGCACCATCAACTGGTGTCTTCTTCAGAATCAGCAAAATCGGGCTGTTACAAATATTAGCTGATGTTTCTTCTACCACCCCCTTTTGAATAAGGTCCCGAATAATTTCTAACATAGCCCGTTCACCTTCAGGTGAAATCTTATATTGTGGAATGCGAGGCAGCTGCGCATTAGGTTTCAGAGTAATGGACCATCTTTAACAGACCTACATCAGTGTCTCCTGTCGCCCACAAGCTCTGAGGAATGGTAGAGAATTCAGGGGGTAAATGCTCGTTCCTTGCAAAATATTGAGAATCCTGCAAAGAAGGTTTCTGCATTGTCAAATATATACCATCCGGTGAGCAGTAAATCCGAGCATGTAATTTTTTTAAGATGTCTAAACTCAAAAGGTTCTCACCACAGTTAGACGTTAGCAAAAAGGGCGACTGTATAGAAATAGGTCCTATAGTGAAGGGCAGAGGCTTGGAAATGGGGCTTACCACTGGTATTCCAGAGAACCCTACTGATACATTTTTGTGGCCAGACAGAGCCGCCCCTGGGACCATGGTATGAGCAACTGAACTATTCATTGCTCCAGTATCAACTAGGAATTTTTTCCTGATGCACCCAAAAGTTCCCCTTGTACATAAGGTCCCTCTTGGTCAATTGGTACTGTAATGTGGCCCCCTCTCTGTCCTTGGCTGTCTCATGCGTAATCTTGTTCATCGTATTCATCATCCACGAAATTCTCATTATAGTACTGCCTGTTCTGTGGATTATCAAAATAATTTTTTCGGGAATCCCCATCTTCTCTTCTCATGCTATTTCGATCAATGTTTCCCCGGCCCCGGCCTCGTCCCCTACTGGGAACATTTCTGGCCATTAACAACGGGCAGTCCGCTCTCCAATGCCCCTGTTGTTTACAATACGAGCATTGATTCAAACCAACATTCGGGGGACCTCCTCGTCCTCTGCCGGTCCTTCTTTGGAAGGAACCGCGCCCACTTCGTCCCGAATCCTGTCCTCTACTAACTTGTTGCATCAAGACTCTAGTCTTCAAATCTTTTGTTTTCTTCTCCGTCCTTTCCTTATTTTCATTCTCTCGGTGCTCGTAATACTGAGCCATACTAAGGATTACAGATGGGGTGGACGTAGTCCATGTACTTTCGGCCGCCTGAAGGCATGTCAAAATCTCTGGTAACAAATTCATCACAAATCTATTTACAAACAATCGTATTCCCCCATCCGTGGATAAATCCTGCCCACTAAAATCTATAAATGTTTTCTCAAATCTGGTGAAGAAATCCGAGACACTCTCGTCCTTTTTCTGTTTACAAGCAGCTAACTTATCCCAATCTATTTTCTTAGGAGGCAGGAGTGTTTGCATGTACGTAATTATTTTATCTGGTACTGCTAATATTTAATCTCAGGGTTTTCCCCCAGGCTTCCGTTCCTTATCCCAATCTTTTAATTGAACCCACGTTGCTCCTAACTCGGGAATATGATCCGTATAATGTATCTGTCTCCAGATATCGACCGGGATCAAAAGGCCAAAGAATAACTCAATGTCGGGTATAGTCATGATCGCAGAGTTAGCAGCTTCGCCCAATTCTTTGTAATAAGCAGTGGGATTCTTACGAGGGTCAGGGAGCTGAGCTTTTAATGTAAGGACCTCGCTTCGTTTCCAAGGGGTATAAACCCATTGTTCCTGAAGCCTTGCGTCCTCCCTAGGTCTAGTTACATTGCCCCCGTTATCCTTAAGTTCAGGTAATTCTGGAAAGAAAAGAGGATGTACTTCTCTCATAGGATTCTGTGTTCCCCAATCGGTACATCTCTGATGCATTCGCTCACGATACTGCAAGAAGGTTGCCACATTCTGATATACTTCATCGGCCTGCAGGTGGAATTTGTGGGCTCTGTCTCTTATATCCTTTAAAATTTGTGGGGCATACCCCTCCTCAAAACACTGTTCCTATAACGAAATCAAATGAATCGTCATATTTTCTAAAGCTAATTGTTGGGCAACAGGCTGGTAATATTTCATAGTACTCCAAATATCCTCCATCGTATAAATAGCATTCCGCATCCATTGGGACGCCTGGTTTGCTATAGTTTTTCGTTCCTCCATACCCAGTGCAGATCTGGTATAAACCCGTGGGTCACTCAGATCCGACCCCAAACGTTTAGGGGTCGTGTCTAGGGTAGCCAAAGCTCGAAGATATTTAATGCTTCGAGTCGGAGGGGAGAGAAATATTGGACTTGATATAGACGGTACAACCGAATCCGGTTGTAATGTAACCAGGGGTGAAGCAGAGGGTCGGAGCGAAGGAGGGGGAAGCAGCGCATCCCGAACAGACCCATCTAACTGGGCCGTAGCCATTGCTCCTACAAGATTTCGTATGGGAGGTGCTGGCGGAAGTGGGGGCGCCGGCGGAGGCGCAGGCTCAGGCGCAGGCCCTTGGTGAACCAATGGCACTGCTGGGTATAGACCCTGTGGGGCATAAGGAGGAGGTGGACGAGCTTCTAACAACCCTTCTAATTCATCTCCCGTATCGGGTCGAGTCACATAACTTTTGTCTGTTCCTAAACGAAACTGTCTATCCATTTGAGCAATATTTTCCTCCATTTTTCCCTTATCATAAGCTACAGCCTTTTGAGTTATGGTCTGTCCAGATTTAATCCTTCCCAATTTCTCTTCCCTTATTTCTTTCAACCATAGGTTCAAGGAGTCAAACATAGACTGGCGACTTTTCTTCATAAACATTTTATTCTTCAAATACTTTATTTTGTTTTCATCAAACGACCCTGTGAGGGGCAATTGCATTTCGGCATTATCTCTTGTATACTTATTCCATAATGTATTAAATAAAATTGGGGTAAGACCATGTTTAACATACATATCAAAACTGGGGCTTCCTTCGGGAGGGGCAGGCTGTCTTTCTTCCAGCCGAGCACCTCTCCGACAGCAGCACCCAAAACATAGTTTACTAAAAGAAGGCATATTAACAATAATATTACAAATGTTACGAATTTGTCAATCGCTTCTTTCATACGGGCGCGCCCTCTTCACCATTCACTCTCTTGTACTCTTCCTTTTTTGTTGTCATACAAGATGCAGCAAAAACTGCGTCAGGGTTTCCGAAATGAGCTCTTATACAAAATCAAAATACAAATGATATGTCTTTTAATACGAACGGAGCCCATCGACTCCTGTTCGGGGAATCAAATTCCAAAGAATTCCAGCAACCACAATTAAGCCTCTCGGTAGGAAGACCACAAACTCACTTCTTAGATATCCCCTGGTCATATTCTGGTTGGGCCGGTGTTTCAGGGCACAAGGCTCCAGAACCCTAGCTTACCCAGCTGCTCCCAGGGCATCTCCTGAGTGAATTTGGCCGAGCGAACACCCCCTGCTTCGCAAGGTACCAAGTGCAATTTCACAAAGTCAATACAAATCCCAAAAGGTGTCTGCCCGTGCAGCCCCTGCACCGCAACGCCAGACCCCTTTTCTGATTCCCTCGTGGTCCGGCTACCCCGGCCACCGACAAACAAACAGTTTACAATTTCCAAATGGACACTTCCTTCAAGTGTCCGTTTCCAATCTTAATCAGAAGATTCACTCACCTGGTGCACTCAGGTCGATCCCGACTTCTCCACTGCCGATTTCTAGACAGACCGACACAGTCTGTGTTTCTCTCGAGTTAAGCCCGTAGGACTCCGGCATAGGGTCTCCGACAGCCGGGAGGGATACTGGGTTAGAGGGCGAACTCTCCACTAACGGGGTCTTTAAATGAATACTTCTTGTCCACCCACTCGGCCAGAACTCCTCCCTGTCCTTTCTGCTCCTGATTACAGGAGGGGACGACCCTAACGCGGAGTCCCGGCGGAGTCGCCAACTGAAGGATCTATAATTTTCTGAAGGCCGGACTATACTTACCAATAGTCCAAGGATATATATATTAATATATCTATAATCAAAGACGAACTAGGCAGTCGGCAATGGAGAAGGTCGAATCGTTTATTGAATCAAAATACAAGCCCTGACAGGGGAGCCTCGGTCTACACGACCCATGGAGGTGCGCAGAGGAGACTAACGAAATACACATAATACAAAGTATATATACGTTTTACATATTCTAGTTAACACCCAAAAAGGAAGTACACAAGTTGTCCATTAGTCTACAGGAACACCCATTTAAGGTTATTACACATTTGTCAATCGCTAAGCTAAAAGCTATTCCGAGGGTAGGTCAGTGGGGTGCCCTTCTTGTCTATCTTAGACCCGAGGAGTATAGAAACTGCCCCTGCTAGAATATATGCATCCTACGAGAAGGGCAAGTGTGACCTTGGGTTTCCCTGAGCCATGTTCGAATGAGAAGAGAGGCAGACTAAGCAACTTAACCTGTCTTCGTATCCTGCGTTATACCATGTAACTTCTGAGACTTTATACATAGATGAAGGGAGATGAAACAAAGTAGTCCTAACTATATCAATAGGTCAAAACGAACCTTCATAACCTATCATTAGGTTATCATACAATATTCGTCTCTTCACGATCTATGAATACGTATATGCGGTTATATGGTACATAGTGAGACAATCATGATTATATATGATTTTATATTCCAACAATCCTGTGCCAAAATGAAGGATCACCCCCTGTAGGAGCACATACATTGAAAAGAGAGAGTGGAACACCCCTTAACATCAGGCAAGACTACCAAGGTCAGTGAAACGTACAACCGGGGGAACCCACGGAACATGATGATGAATCTGCTGAAAACATGGGGAGGTATCAAGAGTTAGCAATCCAAGAAAGGAATAAAAAAAGAAATAACAACTACTTAGCTAGTAAGGAAATGAGAAAGAAACAAGAAAGATTACAATGATACCATAATAAGCGCATCAGTAGAAGAATTAGGAGATCTGCAGAAGGAGAACAGAAAAGAAAAAAGTCAGAAAAGTACGGAAAAAGGTGCAAGAAATTCAAGGAGGAATGGAGAAAGAAGAGTCAGAGAGATCCATAGAAGTTGTTCTGCACAAATTCAGGAAGCTGCGAAGGGGAACTGGATCCTCATAATTGTTGTCTTGTTGTTGAAGGTGACTTTGAAAAGACACAGGTGGAAGAGACCATATCTAGCTCCAATGGATTGAAGATCAGCACGCATATCCAGAAAAGCCTTACGTCGGGTTGCTGTAACTTTGGCATAGTCCTGCGCAAAGAATAGAGAAGAACCAGACCAAGTAAGCCTAGGAGAGGCTCCAGCTGCGGAAAGAACTTTCAAAAGGTCCGTGTATTCTAAAAAATACATGATAACTCCTTGTGGCCTTGAAGCAGTTGATGATGAACAGGGAGGCCCACCAAGCCTATGCGCATGTTGAATATTGAGCAAAGTACCTTCAGGTAGATGAAGCAGCTTGGGGAGAAAAGACTTGAAGAAGGCAATTGGGTCATTCCCCTCGAAGCCCTCCACCAGGCCGTAAATAAGCAGGTTATTGCGTCGATTTCAATTTTCAAGTTCCTCCACTTGCCGTTGAAGGGAGGAGACCTGTGAAGACAAGTGTGAGACCTTGGTGGAAGATTCTTGAAGTGTGGAAACGCTTTGCTCTACGGAAGTGACCCTTGCATCCATTTGCAACCAGTTATCATTTAGCACCTGTAATTTAGCGTTGGTTTCCTCCATGAAGGGGCGAAGAGCCTGATCTCCTCCAATAAAAGTTCCACAGATGCAGAGGATATGGGCTAAGACGGAGAAGGAGGGTCTTTTTTTAGGTATTCAACTGTTACAACGAAGTTTTTACCACGCACTACCATTACAACGCAGGCATTACCACGCATACCATTACAACGCATTGCGCTGGGGGGCGCTCTAGGATAGGGAATAAGTATAATTTTATATCCAACACCTTCCCTAGTGTCCACGGGGACTGGAATTGGAATATAAAATTATACTTACCACTATCCAGCACCTCTAAGCGCTATGCGTTGTAACGGTATGCGTTGTAAATACCGCGTTGTAATGGTATGCGTGGTAAAAGTATGCGTTGTAACGTCATACATCCCTTTTTTTAACCTCTTAGAAGTAGCTTTTCCTGAAACTGGCGTAGATAATTCCATTGTAAAGGACACGTCCTGAATAGGAGATGGATTCAATGCCTCAAGAATGGCAAACTCGGAGAATAGCTTAGAATTTTTAAGCAAAATGCGTTTTGGAGCACTAGAAACCAAGTGCAGCTTGTTTCTGCCCACAAAAAGGACCAGTAACTAAATACGGGGTAGTAGGACAGGGCCAAGGTATAATTAAGCTGAACTGCAACAAGGCGTGCTTGAAATCCACAGGACTGCAGAAAGTATTAATCACCTATGAAAAAAAAACAACAGCCAAAACCTCAATAATGAAGAAAATGGAGAAACATCATCCGCAGGATTCAAAAAGCGCACCTCAGAAGAGAAAAAATGAAGCAAGGTGTTGAAGGCTGTGATGAATCACAAAATGGCCGCCCAGCATTGTAGAATGTCGAAGCTCTGGCACCTTATAAGGAGCTGAGGTGTTTAACATAAGAAAAGCCAATAAAATATCGTTTAGGGGAAAAAAGAGTCATAATGTAGGCAAATTATGCCAAATGCGCTGGAATGAGGCATTAGGACGAGAGGAATTGCACGTCACAGCAAAAACAAAATGGCGGTCGCGGCCGTTGGAGAGCCTCGACCGGACTTACTATGAGCGAAAACCGGGTGGAGAAAGCTGCCACAACGTCGGAGGAGAGCTCAGGACATGCTCTACATCCTCCCGACAGCAAAATATGGTGTACAAAATGCCGAGGCGTGCCTCACTCCGCTGGTCCCAGCAGCGGTAACGGAGCGCTCACCGCAAAGCCGCCATGCTTCTCGGGCGCCAAGCCACGCCCCCGTATCGGGTGATTTTAATTTGCAATTATTTCGGTGCTCAGAATTAATCTTTAAATCAGGAGGTTTAGCTAACGATTGCTGTGATATTATGTCTGAGGCTGGAACCAGCCAGTTAAAAGAAAAATCTGGATCAATTCCCACATTCTAAAACTCTAAGCAATGTTCAATCATCGATTGTACATTTATTTCGGACAATATGAGATCTCATGTGTCTGAATATAAGGTAATCGTCCGGCCAGAAAGTGATCACAACCCCCAGGTTGTAAAATTAAATTTTTTGGTAGGAAGTCTTCTAAAATCTAAGGATCTTCCCAACTCTGCATGTTCGGCATACAATCTGAGGAGGCTGGTTTGGAATCTAGCCAAAAAGGAGGATATTATGCAAATGGCTGAGGCATTGTTTAAGGAAAGTGATCAGGGTACCCAGGGTGATATGAATATGATTATTAAATGGAATTTTATCATAGAGTCCATCGTGGGGAAATTTTCTAAGGTAAGATTCGGAAAATGAATACCAATTTGAATATTTATTTATTTATTTAATTAATTTATTTTAGAGGTTTTATATAGCGCTGGCTGGACCCGGGGGTATCAGAGCGCTTTACATTTTAGAGACAAGGTCAATAAGACAGGGGACACACATAGCATCAATGTATATACACAACATAAAAGTCTCCGCCTGACAGGTTTCAAAAAGATAAATATGGGAAATAAGCACAACAAAATGTGTAAGATGTGATAAATCAAAAATATCAAAAGGCACAAATTGAGAAAAAAAAATAAAAAAAAAATAGCAAAAGCCGGAAAATTGTAGGGTCAGGATAGGGAGGCTAGTGGTCCGTTAGGTTGGTAAGGAAGAGAAGCGGGAGGGGCAGAAATGAGGGGGGGGTTGAAGGGGATGTGGGCTGAGGGTGGACAAGGGAAGGGGGGGCAAGGAGGAGTGAAGGTGGTAAACAGGGAGGGGGAAGTGACGAGGAGAAAGGGCGAGTAAGGCTAAAAACAAGGGAGGGCGAAAGCATCTAGGGTCGGACAGAATGTAGCCAGTGGAAGAGAACAGATATGGATTAGGGTCCCCAGTATTTATTGAGGAGATGTAGTTTGAGTTCTTTTTTGAAACTGGAGTAGGAAGGGTTGCAGCGAAGGTAAGTTGGAAGGGCATTCCAAATGCAAGGAGCGTTGCCAGAAAAGGATCGAGACTGGGTGGTTTTCTTTTTTTGAAGGGGGGGATAAGAAGGAGGGTGTTAGTACTTCTCAAGGAACGGGAGCAACCGGCTTTAGTGAGTTTGCTAGCGAGGTAGGTCGGTGTATTCTGATGGAGAATTTTATGTGTAATGCAGGCTGTTTTGTAAATGGATCTACCTTCAATGGGGAGCCATTTAAGGGTTTTAAGGGCAGGGGATATGTGGTCGAATCGCTTGCAGTCTGCGGTAAGCCTAGCTGCAAAGTTAAACACAGATTTAAGAGGTGCTAGGTGGATCTTGGAAATTCCGGTGAGAATGGCATTGCTGTAGTCGATGCGAGAAAGAACAAGGGATTGGACTGCTAGTTTGAAATCATCGATCGGCATGAAGGGCTTGATTTTCTTAAGGTGGCGGAGAGTGAAGAGGGCTCCTTTGGCAGAATTATTAATGTGTACCTTGAGGGTTAGGAGGTTGTCAAGGGAGATCCCTAGAGATTTGACTGAGGAGGATAAAGATAAGGAGCAGTTGAGGGCGTTAAGGTCAGAGATCCACTTCTGAATGGGGAGCTGCTTATTTTTAGGGGAAAAAAGAATGATTTCAGTTTTTTTAGGGTTGAGTTTGAGGTGGTTACTGTGGAACCAGGATTGGATCTTGATGAGAGTGTTGTTGAGTTGAAGGATGTCAGCATGAGTTTTAATCTTATAATAGAGTTGGGTGTCGTCAGCATAGAGATGGTAGTTAATCCCGGCTTGTTTGAGAATGAGTGTGAGGGGTTCCATGAAAAGGTTAAAGAGAGTGGGAGAGAGGATGGATCCTTGCGGAACTCCTAAGGAGATGGAGGTAGGGTTAGATAGGCAATTTTGGATTTTGATTTGTTGAGAACGGTGTTGTAAGTATGAGACAAACCATTTGTGTATCATACCATTCAGGCCGAATCGATCTCTAAGAACATTTAGTAGAGCAGAGTGGTTAACAGTATCAAACGCTGCAGAGAGATCAAGGAGGATCAGCAGGCTAGATTCACCATTGTCAAGTGAGTGGTGGATGTCGTCAACAATGTTTAGCATGGCGGTTTCAGTGCTGCATCCTTTCCTAAAGCCAGATTGGAAGGGGTCTAGTAAGTTGAAGTGTTCAATGTGTCTATCTAGTTGGAGAAGGACACATTTTTCCAGGGGTTTCGAAAGAAGGTGAAGGTTGGAGATGGGACGAAGGTTATTGAGGTCGTTTGGGTCTGCCAAAGGGTTTTTGATAATGGGGGTGATTTGGCCTAGTTGCAATAAAGTGGGGACACAGCCGGTGGCAAGGGAGCTGTTGATAATGGAGGTCCAGGAAGGGGTGATGATGTGTTTGAGGTTTTGGACAAGCTTGGAGGGGAGAGGGTCTTTGGTGTGGGAAGAGGGCTTGAGTTTGGAGATGATGTTAAAGACATCTCTTTCAGTGACTGGCTGGAAGTGAAGCCACGTGGCATTATTTCTAGTAAGAGAGTTAGGATGATTGGAGTCAAGGAAATTGGAGGGCAAGGGGCGGTGAGGGAGATCAGAGTTTAGAAGGGCAGTAGTGGGTGTAGGGGGAGTTATGGTGTAGGGTGGGATATTAAGAGAGATGTTCGGATTGGTGGGAGGGATCACAGTAGAGAGGAAGGATTGCTCAATAAGTTTAATTTTGTCTGAAAAAAAGAGAGCTATTTCTTCACATCTAGTCGTCGAGGCCAGTGGGACAAGGGGTGGCGGAAGCAGTTTGATTGCGCACAATGTTGAATAGTTCTCTTGGCCTATTCTGAGCTCGATCTAGTTGTGATCTAAAGAAGGAAGTTTTTTGTCTAAAGATGTGTTTTTTATAGGACGATCTAGCAAGTCTGAGGCGGGTCAGGTTAGAGGGAGAGGGGTGCTGTCTCCATAATCTTTCAGTCAGTCTGAGTCTACGTCTTTCATTATTTAGGTCTGTGTTAAACCATGATTTGGAGGGGATATTTCTTTGTTTTTTGAGTTTGAGAGGGGCGAGAAGGTCAAGGGTAGCAGTGACAGCTTTGTTATATTGTTCGGTTAGTTCATTCGTGTTAAGGGAGGGTGGGATAGCGAGAAGCTGGGCATGAAGTTTGGATTCAAGTAAATCGGGAGGGATAAGACTGAGATTGCGGATCAGTTTCATGGGTTTAATAGTTTTGGAAGGAGGGGGGGAGGCAGAGGTGGTTATGGTGAACAGGATAGGGTGATGGTCGGAGCAGTCAATGGGAATGATGTTAGATAGGAGGGCTAGATCTTTGCTGGTTATGATAGCGTCAAGGGTGGCTCCTTTGGAATGGGTTGGCGACTGACAGATTTGTTTGAGGTCATTAATTTTGAGAAGGTCAGAGAGGAGGGAGATTGAGGGATCTTTAGTATCATTCCAATGGAGATTAAAGTCTCCCAGGAAGATGTTTTTAGATTTGGAAATTGAGGATTGGGTAAGAAGGTTAGATAGCTCATCAATGAATGGGTAGGTATTTCCAGGCGGATTATATAAATTGTGAAGGCGGATGGGGGGGGAACCCTGTATTTTGAGTTCGGCTACGAGGTATTCAAAGGAGGCATATTCGGCGTTATTGATAAGGGAGAGCTGTAATTCATCTTTAAAGATGATAGCTACACCACCGCCTTTTCGGATGGGTCTATCTTCCCTAATGATGGAGTAGCCCGGGGGTGAGAGTATGTCAAGAATGCTTGTAGAGTGGTCATTAAGCCAGGATTCTGTAAGGAACGCAATGTCGATGGATTCGCTAAGGATGGTTTCAGAGATTTCTATGGCATGTCGGGCAGCGGAGCGGCAGGTAACAAGCATGCAGGTGAGGGGTTTGGGAGTGGGTTTGGGAGATGGGAGGGCATGTATGGAGGTGAGAAGAGGAGGGGGTCTAGGTGAGACAGATAAAAGGGGAATACGACTAGTCCCCAATATGACGGGGATGTTTGAGAAGGGGGGAGGCGTGTTTATGGTTGAAGAGTATGGAGGGTAGGAATTTTGAAGGTCGGAGATCTCCCGGTGAGAGAGGGTGCAGGTGGTGCGGAGTGGTCTTTGAGCCCGGCAAAGCAAGGGAGTTGTTTTCCACGGTTTGGAGGTGGTGGGGTTTATTAGATCGGGGTTAGCGGTGTTTCTTTGGGGAGGGGGATCGCTGGATTTGAGGTTGAGGAAATCGTTCCTAAGACGAGAGAGATCTCTGGTAAGAGTGGAGATCTTAAGTTCGATGTTGCGAAGGGAGTTTGAGATAAGAGTGAGGGGGTAAATCGAGTGTGGGGGGAAGAGGACAAATGGGGGTCGGAGTTAGCTGCAGGGGGGGGCCTGCTCTGAGGAGGCAGTGAGCAAATGCAGGCAGGAGGCCTGTTCTGAGAAGGGGATGAGCCGAGGCAGGCAGGAGAGCAGGGAGGGCTGTAGTTAAAAGGGAGAAGGAGTGGCATGTCGGGGTAGAGGGGAGATGAGACCTCTGTGGAAGAGAAGTTTGGGGATAGCAAGGAGGTACAGTTGCGGATTGGTGTAGGAGTGAGGGGTGAGCTAATGGGAAGAGTATAGTTCAGGGAGGGAGAGGAAGAGTTGGGAGTAGAAGGGTGTGGGGTAGTGTGATTCAGAGGGTGTGAGGCTGAATTGGGAGGGGAGGAATGAGGGGGGATGGAGGAGGAATGGAAGGGGAATCTGGGTGAGGAGTATTGTGATTCTGCGAGAGTGAGGATGAGTTGGGAGAGGAGGAGTGAGTGGGTGTTGGAGGAGGAATGGAAGGGGAGACTGTAAAAGAGGGCCAGGAGGGTGGAGTAATAGGGAGGGGAATGGGTGGGCTGGTTGGGAGCAGGGGGGATTGGGAGTGAGGGGTCCAGGGGAGGATCAAGGGGAGAGGGGAGGTCATAGTGAGGAAAGAGGGGATAGGTGACAACGTATGCATAGTGTCATTGGATGTTGAAAGGTCAGGGGCGGGAGAGGTGGGCTCGTGGGGCAGGGTCGGAGGGGAGAGAGGAGGTGGAGGGTAAGGGGGGCTGGTGGTGGAATTGGAAAGTTGGATGGCCAAGGATATGAAATGGAGTTCGAAGGTGTTAAGATGGGGTACGGACGCTTGGATGAGGATGTTACCAGTTTTGAAAATGGAGATGTTGATTTCTCCACAAAAGGTTGGAGAGGGAGTGGTGGAAAGTTTGTCGCCATGGGGTATTTTGGAGGTTTTAGTGACTGGGAGATGTTGTGTGAAGATTCTTTTCCATTTAGAGAGGCGTTTGGAGTAAAAGATGTAATTCGTTTTTATGGGGGCAGTAGGGCTGTAATAGTTGTCAACAATAGGTGTTTCCGGATTTCGAATGAGGAGGTTGTGTTTGAGTTTTTTTCTAGCGTGTTTAGAAAGATTGGGGGGGTACGGAATGGACCAGGAATTGTGACCATGTTTAGATAGAGAGAACCTGGGAGGGGGAAGGGATATTGAGAGGAGGCATAGTGGGCAAAGGAAAAAGTAGGGGAGAGGAGAGTCAGATAATCACGTGCGTAGTCAAGGGAGAGGCAGTAGGTTGAGGCTGTGGGGGGAGAGACTTGGGAAGGGAGGAGTGGAAGGACGCAGTGTTGGTAGGGTATACAACCTTTAGCACGCATCTTTTAGCACGCACTACCATTACCACGCATCTGTTACAACGCATACCATTAAGACGCATAGCGCTTTGAGGCGATCTGACTTAGGGAATGGCTAGTGAATAGGTTAATTTACTATCCAATAACCTTCCCTAGTGTCCACGGGGGCTGGTGTTGGAATAGTAAATTAAACTATTCACTATCCAGCACCCAAAGCACTATGCGTTGTAAAGGTATCGCGTTGTAAAAAATGCGTGGTAATGGTATGCGTGGTAAAAGTGTGCGTGCTAACATCATACATCCGTTGGTAGAGGGTAAGGGGAGAATTCGGCAGAGGAAAAGAACAAAGAAAGGGAAAGTGAGATGATATGAAAGAAAGGGGCCGGAGTTAAGAAAATTTGAGTTAAGTGAAGTACGAAGGAAGTGAGCAGAATAAAGTGCAGCAAAACAAACAAATCACATCACCGCTACAAATGGGGGGAGCAAAAATAAAACAATGTTGAAAAATCCCCAGCAAAGTAAACAGTCAATCCCCACAAAGCTACACAAGGTGAGGATCACTAGGCTCAGGAACAAAAGTACCGGGTCATCAAACTGCACATATTCTCAAGTTGGGTGCATTGTTAAAAACAGTCCAGCGAATCAAATAATCATAGCACAAATACACAAAAGGAGGTCATGGGCCCTATACATATTGTAACTGGCGCTTGTTAAAAAACATCAAAAAGAAAACCATAAAAAGCATATGAAGGGCAGATCGAAAAATTAACAGGACATGTAGGATAAAATAAATATAGGGGGACGAAGTTCAGGATTAGGCCACAGGGTGGAGCTCCAGGTTAGAGGAAGGGAGCAGTTTAGAATTCAAAGGAAAAATAGTTCAGGAGTGTTTCTGTTGAAAAAGTGGCGTTGTTATTCTAGTGGCAACGCGTCCATCTTGAGGGGCCTCGAAGTCGTCAGAATCTAGGTTTTTGGCACCATTTTGTACGGCTAGATTGGATCACGCAATTACAGTGTAGTTGTAACTAGTTCATTCAAGTCAGCGTTGTTTCGCTCCTGGAATTCCACCTGGCTTGCCACTATCAATATAAATATAAACCCCCAATTTAAAATTTAAAATCAGCGCTCCCAGAAAGTGTCTACTTTTGATTTTAAAAATTCGATTGCCAAAAACAGCTAAGGCATTTCAGGGGTTGGCGAGGAAGGCCATGCTTAGTGCCGGTGCTCAACCTGCAATCTCCGCTTGGAAACCAGTCAGCCGATCTCGTGAGTCCTATCTCACAAAGTCAAGTAGGCTGAGGCTTGTTTGGGAGAGCGGGAGCAATGCCGGTTATGAGGCGCTGAGCTGTGACAAGGCAGCGCAGGAGAGGCAGGTCTCCCCTTTTGTAGGTGTGGGATCAACACACCAATAGCAATTTTCTCCGGTGGGGGGTCCTCGCACAATCCGATGTTGTTCGGGCAGTCGGGACATCAGTAACCAACATCAAGGCGGTGAACTGGGCGTGAAGAGCTGTGTGGTGAACTGCCCAAGCCCCGGAAGGAGCGGAGCGCCGGAACGTTCCAAGGCGCCTGGCAGATCATAGGCACTCGGAGGAAGCGGAGATGAGCAGTGAACTCCAGGGCACTCTGTGGCAAATTAGGAAGATTAGGAAGAAACTGTCGTATTCTGCCGAAGGAGATCAAAATAAACCAGCAGCTGGGTCGATCGTCAGAGGTCAATCGTTGGCCTCCCGCAGGAGGAGAGAACAGGCGGCACATTTATCAGCAGGGAGGCGGCATGGAGCAGGGGAAAAAAACGTCAGTGTGGCTCATCGGAACAGAGCGTCAAAAAAACACAGAAGTTTAATTCCTGGAAAGCCAGAGCAGGCACAATTGATATGGTTAAGACGTATAGATACCTAGGGGTAATATTTGATAATCATATGTCTTTTAAATTTCATCTTAAAGATCTGAGGGCCAAGACTGTGACGTTGATCCATGCTTTTAAATGTTTAAAGAAATCACTGAACTGTCAATTGTATGAGTTTATTCTAAAAGTAATTAAAGCCTCATTTATGGTTCTCCGATTACTAGAGGAAAAGATGTGAAGTTGCTTGACTTACTGATTGTTAAGGTTTTTAAAGCAACCTTTGGAATTGCCAGGTCAGTGTGTCAAGCAGCAATTAGATTGGAATTTGGTCTCCAAAGACAGTGCCTGGTAACAAAAGGATCCTTCCTAAAATGTATGGCTGTATTATCAACATCAGCCCCGGCATCTTTAGGGGATATCTGTTGGCAAGAAATTGATAAATCTGCTTTCACTGCAAAATGGAGAGCTTATATGTTATCATCCTTACGAGATATCGGCCTGGAAATTGAACTGTCAGCTCTGAAAATGCCCAACTATAAATTAATTTAAAAAAAGCATAGCAAAGCGAAATCGTTTCAATTGGATAAAATTGCTTTAGCTGAGAAAAACTATGCATGGTACATGATCAATTCATACCAATCCCCGTGTGTCCAACCATATTTAAATGTCTTCTTTTCTGTAAAGTTTAAAAAAATATTTCTAAGGTTACATAGGGGTATAAACTCAACAAAGGAGGGCACTCGTTCGTGGATCAAACAGTGGCCGGACTCTAATTGTAGACTCTGCGGATGGCCACAGGAAACTCTTTTACATATAATATGTGTATGCCCGAAGCTTGCAAATCTTAGACGTTTTTTACTGAGACCTTATTTTCTGATGAGTGGTGTGAGATCTGCACGACAGGCGTTGATCATGTCATTGTCTGGTGAATCGGTTCCACTACTATGTCAACTGGTAACGTTTTTATTGGCAGTTGAAAAATGTTTAATATAGAGCAGATCCCGTCCAATTTTATGACCTTGGTGCTATTGATTTTAAGGGTTCATAATTTTGACTAATTAAATATTTTCGTTACGATGGTATTAATTTGAAAAGTAATAACAGCAGGGTTACCATCGCAGCAAACTGATGCCGTTATTGCACATTAGCACTTTCAAAAGGATGGGAATTGAATGTTTATCGGTCGACAATATTTCTTTGTGATATCCATGGAAAAAGTATGTAAAGCACACTGTCACTTTAAACTGTATTATGTAATTAAAGACGTAAGGTGGCTAGATTTGGGCTTATTAATAAGGTTTTAAATTGTATTTATGGGATTGTTTTTTGTATTATGTGAAGAGAAGTTCTTTTGTTTTAAACGTAATTGTGTTTTTCTTGGTGAATTAAGATGTTGTGATTGCAATGATTTTAATTAATCAAGCAATAAAGATTATGAATACATTCTGCTAAAGTAAGGATTCCTGCAATAAAATGTTTTTCCACAAACAGTTTCATTGACATTGCAAGAGGTCTGCCTTTGTCATGTTTTACTTTCAACAAAAGGCATTCAAGGGCATCTGCTCTAGTCATAATTTTCTTGTTTCCTGACATTGAAGTGGCAGTGTTGGACAGTTGTAGGACCTTTAATAACTGCATAAGTTATTACAGTCTATTACAGGAAGGATATATGCCCTTACTCCAGGGATCAACAGCTATAGGTGCTGCTGCATCTTGTTAGGAATACGTCTATTTCTGACTCCAGAAGCTTATAGTAATAGCCTAAGGTACTGCAGTCTGCTGTACAAATATTAGTGTGTGTCTCGAAGGGGTTGTTTTTCTTTTCTCTTACTACAAACTAGTGTTGATTTTATTTTCACCAGGTAGCAATACATATTTTTCTTCCTCTCTACCGCCCTGTGTTTTGTTCTCTCTCATTTGCTCACATTATAACTTTCCTGTGTCCCCCCACAAAGGCCGGAGAGTAAGCTTAAAAATGCATTTTGTTTCATGATTACAATACTTATCACAACACAGTATTAGCATATTTATTTAGGACATGAAAGGCAAGCAAAAGAACAGGCGACTTGCAAAAGGTTTACCTGTCTGTTGCAGACCTGTTATTTCCAAAACGTTATCCTACCCTTCCAGAGAGCTTTAGACCAGCACCTTGCTTGTAATTGGATAGCGTTGCTGTTATTTTTGTTGGCCTTTTCTTGTGTTTGTCTCACTGAGGAGTGGTACAGACTCAAGATTCAACCTTTTATTGCTTGACAATGGGGAACTACTTAAGGAACTTGAGTCAATAGCTTTTGCTTGACCATTTTATTTCAGACCTGCCACCACAAAGCAATAGACTCTTCTACAATATATCGTTAAGAAAATCTCTTATAGTAGATATAGAAAGATGAACATTCCTAATTACAATTGCTTGGATTTTGGGAATATTGAGGCGACTTTTTAAAAAATATATAGGAATACATTTAGAGGCATTATTTTGATAAGTATATTCGAAAACAAGCATTAGATAATTTATTTAAAAGTTATGCCTCCTCTGTCATTTCGCCCGCTGAAAACAAAAAGCACAGTCAACCTTTTGCCATTGTTTCTTTCCACTTCCATAAAAATACATTATTAAAGGAGCTGCACATGAATAATTCTGTGGTATCTTGGGATTGGAGGGTTAGTGGTGGACACCTATGGTTCCTCGAATAATTGTATAAGATACTGAAACTGGGTTATATGAATTATAGGAAGCACCTGTGTCTGACGCCAGGACCCGCCAGTAGCAGCCAACAGTATTGCATCCTGATTTCAGAAAGGACCTATGTCTGAATCCACGGACCCCTCGCAAGAACCGAGGGGCATATTATCAAGGGGGTTTATCTCCGCTTTTTTGGCTTTAAAAGCCAAGAAAGCGGAGATAAAATTATCTCCCTATTACCTAGCTGCCGCTAACACCAGTTAGCAACAGCTAGTAGGAGATAGCGACCATCTTGGGCCCCACTTTGCATGTCAGTGATATTTATCACTAATGAGATGCAAAGTGGGCGTGCCAAGATGTTAGCGACTGAAAACAGTCGCTAACATCGCTATCTCCTATTACCAACTTTTGGAGATATTCGCGCTAAGCGGGAATATCTCCAAAAGCTAACACCTGCCCTGAGCAGTTCTTAGCCATGTTATCCAATGGGAGGTGGATAACATGGCTAACAGCATTAGCTCGCTAATGCATGAATATCGCTGACTTTTCAGCGATATTCATGCTTTGTGGCGATTTTTACCGCATTTGCGTTAAACCTTGGTAATACCAAGGTTTATTTGCGGTAAAAATCGCCGCAGGGCTGCGGTAAATTTTTGTCTCTAACCAGGCAATAGCGATAATTATCGCTATTGCTTGGTAATATGCCCCCCAGTGCTCTTTGCTATGAAAACAGATGCGTATGTGTAACTCAAGAGGCAGTATTTTCACTAAATAACAATGGGGGCATATTACCAAGCAATAGCGATAATTATCGCTATTGCTTGGTTAGAGACAAAAATTTACCGCTGAGCTGCGGCGAATTTTACCGCAAATAAACCTTGGTATTACCAAGGTTTACCGCAAATGCGATAGAAATCGCCGCAATGCATGAATATCGCTGAAAAGTCAGCGATATTCATGCATTACCGAGCTAATGCTCTTAGCCATGTCATCCACCTCCCATTGGATAACATGGCTAAGAACTGCTCAGGGCAGGTGTTAGCTTTTGGAGATATTCGCGCTTAGCGAGAATATCTCCAAAAGTTGGTAATAGGAGATAGCAATGTTAGCGACTGTTTTCAGTCGCTAACATCTTGGCACGCCCACTGTGCATGTCATTAGTGATAAATATCACTGACATGCAAAGTGGGGCCCAAGATGGTCGCTATCTCCTACTAGCTTTCGCTAACTGGTGTTAGCGACAGATAGGTAATAGGGAGATAATTTTATCTCTGCTTTCTTGGCTTTTAAAGCCAAAAAAGCGGAGATAAACCCCCTTGATAATATGCCCCAATATCCTTTTACTGCTGACATCAGAGACTTATTTTTAATCTCCCCAATTACGCACCCATTTTACTTTTAACATTTGGGAAATTATGTATTTGTTCTCTCTACTGCTGACGTTAAAAAAATACTCTCCATTAAACTAACTCCTCTAACTTTTAGAAGAGGGCAATACATGTCCTTGTACATGTTTTTTTTCGTTGTGTGTCAAAAAGCTTTATTTGCAAACTGCCTAGGATTACATGTCAACCAATCCATATTTTAGATGGTGCGAAATTGACCTTGTGACAACTGCACAGAGCTAGGTTGTTCCTGATGTGCACAATTTTACTTTTTCTTAGGGTGGTTGTAGCCCGGCAGACTAATGGTCTCTTTCCCAAAACCGTTTTCCACATTCATCATCATTTTCACTTGTCAACTTGTATATCTAGAGCTAGCTTTCCCAAACGTGTTGGCATTCAGTGATAGTCATAGGTTTATTTAACAAAAATAAAATTACAAAAAAAATCAATTTTCTGGATACTTATCGTTGTGTTCTTGTGGTTGGGGAGCTTTAAGAGTAGAATATACTTGAGGAGGTCAATGTGGAGCTAAAGTGAAATCAGTTGTGCTGTGGCACTGTGGGGTTCAGTTGTAGGTGACTTATTTGTATTTGTAGGTATACTTGTAGAGCGCGATCCTGTCACCCAGAGGGCATCCTGGCGCTTGAAGTTCGGTCCCCAACACTTATCGCTGCTCAGACATTTCTAGGAAAGAGATGCGTTTTTAGGGCTTTTCTGAACGGATAGTAGTCCCTATGGCTTCTCAAAGAGAGTGGCAGGGAGTTCCAAAGTTTGGCCGCTGCAACACTAAACGAGCGGCCACCCATCCTGACTCTCTTGAACCTTGGGACCACAAGCAGTTGTGCCGAGGAACAGCGGAGGAACCGCGGGGCAGAGTACCAGGCAAACATATTCTGCAGTGGCACCGGGCCCTGTCGATGTACTGCCTTAAACACCAGGCACGCCGCTTTATACAGTATGCGCAGGTGCACCGGCAGCCAGTGTAGGTCCCTTAACGCTAGGGTGGAAGAGCTGAAGTTAGGGCGAGAAAGAGCCAGCTTGGCGGCCATATTCTGCACCAGTTGTAACTTCCCCAGCAGATTTTTTGGGGCCTCCAGAAGCAGCGCGTTACAGTAGTCTAGACGACTCAGTATGGTCCCGCGAACTACTTCCGGTCTGGCCTGGGTGGGGAGGAGGGGCAGGACTTTACGCAGCATGCGTAGCAGCATCATGCACGAAGAGATGGTCTTATTGACGTGCATGTCAAGTTGTAAATTTGGGCCAAAGATCACCCCCAAGTTGCGAGCTGACTCCGCAGCCAACACTGGCTCGGGGAAGGTGGCAGGTCAAACTTATCTTGTAACAACATATACTAACATATACACCAACTTGTTGTGGATGGATTCCTTCACTGGCGACAAGTACTAGGAGAGTGTTTGCAGCTGGACACTAGAAACAGATTACACTGGAAGGACGAATTGAGTAGCATGTTGTGGACATATAGGTCCATACCACATTGGGCAACAGGACAATCTCCTTTCATGGTCCTTAGAGGGAGGAAACCTGCAACAATAGCTTGTTCTATATGGATGAGAGGTGTGATGGATAAGGGCTATGGCGTAGAAGAGGTAGCAAGAAGAGTAATTGAAAAGCAATATGAGTATTGACACAGATATAATAGTAAATTGAAGGAAAATCCCCATAAGTTTGTGACTGGACTGTGTGTGCAATTGAGGACCAGGGTAAGGAAGGATGATTCTAAATTTTCTCATGCTAACAAAATTGAGTAAGGACTTGGAAACACTATATTTCTCGAGGATGGTGAGAAGTGGACCATTAGGAGACTGGTGCAGGAAAGAAAACTGGGAAAATTGATGACAGTACAAATTCTTTTGCAGGTGGAAAAAAAGTGGAAAAATTGGGTGCACTACTTGGGATGTCCTGCCCCCGAGGTAGTCATCTCACTAGGCCTGAGCGGAGTTCGCATAATTACGCTACGCAGAATTCTGTGAAGTGACAAAAACTCCACTTTGTGGAGTTCCGTGAGCAGGTGGAGCTGCTCACCGCGCCTGTTTGTGTGATGTTTTACATCATATGCAGAATAACGTGCTTTCTCGTGCCGGAACTCGCACACGGTTTACATGGATGCAGCCATCTTGTTTTTGCTCCGTTTATGGTCCTGGGACCTACTTTTCAACCCTGTCTTAATCTCTCTATTTCTCCCCCTATCAAAGTTATCTACCTCTCATTTTTATTTATTACATTACGGTGTGTCTTTGTGTTTGTGTATTTTATGTTTTTTGTACTTTTTTGTGTTTTTTCATGACGTGTACTTTTTTATTTTTTGCTTTACTTTCTCATTTTTTTGACTTCTTTCTTTGCTTTTCCTGCTTCTATTCGTATCTTCTCTTCCCCCCATCCAGCACCATGCAAGAGCAGGGGCGGTCATCGCCAGCCTCCCTAAACCACCTGTAGTGACAGCCGCCTACCTTGCCGTCAGCCGCACTGCGTAGCGGTGCGGCCCTTCACCATTTTATTTAGAGCCTCCCCTCCACCCCGGCAGCAGGCGTCAGGCATGACAGTGGGTACGGTCTCCAGGACCATTGGCAGTGCTGGGAGAGCGTGCGCCGGGATGTACAGCGCAGCTCTGGAGTCCAGGGCACCCAAAAACAGCTTACACATCTGTGGGTCGACATCCTGGACAGGGAACAGGACCTGCTGAGCTTTAAGGTTGGGGTGCTTGGTGAGTAATAATTATTTGTTTGTTCTGTTCTAATATTTTTCCCCAAATAGCAAGCATTCTGCTCATGCTCAGAGGTGAGTTAAGTTTATGATACAAATATTATATGATCATCATCTAGCCAGGTGCTTGGCGCTACCTAATCCTACTCAGTGGCGCTCGCTTGGGCTGATTATTTAAGAAATTATGCAGAGACTCCTCTGTCCTATTACTAAGATAGTTGTAGTTATTAGTTTTAGTGAGTTAGCATTCCCTTCTGTGTGCCTTTCGGCATTTCTTTTTGTAGCTCTTACAGTCCCAACCTCAAGCCATTTCCCAGTGAAATGCAGACTGAGTTGGCCTGTCAAAGGGGGTTGAGAGATTGAGAATGGGATGAGAAGCGAAAGATTATTTGTTGCAATTTATTAGTAGTTTCAAAATGTTGTTAGGGTTAGGTTTGGAAAATTAGGAATTGGTCCACAATACTAGTACTATGGGTGATCTGATTTAGAAAAGTTCAATGTTACTGCGTACGCCTTTCTCTGTCAAAATAGTATCGGCGAGATTATTAACGGTACCAATTATCTTTTTTCTTTTCTTTTCTTTTCTTTATTTCTCACATCAGCATCCAGGGGCAAGAAGAGGGCTGGGCCTGGAACCACCACAGTGGGTGATTGAGCCTGAGGTACCTCCACAAGCGCCTCAGCTGATGGCTCTGCTGGCCCCAGTAAGTCCTCTTGTTGTTAATATTAATATTATGTCCCTACCCTTTACTGCTCCACATTTAGAATTATTTTTCTTTTTTACTGTGCCTGTCTCCTAATTGTTTCCAACTCCTCTTTGTTCTGTTTCCTAAATTCTTCTTATCCCTGCATTATCCTATTTACTTATTTTCTATATAACAAGTTTCTGTACTTGAATTCATATTGACTGTACTAGTCTACTTCCTTCTGCTTTGTCAGTAAGCGTTCCCTCTCCACTTATATATCTTGTGGAATGGTGGCCTGGAAAACTCAGAGAACCCATTTTAGGTCAAGTACTCTACTGTGAAAATTGCATGCTCAAACAGTAAAACAAGAGAGTGGCCATGGTCATGGTGGACCCCCCAATGTTGTGTATGTATTATTATCATAGCATATCAGCAGTTGATTACTGTGCTGCATGGCTGGAGGAGGACGGGGGCGTGGCTTGGCCGAGCTGCGGAATGGCTGCTTGCTAGGGCATCTCCGCCGGCCGACCTCAAATATCCGTCTATAATCCGACCATAGGCATGCTGGACCGGACCTAGCACGGCAGAAGAACTGCAGAAAACATCCTGATGTGACTTTGGGGGCGAACCAAGCACCCGACTGATAGCTGAGAGCCCGGACCCGCTGGGTCGCCGAAGTAGCCTGGTGCCTGATGCGCAGCGTTGAAGCCGGGCCCTAAAGTTTGTCAACGTGCGGGAGCTGGTGAGATCCGTTGCGGACCGCGACCTGCGAGGAAGAGGCCCGGGGCGGAGAGAAGGCCCGGCCTCACGACTTGACGCCCCGGAGGAAGGAGCCGGGCACAACATATGGCTGGGAGAGCCGTGTTGGAGCGGTAGCCTCCGGGACACTGCGCGAAATCGGCGGCGGGGCCGCGAGACACAACAGCGGCTGCCGCTCGCAGGTACGAGCTCCGGGAACCGGACGAAATTAAAGCCACAGCTGATTCATGTTGCCGGAGGGCTGCACATCCATGACTAGCCAGACAGTAAGGAGGCGAGTGGCTGCGGTTCCACCCCGGCGCTGTGCGTTATTAGACTGGGAACGGGGGGACCGCCCTCCATTTTGTGGATCGCTGGATTGCGCGTGAGGCACTTGCATCGTGGAGGTTGGCTGTGGGGCTGCCGCGGACGCAAAAGACCAGAGGCTAGGGCGGACTGTTCAAAAATGTGCGGTGAATCCGCTGGCGGACCAGGCTAGGAGAGCTCCTGGGGGCCCTTCAGGTGTGCCAGAAACTGAGTGTTGGTGCTGCTGCGCGGAGCCAGTCACACCTGTGCCGCGGGGCCTTGCCGCATCTGAAGAACATATAGTGACGGTAACCCCAACCTGCCCTGCTGAGGCACTGAGACTGGGGCCTGCGCTAGATCTAGACCGGCCACATTCATGTTTATTGCTGCTAAGGCCCAGATGAGCATGATAGTAGAGGGGTCGCCTGGCCAACATGTGAACTGCTGCATATTTATGTGAAGCCCGGATGGTGATTGACTTGCGTGGCTGGTGAGGCGGACACTGCATCCTGGAACCTCTTGTAGTCTGCCGGAGATAGCAAACGCATGAAGCCTGTGGGCCGCATAGATCTCTGATGGTTGCCCAGCTGTGATGTAGCGGAATGTGGCGTTGCGGGCATTGACGGAATAACAACGCACATGGACTAGTGGGCTGAGTCCCAGCTGCACTGAAATAACAGTCTAATGAAACCTGCACGTGCCCGGCTGAGGAGAGGGTGATGGTGTGAGGCGAATAGGCCAAGACGGTCGGTGCCGCCCATGTTACGACAGCTTAGTCGTGCCACGGAGAGGTGTATCATGACACCCTTAATGAAGACTGCATTGCGCCTTGCGGGTTGGACACCTGGTGCAGAAATGGGTAAACCAGAAATGCGGCAGCCGAAAAGAAATCTCTAAAAGAAATCAAACAAGGCTGGGGATATTGATGCAGGCCAGCAGGAACAACCTACGGGCTCCACGACGCCGTCACCACTTTAAGATGATATACGCTCAATGTTCAAAGACCTGAAGACCAGCCTGCAAGGGCTGGACACCAAAATGGGCTCTCTGGCTGAGAGAATTGACCGCAGTGTATGGACAAACAAGGAAGAGTAAGTGTGCTCGAGAAGAGGGTCACCGAAACTGAGGAAGGTCAGACGGAGTTGGACAAACAATTGCGTGGTATGGATGGTGTGCTCCAGCTTATAAAACAAAAGACGAAGGATTTAGAAGCGAGAACACGCAGGAACAACATACGCATTACGGGTATTGCGGAGTCCACGGACATACAGAATATGGAAAAATACGTAGAGGAGATGATGAAGGAGCTTTTTGGACAGGATCTGTCGGCGAGGTTCCTGATAGAGCGCACGCATAGGTCATTGGGTCCGTGGCCAAAGCCAGGCGCTCTGGTACGACCGATACTGGCGAGGGTGCTAGACTACAGGGATCGAGATATGATATTGAAACACGCCAGGGAAAAGGGTGATATACAATATAAAGGTAACAACATAGCCCTATATCTGGATTTTACATTACAAGTTCAAAACGCCCGCAGGGAGTTTATCCCTGCTAAGAAAATTTTTCAGCAGATTGGCACCCGCTACGCTTTGATATATCCTGCTAAGCTCGGAGTACAAGGACACGGTGAACCTATGTTCTTCACGGACGCCAAGGCTGCTCTCGCCTACGTGAAACAAATGGCAAAAGAACACAAACAACGCGAGGCAATGCCGAACTCTCAGCTGGAGAAATCTCTTAGTGACATCGAGTGACGTAATGAAGCAAGACTCATCGGACACTCAGATAAGTGCATATTGCAAATACCTGAATTTGAGGTGGGTGGAGCGAATGGGGTCGGGGCTCCCGTAGTTCTCATCTCAGTTGATTCTATATAACTGTGCGGTCCAATGGTTGGGTGTGCAGTCGCTGAGCACTCTGAAATGAATGCATGTGCTGAATGCGGGTCCGGGGCCGCATGCTGTTGTTCGGCCACCCTGCCATAAGTGCATGGGAGGATAGCCGACTGACTCATGACCCCCGCAGGGAAGATTCCAGTGAGTTCACAACCCTGGTTAGAATGGTATTAGGGAGTTGTGTTAGGGAGAGTATGGACACAACCTAATTGGGGGGTTGGTGTGGGAGGAGGGGAGGGGGGAGGGTAGTTCAGTTTTTCAAGGTTCAACTGTCACACATTGTACTGCTGTATTTGCGTCCAGCGATGCAGTGGACTAGGCTATGTTCATGCATGAGATGCTATGTGAGAGCTGTAGATGCCTGATGCCAATGATATGAATGGACACGCTGTACGTATGGCGCCACTTAAATGTTTGTCCTGGAATCTGAGAGGTCTCAATGATCGAAGAAAGGTGAGGTTGATACAGTCGTACCTGTCAAGGAAAGAGATAGATATTTGCCTCCTGCAGGAGACTCACTTGCGGGAAGGTGCGGCAGATACCCTTAAGAATGCACGGTGGTGCGAGAATGTTGCAGCTGGCTATTCATCCTACTCTAGAGGAGTCGCTGTCCTTATATGGAAAGGGATACCATGGAAAACATACTCAACCACATTAGCCCGGGGGGGCAGGTTTATCCTATTACACGGTACACTTTATGGTACTCCTACATTGATTGTGAATGTATATGACCCGAACTCCGATAGCCCAGAATTCTTTTATGGTGTTTGTCAGAAGATACAGTCGCTAATGCCAGTGTCGCTTCTCTGGGGCGGGGATTTCAATGTGGGACTGTATTCGATGCTTGACAGGGAGGGAGCCTCCCGCGAACACCATCCTAGGGCCGCTCAGGCGTTAAGGGACATCATGCAAGAGCTACACTTGGTGGCTACATGGAGGGCGTTGCATCCCACGGACAGGACAGGCACATGCATCTCACACCATGGGAATTTGTTGTCGCGGCTGGATTACTGGCTGCTGTCGAAGGACATTCATGCACAAGTCACTGAAGCAGAGCACTACCCGCGTACTTTTTCGGATCATGCCCCTGCGGTGGTGAAACTGCGCGTCCCTTAGCATTACATACAGCCATTTACTTGGAGATTTCCATCGGGAGCCTTGCTTGATTAGGTCTTTCGGGAGAGTCTTAGAGAAAAGGTGGAAGATTATTTCACGTTAAATTAGGGTACGGTAGACTCCCCTGGCACACTCTGGGAGGCATTTAAGGTGGTTATTAGTAGAGACTGTATAGCCTTAAAGACCGGGGTTTTAAAAGATATACGGGCCACGCTTGGGAGGTTGGAGGCAGAAATTGGTGCACTAGAGAGAGATTTCAAGATTCACCCTTCTGCGGCCACAGTAGCATTGATCAGAACCAAATTGACAGAATTCCAAGGCGAAGCGAAGAGGGAAATGGCGTATTTACATAAATATGCGCAGGGTAGGCGCTATGGTGAGGGAGATAGGGCCGGGAGGACGTTATCAGGGCTGCTGCGCGCACCGAAAGGCGCTGGCTTTATCACAGAGTTGCAAACAGAGGATGGGGATGCCACTCGTACACCACGACATATACTATCCACAATGGCTGGTTATTATAAACGACTATACTCAACCTCTGTAAGCCCATCAGAATATGATATAGTGGCGTACCTAGACACGTTTGCGCTAGAATGGTTTATTGATGGAGCTCGTGAGTACATGAATCTGCCAATAACGGTCGACGATGTTCGACAAGTGATTAGTAGCATGCCGACAGGCAAGGCCCCGGGGGCAGATGGCCTTACAGCTGCATTTTATAAGGAATATGTTTATCTCTTGGCTCCTCGATTGAGCCAGGTATACATGGAGGCAATCGACACAGTTGAGTTACCCCCTACTCTAAAAGAAGCCATGATTATTGCGCTATTAAAACCAGACAAGGACCCCGCTTCCCCTGATTCATATAGACCTCTATCTCTCATTAACCTCGACGCGAAAATATACGCCAAATTATTGGCGAATAGACGGCAACCCATGCTTCCGCAAATAGCGCTACCGGATCAGTCCGGTTTTATACCTGGTAGGGCCACGTCGCACAACCTACGGACGCTGTTCGGAGTTTTGAATTACCTTGCGCCGCAGGTACAGGCAGTGGTGGCCCTTCTAGACGCCACCAAGGCATTTGATTCTTTACAGTGGAAATTCCTGTTTGTCTTTTTGACTCGAATGGGCCTTAGTCTCCCTTTTATACAGCAAATCCGGATTTTATACAATAAGCCCCAGGCCATGGTACGGATCAACGGGCAATTGTCAGACTCTTTTTCCATTACACGTGGAACGAGGCAGGGTTGCCCACTGTCGCCGCTACTATTCGCTATCGTGACTGAGCCACTGGAAGCGAGATAGCGTCAACACCATACACACAGAAGTATTGGTTTTACGTCCAGAGGCCTCTTGATCTCTATGTATGTGGACGACATGTCCGTCTACATGGTGGACCCTGTAGACAACTTCAAACCAATCATGCATGAAGTCATCAAATATGGGGGTCTCACGGGCATTCAAATAAATTGGGCTAAGTCCACTATTCTTGCACTCAAAGATGGGACGACGCCCTATGACACGGACTATCCAATACAGTGGGTGGATTCCTGGACTCGGTATCTCAGCATCATCATAAGCAGATCCATACACAAACTGTGGCTTGATAACTATGGTAAGTTCATGGACTGGATTTAATCCAAGGTGCGGGGTTGGAGGCGCCTACCCCTGTCATTGTTGGGGCGCATAGCGCTTACTAAAATGGTCCTTCTTCCCAAACTATTACATCTCTTTGTAAACATACCAATGCCACTTACAGTGCCCTTCTTTAGACGTTTGCGAACGGTGGTTCTTGAGTTGGTGTTGGCGGGAAGACAACCTCGGTGTCCTGGAACATATTGACGCTCCCTTTTGACCAGGGCAGGCTTGGGGCCCCGGATTTTGAATTATATGCCTACAGTGCGCAGGCGCAGTTCCTTCACTTCTGGCATCACCTGACGCCATTCCAGCCGCATGTCGCAATTGAGATTGACAGGACCGCGCCGACTCCCTTGCATGCGACGGTGTACCAGCGTTATAAACGTCCACTGGGCGAAATCGACACAATGGCGGCGACCAGATGGGCATGGAAGGGTATAGCGAAAAGAGCGGGAGTGACCAAACTGTATGCCCCTTCTATGCCACTAGGTGGAAATCTGTTACTAACCCCTATGACGGACAGGGCCACTACTCTGCGGGCTAAGGCTCATGGGTTGGAGAAGGGAGAGGACCTCTTTCCTGAGGCCACATTCCTGACATTACAACATATGTGCCGGGGACGGATGTACCATGTTACCACGCGTACTTTTAGCACGCATACCATTACCACAGATTTTTTACAACGCAGGTCATGTTACAACGGATACCATTACAACGCAATACACTACAACGCACATACTATTACAACGCATACCATTACAACGTAAGTATAGGTAAGTATATACATTTTATTTTAAAATATTTTTGTAATATTTAATTTAATAATTCATTAATATATATAAAATAATTATTTTTAAAATATTTAATTTAATTATTTTTTATTTAATCATTAAATATTTATATTAATGAAATTATTTTTAATTGTAAATGTTTAAAATATATATTAAAAATACCCCTGTACCCCAAAACCCATACCCAGCCCTAAAACCTAAAAATACCCCTTTACCCCAAAACCCATACCCAACACTAAAACCTAAATATACCCCTGTACCCCAAAACCCAAACCCAGCCCTAAAACCTAAAAATACCCCTGTACCCCAAAACCCAAACCCAGCCCTAAAACCTAAAAATACCCCTGTACCCCAAAACCCAAACCCAGCCCTAAAACCTAAAAATACCCCTGTACCCCCAAACCCAAACCCAACCCTAAAACCTAAAAATACCCCTGTACCCCAAAACCCAAACCCAGCCCTAAAACCTAAAAATACCCCTGTAACCCAAAACCCAAACCCAACCGTAAAACCTAAAAATACCCCTGTACCCCAAAACCCAAACCCAACCCTAAAACCTAAAAATACCCCTGTACCCCAAAACCCAAACCCAACCCTAAAACCTAAAAATACCCCTGTACCCCAAAACCCAAACCCATCCCTAAAACCTAAAAATACCCCTGTACCCCAAATCCCAAACCCAACCCTAAAACCTAAAAATACCCCTGTACCCCAAAACACAAACCCAGCCCTAAAACCTAAAAATACCCCTGTACCCCAAACCCAGCCCTAAAACCCAAAAATACCCCTGTACCCCAAAACCCAAACCCAGCCCTAAAACCTAAAAATAACCCTGTACCCCAAAACCCAAACCCAGCCCTAAAACCTAAAAATACCCCTGTACCCCAAAACCCATACCCAACCCTAAAACCTAAAAATACCCCTGTACCCCAAAACCCAAACCCAACCCTAAAACCTAAAAATACCCCTGTACCCCAAAACCCAAACCCAATACCCCAATACTTACCTTTAAACTTACCTAAATTTACGATGTAATGGTATGCGATGTAAAAGTACCTGCGTTGTAAAAAAATGCGTTGTAAAGGTATCCGTGGTAATGGATCCTGCGTGGTAATGGATCCGTGGTAACGGTACTGCCTGCTAAAAAATCAGTGGTAACAGTTACATACCGCCGGGGACGGACGCCCTCCCTGTCGGACGCACTACTTTACTACCAAATTAGATCGGCGTGCAAAGCCCGTTACATAGAGTATCCCCAGGAACCACACTCCCTCCCTGCTTTGGAGAATGTCTTGTACAACTCCTCCTCAAAAAAACTTATCACACGCATATATAGTATCACTCAAAAGAATTCTCCCATAGCGTCCTATACGTCCAAAGGTAGTTAGGAAAAGGACATGGGAACGTCTATAACAGACCAACAATGGTCTTTCTGCTGTGTGCAGCTAGAACACTTGTCTCCGAATTACAGGCTCCGATTGATCCATTTAACTACCTGCATAGGGTATACCGCACACCAGTGTAATTAAAACGCATGAATCTAAGGACAAACTCAAATTGTTGGCGCTGCGGATGTGTGGATGCAAAGTTCCTTCACTTGGCATGGTCCTGTAGAGAGATAGCCAATTTTGGGCTGGAAGTACTCAGGCACATAGGCGATATTGTGGATATCTCGATCCCACCCACTCCATTAGTGGCGCTATTAGGCTATGTTAAAGAGACACCGGTGGGTTCTCGCAAATTGGTGGCAATGCTGCTGCTTTTGGCTAAGCGACAGGTGGCAGTACATTGGAAGAGGGAGAAGCCGCCTACCGTTGCTGGCTGGCTGCAGACTGTGACATATTGTAAGGATCAGCTGACCCTCTACTGGGAACTGCAGCCCTGTCGCTCCAGATCAGTTGAAATTTGGGAACCGTATGTGTTATGGTTGACAACGGAAGGCGCAGATATAGCTGCTGTTATGGATGGCTGATTTGTGCACTATAGAATATTTGCTGTAGAGGAGATACCAGACTTGGTGTGTGCACTGCTCAGGGAGACACCTGATATGTGTGCCCTGTTCACTGTAAGTCGCCCCATGGAAGTTATAGATGGATGCAATGAATATAGGCAGATGTGTGCAGTTAACGGGTTGGGGGGAAGTTAGGTACTATTTTACATTAAGATATGACAGTTGGACAACAACATATCACATCTTATATATCCATTTATTATATCCCTGTTGTTCAACGACAAAGATTTGAATGTATCTCTGTTTATGTATAAACTACGCGGCCGAACCCCCGGGATGTTGGTGTATCAGCTGTGTATAGTATCGCAGCATAATATTTTCAACGCTGCCGGCCCCTGGGTTGTAGGCATATTGCAGCTGTGTAAACTTGTAACCGCAATAAACATTGTTGGAAAAAAAAAAAAGTATGAGGAGGACGGCTCCATTTCATTTGCCAACCGAGACCATATGTCCTTCATTGACCAATTATTGCACCCCCTCACTGCACTTCAAAAAGTCAGATTCATCATGGCTCTGCCTCTCCATTAAAAAAAGTTTTGGGTTGCCTTGACTACCCAGATTTTCAAACATTGCTAAACAACAAAATGCCCATTGTGATATTTTGATAGAAGACACTGTAACAGAACTGTAATGATGCATTGTAGTTGGGTGTTGCTGGAAAAAAACCAGGGGAGGTGTATCTGGCATCTAAAATGTGTAATGTTTATTCTGCTCGCACAGACCACCAGTGCTGGGGCTGGCAGCGAGAGCACCAGCGACCTGACGCAACAGTTGAAAAAGGGGATCGCAGCAGTGGCAGCAACGGCCAGTGGTAAGTCACATTGCTAGCTTATTGACAATTATTAATACACTCCCTGCAAAGGGTGTGGACTTGTGGTCATCCTGTGTTAGCAGATACAGCAGGAGTTGAGTAGTTAATGGCCTCGTCTACCTGCATCTCAGCAGACAAAGGTTCATAATGAACTTTAACAATGATGAATTGATGGAAAAGGGAAAAAAGGGTGGAAGGAGAAAGGATGGGTGAAATGTAATATAATTGAAAGGATGCGTGGGTGAAAGGATGCATATAGGTGGGTGATAGGCTGCATGGGTGGGTGAAAAATGGATGAAAGGGTATATGAGTGAAAGGATCCATGTCTGGGTGGATGAAAGGGTATGGGTGAAAGGATGCCTGCCTGGGTGGGTGAAAGCAAGGTGGGTGAAAGGATGTGTAGATGGGTAAATTGATGTCAGTGAAAGGTTTGTTGAGAACCATGTTTGGATGGTTGAATATATATGGATGGATGATTTTCAATGGTCAAAGACTGTATGAGAGAATGTAAAGTTTAAATGGTGTGAATCAAAGCTAAGGGTGAAGGTTAAGAATACTAGAAGCACAATGCTGTCTTCTGCATGGTTAGCCCCCCACTCATTGCCTTGTTGTGATGTGGTTTCAGATGTAATGCACAGGGTTCCTGCCATCTAGGCCTCCTGTGCCCATGCTCCTTCCCTCAAACGAACCCCTAGTTGGTACTGCTTCCTCCTGTAAGTCCCTCATAAGGGGTACCCTGGGTACCTAGGGCCTAGGATCTGAAGAGGGTCTCTTGGGACCCCCCTCACTGGGACTATGACACTACCCTTGCTGCCTGCATGCCCCGGTGAGGGAGAAAATGACAATGTTGACATGGCACCTTGCCAGCTAGCGCTGTCTGATAGCCTAGGTAAGTCTCCCCTCCAGCAGGCCTCACAACCCTAAGGCAGGGTGCACTATACTGCAGGTGAATGCATATCTCCATGAGCAGATAGACCCCTACAATATTGGGCGCCATCTCCTAATTTTTTAATTGCCAGTGAAACCATAGAGAGTACATGGGCTGGGAGCTCAATAACTCGAGTCCCACAGCATCATGATGGCTTCACTGAATACAGGAGTGTTTGGTACCAAACTGCTCTTCTCAGTAAATCTACACTGATGCCAGTGTGGGATTTATTGTACCATATATCCAAAGGACACCTCAGAGGTGCCTCCTTAATCCCTACCAACCCTGGTGTGGTCTCTGACTGGCTGTAGGCATCGAACCACCACCAGACATGTTTTTGGACCCCTGGTTAGAGAGCCCCTGGTTTCTGGAACCAGAAACAATGCCCAGCCTGGGCAGAGGTGTCATGCCTCCTTCCCCATGATGGGCGACTGCTCGAAAAGGGAAGCTTCAAAGGCCTGCCACCTTTGTAATGCAACCCCCAGCCTCTGCTGCTAACAGCAGATAGAAACCCCTGGTTTTCAACCCTACTTTGGGCAGGAAACCCGGCGGGAAAATTTGAAAAGATAGCAAGTGTGTTCACCTCTGCCAACCCCAACCCTAAGGTGAGGGGAAGTGAGATGAAGCACAGCTTTCAGTGCCGCCTTCTTGCAGATGGGGGGACCCCTCCAATCAAGGCTACAGTTATGCCCCTTCCCAGTGGAGGGGGGGCATAATAGAGGGTGTATTCACCCCAGGTGAGGTGCCCATTGGCCCTACCTGCTACTCACCAAAGAAAACGCCCCCTAAATTTAGAATTTAGGTGGCTCCTCCAAACCTGGCCCTCAGATTTGATGGACCAAAGAAGAAGCCCGACGACGACCACTCCCAGGCCAGGAATTGAACTGATGCAGACAAAACCCAGCAACCTGCCACCGGTATGACCACTGGACCTGCAGTTCTTCCAGATGCTCCGCAAGGCCTCCAAGAATCCCCGGAGACCTCTCAACCTTCACCAAAGTGCCAAGAACCTCCCTTTGAACTAGAGGCTCTAGTCCCCGGCATCCGCCGGTACCAGAACCGCAGTGGTGAGAACCGACCCTTGGGCCGACGCAATTCACTGCTACCAGAAAACTCAAGAGCCGCAATGGTGAGGTCAAACCTTTGTGTTGACGCAACTCACCTCTACCAAGGAACTCCACAAAATGCACTGGTAGTAGATTAGCATTTGTGTTGACCCAACTCTATACGGTCAGAAGAACACTTTGTAGCTGGACGGCTTCAACGACCTTGAGGGATCCTCTCGGCCCCACGACCTTAGCTATGCCCAGCACCGTGCCCAAGAGCCTGTACCCTCTTGCAAGTGGCCATGCCAGCCTCCTCCTGCCCCTCTTGCACTGCCTTCCCGACCGTTAACTCCCTGTGACGGTCCGAATATGGCAGAACTTCGCCATCCGATCTACAGCAGGCTGGCTGGCGACTGCGACAGTAACTGTGTTGGCAGTCTACTGTAAACCAACTCCCTACATTACTCTCTGCAGACCGCGAGTGTAAATAATATTGTTGCTGGTATCTGCAGCCTCTGCTTAAATACTGAATCTCGGACCTCTGGGTAACCCCAGCCCTTCACGACCAACATTGCCCATAATGTTGGCCTGAGACATCCGAAGACTGGACTAGAACAGGCGGAATGTCGCCATCCCATCTACAGCAGCGTGCGGCTGGCGACTGCAATAGTAACTGTGGAAATTTCAGCAAAAAGGATTTATAAGTCAATCCACGTGTTGTAGCGGATACAACTGATACGAGCCACGAGACGTACTGCAGCCAGTACAGCTCCTGCCAAGTGAGGGACAGAACCAGTCCTTCATTATCGCTCTTCCGATTAACCCATATTCAATTGTAATGTTTATCGCACATCACTCTCTTTACAATTAGACTGCCTTTGATCACAGCTCATTGCGATAATAAATTTTGCCCCAACACTACTTACAGCCCTGAAAAGACACAATTGTAACGCGTTGTGACGAAACACGTGCCGGCTGGCAGAATGTACTTTGTACTGATCTGGATTGACTTATAAATCCTTTTTGCTGAAATTTCCAAGATCTCAACCTTCATTATTTGCATGAGCTCATGTGTTTGAAATTGGTTTTGACAACAAAACCCATTAGATAGAAACGTATGCACAGGACTTTTGTTCATTTGTACGTGTGAACTCACATCCACACAATTGCAGGGGTTGTTTTATTTGGGTTTGTTCTCCCCTGACCTGTTTGCACCGTATACTTAACAATTACAAGTATATCTCACACACGCACAAGCAGGAGCTCCATCACTTCCTGTGTATAAATCTAAATCCAACACAGACATATTGCGATAGTAACTGTGTTGGTGGTCTGCTGAAAACCAATTTGCCACATTACTTTCTGCAGACCGTGTGAGTAAATATCATTGCCTCTCACGACCAACATTGCCTTCAGCATTGGCCTGAGACACCGGAGGACTGGACTAGAACTGTAAGTGGTACACGTACCTGTTACACCGCCCGATTATTTCCTCTACAAGATAATATTGAATTGCTCTGAGATTTGCATTGCCAAACTTCTGAAACCTGAAAAGTATTATTAAAGACAATCGTACTTAACATAAGGCGAAGACCCTGGTCTTAAAATAAAATATAAACAAAGTATAATTTTCTTAAATTGTTCTAAATCACCTTCTTGAGTCATGTTCTCATATTGATCACTGTTGTGCAATAAATGTCTTACACTCTTCTGTGTTAGGCCTAAGGCTGCTCGACCACACTTTTACAAATAGAGGGACTTTGTTTTTTTTATTGAGCCCTATGCACTTTTGGGGAACCCCTGGACTCTGGGCATGATATTACCCCCTAGTAGCAATATCATATACAGAGCTAGCTTTCTACATTGGTGGTGCAGCGGTGGGGTACAAGATTTTGTTATACCACTTGATTGATAAATGATTTCACTTACAAAATCTATAAATTGTCTTTAGAATAAAAATATTTTAAATTGTCAATTTTGTTTACAAACTGTTAAAAAATAGTGCTAGGGCCTTGGTTACTCCCCCTACTGTTTTAGAAACTTAAAATAATTTTTAAAGTAGCTAGGCCTCAGAAATACTTAGAGTTGTGTTAATTCTCTGATAAGAAATAATTTACCTAAAACACCATGACTGAGACTGCAGGTACCAGCCATGAACTTAGCCTCGGTCCCAATGCACATCTTAAAGTTTCCCAATATACATATTTTTTCAAAGCATGGAAAATTGCCATGGGTCCTAAACCCAATAAAGTCCATCTCCAGCAGTTGCTGGCAGAGAATGACTAGGCCCTGGCTAACAGAACTCAACCCACAGGGGAAGAAGTAGTAGAAGAAGAGGAGGAGGTACACAGTGAAGACACTGACTCCTTAACTGCCTCCTCACATAACAACACCACTGGTGGCAGCGACCCCAGAACTATCCCAGATAAGGTAGATACTGACTGACGATGCAGATTGTTCAGAAAGTGGCTAAGAGGATAGCTCTAGAAGCCAAACCCCTAGCCATATAGAAAGAGCTAAGAAGGGCCCAGGACCCATCTCTGGTGGCAGCAAAATAGTAAATAGGGAGGTAGACTTCGTTGACTCCAAAATCCCCAAAGGGGCAGTGCCAAAATTGAGACCAGGGAAAACCTGGTCTTACCCTGGCGCAAGAAGGAGAAATGTTTAATGTCTCCTCGTTTTTGCTGTTTCAATGTGTGCTGCATTTGTGCAGCACACATAGAAACAGCAAAACACCCATGACTGTTCATGTGCAGGAAGGTGTCCCTTCCTGCACATAAACAATCATTAAATAAATTACGTTTTGCAACTTATATGTGTGCCGCTTTAAGCAGCACACATAGAAGTTACAAAACACCATTTCAGATTGTTTATGTGCAGGAAGGGACACCTTCCTGCACATGAACAATCACTCCCCTCAATGCAGGCACCTTGCACTATGGTGCAAGGGTGCCTTTGTTGGCGCTAGGCAGCTGCATTTAGTACCAGTGCAAGGGGAAACTCAGGGCTGCACCATATTGTTGTAAAGATGGTGCAGCCCTGCATTTTTAAAGTGATGGAGCGTGGCATTAGCCTTCTTGGCTTAACTTGGGACCCTGACCACAAAAGGATAACAGGACTGTGGTTGTTTTGGAAGAGGGCTCTTTTGAACTTAATAAAGCATAATAACAGAACTCTTGGAACTAAAAGCTATATGGATTGCTGGATCATTTTTAAATAACAAATACTTGCACTAGACTTAGAATGTTTTAGAACGAAATAACAGAGAATGTATTCACACATTAGGAAATTTTAAATGCAGTAGTTGATTTTACAAAATATATTGTTATGGTTTTAATTAACTGAAACAATAAAAAGAAATCACTTTTTTTTCTTGGCTTAACACCACGCTTCGCCACTTTATTTGTAAATATTCCCCTTCGTCTGTTTTGCCTGGCCAGATAAAATGAAAAAATACTGGCAGTTTCCCAAGATTAATGGGTCCAGGATAAAGGCCTTGAGGGATACTGGGGCTTGTGTCACAATGGTGACCCAGCAGCTTATTTAGTCAGATCAGTACCTGATTGGAAGGTCCTATCCAGTCACCAATGCTAACAATGTCACCACAGTCCATCTCATGGCTACGGTCACTTTGAACAGGGGCGGGGGAGTAGTTGGACAGAAAGAGGGGTTTGTGTCCCATGATGTTCCTGCAGATTGTCTGCTCGGAATTGCTTTGGAGACTTCTCCTTGGACTGAAGTCGAACTGAGGACCCATGCCAGCATGGCTGGTCTCTCAGGATAGGGTTGTATTACAACCAGAGCACAGAGCAGAGCTCTGAGTGAAAAAAGAGGTGCTGAATCCTGGAATAATGGACCAGCTATCCAAGAGAAAGGGCAAGAAAACCGGGGTACCAGTTTCTAAAAAAATCTCAACTCTGCTTTTTGCCTACAGTGAAGAGCCACAGAAGGGAGTGGGGATTTCACACTTTGAACTTTTTTTTGGGCACCCTGTTAGAGGTCCTGTAAGTCTGGTAAGAGAAGGTTGGGAAAAACTTCTCAAAGAACCAAAACACGACATAGTGGACTTTGTGCTTGGCCTTTGTTCCAGGATGGCTGACTACATGGAGAGAGCAAGCCAAAAACTTCAGGCCAACCAAGAGCTGCAAAAGCAGTGGTATGACCAAAAGGCTGCTCTGGTACAATTGAAACCAGGACAGAGGGTATAGGTATTGGAGCCTGTGACCCCTAGGGTTCTCCAAGACATGTGGAATGGGCCCTACCCTGTTCTTAAAAGAAAAGGGGAGGTTGCCTATCTGGTGGAGCTAGGCAGTTGCAAATACACTAAGAGGGTAATACATATCAACCGCCTGAAGCTCTATTATGACAGAGCTGACATGACCATGCTCATGGTCACAGACGAGGGTCAGGAAAATGAGAGTAAACCTCTCCCTGATCTCCTATCGAGAAATCCCCAACATGGGTCTGTTGATGAAGTGCTCTTTTCAGACATCCTCACTGACCAACAGCAAGCTGACTGCTGGCTGGTCCTAAGTCAGTATGCTGAGCTCTTCTCTCTTACCCCTGGTCAGACTAGCTGGTGTACCCATGATGTGGACACTGGTGACAGCATACCTGTCAAAAACTGAATGTACAGGTAGTTTGATAATGTCAGAGACAGCATCCAATCTGAAATCAGCAAGATGCTTGAATTGGGTGTCCTTTAACCCTCATAGAGCCCCAGGGCCAGACCGGTAGTCTTAGTCCCCAAACCTCACTCAAAGGGTGAAAAGAAAGAAATTAGGTTTTGTATGGAGTATAGGGAACTCGATCCTGTGACAAAAACTGATGCTCACCCAATACCTAGGACCCGGCTTGACAGTTCGGGGTGGACTGTCCCCATGAGGCACAGGGTCAAGACTGATTTGCATGTGGCCAGGTCTAAACTGGGGTGGCATGGTGAGCAAAATAATGATGGATTTAACACAAATCTCTTGACTGGGGGTGAATATTTTGATTTGTTCTGAATTCCGTCCATCAATTGTGTGTCTTTTGCTTCCTCGCCCTAAGCGCTCCGGGTATGCCCATATGTGGGTCCCGGGCTCACTGTGCCACTGGATTGAAGCTATCCTGGCTGATGAGGGGTGACACTCCAAAACCGGTCCTAGGATGCTTCTTTCCGGTCCATGGAGGACCTGGCTTAGCAGTTCGGGCTGGACTGTTCCCATGAGGCACAGGGTCAAGACTGATTTGTATATGGCTGGTCTAAACTGAGGGGCTGGACTGTTCCCATGAGGCACAGGGTCGAGACTGATTTGTATATGGCCAGGTCTAAACTGAGGGGGCATGGTGAGCAAAAGAATGATGGATTTAACCCAGATCTCTTGACTGGGGTGAATGTTTTGATTTGTTCTGCATTCCGTCCATCAATTGTGTGTCTTTTGCACCCAATATCTAGAGCAGGTGAACTAATTGACTGGTTAGGGGTAGCCAAATATCTCAGTACCTTTGACCTCACATCTGGGTACTGGCAAACAAGTCTGACCCCTGAAGCAAAAGAATAATCAGCGTTCTCCACCCCAAATGTGCACTTCCAGTTCACTGTGGTGCCCTTTGGACTAAAGAATGCCCCTTCTACCTTCCAACAGTTGGTGAATGAAGTCCTTGCTGGGCTGGAGTCCTTTAGTACAGCTTATCTTTATGATATTGCTGTCTACAGCTTCACCTGGTAGGATCACCTGATCCACCTTGGCAAGGTCTTGCCTCACTATCAAGGCAAGCGAGTGCCAAATAGGACAGGGAAATGTTGTGTACTTGGGTCTCCTGGTAGGGGAAGGCCAAGTTCAGGCACTCCAATCCAAGATCCAAACCATTCTGGACTGGGTAGCTCCAACAACCCAGACCCAAGTTAGGGTATTCCTTGGCTTGGCCGGGTACTATAGGAGGTTTGTGAAGGACCATGGATCAACAGGGACTCTCAACGCAGAACCTACCTCCAAAGGGATGCCAAAGAAAGTAAACTGGACAGTGGGCTGTCAAAAGGCTGTTGATACTTTCAAGGAAACAATTTGCTATGCTTCAGTCCTTAAAGCCCCATACTATACCAAGCAGTTCATTGTGCTGACAGCTGCCTCTCAACAAGGGAATAGGTGCTCCCTAGAGAACAGCATTGGAGCGCCATAGAGATAGAAGCCTTTGCTGTGGTCTGGGCCCGGAAGAAGTTGAGCCATACCTGTATAGCACTCACTTCCTAGTTCAGACAGACTGCAGGCCTCTTCAGTGGTTACAACAGATGAAAGGTGAGAACCCCAAAGTTCTAAGGTGGTCCATATCCCTACAGGGAATGGACTCCCCATTGGAACACAGACCTGGGACTGTCCATGCCAATGCAGGTGGTCTTTCTAGGTTTGTCCACTTAGAAGATGAAGACTCTCCAGGGGAAGGTTAGATTCCTCTTTTGTTTGTGGGGTCATGTGAGATAGTGCCTCTTTTGCATAGTTCGCCCCCCACTTTTTGCATGGTTTTTATGTTTTTTCATGTGTAGTGCACAGTGTCCCTGTCATCCTGGTCCCATGTGCCCATGCTCCTTCTCTAAAATGACCCCCCCAACTGGTACTTCTGCCTCCTAAAAGTCCCTAGTAAAGGGTACCTAGGGCCTGGGATATGAAGATTGTCTACTGGGACTCCCCCTCACTGGGACTATGCCACTACCCTTGCAGGTTGCATGCCCCTGTGAGGGAGAAAATGACAAAGTCGCCATGGATCCCCTCCTGGGTGCCATGCCAGCTTGCGCTGCCTGACAGTCTAGGTAATTCCCCCTCTAGCAGACTTCACAGCTCTAAGGCAGGGTGCACTATACTACAATTGAGGGTATATCTGCATATGCAGATAGGCCCCTACAAAATTGTGAACCATCTCTTCATATTGTACATGCCATTGAAACCATAGAGAGTTTATGGGCTGGCAGCTCGACAACTTGAGTTCCACAGCATCATGATGGCTTTACTGACACAGGGGTGTTTGGTACCAAACTACTCCTCTCAATAAATCCAAACTGATGCCATTGTGGGGTTTATTGTACCATGTACTCAGAGGGCATCTCAGAAGTGCCCCCTGAATCACTACCAACCTGGTGTGGTCTCTAGCTGGTGTAGGCAGGCAGCCAATACCAGACATGTTTCTGGACCCCTGAGTAGAGAGCCCCTGCTTTCTGGGACCAGAAACAATGCACATCCTGGGCAAAGGTGTCATGCCTCCTCCCCAGGATTGGCCACTGCCGGAAGAGGGAAGCTTCAAAGGCCTGCCAAATTTGTAATGCAACCCCCAGCCTCTGCTGCTAGCAGTAGATGGCAGCCCCTGGTTTACACCCCCACTTTGGGTGAGAAAACTGGCGAAAATATTCGATAAGATAAGAGGTGTGCCCACCTCTGTGAACCCCACCCCTAAGGTGTGGGGAAGCGAGGTGAAGCACAACTTTCAGTACCGCCATCTTGCATATGGGGGAAAGCCTCCAATCAGGGCTAGGTTTATGCCCCCTTCCATAGGAGGGGGCATAATAAAGGGTGTAGTCACCCCAGGTGAGGTGCCCATTGGCCCTACCTGCTACTCCCATAAAACGCCTCCTAAAATTTGTATTTAGCTGGCTCCCCCAGACCTGATCCTCAGATTCGATGGGCCAAAGAAGAAGACTTAAGATGACCACTGCCAGACGAGTATCTGAACCGCTGCAGACAAAACCCGACAAGAACTCCGCCACCTGCAACTGGCTGTACCACTGGACCCGCCGTTCTTCCAGAAACTCTGCAAGGCATCCAAGAATCACTGGAGACCTTTCATCCTTCAGCAAAGTGCCAAGAACCTCCCTTTGAACTAGAGGCTCCACTCCCCGGCATCCAGCAGTACCAGAACCGCAGTGGTCAGGACCGACCCTTGGGTCGACTCTACTCACTGCTACCAAAGAACTCCAGAACCACAGTGGTGAGGACCAACCCATGTGCTGACGCAACTCACTGCTACCAAGGAACTCCACGAATGCAGTGGTAGAGGACCGGCACTTGTATTGACGCAACTCTACCCGGTCAGAAGAACACCTCGTAGCAGGATGCCCTCTATGACCTTGAGGGATCCTCTCGGCCCAACGATCCAAGCTGTTCCCAGGCCTGTGCCTGAGAGCTCGCACCCTCCTGCAAGTAGTCCTGCCAGCCTCCTCCTGGCCCTCTTGCACTGCCTGCCCGACGATGACCTCCTCTGGATGGTCCAATGACAGCAGAACTGCGCTATCCGATCTACTGCAGCCTACCACCGGCGACAGTGACGGTAACTGTGCTGGTAGTCTGCTGAAAACCAACCATTACTCTCTGCGGACCATGATGGTAAATGTCATTGCAGGTATTGACCGCCTCAGTGTAGTTACTGAATCCTGGACCTCTGGGTGCCCCAACATGACCAACTGTAAGTGGTATACGTACCTGTTACACCGCCCAATTGTTTTCCTCCACTGGATAATATTGAACTGCCCTGAGATTTCCACTGTCAAACTTCTGAAACCTGAAAAGAATTATTAATGAGAATCATACTTACCGTAAGACGAAGACCCTGGTCTTAAAAGAATACGTAATCAAAGTATAATTTTCTTGAATTAATCTGGATCTCATTGAGTCGTGTGTCCATTATTGATCACTGTTGTGTAATAAATGTCTTACACTCCTCTGTGTTAGGCCTAAGGCTGGGAGACTACACTACCACAAATAGAGCATTGTGGGTTTTTCATTGAGCCCTGTACGCTGTTGCTGTCTTGCTCGATTCCCTGATCCGGCTCCGCTTCAGCCAGTCGCCCACCTGTCCGCCCGCTGCCCGCCGTCTGTACCGGGCAGAGTACGGACCTCCAGAGAGCGGAGGGTAGCCACAGCGCAAGCAGGTGAGGACCCCCAGAGCATAGCAGTAGTAGTAGATGTACTTTATTCGATAAAAATTCATCATAAAAGTATACAAACTTATGCAATTACAGTTAAAAGGAGTAAAAACAAGAACCCACCAATCCTTGTGTACATACATCGTCACGTAAAAACCACAATGCTAAAAACAATAAAATATGCGATAAAAACAAGTACATGACAACCATAAGATCATTCTAACAGAGGTCCATCTAGCAATCAGGTTGATGGGGGATGGACTTAGCCCTCCTCATACGTGTCTGCCAGGCACTACCCAAGTATTTGGCTACCCCACACACCATAGCAAGGGAAGACGTGTTGGTGCTGAGAACCCGCAAGGCCATTTTATGGCACCTGAGGCCCAGCCCATGCATAGTGGTTTTAACCATATCTTCCTTGCACCCCTGTAGCCCGGGCAAGCAAAAAGGAAATGAGCCACAGACTCTTTGGGGGCTGCACACCCAGGACAGGATTTTGGTACGCCACCTGGATTGTTCCACCCAGAGGTAAAATCATTCACCGGGAGGGTCCCAAACCTGAGTTTTAGGTAGAGTGATCTATCCAATGGTTTTCCTATAAAATCTAGGAAGGGTTCAAGTTTCCTTACCAATTTAAACTCAAGGAACCGCTCTGTGAGGGGACCCCCTGCACCTCTACATGTGACCTCCTCCTGAACCCAAACCCAATAGAGTTTTTTGATCACTGACTTAGGGGCGGTATTTGGCTCTTCCATGATTCGCTCAGGCCCAATTGTAAAACCAGCTGCCTCAAATTGCTCATCCACTTGATCTTATTCCCCGGGTTGAGCAAAAGAAGTTCGTCTAGAGCTGCTGCATAGTTGTGGAGCTCCCGGGTCCTTCTGAGTCGCACCCAGAAGAGTAGTGGGCGCAAGTGGACTATATCTTTTAAAGAGCGCCTGCCCATATCTTGCCGTAGTGGGATTAGCGGTGTGGAAACTGGAAGGGACACCAGATCTCTCAAGAACTTGTTTTCAAAAGTAACTAGCTCAATTGTGTTCTCGAACCCCCACAGCTCGGATCCATATAGTGCCGATGGTAATGCTTGGCCTTCATACACAGTGAGCTGCTGAATAGAAACAAGACCTACCCTACCAGGGTTCATTTCAAGGTTCCAAAAGGGGATCCTTACAATCAGATGAGAGGTGACAAAAGATACGTATCAGAGCTGACAAAACATCACACAAATTCAATACACCTTTTTTATGAAAATATATATAATGTATTAGTTATTTGTTAGGTTTGAGTTCATATAGAGAATCCATATATGTGCTTTGAAAAAATATATACATTGATTTAGATTCTTACTTAATACATAAGGTGGAGAGAGAAACCATGGTGTTTCTGGTTTAGATTTAGATCATAGGTAGAGTTAAGCAGAATGCATTCATTCAGGTCCCACACACTTCCACAGTCATCCACTAAAAATACACTCACTCTCAACCTCACTCACTACAATAATTATACAATCACACACATAAAATAATAGAGGTACATTAAGGCCTGCAGGAGGAATATCTTGTGGCTGCTAGGACTGAAGTTATAACATGGAGGCAAAGCAATGTGGACAGAGTGGTTTAACAAAGACTACACTTGGGGCCATCCATGTGGGTCACGCCAACGCGCGTTTCGATGCAGGGCCTATTTAGGCTGCACCTTCATCAGGGCGAGGAAGACCAGGGGGCGGGGACACACACACTGTGGATGAAAAAGGTTTTTTGTTATATTAAAATAATAAGTGACAATACATATCCGATACAAACATTCAGATATTCTTAAAACATTTAACATGGTTGATATTACTTCTAAGTAAGGAGACGTATGCACAATGAGAAGTTTCAGATTGTTTATGCAGCGAGCTAACTCAAAGTGTGTGTCAAGGCTCTGATAACGTAAGGTCACTCAATACGTATAGGTTCTTCCTCAATGGGAGAGACACTCAGGTCAAACAAGGATAGACCAAAGAATATACTGACCAGGCAAGAAACCAGTGTGCTCACAAACATTCATTCAAATAGGCAGCTAAATATCTAAAACTTAAAAACAGGGAGCTGTTTCAGAGCAGTCAATGGGTAGGGGGGAAAAGTTCCTTCACACAGTGAGAGCCGGTGCTACAAGTTTACTCATCGACTCCCGCTGCTCCCTCAAAATAGCCCCTGACACTCTTTTATGATTTAAAAGCATTTTGGCCAAATGATCTTTCCAATTCATCCGGCTATTAACCCTAACACCCAAATAGTCGAATGAATCTACCAACTCCAAGGGAGCACCGTTAAAAGAAACATTGTTCCTAAATCTCTTGGAGGGTGAGATGGCCATAAGCTTTGTCTTGGAGGTATTGATGGTGAGGCCTCTATCCTTGCAGAACGCACTAAAACAATCCAAGAGCTTTTGGAGACCTATGGGGGTTTTAGAGATCAGGAGGGTATCGTCCGCGAAGAGTAGGGTAGGTGTTTTTTCCCCTGCCAGGGATGGAGCGTTGGCCGCTTCCTCCCTCGGTTGATCCACCACACCATTCACAAAGAGGGAGAACAAGGTCGGCACCATAACAGATCCCTGGCAGACTCCGCTTCTCATGGACACCCTCTCTGTCAGTTGTCCCTGGGTACCCCATCTGATCCTAGCATAGTTCCCCTCGTGGAGTTTCACAATAAATCCCAAAAGAGACCCCGGGAAACCCATCTTCTCTAGGATAGCCCACAGCCTGGCACAAGGGACCAGATCGAAAGCTGTCTTGAGATCTATGAATGCCAGGTACAGGCTGCCCTTACTGATGGTCACGGTCTTCCAATAGATCGCAAAAAATTGGAAGACCTGATCCATCGTGCCCACTTTTTGTCTAAAACCCGCTTGAAAATGAGAAAGGATATGCTCCTCTTCCATCCAGACACCCACCCTGGAGATGATGACCCTGCCCACCACCTTCTGGATCATGTCTATTAGACTGATCGGTCTGTAGTTAGCGGGGTCATCTCTCGCCCCCTTCTTATACACGGTTACAACCTCTGCTCCCTTCCACAAATCCGGCACTGGGTAGCCCTTAGAGATCAAATTCATTATTAAGGCGATGAGTCTGGCCCAGACTGCAGGTTCGCCCAGAAGGAGTTCCCCTGGTACTCCGTCAGGGCCCGCTGCCTTCCCCGGGGTCAGATGTTTAATGGCCAATGTTACCTCGGAGGACAAAAATGGTTCTTCGAGCACCGATGGTACTTGGCCCTCGCTATCAGGGGCTGAGGGAGAGGAGCATATCACGTCTGTTCCACCATACAAAGCAAAGAGGTGGGAATACCATTGTTGTTCAGTTATATGACTACCAATGGGAACCATACTCCGCTGGAAAAACAACTATCTAGGGAGGGTCTAGGGGACTATATTTACCGACCTACCAAGTTCATACCCCTCATGAACTATACTGTAACAACAAGAAAGCTTGAAGGTCTAGAAAATGAAAAGAAGAAAGGGAATAGCCACAAGGAGGTATCACACACCACTGTAACAACTAACGGTGAAGGTCCTATCAGCCCACCCATATGGCGGAACATCGTCATCTAGGACCCAATCAGCAGGTTCTTATGTGGCCAAGCACAAAAGTCATTGCTTGGTACCAGTAGATCCTGATGCTGAAAGCAAATGTGTCCTCACCAAAAGTGGTACTGAAGGAGTACAGTGCTCAAAGAGATGAATGACGGTGATTAAAATGACGGTCGAGGTAGAGAAATATGTTTATTGGTATCTACCGAGACGCCAGTTTAAAAAGTGTAATGTCAGTGTAAAAAAATCACTGTACAGTAAGCATTTACGATCTAGGCCAACATGTTTCTGCCGTTATGGTAATAGTTTACCGGCATTCTTCAGGGCCAGGCTGGATTATTGGCTACTGCAACATACACCATGATAAGTGTGAGAAATTATAACTGGAACAAATTCATAACGTGGTTATAAAGAATGGAATGGTGTGGCTCAATGAACCACCCTACCGTGTCCTCGTAAATAACCGTATGAGGAGGAATCCTTTCCTGCAAACATCAAAAAAAGGGGGGGAAACGTTTTTGTGACAACAATGGAACAACGTGCTTCTAAACAAATGTATGAACACAAATTGTGGCATTCTTAACCCCAATGAGCCAATCAGTTTTATGATGGTCAAATTGTAACTTTGTGCATTTTCAAGAGTCACATGCAGATAATCTGTATACATTAAAAGTAAAAAATCTAACATACACTTACCCAGCTTTGTGTGGGAAGTAAGCCTCACCTCACCCGGCAAAGGTTCGGATAAAGAGGCCCGCTCTATTGGACATATGGAGAAGTACAGTTTCAGAACCCGATAGCTGTCATTATCTCGATATGTGCGTGGATACAAGAAAATAATATATACAGACTTAAGATCCTGCCAGTGTTGTTCCTCCCACTCTCGTTTGGCTAGCACTAATACACTCGCATAATCCTTCCTAGCCGCTCTAACTAGTGAGGGATTCTTTTTAAGCAGGGCGGCTGATATCTCCTTCCTTTTTTCCTTGCACTGGTCCGTGTACCAAGGGTTACTGGATTTAACTTGTTTATTGTTCAGTCTACCACTTTTGACCTGAATGGAAAAATATTGGCCCACTTTCTCTATTGCATTTTTATAAGCCAGAGAGAAAGACGGTCCCTGAACACTGCCGTTTGCCACTTCAAAATCCTCTAGATCTACAATCAGATCTGCTACATGCACCTTAATCCTCTCGAGGTTCCCTTCCTGAGATTGAACCTTATCCCATTTCAGCCTACGATTGCAATTGCAGGGGACGACCTCCTTGGTTGTCCTCAGGGGGGTTTTATTCCCACTTCCATTTAATATGCCCCACCGTAGCTTCGTACATAAGGGGTTGTGGTCGCTATCCTGAGAAGGTACTACCTCCATGTCAATTAGATCACGCCACAAGGTAACGTCAAGTAGGATGTAATCTATTCTAGACGGGCCATTAAGCCTATTAAAGGTGTTTGCCCCGTAGCGGTTGAGGTTCCGTGACAATTGTAAGTGGTGTTTCCGACTCGCACGAATATGGTCGAGTCTGGTATCTATGAACCGCAAATGACGAGTTTGGTAAGTGTGCGCAGTTTCGCTGTGCTAACTTAAACCGTTCGTTTGTTATGTGGGTTTTTCATCTGTACCCACGGGTTCCATCTTAGATACGGCATCCATTTTTGTCTCTTGCCCTCAAGTAGCCAGCGAACGGACGTTGTCCGCTTCGCGACCCTGGGACTCCCAAGATATTTGCGGAAGACACATGTTCTTTGTAAGTGTCTTTATGACGAGGGGGTTGCTACTGTAAGGCAGATGGCGCCGCTCGAGGCTCATCTTGCCGCACGGACTTATTGTCTCAGCCGTGCATCTCATTAGGCACGTCCCTTTGATGCCTGTATCTCGTGTTTCCCGATACCTCCCCTTTTACACCCTTTCCGATCTCCCCACTGTCTCCGTCTTCCTCTGCACCTGTCTTCGTTCCTATTTTTGATCCGTTTTACTGCTGATTGGAATTTGTTAATGGTGGGAAGATGGGTTTTTACAGTTGGGAACCGCCAAATGTTTCCGCACTTATGTTCCGGACCTCATGTGTTTCAAAGTGACCAAAGCGACCCCTCTGGGGGATAATGATGAGAACTGGGTTGTAAACTTTTGTGTACCATGTTGTCCTATGGGTAAAAACTGAATAAAAGGAGCGATTCACAGAACCAATTTGAAGCAGTCTCCCCAAGTTGCACGTGGTGTACTTGTCGTGACTTCTGTGTTCCCTGCAGCAAATAAACCTTGAATCTTTGACGTCGAAGGAAGTGTCCCGTGTCTCTGTGATTCGTACGCCGGAGCAGGTTACCCACGAAGGTTTCAGGTGTTGTGCCCTGGCACCGCTGGGTCTTAAAGAACCCAGTCCTTCAGTTGGCGCCCAACGTGGGGCTGCATCAGTGGTACCGGTCCAAGCCCGACGATCGTGAGGAACTTCGTGTGAAATCTCCGAGGGAAGGTGCACTCCGCTTCATCGATCCTGTTGTCGAAATAAGTGGCCCGAAGACTTTTCCCGCGAAGATTCCCGCCTCCGGACGGCTGCGACGGACTGCTGCCCTGACTGTAGACCTGTTTTGGCGCCTGGCGTAGACCTTGGTATAGCGAGACGATTGACGGGCCTTCCTGGTGACGCCATCGATTTTTGAGTTAAGTATTTGTGGGTCGCTCCCAGAGTTCTTGGTTGTTGACACTTTAGCGAGTGTTTTTGTTGTTAACGCTGTGTGAGTGTTTTTGTCGGTGACACTTTGCTAGCGTACTTTGTTGTGTTGTTTGACGACTGCAGCCGCCAAAAACCGAGGGTTTTGTTTTTTGCTGGGACTTGGTAAATCCCGTAACCCTTGAAGTTTGTGAAACTCGGCTAGTGTGCAAGATGCCTGGTCGCAGTACTTTGTTTAGTTGTTTCAGACCTTGTGGTACGGATTCCCGACTGGAGGACTCGTGTCCGATACCTCCGGTTGGAACTCCCACGTATGAGCTCTATAGTAAGCATGGGCTAGGCCCAATTACTTTTAACGATTATTGGATTAAATACACAAAGAAGGACGGCGACCTTCGTTGGCCACCTCATGGTAGCTTCGAGGCCCCGATCTTAGATAATCTAGAGATTAAATTGTTCGAAAGAAAGTCAAGGCCGGCCATGTTTGATGCCTTTCGGTTGTGGCGCAAAGAAGCCCGACAGAAAGAAATCAGACAGACTAAACGTAATCAGCGAGATAATGTTGCTACCATAGTGAAGAAAGCAGAGCAATTTCAGCATGACAAGGAGGTTAAGGATAAGGAAGTGTTTGACAGATTACAGCGTATGACTGTAGATAAATGTTATCCCGCTTTGCCTACGGAGTCGGAAAAGAAGGAAGAGCCAGTTGAGGATCCTTTAATGTCTTATCTTATGAAGTCGCCACCTCCGTACGTACAGGGTACCGCAACTCCTGTGGTCCCTGCCGTACCTATTCTTCCGCCTATTCCTCCTCCGCCTGTTCCTCAACCTGCACCTGTTCTTCCGACTGTTCCTGCTCCTTTGCCTGTTGCTATCCCTACTGCTCCTCCGCTTCCACATACTCCTGCTACTGCTCTTGCCACTGCTCCTGTTTTGTTAACTCCTGCTGTTGCTACTGTTTCTACTCCTTCTCTTGTTAGTCCTGTGTCTTATTCTTCTCCCTCTATTCGTAGTCGCAATTCTCCTCTTGCGGCTAGCTTCTTTCATTCGCTCGGACCTGTTCATTGGTCCGCTGGTTCTGATGGTCCTCAGAGACGTAGTCAGCTTCCTGGAAACAGAGAACGCGTTGCGCTATATAATATGGCGATGGGTTGGATGGTAAATCCTCTTCGAAGTCCACCCCGTGTTGTCCTTGAAACCTTTTGTCAATTCAACATACCAACTCAAAGATATGTGTTCAATGAAATGTGTAAGTTTCTTCATGATCAGATAGCGGCCGATGCGCCTGACGAGGTGCTCACCGCTCTGTCTGATCTTCAGCTTCAGTTCGCAAATGGACTGATAGTGGATACTAATGTTCGACGTGCTGTTGAACGATTGCTATCTCTTCGTCCCGCTCCAATCCCTCATGCATTGTTTGTTGAGGATGTTGAAAAACAACCAGATGAGTCTGGCCAATATCCCATGCGTGAAGTTCCACCAGTGTGGATGCCAGGTGATGCTACTGCTATTCCTATCGTTCCGCCGCATTTCCAGAGAGTATGGATACATCTCCCATGGAAACGCTCAGAAGTGTTACAGGTGAAGCAATCTTTGCCTGACCCTCGCAAAAATCCTGCAGGGTATTACAAAGAATTATCGCAGCTCGTAGATGCTACGGTAATGAATCTTGCCGATATCGATATGTTGTTTGGCAATGTCGTACCGCAACCGGTATGGGCTAAGATTCGTCAGGAAAATCACGCGACCGAACTAGGTGGTGATTGGGCAGCCATTGTAGCGGCGGATGGGTTGCAAGTTGGTGGTGCTAAGCCTGAACAGCTGATTGCTGCTCTCCCTCAAAGAATAATAACATTAATGAAAACTCTTATGCCTGCTATGAGGGTAAACTGGGACAAATTGTCAGCTTGCAAGCAGAAGAAGGACGAGAGTGTTTCCGACTTCTTTACGAGGTTCGAGGAAGCATTCATCGACCATAGTGGACAGGATATGGGTACTGAGGGTGGTCAGAGATTGTTCGTGGATAAATTTGTTTCAAACTTATTGCCCGATTTGAGCAATAAATTGAAGAATTCGGAAAGCGCATGGGCCGTTTCTACTTCGGCTCAGATATTGGCTACGGCACAATACTATGAGAATAGAGAAAAAGAAGAGAATGACCGTGCTGATAAAAAGACGAAAGAATTGAAAACTAAAGTGTTGCTTCAGCAAGCGTATCCTCCACGGTCGAATCAGAATAATTCACAACAGAATAGATCGCAGCCACAATCGAATAGATCCCAAAATCGTAATAACTCCTCCTCCCAAAGATCCTCGTTAGGGTACAATCAATGTGCTTATTGTAGACAGGAAGGACACATTAAATTCAATTGCCCTGTTTTGAATGAACGTAATAGTGGTAACTCATCTAGAGGAGGTCGTGGTGGTTCGCAGCAGGCATCACGTGGTAGAGGTCGTGGTGCTCAGAACGATCGCTCAGATAACTCATCCAATTCTAATAATTGTTTCGATCAACGTGGATCATCGCAAGGACGATCTGCGCAGTACAATGTAGACGATTATTACGTCGATCAGGGAACTGATGACAGTAATTACTAGGACAGCCAAAGACAAGGAGAGGGAGTGGTATCAGTTCCGGTTGATCAGAGAGGGCCTTACGTCGCAGTTGCTACATCGGGCGTCGTTGAGCCTTTTCTGTTGGACACTGGTGCAGCGAAAAGTTCTTTCATGCATTCGAAACTCCCTGGCGCACCTTTGTCTGGCTTAACAAATGTTTCCGTTGGATTCTCTGGCGCCCCCGTTAGCAATCCAGTTTCGCGCCCTTTGCCCCTTAACATTGGACCACGTGAGCTAGAAGCTCCGTTGATTTTGACTACGGGTTGTGGTGAAAATCTTTTGGGCCTGGATTTGCTTAAACGTTTGTACGCAACTTTGTATTGTTCTCCTGCGGGTGTAAAGCTTACGTTAGGAGAGAGGGTTGTCTCTCCTATGTATTTGTCTCTCGATAAGCTTCCACCGGAATTGAGTTCTCTTCCTGTGCTTTGTGGGCAACGGGTCCAAATGACGTGGGCCTACTTGATATCTCCCCTTATGTTGTTCAGTTGAAATCTAATGTGCGACTGCCACGTATTCCCCAATATCGTATCTCCCTTGATGGTGAGCGAGCGCTGTTAGCGATCATCTATGATCTGATTGAGAAAGATGTTATTGAAGAGACTCGGGGAAACGTGTGCAACAGCCCTGTGCTGCCCATTCTTAAACGTACTGATCCTTCAAAACCGCCCGTTTATCGTTTTGTTATCGATTTACGGGAGGTGAATAAAATTGTGGTTCCTCAATTTCCCGTTGTGCCTGACATCACGGCGCTACTGACTCTGATTCCAGCTTCTGCATCGTGGTTTTCGGTGATTGACTTGAAAAATGCGTTTTTCAGCATCCCGATTGCCGAGGAGAGCAGGGACCTTTTCGGTTTCTCTCTCGGTGGACGTAGCTTCCGGTTCAAACGCGCTCCTCAGGGCTACTGTGAAAGTCCATCTATTTACAGCCAAGCCTTAAAGGGTCAACTGGATGCGTTTAGGTTGCCGGTCGGTGCGGCTTTGATCCAATACGTCGACGACTTGTTGGTGGCTGCTGATACTCAGGACATTGCAAAATTGCTACGGTGTCGTTGCTGCAACATCTCTGTGAGTTGAATCATAAGTTGTCCCCTTCTAAACTCCAATATTGTTGTCAAGAAGTAACCTATCTAGGCCACTTATTGTCAAAGGAGGGAAGGAGGTTGACCCCAGAGAGAATTGCAGCAATTGCGCAAATGGCTGTGCCAAAAACCCAAAGAGATGTGCGTGCCTTTCTAGGTATCACGTCGTACTGCAGGCAATGGATTCCTAATTTTTCATTGCTAGCGAAACCATTGGTGGCTCTTACGTGCAAGGATGTTTCAACTCCTTTACCATGGACGGAAGAATGTCAGAAAAGTTTTTCTGAACTGCGTGATTCATTGTGTTCGGCTCCTGTGTTAGGTACCCCTGACTACAGTAAGCCGTTTACGTTATATGTTCACGAGAGGGAAGGTTGTGCTTTGAGTGTCTTAACGCAACCTTTTGGTGGTAAACAGCGTCCATGTGCATATTTTTCCTCGACCTTGGACCCGGTAGCTAGAGCATTGCCGAGTTGTTTACGAGCAACAGCGGCAGCTGCGGTCTCCATCCGACAATCAGCAGGATTGGTCATGGATAATATGCTTACGGTGATGGTTCCGCATGCAGTCGATACTCTTTTGAATCGAACAAAAACTCAGCACTTGACGAGTGCGAGGTTGTCTGGGTACGAGTTGACGCTCTTGGCAAGCCACATTCAAATAAAGCGTTGTAATGTTCTGAACCCGGCAACTTTGTTACCAATTAGCACAGAGTCAGATGAAGTAGCAGAACATGACTGCTACTTGAGGACTGAAGAGGAAACAAAAGGTCGAGTGGACCTTAAAAACACCCCATTGGAAGAACCGGATGGCACATTGTATGTGGATGGATCATGTTTTAAGTTGCCGAATGGCGATGTGACCACTGCTTATGCTGTTGTAACATTGAATACTGTTGTTGAGACTGCAAGGTTGAATCAGAATTCTGCCCAAGCTGCAGAATTGATTGCTCTTACTAGAGCATGTGTGTTAGCGAAAGGGAAACATGTGAATGTGTTTACCGACAGCCAATATGCGTTTGGTGTCGCTCACAGTTTTGGACGATTGTGGAGAGAGAGAGGTTTCTTGACGTCGCATGGTACGAAGATTCAGCATGGCCAGCTTGTGAATGATCTTTTGGATGCACTGACGTTGCCTACGCAAGTTGCGATTGTTAAATGTAGTGCGCATCGTAAGGTGACGGATGATGTTGGTCGTGGTAATGCGTTTGCGGATGAGACTGCTAAGGAGACTGCCCGGAACCTTAGCACTCGGATGTATGTGACGAGTTCGGTTAGGTGGCCTACAGAATCGAGTATGTGTGAGGACACTATCGAAAGTGTGAAAGAAATTCAGAATGAGGCCACCGAGACTGAAAAGACGAAGTGGAAAGAAAGCACGGGAAAATTGGATGCGAATGGTTGTTGGATTGATTTGTCGGATCAGAAAAGATGGTTGTTGCCTGATGCGTATGTGCTGGCCGTTGTGACAATGGCACATGGGTTAGCACATATTAGCGTGAAAGGTATTTGTAAATTGTTGTCTCCTGTGTGGAAGAATGATGGTATTACGAAATGTGCTGAACGTCTGGTGAAGAATTGTATGGTGTGTATGATGTACAATCCTGGCAAAGGAACCCCAACTCCTCCTGGCAGTTTTGCTCCCCCTTCGTATCCCTTTGAGGTGATTCAATTGGACTTCATCCATATGGAGAGATGCAACAACCTGAAATACGTTTTAGTTGTGGTTTGCGCATTCTCCCGATGGATCGAGGCCTATCCCCTCAAAGACAATACTGCTTTGTCTACTGCGAAAATCCTACTGAAGGAATATTTTCCTCGGTATGGAATGCCTAGAGTCGTGTGGTCGGATAACGGAAGTGAGTTTGTTGGAAGTGTGATGAAGAGTGTGTGTAAGGGCCTTGGAATAAATCAGAAATTCCACAGCGCCAATCATCCCCAGTCAGCTGGATTGGTTGAAGGGTACAACGGTACCCTTAAACTAAAGCTAGCGAAGATTCAGGCTACGACTGGTCTTTCGTGGCCTGACGCTTTGCCTTTGGCATTACTGTCAACTAGGGCGACTGTACACTCCCGAGTAGGGCTTAGTCCCTATGAAATAGTGTTCGGCCGTCCTGCGAATGTGTGGGGGGTTCCTAGGCCAGGTATGTTCTCTGATCTTGAGTACCCAATGTTGATCGATTATCTACATGACTTGACTGCTAAACTGAGGTTAATTCACCAACAGGTTTACGACGCATTGCCGACGCAGACGGAGGGTCCAGGCCACCAGCTCCAGCCCGGAGACTGGGTGGTGACAAGAAACTTTTCACGCAAGAATAACCTGGACCCGAGGTTTATCGGACCCTATCAAGTGCTCCTGGCCACGAGGACTGCCGTTCGTCTCGAGGGACGTAAGAATTGGGTGCATGCCACGCACACCAAAAGAGTCCCTATACCTTTGCCGGCAGACCCGTGGGTAAGGAGAGGCATTGCATCATTTGAAACAGAAACCTTGCCGGCGTTTGTGCCTTTTAGCGACGCACAGCTTGTTGGAGAATCCTCAACGCAGCAGAAAGACACTGCTGAACAATTAGCATCAAAAGACTCAAGACCAGAACACTCAACTGATCAGCAGGACGCTGTCTCTTCAACGGATCCTTTGTTTGACGAGCAGACACGTCCTGGGAAAACCCGATACTTTTTGCGATCTCGCACTAAGGACAAATAAAAGATCTTGCTTTGCTGTATTGACGATTGCATTATCCCGTTTTCCGTGATCAGTTTTGAACCTTCGTATTACTGTAAATGTTCCTGTATGTATATATATTGAGCTTCATTCCTTGTACTTTTTGCTTCCACAGCTGAGAGACTTTGTTTTTGCATACATATATATATTGTGCATTGAAGGCCGTAGGGCCGCGCGCGTACTTCCTTCTGGATAGTAGGTCTTGACGCTAGGTTAAAGGCCGTCGGTTCCTGGGAACTCCTAGGGATTGACTATTGCTACACAGAACGAAGTGCGTCAAGAAACGTTGCGGACGGTCGTAGGGAATGACATTCTCGAAGCTGAATGATTTGGAGGGAGCTCAAGTTCACAGATTCAAGCTGCAGCAACTCAGTCGTACCAAATGTTTCATATTCCAACTGTTTGTATTGTTTTTGACTGCTTCTGCATTATTGGCGGGTGGGGTGTATTACACGATGTCTTACTTCTTACCTGCTACACCTACTCCTACTCCTGACCCTAATCTTACCTCTACTGCTTCTCCTCATTCCTTTCATATGTTACCCGAACACGAGCAGGCTAGACGTGTAGAATTCCGCAACAATTCCTTTATTCAGCTCCTTCATCAGCATCAGTTAGTGGTTAACACTACTAATTGTTGGGTGTGCGGTTGATGCCACATACTACGGATAAGGGAATTCCATATTTGGTGTTACCGTATAGTTCCCAAGGGTCAGCTCGAGCATTTCAAACAATGTTTCGAAGCGCACTGGGTTTCCACCCCATTCGAGAACCACGTTCCCCCTACTCTGGTCCTACCTCGTATCAAAAACCTTTGTCAATAGCAATAGAGGATTTAGATAGTGATATCTATGATCCTTCGCTTATTCCCGAAGAAGAGATACAAGCCTATAGGGTCCTAAGTAGAGGTGAATATAGTGCGTTCACTAGCGAAAAGCAGCTTAAAAGCTCGCCTCCGATATGGGTCGTACCCCACACTGGTAATTTTTGTCTCATGGGTCGTGGCCGAAGATCGCAAGCCCGACTTGGAGCAAGTGCTTGCACTGAAAATTACATTCTGCCGATGTTCTCGTCCCCTGTGTTTCTGGCTGCCAAGGGTACATACTTTATCTGTTATGATCGTGCATACACATGGTTGCCCGCTGACTTCATGGGCTCATGTTTCATTGCAAATCTGTTGCCTCCGACGTTTACCGTCGATGCCGATTATCATAAGACTAGAGTTGTGCGAGGCGTAATTAGCGAAGAGGATACTGCCGGTCAAGAGGCAGGAGACTTTTTCAAGGGTTTCCTCCCGTTTTGGGGACCTATGGTTAATAGTAGGAACCTGAGACAGTTGACCCGAGTGGTAGAATCGACAGCTAATATTACTGCTAGTGCCCTTGGTAATATCACCACAGAACTTCAGGCGGAGAGACTTATGACGTTACAAAAACGTATGGTTTTAGATGTCATCTTAGCAGATCGAGGTGGGGTATGTAAGGTGATCCATTCGAGCTGCTGCATTTTCATTCCAGATAATGCTCCTACTGTCTATCAAGCCATCTCGAGGTTGCATAAGATCTCCGAATCCATACACGTGGATGTAGGGGATTGGACTCTACTTGGATGGTTTTGGGGCCTGATGTCGACGTGGGGTTGGAAGATTCTGATGATCATCGGAGTCGTTGTGGTGTTCCTGTTCACGTGTTGCCTTTGTGTGCAGTGTGGTCCTGCCTTATGTGGCCTCTGTGCTACAACGTGTATAAGACAACCACCTGTTACCAAGGGGACTCGATTGGACAGAGCTATGCTACAGCAACATCTCGATGGTTTGATGAATATCGAATATGATTCCGACTAGTGCTTGCCTACATGAGGGCAAAAGGAGCGTCTGAGGTTCCGTGACAATTGTAAGTGGTGTTTCCGACTCGCACGAATATGGTCGAGTCTGGTATCTATGAACCGCAAATGACGAGTTTGGTAAGTGTGCGCAGTTTCGCTGTGCTAACTTAAACCGTTCGTTTGTTATGTGGGTTTTTCATCTGTACCCACGGGTTCCATCTTAGATACGGCATCCATTTTTGTCTCTTGCCCTCAAGTAGCCAGCGAACGGACGTTGTCCGCTTCGCGACCCTGGGACCCCCAAGATATTTGCGGAAGACACATGTTCTTTGTAAGTGTCTTTATGACGAGGGGGTTGCTACTGTAAGGCAGATGGCGCCGCTCGAGGCTCATCTTGCCGCACGGACTTATTGTCTCAGCCGTGCATCTCATTAGGCACGTCCCTTTGATGCCTGTATCTCGTGTTTCCCGATACCTCCCCTTTTACACCCTTTCCGATCTCCCCACTGTCTCCGTCTTCCTCTGCACCTGTCTTCGTTCCTATTTTTGATCCGTTTTACTGCTGATTGGAATTTGTTAATGGTGGGAAGATGGGTTTTTACAGTTGGGAACCGCCAAATGTTTCCGCACTTATGTTCCGGACCTCATGTGTTTCAAAGTGACCAAAGCGACCCCTCTGGGGGATAATGATGAGAACTGGGTTGTAAACTTTTGTGTACCATGTTGTCCTATGGGTAAAAACTGTATAAAAGGAGCGATTCACAGAACCAATTTGAAGCAGTCTCCCCAAGTTGCACGTGGTGTACTTGTCGTGACTTCTGTGTTCCCTGCAGCAAATAAACCTTGAATCTTTGACGTCGAAGGAAGTGTCCCGTGTCTCTGTGATTCGTACGCCGGAGCAGGTTACCCACGAAGGTTTCAGGTGTTGTGCCCTGGCACCGCTGGGTCTTAAAGAACCCAGTCCTTCACGGTCTGAGCTTGTCCTGCCATTTAGCGCTCTTAGGTTGTAATTCATGGTCAGGGCATTAATCTGTATTGCCCTTGGGGACCATTTTCTGATTGGTGCTAATGACAGGGCCGGTAATGGGATCCTACCTGCTTAGGGGGTCAAATGTGCAGTTAAAATCCCCTCCCACTATGATTTTGGAGAGCGGGGGACATTTAGCTAATACCTGCTCAAGGGTCACTATTGTACTTTGCATTTTGGTCCCCTGGGAACCCTCTTCAATAAACATTGAATAGGTCTATCGTACTCCCCTTATTGTGCCCTGAGAATGAAAGATGTAAAATATCCTCACTCGGTAGTTCATGGACAGTGATATCCCAATTCAGAGCAATCTTTACCCAGACATGTAGGCCACCCGCGGGTCTGCCCTTCCCAGAGCTTACTGCGGGCGAGAAGAAGGTTGCATAGCCTGATTTTTACACTGGGAGCAAACTCTAGGTCTCTTGGAACATGCAGATATCAAACTTCTCGATAAACGCCTTCCACTCTGGTAGGACCATCTTTTTTTGCAACCCAGCCACATTCCAAGATAGCAAATGTATAACCCTGTGACCCGTAGAGGGCAAGTCTGGAGTAACTCCCTTATTCCCACCCTGCACACAGGGGATTGGCTCAGTGGTAACTTCTAAAAGACTTATTGGTTTTGGGGGTGAACTACTATCACCGTTACACCCCAAGGGCTTTGTTGGTATGGTAGGTTTAATCCCGCCGTTATCTGAGTTGGTCATAGGCCCCTGTACCTCTTGGCGTCATTCAACCTGCTCCAGTATGCTGAACCTATTCCCCTGTGGAAAATGTGAAAGAAGGGGGGGATGGCAGATGACTAGCCTCCCACCAGGATAGTCCCAGCTGATCTCTTAGTGGCCGGATATTCTGTCCTTCCTCTTGTCGACTACCTCTATAATGTCTGGAATGGGTATTAGGATAGAAATATGAGAGGTGCAGAGGGAAGATTTGGGTGTTTGCCCAAGATGGTGACCTACTGCAGATATAATCTACTGCGCTTGTACTCCTAAAGTTAATCACAACACAATTCCCCGCAATATTTTTAGCCCTAGACCCAATCCACCCAACCCTTCTTACACAGAGTATTTCACCCGAAACATTGGGTGGGAGGGGCCTATTTACATTAAGCCATTGTATGCATTTGTTTTTTAGTTCGGAGTGATTCTCACTTTTACCCTGGCTTAAAGGAGGGACCCCCGCTAGAACCACCACATATGGTAAAGACTCAACCGGAAGGTTAAAAGTGGGCAAGGCTGGTATGGTCCCCTCTTCCGTACTTTTACTATTAGACCCTGGGTCGGAATTAGAGGGCCCTAGCCTGTTTCCAGTGAAAGCTTTTGTCACTTGGGATTTTCCAGCAGCCACTTTCCCAGCCCCTAGCATGGGTGCAACAGGGGTTGATGAAGGATTTGCTATTACCTTTGTCAATTCAGCTGTTTTGTTTACTCCTGGTGATGGAAGTTAGGGGTCACTAGGGTTAGGGAGTGTACCATTAGTTACTTCCCCCGCTAGACCCGCCTGTTGAGGTCTCCCTTGACCTAGATTGTTAATTGCAGAGGTCAATCTGTCCAGCTTGGACGTCAAAGGTTTAAGATAGGAACTAATATTCTGTTCAATGTGGGTTTCTAGATCAGATAAAAGATGTGTGGCCCACACAGGGGTACATAGATTACGTAGCGGGGGTCCCGCGGTGGCCTGGGCTCCCACAGCTGAAGTCGTTAATTTTGTAACAGATTTTTTATTTTTCCTTTTCTTACTTTTCAAATTTAATGTAGGTGCCCTACTAACTACGGGCTGTGGGGGCGAGATAGGGACCACAGGCATTTCAATTACATCTTGGGTCATTTGTGCACATGGTAGGTCTGAAAATGAACACATAAGCGAGGAACTAAAATCCAGGGGAATCACGGTGCCGGCCAAGTGGTCCCCATCGGCCCGGATGGGCGGAACCGCAGGGGTAAAAGATAGTCGCCGCTCCGTGCTCTCTATTGCAGAAGCGACGACTCCGATGGTCTTCTGGAGCATTTTATCAATAGCCGTTAGACTAGGCAGGGGTTGCGCCGTAGTGGCCTGGAGCCTGGTGATACGGCGTAAGGAGACAGATTTTGACATTTCCCTTTAATTAAACACTGCTACACTGTGTTAATGAGGCCCACTAGGCACTATACAGATGGCTTCAATCCCTAAATATTGCAAACAACTTATGACAATATGTAGTGGAGATACCACTAGGTGCTAATACATTTATAGGCTGATGTCCGAGATGATATAACTTCAAGAGTACCTTTATGTAGTCAACAAATCCTGTGGAGGTGGGGAAATGTTAGGGGGGTGGCCCGTCCCGTCCTCTTCCGTCCCCGGACGGCCACATACGGTCCCGCCCTTGTCCCGGGCTTCTCCCGGCGCCCGCCCGCGCGCGTCCTGCGTCGCGTGGGGGGTAGTCAACTATATAGTGGTGGGAGAAGAGGAGGCTAACAAGCCTCAGGTGTTCCCGGAGCTGTGGCGTGCCCAGGGGCTGCTGGGACTTGCAGTCCTTCTGTCTCACGGCAGGCGGGGGGGACGCGACACAAACTGGCGTCCTCCTTCAGCTCCAGCCCCCAACAAGGGTCACCTCTCAATAGGGCAGCACAAACCCCCACAGAATCTTGTTGTTAAAATGATAAAAGATGTTTGCAGCTGTACAGGATTTCTCCATGGTGAACATGTCTACTGTTCCATGCTTCCGAGCGCCATTAAAACTTTCAGCAGAGTCAACACCTACAGATATTGTTTCTATAACCCCCAAGAAAGAGATCTAGTGTGCAGAGATGCACATGTAATCAGTGGCTTGGCCTATGGTCCACATGTTTGTCGTCAGGTGGATAGTGTGAACAGCACTCTGCTGTAAAGCTTGTCCAACCAATTTCAGCACATCGTGATATAGCGCTAGATCAGCAACTCTGGCAAAATAGGTCCGGCTGGGAATCTGCCCTTTCGGGCAGATGGCCACTACAAATTCTAGAAAACCCACTTCTCCCACAAAAGTAAAAGACAGGAGGTTTAGCCAGCTTCCAATTGTACAAACTTGCCATTGGGTGGTTGCTTTCTTCTCCCCCCCCTGCCTAAACGTGGCAGGAATAGTAGCCTGGATTTTTTTTCCTGTTGCAGGCGACTTCTTGAGAGCAGAAGGTAATAGGTTCAAGGTGCATCTCAGCGGGGCAGTCACTGTATGCTCTTGGCTTGGGGTCTTGACGTGACTCTGATTCTTGTGCCATTGCAATACTGCGATACTACTGCACTGCTGGAAACAGGACTGATTTGCGTAATAAAAAGGTCACCTTCTCCTTCACCTTCTACCGTGATCGGATCAGATTCCCCGATCTCACCAAGTTTATGGCTAAGGTGCGCCTCTCAGCCAATTATGTGGTGTTTTTGCAAATGAATTGTTTGGCCTCATGTACCATAGTTTTACCAACCTCACCACGGCTAACACTTGCTTTGCAAATAGAGCATATGGCAATGTTTGACTCCTTATTGCTAACCGTAAAGAAGTCACAAACTGGGGAGGCCAACTTTCTGACACTGGTGCCAGTGCCAATGTCGGTAGAAGTGGAGGTAGATGGGTGTTTTGAAATTTGCCTCTCTGCAATGCCTACTTCTACTGAGGTGGCTCTAGATGTAGATCTCAGCCGGGGCCTTGCAAATATGGAAGTCAACGGTGGTGGTATCTGTGCCACATCCTTCAGAGCAGGTTGAGATGGGGTCACGTCGGTCTCCACTGGAGCTGGGCTAACACCCATGATGACTGTCGTCATCATCCTCCTCTTCTTCATCCATAACTCTAAGGTTTTCTGGAACCATCCTTTTCAGTAGCCTCTTCTGGAGTGTCTCAGACTGAGGTGGCATCCAACTCAAGTCTTGATCATCAGAAGGGAGGCTTGGAGAAGAATATGGTGGAGTACCATTCCTTTTTCTGGGAGATCAGGAAGACAATTTATCTTCTGAAAGAGGGGCTTCTTCTACTTCCACATATTTACAACAAGGGGTGGTGAGGGACAGAGTCTCTGAATTAAACAGAATACTCTCACCCAGTCAAGAGATCAGGGCTAGATCCAACACCGTTTTTTAGCTCACTGCACCATCCCAGTTTCAGAACCTGGCTGTATGCAAATTAGTCTGTTCCTGTCCCAGTGCATGATGGGAACAGGGCAAACCAAACTACAAAAGCCAATTCTTACACTGGGAAGGAAACAAGCTACCGGGGACCGGTTTCTGGCATTTCAGCCTCTTCGGCCCGGCTTGCTTGAATCCTGATGGTGCAATGAGCAAGGGACTCACATCTGAGTATACCCTTCCACGCTTAGGGTGGACAAAAATATTTACAACAAGGGGTGGTGAGGGACAGAGTCTCTGAATTAAACAGAATACTCTCACCCAGTCAAGAGATCAGGGCTAGATCCAACACCGTTTTTTAGCTCACTGCACCATCCCAGTTTCAGAACCTGGCTGTATGCAAATTAGTCTGTTCCTGTCCCAGTGCATGATGGGAACAGGGCAAACCAAACTACAAAAGCCAATTCTTACACTGGGAAGGAAACAAGCTACCGGGGACCGGTTTCTGGCATTTCAGCCTCTTCGGCCCGGCTTGCTTGAATCCTGATGGTGCAATGAGCAAGGGACTCACATCTGAGTATACCCTTCCACGCTGAGGGTGGACAAAAATATTTACAACAAGGGGTGGTGAGGGACAGAGTCTCTGAATTAAACAGAATACTCTCACCCAGTCAAGAGATCAGGGCTAGATCCAACACCGTTTTTTAGCTCACTGCACCATCCCAGTTTCAGAACCTGGCTGTATGCAAATTAGTCTGTTCCTGTCCCAGTGCATGATGGGAACAGGGCAAACCAAACTACAAAAGCCAATTCTTACACTGGGAAGGAAACAAGCTACCGGGGACCGGTTTCTGGCATTTCAGCCTCTTCGGCCCGGCTTGCTTGAATCCTGATGGTGCAATGAGCAAGGGACTCACATCTGAGTATACCCTTCCACGCTTAGGGTGGACAAAAATATTTACAACAAGGGGTGGTGAGGGACAGAGTCTCTGAATTAAACAGAATACTCTCACCCAGTCAAGAGATCAGGGCTAGATCCAACACCGTTTTTTAGCTCACTGCACCATCCCAGTTTCAGAACCTGGCTGTATGCAAATTAGTCTGTTCCTGTCCCAGTGCATGATGGGAACAGGGCAAACCAAACTACAAAAGCCAATTCTTACACTGGGAAGGAAACAAGCTACCGGGGACCGGTTTCTGGCATTTCAGCCTCTTCGGCCCGGCTTGCTTGAATCCTGATGGTGCAATGAGCAAGGGACTCACATCTGAGTATACCCTTCCACGCTTAGGGTGGACAAAAATATTTACAACAAGGGGTGGTGAGGGACAGAGTCTCTGAATTAAACAGAATACTCTCACCCAGTCAAGAGATCAGGGCTAGATCCAACACCGTTTTTTAGCTCACTGCACCATCCCAGTTTCAGAACCTGGCTGTATGCAAATTAGTCTGTTCCTGTCCCAGTGCATGATGGGAACAGGGCAAACCAAACTACAAAAGCCAATTCTTACACTGGGAAGGAAACAAGCTACCGGGGACCGGTTTCTGGCATTTCAGCCTCTTCGGCCCGGCTTGCTTGAATCCTGATGGTGCAATGAGCAAGGGACTCACATCTGAGTATACCCTTCCACGCTTAGGGTGGACAAAAATATTTACAACAAGGGGTGGTGAGGGACAGAGTCTCTGAATTAAACAGAATACTCTCACCCAGTCAAGAGATCAGGGCTAGATCCAACACCGTTTTTTAGCTCACTGCACCATCCCAGTTTCAGAACCTGGCTGTATGCAAATTAGTCTGTTCCTGTCCCAGTGCATGATGGGAACAGGGCAAACCAAACTACAAAAGCCAATTCTTACACTGGGAAGGAAACAAGCTACCGGGGACCGGTTTCTGGCATTTCAGCCTCTTCGGCCCGGCTTGCTTGAATCCTGATGGTGCAATGAGCAAGGGACTCACATCTGAGTATACCCTTCCACGCTTAGGGTGGACAAAAATATTTACAACAAGGGGTGGTGAGGGACAGAGTCTCTGAATTAAACAGAATACTCTCACCCAGTCAAGAGATCAGGGCTAGATCCAACACCGTTTTTTAGCTCACTGCACCATCCCAGTTTCAGAACCTGGCTGTATGCAAATTAGTCTGTTCCTGTCCCAGTGCATGATGGGAACAGGGCAAACCAAACTACAAAAGCCAATTCTTACACTGGGAAGGAAACAAGCTACCGGGGACCGGTTTCTGGCATTTCAGCCTCTTCGGCCCGGCTTGCTTGAATCCTGATGGTGCAATGAGCAAGGGACTCACATCTGAGTATACCCTTCCACGCTAAGGGTGGACAAAAATATTTACAACAAGGGGTGGTGAGGGACAGAGTCTCTGAATTAAACAGAATACTCTCACCCAGTCAAGAGATCAGGGCTAGATCCAACACCGTTTTTTAGCTCACTGCACCATCCCAGTTTCAGAACCTGGCTGTATGCAAATTAGTCTGTTCCTGTCCCAGTGCATGATGGGAACAGGGCAAACCAAACTACAAAAGCCAATTCTTACACTGGGAAGGAAACAAGCTACCGGGGACCGGTTTCTGGCATTTCAGCCTCTTCGGCCCGGCTTGCTTGAATCCTGATGGTGCAATGAGCAAGGGACTCACATCTGAGTATACCCTTCCACGCTTAGGGTGGACAAAAATATTTACAACAAGGGGTGGTGAGGGACAGAGTCTCTGAATTAAACAGAATACTCTCACCCAGTCAAGAGATCAGGGCTAGATCCAACACCGTTTTTTAGCTCACTGCACCATCCCAGTTTCAGAACCTGGCTGTATGCAAATTAGTCTGTTCCTGTCCCAGTGCATGATGGGAACAGGGCAAACCAAACTACAAAAGCCAATTCTTACACTGGGAAGGAAACAAGCTACCGGGGACCGGTTTCTGGCATTTCAGCCTCTTCGGCCCGGCTTGCTTGAATCCTGATGGTGCAATGAGCAAGGGACTCACATCTGAGTATACCCTTCCACGCTTCCACGCATACAGCCAGGTTCTGAAACTGGGATGGTGCAGTGAGCTAAAAAACGGTGTTGGATCTAGCCCTGATCTCTTGACTGGGTGAGAGTATTCTGTTTAATTCAGAGACTCTGTCCCTCACCACCCCTTGTTGTAAATATTTTTGTCCACCCTAAGCGTGGAAGGGTATGCTCAGATGTGAGTCCCTTGCTCATTGCACCATCAGGATTCAAGCAAGCCGGGCCGAAGAGGCTGAAATGCCAGAAACCGGTCCCCGGTAGCTTGTTTCCTTCCCAGTGTAAGGATTGGCTTTTGTAGTTTGGTTTGCCCTGTTCCCATCATGCACTGGGACAGGAACAGACTAATTTGCATACAGCCAGGTTCTGAAACTGGGATGGTGCAGTGAGCTAAAAAACGGTGTTGGATCTAGCCCTGATCTCTTGACTGGGTGAGAGTATTCTGTTTAATTCAGAGACTCTGTCCCTCACCACCCCTTGTTGTAAATATCTTCTACTTCCACAGCATATGTAGGTTAGTATCCTGAAGTGCTCCTACTTTGGGGAGGAACTACTATTGGCCTCTGTGACTGTTGTTGTCCACTTAGCTGAGTTTTTGGCAAAGATTGGATACTACTTTGCGAAAGAGATTACTCCAATTCAATGTCACTGGTCATTAGCGTTGCCGTAATTAGAGTGGCTGCCTCTGTGCCAGACATGGGCTTGGGCCTAGGTTGGGGTGGGGTTGCTGATGCAAGAGTACTGCTCCCAGCTTGCTCTTTAGAGGCCAATGAAGCAGCAACACGTTTTTGCCCAAAAAGGTCTGGGGTGACATACTAGTGGTGGTAAGGTCCTTCTTATCACTGGCCACTTTCTTAGAATAACCTTTCTTTGGGGCCATCCCAAAGCTGTTGGTTGGCAGTATCACTTACATCACAAGCTGAAGAGATGTCTGTTTAGTGTGGTTACGCATCACGTCATACACAGGACTTCGTTCTGTCATAACTGTGGATGATGTCTCTTCTCTCGTGTACCTAAAATCAAACAAGCAAGAACATCAGTGAAACGTGGCATTGTTGCAGTTAAATTAGTAGTACAAACAATATAGTGTGGTTACTCAAGTTATAAATAATTAACAACAATGCAGTGTATCCATTCGTAAAACCATACCTTCAAAAACTTTCATGTACACTCAGGAAGGATAAGAAAGAGCAACATGGTACAGATGTAACTGTTTGCTTTATGTGCATCAAGTTGGGATGTGGCGCTCAGGAAGGTGCAGGTGACAATGGAATAATCCTTAGAAAAAAAATGCTGCTGAGCGGCTGTGAACGTACACAGACATAGGGTTGATGGATGTTAAGAAAATGTGAAGAATATATATATATATATATATATATATATATATATATATATATATATATATATATATATATATATATATATATATATATATATATATATATATATTCACTGAAAAAACCATAGGTTTCAGACCGGTTATAGTTAGGAATTAGCATTTAAAAAACCTATTAAATTCACTGAAAAAACCATAGGTTTCACACCAGTTATAGTTAGCTGGAAATTTTATTGACATAAAACCATTGAAATTCCCACGTTATAGTTAGTTGGACTCACTATAACTTGCGCGTGCAATGCACTGCTGATGACATCACATATTACATCACTCATGACATGGTCAGTGACATCACTCATGACATCACTGATGACACCATCCTTGTAACACAGTGACAGACCTCCTTTCACTGTAAAGTAACCTTTGAAACACATATTCAAAAATAGAAACTAACATTAACAAAAAAGTGGATATACCCATACCAGTTACAACAACCAATTCAGTAATTTCACCATCTATATACAAATTCGCACATTCACCAACAGTTTTATGTATTCACTCATACATATACTCACTCATCATATGTAGTGATACCCCTATTCATTCTGTTACACACTGACAGTCATCAAAAACTTACTCATACATATACTCACACATGCAAATAAACTAATAAACATCCATTTATTTGCATATACAACTATACACACATTAGCACATTACTTCTAAGGAAACTTACACATACTTACTCTCTTAAACAATCACTTATAGAAACACATACTTATTTAAACAGGAACTCTTTCAATCTCTCACTCTCACATATACTTACTTATATACATCAATTCTCATATATACAAGATTTAAACATATGTAGTTACTCATAAAGACACTAGTGAGAGAGGCATTCACTCTCTAACACACACATATACACACTCATCCACCCATACAATCCTACACAAATGCTGTCTTCAAAACACATACAAACAGTGAGTCAGTCATTGATGCATCTATGTGCTAAGTAACAGCCCCACCAAACCATACAGACACTCATACTGATACTAAAAAAACATGTCATGAGTGATGTAATATGTGATGTCATCAGCACAAGTTATAGTGAGTCCAACTAACTATAACGTGGGAATTTCAATGGTTTTATGTCAATAAAATTTCCAGCTAACTATAACTGGTGTGAAACCTATGGTTTTTTCAGTGAATTTAATAGGTTTTTTAAATGCTAATTCCTAACTATAACCGGTCTGAAACCTATGGTTTTTTCAGTGAATTTCATAGGTTTTTTAAATGCTAATTCCTAACTATAACTGGTGTGAAACCTATGGTTTTTTCAGTGAATTTCATAGGTTTTTTTAATGCTAATTCCTAACTATAAGTCTCACTTTATAAATAAGACTGTTAGCACTCTAGTTGTTCTTTAGAACACTCTGGTACATTCTGTCATTGGGCTACAGTTGGGCTACATCTAGTTGAAATTTGGGCTACATTTACATTTTTTGTTCTCTGGTGGCCATCTTTGGGCTACATTGGGCTACATTGGACTACATTTGGGTTACATTTTGGCATTTTGGCATATATATATAGCCCAATGTAGCACAATATATATTTTATCAAAGTTAATTTTCGTAAAAACCACTTAAGAATAGGGCTACCAGTCCCTACAATTTTTCCCATTTTTAATTTTTTTTATTTTTTGCTTTGGAGCGCTCCCGGTGCGCTTCCCGGGGAGCGCCCCGAAAAGCGTACTTTTATAAAGCGCCCCCGGGCGCGCTCCGAGGAGCGTCCCGTAAGCGCCAATATCGCGAACGAAAACATGATCATGACGTATCGCGTAGCCGCGTCCGCGTGATACGCACGGCGTAAGCGCACCCGGAAGTACTCGAGCGAATACGATCGCGCAACGTAAACATCCGACGCGCTTACGCTACGCGACCCGAAGCGCCCCCGGGCGCGCCCGGGGGCGCGTAGCGTAAGCGCGTCGGGTCATGTGACCTGATAATAACACTTTTCATTGTTTCATAACAGTTTTAGTTTCATAATGATGAAGCCCCTGGTCTTGTGACCTGAAAATAACACTTCTCATTGGTTCAGGACAGTTTTTTTTCTAAATGATGAAAGACCCCACCTTTTTTCCTTATTCTGACTTTGTCCTTTGACTGAGGAAGACCTGTTTGTACATCTCTGTACCTTTTTGATATTAATAATGGCTTCAGTAGCAGCAGCAGCTGGTGCATCTGCCCCACCACCACCACCACAACCACCAAGAGGACCACCTCAAGATTATATTGGTGGTCAAGAACAGGAGGAGGAGGAAGAGGAAGAGGAGGAGGGGAGGAGAAGATGGCTGCCTGAAGAAAATACCCCATACAAACCCAAGCCACACATTGTATGGGAGTTTTTTTCAATCCCAGAAGGCAAGAAAAAAGTGAATGCGCCCAAGGTAACTTGCCTAATCTGCAATGAGGAACTTTCACGGGGCAACCCAAACAAAAAATATTCATTTGGTAACTATACCATGATTCGTCATATGACCAGAAAGCACCCAAACAACTACTCTCGTGCTGAGTTCAGGGAACTGGCCAGTAACCTCCCCCAGTCGTCAAGGACCACCTCCCAAACAAACCAACCCACTTCATCTGGACCAGAAACATCCGAGATGATGCCTTGCATTCAGCCAAGATTTGCTGATTTTAAAATCACTTGTTCTGCATGTGGCAAGCTTATCGCCTATGGTGAAAAAAGCGTTAAGCTCATCGTCCTTGCAGGTGATAATCACAAGTGCCCCAAAAAGAAGTAATTTTTGGGGTTTTTTATTTTTTTGCTCCAGTTGAGCCAGTTTCAATTCCCTTTTTTTGTTTCTCCCCCTAAAAAAATACAAAAAAAATATAAAACTGTTTTGAAAAGCCAAAAAAAGTTCAAAAAGTTCAAAAAACACAAAAAAAATATAAAACAACAAAAAGAAGAAAAAAAAAGTTCTTTTTAGAACTACCTCCAATTTCTAAATAAAAACTTCATTTTTTAAAAACTCTGTCATCTTTTTCCCTCATTTTACGCTCCCCGGTGCGCTACCTGGTGCGCGTACCGGGCGCTTCCCCCGCGCAAAACGAAAAAAAAAAAAAAATTTCAATGCCCCGCGGGGCCCTTTCATAGCCCCCTCATCAAACCTAGGGGGTCAAGGGGGGGTCTACCCTGCCCCCTTATGGTCATTTCCCTCTTTGTTTTGCCCACCTCTCGTGTCTCGATCCTACCGAGACACAAGATGGCGGCCGCTCCGGACTGTTTAGAATGTTTACAGACAACTGAGAGCCAATCAGCTTTCTGCGCGCAAGTCGCGTGGCACGCCTGGAGCGCACTCCGGTGCGCGCACCGGAGAGCGCCTATAGATATATATATTTTTTTTAACCTAAATTACTCAAAATCCACTGCAGCACATATCTTGAGACATAGCAAAGGCACATCGGGCTACCAGACCCTACAATTTTGCCAAGATTGGTGGAAATCCATTCAGCCGTTCGGGCTAAAAGTGAAATCGACCGCCCTATGGAAATTAACATGGGGAAAATGCGTTTTGGGACCCCCCTTTTATCTCGGCCCCCGCTTGACGTATCCCCCCCAAACTTTCAAGGAAGAACCGGAGCTCGACGAGGCCATTTTCAGGAAATTTTCAGGCAGATTCGTCAACCGGTGCCAAAGTTATTCCAAATAGAATTTTGAGATTTAACATTGAAAAAAATCCTAACTATAACTACCTACTGGCGACCGCCAGTAGGTAATATATATATATATATATATCAAAACACAGGTTGCCCCTTTTGAATGAAACCACGCAGCCAAAGGTGAAAGTGTAGCAATTTAATGGAGATGAAAGCTGCAGCCTGCCAACTCACGAAATGTTCTCAGTGAATGAACGCCCAACGCGTTTCGTGCTTCCTTAGCACTTGATCACGGGCGGATTTCCTGTATGCAGTCCCAAAGTCTATTGCCAGCACCTGTGTTGATGATAACGCTTGCCTCAGAGGGCGTGGCTGCAGGCAGTATTTGAAGTGCTGACAGTATTCCTCCAGTGAGTGACATTCGGGGTGCACAAATAAACAACAGTGAAGACCCCAGTGGGTAGAAAACAAAGTCCTGAGGTGCACGGGCTGTGCTGTGTCGCCCTCATCCATGCTCCTTTGGCTCTCAAAGACTTTGGGACTGCATACAGGAAATCCGCCCGTGATCAAGTGCTAAGGAAGCACGAAACGCGTTGGGCGTTCATTCACTGAGAACATTTCGTGAGTTGGCAGGCTGCAGCTTTCATCTCCATTAAATTGCTACACTTTCACCTTTGGCTGCGTGGTTTCATTCAAAAGGGGCAACCTGTGTTTTGATATATATATATATATGTATATATATATATATATAAATATATATATATATATATATATATATATATATATATATAAATAAACAAATACATTTATTTAAAAAAAAGTAAGAACTAACAATTGTTTGAAAATTTTTAATTACATTAAAAATGGTTGTGAAAAATGATCAAAAAAGAACATTTAAAAAATGTAATTGCTGATTAACTAGGGGATTACCATGAGAAATGATTAGGGAGCAAGGAGTGGTGCAGGTGAAAAATGCAAAAAAGTATCAAATAAATAAAACACTGTTCATACAGTACATTTAGTATGAGCATTGAGCTATTAGGTCTCAGGGATATTAATTTATGAAACTGATATCAGGGAAAAGTAAACAAAAAACTGATGGTTGCTCAAAATGGCCACATGGTCAAAGAACAAGCAGGGAGGCCACAACAAAGAACACATACAGGCCTATGGTATATAGGTTTATAGGAGGAAGTATATCTCCATTACCCCGTCTGCTTGTACCAACATGTTTCAGCCACTTACTAATGCCCTAATCGGTCACTGGCCTTCCTCAGGATACTGATCCCTTGTTTTAAACCTCAGTCCTTTTAAGTTTATGTAACTTGAAAATCAGGACCGGTATGTGGCTTTACTTGCACTGTCTGGATACACAAAATGACCGCCAGCCACATGGTCAAACAACAAGCAGGAGACATGGGAAACAAATAACACATGCAGGCCTGTGGCAAAACCACACTGGCTGCCTACACAAAATGGCCATGTTGCCAAACAACAAGCAAGAGGCAGGGAAAACAAATAACATATACAGGCCTATGGACACTGACTTAACATAATGGCCCGTGGCCACATGGCATGAGGAACAAAGACAACAAAGAACACATGCAGGCCTATGGCAAAATCATACTGGCTGGCTACACAAAATGGCTGCCAGCCACATGGTCAAACAACAAGCAGGAGGCATGGAAAACAACGCACAATGCAGGCCTATGGACACTGACTATACAAAATGGCCCCTGGCCATCTGACATGAGGAGCAAAGACAAATGGTGGCCTGTGGCAAACACAATAACACTACCCAGAAATAGGAGGCATGGTAACACAGAATAAAACAACATTAATTCAGCGATGCCAAAAACGAAAATTAACTGGCTACAAAATGTTACAACACACAGCCTCCAAAGGCATTAAATATATTACACAAACACAAGGAGATGATAGACGGAGCGCTGAGCTTTTCAGACACTCACCCCCAGTCACAGATCTGGGTTGAATCCATCATCGTTCTTTAGCTAACTTCGCCACCCCAGTTCAGACCCAGCCATATGCAAATCAGTCTTGACCCTGTTCCTCATGGGAACAGTCTAGACCGAACTGCCAAGCCAGGTCTTCCCTGGACCCGAAACAAGCATTTTGGGACCAGTTTCGGGGTACCACCCCTCATCAGCCAGGCTAACTTGAATCCAGTGGCAAGGTGAGCAAGGTGAGCAAGGGACCCATGTCTGGGCATACCCTGCCAACTTAGAGCGAACAAAGCAAACACAAGGAGATGATGGACAGAGCGCTGAGCTTTTCAGACACTCACCCCCAGTCACAGATCCGGGTTGAATCCATCATCGTTCTTTAGCTCACTTCGCCACTCCAGTTCAGACCCAGCCATATGCAAATCAGTCTTGACCCAGTGCCTCATGGGAACAGTCCAGCCCAAAACTTAATATAATGAATAATGCTGGTCTGGCACCTGTGGGGGAGGAGGCGTCTATTAAAGAAGATGCATCTCATACCATTATTTGGACCAGGGGTAGGGGGAGCAAGCACATGCTCCCATGGTATTACCAGCAAATGACTCATTTGAGAATCAAGAAACCCTGGAAGCTTTTTTCTCTTTATCAGACTTGTCTGAGACTGGCATTCTGTCCACGTCAGGTTCTGACTGAGAGAGTGACTTTTTGAAAGAGAAACGTTTTTGAGCCTAAGGCAGCAGGTGAGAGTAAAGAGCCCACCCAGGGGGTCCTCCAGAATCCACAGCTCACCGTGAAAGTCACTATAATCCTGAAGCTATTCCTGAGATCAGTGATGATGAGCTGTCATGTGATCCAGAGGGAGTGGAATTAACCCCCACAATGAGACCATGCTAGAGGCACAATCTATGGCATCCCCAACCAGTTGAGTTGTGACAGTGCCAGCCTTCATGGGGGCCCGGTCACTAGATTTCCCCTCAGCTGTTACACCTGGGCAGTCTGTTTTGCAGCCTGGTGTTATGGAAGACCCCTCTCCTGCCTCAATTTATAATCTGCACCAACTTCACAGGGAGAAATATAAAAGAACTCAATGCCCTTAACACTTCCCATCTTAAAACACAGGTGATATTGTGCAAAATGCTGAAAAATATGGATGTACTGTATGGTCACCTGAATGACACTGAGTCTCTGTCTGTCAGTCTGTTGGAATCAACACAAGCTATTAAAAACCAAATCAACCAACTTGAAGTTAGACTGCAGGTCATGTATTTAAAGCTGAAAGACGTTGAAAATCGGATGTGACGCAATAACCTACGCTTTTTGGGGATTCCTGAGGGGAATGAGGAGGATGACCCCAGAAGGTACATTGTCCATTTACTCCAGCAGTCATTTCCTCAACTTAACAACTGGGTATTGACTGCCTGGTAGAGCTGGCACACTAATTGGGACGTGCACCTGATTGCTGAGGGACTGCTCTTCCCAGGAGTCTGCTCTACTCTGTGAGGAGGGTGCATGGCCAGAGAACCGGAACCAGAGTTTTTTCTGGTTAAGGTTCAAGGTCTGTTGATGCGTTCGCTCGTTGGAGTTGGAGTTGCTGCCTGCCTGCCTGTGAGGTCTGAGCGGCCAAAGCGGAAGCCGTACCTGAAAGCAGGTTGAACGGCAGATCGAGCAGGTCGAGCGGCCATGTGGTGTTGAGCGGCATTGCATGAGAAAAGCGAGAAATGGGAGCGGGAGTCGCCCAGAGTTATTCCCGACTCTCTTGCGGCCTGTGCTCTGAACTCCAGACCCGCCGAAAGCAGGTTTGATCGGCGTTTGTGTTGAGCAGGTAGGCGAGAAGCGGGAGCCGCCCAGAGTCTCTCGCGACTCGTGCCCTGAACTTGTGCCTGCGTCCCTGTGCGTGAAACAACACTTACAACGCAACTTTTACAACGTACTACCTTTACAACGAATCTTTTACAACGCAACATCCATTACAACGCATGCCATTACAACGCAACCATTACAACGCATGTCACTACAACGCATACCACTACAACGCATGTCATTACAACGCAGTCATTACAACGTATACCATTACAACGCATACCAACACTATCCAACACTTACCCTACTGTTGCACCCCCTGGAGTTAGAATAGTATTTTTTACCCCTACACTATCCAATACTTCCCCTACTGTTGCACCCCCTGGAGTTAGAATAGTAATTTTTTACCCCTACACTATCCAACACTTACCCTACTGTTGCACCCCCCTGGAGTTAGAATAGTAATTTTTACCCCTACATTATCCAATACTTACCATACATGCAATGTAATGGTATGCGTTGAAATGGTATACGTTGTAAATGTAGTATGCTTTGTAGTGGAATGCATTGTAAAGGTAGTTTCAAAGAATTTGTTGTAATGGCATGCGTTGTAATGGAATGCGTTGTAAAAGTATGCGTTGTAACAACATACATCCGCCTGTGCTTGTGCCCATGCTGCACCTGCACCCGGATTAACTGTGTGACCTCTACGCCCCTCCCCCCCCGCCTGCAGCAGGAGGTGGCAGGAGGCAGTAAAGGCAGTGGAGGCAGTGGAGGTGGCGGACGGTTGAGGTCAGCGGAGTCCGAGGTTTTGGAGCGGTGAAGCACTGGAGCAAGCTGCGTTATGTCCTGCTTCATGACCCGTCTGTCTGTTGTGTGACCTGTGCTGCTTAATCAAGAGGCAATTGAGTGACCCCACATCCCATATGGACCCCGCACAGCCCCCTCTCGCAGCAGGAGGTGGAGGCTGAGGTTGAGGTCAGTGGTGTCAAAGGCAGCGGTCAGGGGCAGCGGTGACAGCAGCAGCGGTGTGTAATGAAACGCCCTTGAAACCTGGTTTTCTGTGGATATTTGTGGGCCTATGGCCTAGTGGACCTCTGGACTTGTGGGCCTTGAGGACCTGTGGACCTGTGCTACTCTCACTTCCTAGCACTGTCCAGTAAAGGTCGGTAAAGGTCAGTAAAGGTCAGTTAAGAGCATTGACTTTCCCTCTCCCATTTCCTTCAAGTATCCCAGTAAGTTGTAGTAACATACACTGGGCACAGTTAAGGACTGTGGGTGAGGTGGTGAGAGCTGGTGAAAGCGGAATAATTGTAGAGTAGCGGAGAACTGGACTTCTTATTCTTCATACTTCCTGCTCAGTGAGATTTCAGTGGTTTATCATCAGACCATTATAAAATCAAATTAAGTATTGTGTAATGCCTTCTAGGTGGTTGCGCACAATCGTATTATAATAAAGCAAACAGCAACAGGTCAGTTAGGGCCATCAGCCAGCTCAGTAAGTTGTTATACGAGCCATAGTAGTCCGCTTAAACTCCAGAAAACCATCCGGCACAGGAGAAATATTGATCACCTCTCTCAAGTGAAAACGTATCCATCGGTGATATCCTTGTTTACAAAAGATGTAAGGTGCTTCAAGCGTGGTAAGGGGGCAAAGGAAGAGAAGAAGGAGGTCCAGGTAGAAGTGGAAGAAGTGGCGATGGGCACTCACGTAACACCAGAGAACGAGGAGGGCATTAAGTTTACTATTTTAGAAGTCAAAACAGCCCTTTACCCCGCCGTAATTATTCAACAGAACAATAATGGTGAAAATACTCAGTTGTTGTCATCGGCACAGCCATCAGGTGAAATTGTTGTTTTACAAACAGGAGGGGAGGATAATAAAATGGAAATGGATCTGGCGGTAGGCAAAGCAGAAGGCCCCTCGAAAGAGAACTTGAAAAGAAAGGGAATTACACCATTATCACCACTGGCAGGGTTGGTATCTCTGTTCTACAATTCTCAAGTCAATCCAAGAAGTATGAATGGATTTAAATCAGGTCACTCCATGCCTAAATTGGATGATCGGTTGTTAAAGGTGCCACAGTGTACAGACCTTAGCTCTAGCTCTGAACTGGCGAAAATGGAGGACTTCACTCTACCGGATATTGCTAAACAAATGGAAAAGAATAAAGATCTGATGCCGCATATGATAAAAAAGGGCGCCATGGAAATGGATCCGGAATTGGGAGTGTCTCTGGTACTATTAGCCGGTCAGTCTCATATGCCTGCTCTGTATAGTAGTACTCCAACCAGTTCATCACATGTTGATTTATTGGAATTTTCTGCTGAAGGGACATCAAGAGTATTACTGGAAAAGGTGGCAGAGAACATCATGAACTCATTTGAGAATGAACGGAGGGGGGAAGCGTGGACATTTTTTATGCATTGGAGAGAATTCTCTCCTCAATTTGATCTTTGTTAGAAAAAAGTATGGTAAAGTCTGATCACATATTGGGAGGCCTCTCTCCTATACTAATAGGGGACCAAGAGCTCAATTAGATCAATCAAGCCATAAATAAATTGGTAAAGGTCCCTGAGGTACCCAGTCGCTCATGTCAGATATGTAACGGGATGCCAAAAAGTGGTATTAAATTAGTGGATGGGGAAACATAGGAAACGAACAAGGGCTCTAAAAGTGTCCTGCTCAGAGGTAGCCCAATTGTAAGTTTATCCTCAGTTAAGCAACATCCTGAGAATGAGGAATTAAATAGTACAAAATCTCCTCCAAGCAGAAAGGTCACAGGGACTTTGGGGCAACACAAAGTGAAAACGGGTCAAAATACTGGGCAAGTTAATGATAATCAGTCGATCTGTTCGAACTTGATGCTGGCTTACCCACAGGGGCAAGAGGGACAGGAAGAAAGTGGGATTAATGATGAGATAAGTAGAGACCCCACACCTGGAAATGTATTGGAAAACTCACATGAGCCCGTAATAGATCAAGATTTAGCTACTGGATACCTTCCCAGTGCAGTTTGATTCCGGTCAGAGGATAGTTGGGGAGGGGGACTTGATCACAGTTTGTAATAGCAACAGGAGCATGTTAGAGAGGGGTCCGGTCTTAGGGCAGCTTGGTAATAGGTCAATAAGGAATATAGGGCGAGTTGTCGGGCAGTTGAGCAGGACCTTGTTTTTTGTCTCTCTGTTCAAAACTGAACCTATGCTACTGAATAGAAGTGCTCTTCTACAGCTGTTAAAAGAGATAAAGGACTTGGGTCCGATAGAAAGTAAAGACCTTGAGATGGCCTATTTAGATTGGAGGAGCACACCCCCAAGTACTAGAGTTACATTCATGTCAGGAGTAGTTTCAACGTTAGTAATATCCAATGTAGATTGCTTCAGGAAAAGAGGTATAGATGTGATTTCTAGTGCACCCCCTTGCCCAGCCTCATTTGAAAGTTCAGGAACGATTAATAATCAGATGCAAGGGTATGGGTTTTCTAATAACAGGGGGGCAGAAATCCCTATAAACTTTAAAGACATTGAAATAACTGTAGGGAGAAATCCAGAAAACAGAGAAATTAACATTTTAGGTCCCGAAGCCAGAAGGCTAAGTAGTCCCAATGTAGAGAATGAGGTAGCTAAGTGGAGCTGGGTAGCTGGTACCTTGAATGGGTCAAAAATATCCACTACAAAGCCCAAAGTGCTGGGGTAGCCATTTGGAAATAATCCTATCCTGGAATGTAGCGGGGTAGGAAAAAGGAGTTGCAAGCTTAAATCATTATTAGAATATGACCCCAAAATAATTTGCCTTCAGGAAACATGGATGGGGGAGGATTTTCAGTTTGAGAATTTTTATGTGTATTGTTGTACAGGGTAAAAATCTGTAAAAGGGCATGCAAGTGGTGATTTAGCTATTTTACTCAGCTGTTCCATAAGATGGAATCCTGTGATCTACAAGCACCCCTCAAAATGCTGTATTGGAGTGAAGTTGAGGATTGGTGAAGATAACTTGGGGCAAGCAGTTCTCTTTTACTGGTAAACGTGTATATTCTTCCAGGGAGAGCGTCAAATGCATTGGTCAATTCAATCTGTACTTTTGTGTAAAGGTTAAGTAACAACGAAGAATGCTCATGTATAATGATGGTGGGTGACTTTAACGTTAAATTATCCAAGAGTATAGTTATGTCTTTTTCAAACCCTGACCAGAGAACCCCCGTGCTATATAGTGTGCTCGGATCCACCGCTGCATGGGATCCTAATGGTTGAGGGGCTACATGTCCAAAGAGTCTGCACTGCTCTGTGAAAAGAGGGCGTGACCAGAGATCCCCAGGGCTATATAACGTGCTCGGAACCACCACTGCTTGGGCCACGTGCTGACCATACCCCGGCAAAGCCTGGGCCAAAGACGGGCCAGTGAGACATGAAGTCAAAACGCGCTTATTAGGTACGTTTTAAGTAATAAGTGAGAATATTGATCTGGGAGTTGTGGCCTTAGCGCCAATACGTAGTGGGTAACGAGGTGGTAAATGTTGGTTAATTGTGTTTTGTTTGTAGAAAGACGTAATTGAGGCATTTACGAGTAGCAATTGGATTTATAACAAAGGAGGCAATCTCTATGATATAGACGCTGGGTAAGTGTGCTGGATAACCGATGTGTACTGAAATCAATAGAGACGATAAATCGAGGTCCTGAGTGTGTTTGTTTCAATTCTTCAGCAGTAACGATTGGAGAGAGACTTGCTATAAATAATACATAGACTTGGAGCTGAAGGAATTGCTGGAAGAGGTGTAGGACTCTATATAAAGATGTATTAAGTATTCCTCTATTTTTCTAGCTACTATATAGATCCTTGGTGGTTGAAAGCTATCGCATTCGTGGATAACAGTATTGTTATCCTATTATGGAGACACTGATATATTTTCATTAATCTGCATTTATACTTTGGTGCTTTGTAGTGGTTTTCGATTTCACTCACGAAGGGTGTGTAGATGTAAATAATGCAGTGTCACGTTAAGGAATGTGAAATAAATTGTAGTATTGAATTTTAAATTCTCAACGTGGTTGTTTCAACACTTGTACTTTCGAATATGTAAGTCTAGATGTGTCCCTATTGTATATATGTAAATATAATGTGTTTGATTCTTTAGGCGGAACCTTGAACGCCTTAGTCCTGATGAGGCCTGGAATTTAATAAGGCTGAAATGTGTCGACACTTTCATATAAGTATAAGAATTGGCTTGGTAGTTTGGTTTGCCCTGTACCCATGATGCACTGGGCCAGGGGCAGACTAATTTGCATATAGCCAGGTTCTGAGCTGGGATGGTGCAGTGAGCTAAAAAACGGTGATGGATCAAGCCCTGATCTTTGGACTGGTTAGGAGTGTTCTGCTTAATTCAGATACTCTGTCCATCACCACCCCCTTTTCTGAGACACTTTCATGGAAGGCACCATGTTTAAATTTGAATAAGTGAATGTAATTTAAAAAGGAGCATAAGGCTATTAGGACCTAACGATCGTACCTTCTATGCTTCTCTCCGTTTTCCGTATGGTGACCTCTGTCAAGGAAAAGTCTTTTGGTTACATGTTTTAGAAGCATCCTTTAGTTAAAATAACAAGGGCGTTGAATCTAAAACAGTACAAGGATATATTTGCTGTATGTGTATGGTGATATATTGTTTGTTTATTGTTTATATGTGTATATATGTATGATATGTGTGTCTATATATGTACACTTGTTAAAAATCAGTACCAAAAAAACGTATTTTCAATATTGAAAAAGAAAAGGAGGGTTTAATAAATAGAAAAGAAACCTCGGCCCTTTTCCGTTGGTCACCATTTTTTTCAGAGACTCAAAGAAATGTTGATTTGTTCTAGAAGAGAGTAAACTTATATAGATATAATTAATTGTATCTTTATCTTTTATACCTACACTATTTGTCCCTAGGCATAATTTTTCAGTAATTCATCCTGTGCCCAGCAGCAACAGGAAGAGACAAGGCAGGGCCACCCCTTGGCCCTACGCTTGAACACCGACTGGCCCTCCTCTATTCTGGAAAGCTCTTTGTGGAGGTGCTAGGGGCTTCTTAGAGAAACAGTTTCTTTTTCATCTTCTGCTCGAATTATATAGAGTGTCACCCTGTAACAGTATCCACTTTCCTTCTCGCAATGGGTAAAAGACAGACAGCTGACAACTCCTTAGATGCTGGAAAGGAGCCTAAGTCAGTCTGGCATCATGCAGCCAAGAACTGCACACTACAGGTCACAGAAGGTCTGATAGTTGAAGTGAAAGACAGTCTTAATAATGGAAGTAATCCCTCTGTAGTGCAGACCCCAAGGCTCTAAAATCTAAAGGGTTAATTACGACTTCGGTGGACCTATAGAATGCGTAGCCATGGTGGCTGCTCATCCGCTGTACGATTGCCCTATTTCAAGTTTGGCATTCCAACAGCCAGAGGGCCACTAAAACCAGCAAAACTGCTGGGGATCCAAGATCCATCTGTGGCGTTGCAGCGGTGTGAAGCCGCAATATTCTGGTGGTGCCTCAGTGGCACTGCCAAGCTTATTACGACTTTCCTCACTGCCTTCCTTTTCATGGCGGCGAGCCCCCCATGAAAAGGGTGGTGGTGAGGAAAGGCCCCTGTTGCCTCTGGGTCAGGGGATGCATGCAGGGGGGCAAATGTTGTGAACCCTGTATACATGCACCCTCAGTTCCTGCATGGCATGGACTGCACAACATGGGACCGCCTAAGCACCACCCACCAGACCAGGAATGTACTCCTAATCTGGTGGGCAGTGTGAGGATGAGTTTGGTGGTCTCCCAGCGGGGCACCTGTTTGGCAGCCCACTTTGAGTCCGCCAAACTTGTACTCAGGCCCTAAGTCTAAAATCACCACTTTTTTAAGGAGAGGACAGAAAGCTTTCTCCCTAGCCCTGGAAACCTCCCAGTTACCAATTCACAAGATGTAGCATAGGCAAGGACTATGGATCCCAATATATCGCTTGCCACACAGACAGCCTCACTCATTACTTTGTTTGCTATCCACATGCCAAACCCCTTCAACTGCAGTGGACAGAGCAAATGACTGGTGCATTAGTGGTTCAATTCCTAATGTCTCAAATGGTGTACGCCTAGACGATTTTAATGCTATTGTAGAGAATATGAGGAGTGGCTTTAGCACTTTTAGGAATGCTGTTTTCGCTCTGAACAGAAGGGTTACGGCCTTTCTTAAAACCAATTACTGACTTATGGAGAAGCACTTGGTTAATCAGTCTTGTACCCACTCAGCATGTTTAAAGAATCAAAGAGTCCCCCAGGCCCAGAAAATCATGGGAGATTATCGGTGGGTAGTCACGCCAGAAGGCAACTCACCCTCCCTTAATTCTGTGGTGCCATTATCAAGCTCTGCTGTTTCTAACTTTTCAGGACAGGGGGGTACTTCTGGTAAAAAGAGTGTCTCCCCTGATAATCTAATCATTGGTGATAACAGCAAAGCCCCTTTGACCTGCACCCTTGATTCCGAAAATACTTTTGATCCACCCATTTCAATAAGGGACCAAACGTCGATTTTCTCAGGGGTAGGCCTGAGTGGGCATCAGCCTCAAACTGACCTGCTAGATCTTCCCCCTGACTGTACACCCTAAGTGGTGGTTTTAGTAGACGTATCCCCGCTCAAATCCAATGCTATTGAAGAGTTCTTACAGTAAAAAAATAAAGGGCCACATGTATTAACAAGTCAAGTTTCAAGCTTTATTCGACTGCATTGTCATAAAAGCATTTTCACCCTAATCTAAACATGAATAAATACTATACTAAATTACAACAATTTAAAATACACATTAAATACAAAATGCTGGCGAATTCATGTTTTAAAAGAAAATTTTACATCTAGAAATACAGAATCATTGTGCCTTTGTCACAGATAATAATACCAGCTAAAAACAGAAAAACTGTTCATTAATCACTTTTCATTAAGGTTAAAGTGCGGGTGCGAATAATCCATGCCCAGCCCAAGTATTTAGCTAGGGGAATTGCAAGATAAGGGGAGCAATTTGATCTTAAGATTCTAAGTGCTTCTTGATATCTTCTTATCCCTAGGTTCTTGCACGCTGGTTTTAACCATCTACTCCTTGGCGCGGCATAAAGGGGGCATGCAAACAAAAAGTGTGGGATGTCCTCAGCATGGACCTTACAATGGCAACACGTATTAACATTATCAGGTGACCATTTTACAGTGAAAGCATTTAAAGGTAAGAAACCAACTCTGAACTGAAAGTACAGCTTTCTGTCCAAGGGTTTTGTGATCGAATCCCAGTATTGTTCGCACGTTGGGGCTAATTTAGTCTCCAGGTACTGGGATGTCAACATGGAGGGCTGATTGAAAGTCAAAACAGAGTGGTGTACCACGTCCCAATACATTTTCTTTAACAGCATCTTAGATGGAAAGGCTGTAGGGTCAGTGGCAGACCATAGGTGGTCTAGATGCAGTTTTTGCAACAAGTTCCTGATTTCATTGAGCCAAGTTATTTTGTGAAACCGGTCTGAACTGGTAATGTCCATGAGTGCGGATGCATAATGGCCCAGCTCCGGTGTTGTCTTTATGCGCCTCCAAAATAGCAGTGGTCGCAACCGAGCCAGATCCTCAATCTTTTTCCTCCCTAGATCGTATAGGAGTGGGATTAATGGGGTGCTCTGCGGGACTCCTATCAACCGACGTAAAAATTTGTTCTCCGCAGTTGACAGCACACTAACATTGGCGAAACCCCACACTTCTGCTCAATAGAGGCATGCACCCAACACTTTCATACCATAAATCTCCAAAACAGGATGGATAGGTTTAGTTAGAGAAGATTTATGTTTCAGCGCTATGGCCCCAGATAGCTGATGGAACTTTAAGACCACAGAATCAATATGAGATTTCCACTTCATGTTGCCCTGCAAGGAAATACCAAGGTACGTGAAGGCATCCACTTCTTCCAGCACTGCCCCATTAAAATTTATTGTGCCCTTAAATTGTTTAGCAGGATTCATATTCATAAACTTGGTCTTTGTCGTGTTTAGTTCTAAGCCCCGAATCCGACAGAAATCCCCAAATGCATCGATTGTCTTTTGTAGGCCACTGGGGGTTCGGGAGACCAGAAGCGTGTCGTCAGCAAACATTAATACTGGGACCCACACCCCACCTAGTATTGGAGCGTCAGTTGGGAATTTCTTGAAATAGTCCACTACTCCGTTAATGTAGAGGGAGAATAAGGTGGGGGCCAGGACATATCCCTGTCTCACCCCACGCTCTACGGGGAAAGAATCAGTGACCTCGCCCTGGGTCCCCCACCGAATCCTGGCGTAATTGCTTTCGTGCATACGGACTAGCAAAGTCATTAATTCGGGGCTGATACCAAGTTCACTAAGGACAGACCATAGTTTTTGTCGAGGCACTAGGTCAAATGCTGACCTTAGGTCGACAAAAACGGCATACAATGGGCCGTTTGCCAAGGTCACATTTTTCCAGTAAAGAGTTAGAAAGTGAAATACTTGGTCAATAGAGCTGGTTAGGGGGCGGAAACCAGCTTGGTACGGGGAAAGAACATCCTTATCATCTATCCAGGCTTGTATTTTATTTTGTATCATTCTACCCACCAGTTTTTGTGCCGAATCGATAAGGCTGATGGGTCTATAATTACTTGGTAAGGCCTTATTCCCTTTTTTGAAAACTGGGATGATCTCCGCTCCCTTCCACGAGACAGGTATTATGGCTCCTTGTGCTATGGAATTTGCAAGCCAGGCAAAATATTGACACCAGTTTTCCCGGTCACATAGAAATACATCAGCCGGTATTACATCAATGCCTGGGGCCCTTCCTCTTGTCACCCCATCCAATGCTACATTTACATCCCCTAGTGTAAATACTTCGTCTTTATAAAATACCGTAGGGGGGGGAGGGTGAGACCCGAGGGAAGGGTTGCAAGAATATTGCGGCTTAAAGAAATCAATCCAAGATTCCGCTATTCCACCCCTATCCCATTTTATAATTGCCCAAAACTCTTTTTGCTGCTTGGCTGCACAGGCATTTTTTAGACCCAGCCACTGGTTTTCATCCCACAACCTTTTTGCCCTAGCTTGTGCTTTTCTATAGTCTTCCCTGGCCTTCAGGACTTCTTCTCTGTTTTTACTCCTCAGCACCAAGCTTAGTTTCTGTCGTGCTCTTCTACAGGATTGATCATACCATCCTTTCTTTATTAGGGGATGTGCGCCCTTTCTTTGGTTACCTTGCTTTAAGAAAAACCCCTGTAGTTTTAAGAAAAACTTGGCGTGTGACTCTTCAATATGTTTGTTAAAATTAGGCTCATTACAATGATCCTGCAAACTACTAACCTCGCTTGCCACAGCCACCATTAGATCTTGCATTTTCTCTGGCTTATCTAATAGTGTTGCCCACTTAACATGGCATTGATTATTAGAAGAGATAATGTCCAGGGGCATGATGCCCTTTCCCGAATTTGGCGCTATTACTCCTTGATTTAATTGGAAGAGCAAGCACAACGGGTTGTGATCACTCTCCAGTCTAAATGTAACCCTCATGTCTACTAGCATATGCCAGTCTCTGACATCTACAAGGATGTAATCTATCCGACTACTTGCCCTTGTATTGTCAAAGGTATGGGCCCCCCGTTGGTCAGATGGGGTACGTCCATTTCCTGCCCTCAGACCCCTGGCCAGACACATGCTCTTTAACTGTACTGCCACCTCGGTCCATTTCTTTACCGGGGGCAAATCTAGCTGAGGAATTCCCCATTTTGCATCCTCCTCTTGGGACATTTCGCTATCCTCCTGGCCCAGTGGTTCGAATGTGGTGTTCATATCTCCCCCCACAAAAATTGTAATATGCGGTGAGAGGAGTTCCAGATCATTGTCTAGTGCAGCTACCACCTCTGAGGCTTTACCCCCCGCTACTCCCCTGGCATATATATTGAAGAGGGCCATCTCGTGGCCATCAGCCCAAGTAATCACAATTGACAGTATATCACAGCTGTTAACAGATCTCACTCTTATAGTACATTGCAATGCTTGACGTACCCATATAATTAGCCCCCCTGAAGGCCGCCCTTTGGGATTCTTTTTTGCAGGGGTAAACAAATTTAGTAACCCTTGCTGATAGACAAGGAGCACTGCCCAAGTTTCCTGCAGCATGATTACATCATGGAGCTCAATAAATTCGCACCATTCTGGGGACTCTAAAATTCCAGCCAGATTCCATGATAGCAGTTTAAGGCCCTCCTTGACTGGACCCAACCTCTCTTGTGGAAGCAATACATTTTGGCTGTAGGGAGGTTGGGCCAGGTTAGGTGAGGGGCTGGTTGCCCACCTATTATCAAGGTAACATGTAGTAGGAGCTGGGTACCCTGCGGTGCTAGGCACAATCCTATTCCGAGAGTATATACTCCCATCGTGAGATTTAATAACAGCAAGCGAATGTTTAGTAACACTCTTCTCAACAATATCAATCTCGCCTGATAGCATACCGCCTATTCGATCTTGGGCAGCACCCTCCATCCCATTCAGTCAGTCACACTCATCTAGGTCCGATAGGGCAGAGAATCTGTTTTCCAAGGGCATGCCCCAGTTACTTTTTATGCCAAAGGACTTTACCCTCCTTACCACAGTATTCCATTTTGTTCTCAATACTGTGGGATTAAGAGCATTACCTTTTCTAGCATAAAAAAAGTCTAGTGTTAAAGGAACTATCTCAGTGGATCTACGCTGGGGAGGATATATGTTAGCCAAATTATATTTGGCAGCACTTCGGGGTCAGAAAGGTGTAACACCACACAGTCCCCTCTACATTTTTTATTACGACCCCCGATCCATTCTACTCTTCTTGCCTTTACTACCTCTTGTGCCAACTGATCCATGCCCCCTGGAGAAAAGGCCATATTACGTGAAAGCCAATGCAGTGATTTGTTTATCAGGGAAGATGTATTCTCTCTTTGGCCAGATTCCAAGTGGGGGACATAAGCGAGAACCAATACTAGAGGAGAAGCCTCTACAATTAATTCTACTGGTCCCTTCTCAATGTTGCAGTCTATGAGCCTGTCCCTTTGCCCCAGCCCTTCATGAGCCCCACTGTTTACACCCTGTCTCCCAGTAGCCCCCCCTCCCCGATCATTGCTCGACGTGGAAGTAGGGGGTGTATTAACCATGGGTTCTAACCTACGCGCTGTCTGAGTTTCTTTTGTCTCAACTCTGAGCTTCTCTTGTTTGGGGATATTTGCCACTTCCTGTAATGTTTTATGCAGGAGTCCCCCTAACCTGTTCACCTCTTCAGTGAGATGGTCAATTTTAGTTAGAAGGGGTTTAGTTATATTCTTAATTTTAGTGTCTAGGGCGTTTACTAATCTCTTAAATTGATCTTCGTCCAGTAATAACCTCCCTCCAGACATACCCCTCTCATCTTCTCCAACCTTTTTAGGTGGAGAAGTGTCAAGGCGTTTTTTTCCTGAACGGAGCCCGCCCCGTTTTGGGAGACTCTTATCCCCCCCCTTAGCAGCTCTAGGGGCTGGTACTGGTGGTGGGAGCTCATCTTCTAGTAATACTATTTCCTCATCAGGAGTATTATCAACATCTGACTCAGCTAATGCTACTATTAGCTGGGTTAAAGAGTTACTCTCGTGAATAGACTGCTGAAAAACCTCATTGCTAGTATCAAGAGCAGGTATGACAGATGGCACATTTTCAATTGATGGTAATGGAGGGGAGAGGCTCAAGCCCAATGAGGATCTCCTATCATTATTTATTTTCGCAACAACCTGAACAAGGTAATTATCAAGGGTGTTAACAGCTTGGGGTGTTTTAGATTTAGACATTTTGAGTAATTATGCGACTAATTTTCCCCAGATGGTACCATAAAATATAGAGGGTAAGTAACGTGTTATAAGTAAGGTTTAGTCAAAAATAAATATCAATAGTTGCAGCGGAGGGTGTGATCAAAGGTGGGAACTCACAGATAATATATTGGGCAGCGTTCCTGGCCCAGTCCAGTGCCGGCCAGTCCCGGACTGTCACAGACTGTCCGCCCTTTGTCCGGGCTTCGTCCGGGCGTCCCGCTCGCGTCCCGCGGTACGCGGCGCTGGTGCTGAATTTCACCCAGCTGAGGGGGGCATGGAGGGGAGGTGCTCCTGGCCCTGGTGTCCTGTGGGCGTTGTAGTTTCCTGCCTTCTGTGATGCAGGCTGGCCCCCTGCTATGAGCGTTTCCCACGAAGCGGGAAACGCGAGAGGTGGTATAAAGCGCTACCAGCTAGCGCTACGGGGCTCCAGGCTCTCAGGGACACAAAGCGCTTCTCCTCTTTGGAATGGCAGAAAAACGGCAAAACGAGCCTCTCCTCAACGCAGGTAATTCTTTTTAACCAATTTTGCATTCGTGAATCGCTAATTCTGGCCGTTTTATGCATAATTGCCTTAGCGAATTAATCAAATGCATTTGCAGGCCAAAAATAGCGATTTCTAAAAATTGTGACACCCAAGTGCCAATCGCAAAATATAATTCACAATTAGGTAATCGCTAATGACATGTAGCAACCATTTACAATTTGGAAATGGTCAAAAATATGCAATTTTGCATGTGCAAAAGACCTCCAACTCAAATCAGCTGGTAACCAGGTAAAATCTATTTACATCTATCTACATCATTGCGAGGTTGATAAGGAACCAGGCTAGTGTGCAGGGAGAAGGAGACTAGAGTGCATTTTCAGAACGTGCATCACATTGTTTGGCCAGACAGAGGAGGAAATCTATGACAAGTATAGGTTACATTCTGCCATTATATCAGACCTAATAGCCAACCTGCAACCACAACTACAGCGTCACATGCGCAGGACCAATGTAATTCCCACCCATATGCAGGTCCTATGTTCCCTGCCCTTCATAGCCTCTTGGAGCTACCGGCGGGGATAGCAGCAGCAGGAGGAGTCTTCCAGAGTACACTGTCATGCATTTTCAATGCATTCCTGGATGCAATGTTACAGAAAATTCATCAATAAATCATATTTTTCAAAACACCACATGTCTTTCATCTACTAAATTGCAATTCTACCCAATAGCACAATTCCCACTCATCATTGGCTGTTTTGATGGGACACATGTAGAAATATATCCCCCCCTCTGTCCATGAGTACATAGCACATCTTCAGGAATATAAAAATGTTGCTACCATTCACTAAAACATACGAGCACTATGCGATGCCGTACATATCATCATGGATATAGTGGCCAGATTTCCAGGTAGTACACATGATTAATTAATATTCCGCTATAGTGGAATCCACACACTTCCACTTGGTGATGAATTTGGAGAAGGATACCTACTAGGTAAATCCATGTAACACATTTTAGCACTCATTATGAATGCATTAACACATGGCAGTGATTGACCTCTTGCCTTTTCCCCTGTAGGTGACAGTGCATATGTTGTGCTCTCATTCATCCTCACCCCATATCTCAATCCATCTACTCCAAGTAAGCACTGTTACAATGCCATGCACGAAAGCACACACAACATAACTAAGAGGACCTTTGGATTGCTTAAGTCACTTCCACTGTCTCCATAAAAGTGGTGGGGCACAACAGTACAGTCCTGAAACTAGCTGTAAAATGGTGGCCATGTTGAACAACATTGCTACAACAAGAGAAAAACCCTTGGAATGGAATCTGATGAATATGATGTGCCATGTCGACACCGCCAACCTGCAGACGCTTCAAGGGCAGCAGAAGGCAGACAAAGACGTGCAGAAATAATGCATAATTATTTATGATGTAAGTAATGATGAGACAAGGCACTACATGAATTTGCTGCTAGTGTAATGTATTACCTTGGCTTCAGGTACAAATATGCACTCAGGCCAAAAATAAAGCATTAGACTCCTATTGTGGGTCTTAAGGCTTCATGGGGGCAGAGGGAAGGCTTATCTCAGCAAGGGTACATAATAGTTTCGCTAGCGGGGACGGCATTGAAAGGCGCGTAGGTGAACTGCCCACGGCACTCAGCAAAACTATTATGTACCCTTGCTGAGAGAAGCCTTCCCTCTGCCCCCACGAAGCCTTAAGACCCATAATAGGAGTCTTTTGCTTTTTCCTCACCTATTTTAGGTTTGAGGTACCACCTACTACAGATTTTTGTTAGTAGGTTTTAGGAATCTAGGACTGGATGCACGTTAGTGTGTGCAGACCACTCATTTTCCTCTTTTTCTGGTCCTGACGAAAACCTGGAAATCTCCACTCACAGGTTGAAACATGTAGACCAATCCCATAGATACATACGATCATAAAAACCTTTTTGTATCTTCAAACCTTTTTTAATATTGTCCAGTAGCTTTTGAATAAAATCGTTTTCACATAAGTTATACCAGGACAATTTTTAACATCACCTTTTGCATCATTTACACAAAAAAACAGCTACACTGTAGTTCAGGTGTCGCAGCACACCCTGATGACACTCGGCCGTCAGGGTGGACCCCGATGATGAAGCATGTCACCAACCAGGTTGGTGAGTGAGGGGTTTTTTACAAATAGAAAAATATTTCTTTTTCATTGACATCCCACTCAGAACCTTTGTTTAGGTCCTTGTGGTGATACTCCTCTTTTGTTATTTCGATATTAAGACCAGGGGACTGGGAGTATTTTCCATTCACCAATGTGAATAAATCCCTTACTCTCTCTTTTTGTTTATACGTAGACTATACAGCTCCACAAGGGACTCAAACGCATGCACCGAGCCTTTCCCCCACACATCCTTTATCCTGGTAATTCCAATAAGGTCCCATCTATCGAATCCTTTGGTCTTCCACATACTGCCCAATTTCTCAGAATTAAATAAAGGGGTGGCTAGTGTCAGCTTACCCTCCCACCAAGACTTTAGTTGGCCGCGTGCCACACCTGTGTCACATGAGCAGTCGGACCAGTCAGAGGAAATCTTCCGGGTCTAGAGCACAGAGCTATATCAATCATCCCACCGGGGGCTTGACCCCTGTCCATGGCATAGCCTGGGTCTCCTGGAAGTCCGCAAACTATGTTGTTTACTGCGGCCAACTGCGAGGCCCAGTAACACTTACGCAAATCTGGAAGTCCGATCCCACCGTCATACCACAGGAGGGTCAATTTGTTGAAGGCAATACGGGCGCCGCCATCCCAGAGGAGCTGCCTCTGTAGAGCTTCTATCTCTTTGAAGTACACAGCTGGCACCGTGTCCATCGAATTCTGTAAGGCATACAGAAACCGGGGTAGCGCCATCATCTTGAAGAGAGCAGCTCTTCCAAGCAAGGAGAGAGGAAGGGACTTCCAGCGCTCCATGTCTTTCCTACACCTGCTCAACGGAGCAGCTAAGTTACTGTCATACCGCAACTTTGAGTCAAGTGTAATATATATGCCCAGGTACCGAAATCCTGTCGCCTCAACCCGCACAGAACACGTCTGCGGGATCGCTGGCGGGTCGCCCACCACCACAAACAGCAACGACTTGGCCCAGTTAATGGCCAATCCAGAATATCTGCTAAAGATGGCCAGTACATCCAAGAAGTTCCGAAAGGACTCCTTGGGGCTAGTGAGATAAAGCAGCACGTCATCGGCATAGAGCGAAATCTTATCCTCCCAGTCGGGAGTCCACCGCAGACTCCGGATCGACCTATCCCATCTAATCCTTGCAGCCAATGGCTCCATCACGAGTGCAAAGAGCAGTGGAGACAGCGGGCACCCCTGTCTGGTGCCCCTCCCCAACGGGAAGTCACAGGACTTACAGTTGTTAACAATCACTCTAGCCAGGGGTTTTGCGTACAAGCTGGCGCACCCAGCTAATAAATTCACTTCCAAAACCCAGCTTCGCCAGTACAGCAAATAGGTACTGCCACTCTACTCTATCAAAGGCCATTGTGGCATCTAGGGAGACTAACACTGTTTGCTCATGAATTTTCGAGGCCCCCCGAGGACTCCGTGCAGCCGGCGCAAATTCAGCACCGTATTGCGGCGTGACATGAACCCGGACTGGTCCGGGTGAATCAAAGACGTGATCACCTTGACCAGCCTAGTAGCTAGGAGTTTTGCCAATATTTTGGCCTCTGCATTCAGTAGCAATATGGGCCTATAGAAGGAGCACTGTGTCTTAGGTTTGCCCACTTTATGAATGACCACTATGTTCGCTACACGTTGATCATAGGGAAGCTCACCGCTCTCCCTACTCTCCATGAACATGGCGCGAATATAAGGAGCTAGTTTATTTGCGTTTAACTTGTATAGTTCAATAGGTATCCCATTTGGGCCAGTCTCTTTACCCGATTTTATCTGCCTAATCGCTTGGGCAACTTCGTCATCTGTCAGTGCGGAATCAAGGTAGCTCCTGTCCTCCTCCGACAAACAAGGCATAATGATATCCCTAATCATCTTACTATTCTCTGTTTCCGTGAAGTCACTGCCGGTCGTATAAACTTTTTGATAGTACTCAGAGAACTCATCTGCCACCGCCTGCGGAGCCGTAATCATGCATGACTCCGGCCCTTCCAATTCCGGTACCAGCCTGGAGGCCCGCTCCCCATGTTCAAGCCAAGCAATCAACTTTCTGGCTTTATCACCATGTTCGTAAATACGGCTCTGAACGGCATTGTGGTGGGTCACTGCTCTATTTCTGACTAACGCTCTATATTCCTCCTTTCGGAGACGCAGCAGATGGAGATCCGCCGGCGTGTTTGTCTTAGCTATCTCCTCTTCCATATGCAAGGCATCCGCCTCCTTCTGAACAACCTCCGCCTGAGCTCTCTTCTTCTTCCCTGACACCAGGGATAACACTTCACCTCTCACTACAGCTTTATACGCCTCCCATAGGGTTTGAACGGATTCTACCGAACCCCTGTTCTCTATAAAATAACGATCTGACATACGGAGAATTTCTCTCTTAATGGCGGGGTCCTTTAACTGCCAGGCACTAATGGGAGCCACACTGCCAACTGCTGGCAACTCCAGAGTAAGGTCTAACCACAGCGGGGAGTGGTCAGATATTCCCCTCCCGAGATAGCGCACCTCATGAATCCTAGGTGCCATAGCCGCCGGAAGCAGCACATAGTCCAGCCTAGACAAACTACTGTGGGCTGCCGAGACATGGGTGTAGTGCGTGGATGTCGGATTACGTATTCGCCAACTGGCCACCAAGCCCAGCGCATCCAGGAAGTCAGGCAACCATTTCTGTGACTGCCTAAGTGCACGGGGTGGGTTACGATCCGTCTCACCATCCAGCACAGAATTAAAATCACCACCTAATACTAGATTCCCAAGAGGTAATGAGAGGAAGATATTAGCCAGATCCCGATAGGTCTCAGTCTGGAGGCCGGGTGGCACATAAATAGACAAAAGAGTGACCGTCCGGCCCCCCACCCGCCCCGAGACACCTGCGTATCTGCCCCTCTGATCAATCCAGGTATCTTGCACAGACAGAGGGAAGGAATTCTTAACCAGGATCCCGACTCCCCTGGAGCCGGTTGTGAATCCAGCATGTACCACTAGTTTATACCCTCCCTTGTGGAGGGCCAAGCATCTGTTACCGACTAAGTGCATCTCTTGCAATAGATTCATGTCTGGGGAATGACGCCTAATGAGCTGACTAACCATCCCCCTCTTAATCTTGTCACCCAGGCCATTCACGTTCCAACTCAACACTTTCATCCCTGACCCTCTGTTATTACGTGTCACAGTACCCATGCAAAACAAGCATCGCTACGCTTTCATCACCTGAGACTAAAAAATAAAATAAACCACAATCACACCCCACCCAACACATCCAACAACACACCTATCCCCCCTCCCTGCACCCCTGCTCACGGCATTCGCCAATCCCCAACTCGCAGTGTGCCTGTCGCCCCATACTCTAACTAATCGTCTATCTAAATGTAGATCTGAGGAGGAGTACATAACCCTCATTCCGCCCCAGAACATCACACCGGTATCAAATCTCTACCCAGGAAAGTGTGCGTGTCAACAGAAGTTTCATGTATGCCCTGCCCCGAGTCCAACCCCACACCACAGTCAATGGCAGTACTCATCATTCCTCCTGTTACTGCGGGCCTCCTCCACCTTCGCCACTGCGTCCCTGCGACTCCAGCCGCGCAGGAAGGCCATCATCCCAGTCCGAAGCGATTTCGGGATTGTCGACCTTTCCCTGAGCCTCGACTCGCAGCTTGGCAGGGAACATCATGGCATACTTATATCCCTTTTCTCTGAGTCGCTGCTTGACTCCAAGGAAATGTTGCCGCCGTTTCTGAACCCTCTGGGTGAAGTCTGGATAGAAGTTGAGGGTTCAGTTTTCATACTTTAAAGGTCCCTCCGACCTAGAGGCTTGCAGGATAGCGTCTCTATCCCTAAAGTTTAGGACACTCGCGATCATTGGTCGAGGAGGGGCCCCTGGACGTGGTCTTTCACCCGGTATTCTGTGCGCCCGTTCTATAGTGAAGAAATTTCCTAGCCCCTTGGGTTTCAGATGATTGAGTATGATATCTTCTATAAATAGGTCAGGGGCCTGACCCTCAGCCTTCTCCGGGACACCTGTGATACGCACATTGTTCCCCCGGGCCCTCCCTTCTAACTCATCCAATTGGCGACCCGGCACCTCCCTAGAAGCCTTAAGGCTCCGAACCTCCTGCTGCAACTGCGCCATGTCGTCCGTCAGACTCGCCGTTTTAATATCTAATTACTTCACTTTCTCACTTGTTTTGGTGAGGTCGGCTCGGATCAGATTGACCTCTATGGTCACCGTGTCGAGTTTGTGAGCAAGCGACTCCATCTTTTGTCCGAGGGATGTGTTGACTCCGTCTATAGCTGCCATCACGTCGTGTAGCGTGAGCTCAGATGTAGGGCCCGAGACCTCTGTGCTTCCGTCTTGCATATGACCAGACCCCACGGGCAAGCCCTTGGGCTGCGTATAGCGGTCCAACTTGTTGGCCTGTACATAACGGGCCCCCCTGGTAGACTTGGTCTGTGGCTTCTCCGCTTCAGGCTTTGCCGCCATTGTGACACGGGGAGCAGGACTGGCCACACGGACCTTCAAGTTGATACTATGGGCGCAAGTGGTGACACAGACAGCCCGCTGCACTCTCAACCACAGTCAGGCCGATCGCTGACATCCACCGCCAACCACCCCGCCAGGAGACCAGAGGATCAGCCAGATTAATCTGCATTTTCGCCCATCTGCAGGTCCTCTGACACTCCCTCAGCACCGCAGCCAGCTCCCAGAGTAGTTCGCTGCGTCCACTTCTCCACCCACTGTCACCATCAGCGCACGGTTGCGCAGGCTCGCCAGGACAGCGCCCCCATCAGCCCTAATCCTCCTGCGCCTCCCGAAGTCGTCGCACTCCCCAGTGATAGTTCAAGTTCAAGAATTTATATAGCGCACTACTCACCCAGAGGGTCTCAAGGCGCTGGGGGCGGGGGGGGGGATTATTATTTATCGAATAGCCAGGTTTTAAGTTCTTTTCTGAAGGAGATGTGGTTCTGTGTAAGGGGAGTTAAGTGGGGAGTGAGTTCCAGGTCTTGGCCGCCAAGTAGGAGAAGGATCTACCTCCCATCGTGGATCTTTGGATACTCGGAACTGCGGCGAGGCCTTGATTGGAGTATCTAAGTTGGCGGGTGGGTGTGTAGAAGGATAGTCGAGTGTTGAGGCATTCGGGTCCTAGTTTGTAGAGGGCCTTGTGTGCGTGGGTGAGGAGACGGAATTTTATTCTCTTGTTGACGGGAAGCCAGTGGAGGTCTTTCAGGTGGCCGGTAATGTGATCTTGGCGAGGGATGTCCAAAATGAGTCTCGCTGATGCGTTTTGGATGCGTTGGAGTTTTTTCTGTAATTTGGCTGTGATTCCGGCGTAGAGGGTGTTTCCATAGTCCAGTCGGCTGGTGACCAGTGCGTGGGTGACCGTCTTGCTTGTTTCGGCGGGGATCTAATGGAAGATTTTTTTGAGCATAGGAAGTACGTTGAAGCAGGAGGATGAGACGGCGTTGACTTGTCTGGTCATCGAGAGTGAGGAGTCTAGGATGAAGCCAAGGTTACGTGCATGGTCTGTTGGAATGGGTGATGAGCCCAGGTCCGAAGGCCACCATGAGTCGTCCCAGGCAGAGGGGGATGAACCTAGGATGAGCACTTCTGTTTTGTCTGAGTTAAGTTTTAGGCGGCTGTTTTTCATCCATACGGCTACTTCTTTCATGCCTTTGTGAAGATTCTTTTTGGCAGTGTTGGGGTCTTTGGTGAGGGAAAGGATCAGCTGGGTGTCGTCAGCATAGGAGATGATGTTAAGGTTGTGTTGACGTGCGATAGAAGCGAGTGGGCTCATGTAAACGTTGAAGAGGGTGGGGCTGAGTGATGATCCTTGTGGTACACCACAGATGACTTTGGTGGCTTCTGATTTGAACGGGGGAAGTCGGACTCTCTGAGTTATCCCAGCTAGGAACGAGATGATCCAGTCCAAGGCTTTTTCTTTTATGCCGATGTTGCTAAGGCGTTGAATGAGGGTGCTATGACAGACAGTGTCGAAGGCGGCGGAGAGGTCGAGTAGGATGAGGGCCACTGTTTCTCCATTGTCTAGTAGTGTTCGGATGTCGTCTGTTGCTGCGATGAGGGCAGTTTCGGTGCTGTGTTTGACTTGAAAGCCTGATTGTGAGGGATCGAGGGAGTTGTTGGATTCAAGGAAGGTGGCGAGCTGGCTATTGACGGCTTTCTCAATGACTTTGGCCGGGAATGGGAGGAGGGATATGGGGCGGTAGTTTTTAAGTTCAGAGGGGTCCGCAGTGGGTTTCTTCAGGAGGGCGCTGACTTCGGCATGTTTCCAGCTTTCTGGGAAGGTAGCAGAGTTGAAGGACCAGTTGATGACATCACGGAGATGGGGTGCGATGATGGAGTCAGCTTTGTTGAAGATGTGGTGGGGGCATGGGTCTGTTGGCGAGCCAGAATGGATGGAGTTCATTAGGCGGATGGTGTCTTCGGTGGTGATTGGGTTCCAGGCGTTGAGGTTGTTCGAGGGTGGTTTGTGTTCTGAGGGGGGTGGAGAGGATTGTTCGTTGGAGCTGTTTTCGAAACTGTTATGTATGTCTACAATTTTGTTGTAGAAGAAGGAGGATAGCGAATCGCAGAGGTCTTGGGAGGGAGTGATGTCGTTTGAGGCTGCGGTCAGGTTGGTGAATTCTTTGACGATGTTGAATAGTTCCTTGCTGTTATGGGCGTTGTTGTCGAGTCGGTTCTTGAATGCTGATTTCTTAGTGGAAAGAATCAGCTGGTGGTGTTTGCGGGTGGCTGCCTTGAAGGTGGTCATGTTGTCGGTGGTTGGGTTTTTTCTCCAAGTTTTCTCGAGAGAACGGCATAGTTTCTTGGATTTCTTAAGTTCACCGTTGAACCAGGGGGCCTTTTTGCTGTCTTGTTTGGTGTGATGGCTTTTCAAGGGTGCTAATTCGTCAGCGCTGTGGGTGATCCCGCTTGGTTTGGGTCCAAAGAGAGGGGGGGTGGGTTTAGGTTGAGCGATGTGAGGAGTTAGTCGGTGGTGACTTTGTTCCATTTTCTATGGGGAATAGGTTGTGGGGGGTTGTGGGTCGAGGTGGTTTTGTAGCTGAAGTGAACACAGCTGTGGTCCGTCCAATGGAGAGCTGTGGTGTGATAAAAGGAGATGTGTTTGCTGGAGGTGAAGATTGGGTCGAGCGTGTGTCCGGCTATATGGGTGGGGGTGTCAACAAGTTGTTTGAGGCCGAGATTGGTCAGGTTGTCAAGAAGGGTGGTGGTGTTGCTGTCGTTTTTCTTTTCCAGGTGGAAGTTGAGGTCTCCCAGTAGAATGTAGTTCTCGGAGGCGAGGGCATGTGGAGTGATGAAGTCGGTGATGGATTCGCTGAATTGTTTACGGGTTCCTGGAGGTCTGTAGATGAGGGTGCCTCTGAGTGTGGTCCTAGGGTCGGTGTGGATCTGGAAATGAAGATGTTCGGCGGTTGTGAGGATGGCGTCGGAGCTGGTCGTGATTTTGATGGTGTTCTTATGGACGATGGCAATGCCCCCTCCTGTTTGGACGGTGCGGTCTTTTCGGATGATCTTGTAGTTGTCCGGGATGGCTATGGCGATGTCGGGTGTTGATGATGCGTTCATCCATGTTTCAGTAAGGAAGGCGACGTCCGGTGATGTAGTGTCGAGTAGATCCCAGAGTTCGGTGGCGTGCCTGTGGATCGAGCGGGTGTTCAGCAGGATGCACTTCAGGTGGTTAGAGTCGGAGCTGTGTTTGGGGTTAGTGGGTGTGGTGTAGGTCTTGATGCTGGTAAATTTGCAGTAGTGGCAGGCGAAGGGTCCATGGGTGAGTCCTGGGGCAGTTACGCTGCACAGAGGTGTGCGTCCGGGGTTAAGGGCTAGGAGGGTGGCAGCGTCATATGTTATACTGGAGGAGTGCGCTTTGCGGGGGCAGGGGGTCTGGCGCTGGGCGCGGTCCAGGCGCGGACGGGCGTAGACGGGCTTACCTTTGGCGCACCTTCGGCGCGCATGGGGTGCGACCGCTGCGCGTGAACGCTGCGCGCATAAGCATCTGTCATATATGGATGGTGGAAAGGGAGGGGCGAGGGAGGATCAGCTGGGAGGCGGGATCGGGTCGTAGGGGACGGGCTCCGAGGCACAACAACAACAAAATGGCGGCTAAAGTGAAACAGGCAACAGGATGGGGCACAGCGAGTAAGTGATGGATATAAACACCCTGAGAAGCAAGCGCCACAGAAATCGAAGTTCCAACGATGTCAATTAGGGTCAAAGCCACAACAGCGCGTGTGCAACTTGCCCTGCGCACAACAATGCAAACAGTGCTAAGTCTGGAAATCGTCAGCAGCAGCTCCAAACACTCGGCAATGCTTCAAATTAGTAAAGCGCTATGATAAGCGGCAGCTGGCAGGCAGGCACTGCTAATTATGAACACTCGATAATGCAGAAAATGGTGAAGCGCTATGACAAGCGGCAGCTGGCAGGCACTGCTAATTATAAACACACGATAATGCTTAGAGCGGTAAGGCGCTATGACAGGCGGCAGCTAGAGGAATACAAAGCGCTATTAATAATTATATACGCTCTAGCGCTATGTCAGGCAGCAGTTAGCGAGTGGCACAGAGAAAGCAGCGAGAACAGCCAACGATACCACTACAGCAGGAAGCTTGGGGAGCGACTGCCTCTGAACGCGTCAGATCTGGTCGGAGACAATGGCCACGTCTCCCGGGTCCACTCCTGAATCGCATGCACCCTCTCCACAGCAAGGCTATCACGGCCACCCCTCAATCCTCAAGGCCAGGGTCTCCACAACATTGCCTCTCATTATCATGTATCCCTGCCATCGAAACTATCATCCTCGCTGTGGGGACCCAAGAGCTCTGTTTAACCCTGGCGGTGGCGCACTTGGGGCAAGGCTGTTGACCAGGTCTGGCACAATCCCTCAAAGTCTCAATATCTCACTTTGCGGCAGGGTTCGGCCACTCTGCAGGCCACACCAACGTGCCACATCTGCTTCAGCCAACAGCGGAAGCAACAAGGAGGGGGGCCTTCTCCCCACCACCTAAGCCAGCGCCTCGCGGCCTTGTTACCACCAGAAGGACTCGGGCCCCACCCCAGACCTGCCGGTCCAGGGATATAATTTCACGGCCGGCCGTTCTCCTTCTGCTCCCTGCAGAGTGTACCAGTTCACAGCGCCGTCGGCGAAGAGGCCGACAGCAGCCGCACGACCAGGATTCTCTCCCTCTCCCGCTGCTAGCCGGTGTGCGGGGGGATGAGGGGAGGCCAAGCCACGTCTGGGTCAATCGCGATCAGCAGCCGAGGTGGGGCCGGACCGGCAACACTCGGCAATCGGCCCCGCTGTTATTCAACTACAGCCGGGGTCGAATCCCACTCGAGACCCCGGCTTCATCCCGGGGTAGGCCTCGAACTCACCGACTCCGTAACTCGGCGGCGCTGCGGCGGAATCGGCTGCGGAGCGTCGCGATCGACGCCGCTTCCGTTCAGCCTCTAAATTCCGGTTCACCGGTTCAGCATGTCATACAGGATATTCCTTGCGGCGGCGGGGGTCTCGGGAGCTCCGGGTTCACGCGGCCATTTTGGACGCGCGTGAAGCTCCTCCCCAGGATTCCATTGTTTTGACTCCCGGCTCATTTCTGGTTATCAGGGAGATCTTGGGGAAACTGTGCATGAAACTCTTCGCAGTCGGAGACTTCCTGACTTAGTTTTCCATATCACAGTTCCCTCTCGTTCCCGCTCAGCTTGCTTTTCGCTGCTTTACTTGGAATTTGGTCATTTCCTCCTTATATCATTGATGTAATTCATGCATAGTTCTTGCTAATAGAAGTGTATATCATTATTGCAGTGTTTATAGTTACCTTGTTATGTCTCTGTTTTTTTGGCTGAAAGAAGGTCTTGGTAATGCTCTCAAGCCTTGGACATATTTCAGCTGAAGGATACAGATTATGTCTTATCTCATTGAAATAAGAATGTATGGTGTGCTTATGTGTAATCTTTGTTGGCACAATATTGTGTGAGTGTGTATTTATCTTTGGCACAATATTGTGTGTGTGTATTTATGTTTGGTGCCATATGGTGTGAGTGCAGTTCTGATTTATTCTAATCATTCTAAAATACCTCTTTTATTGTGACCCAGTGCAGAAGTTTATGCATGATTTATATCATTGATTATTTGTGTTATTTTTTATGTCTTTTACTACTGCTGCAGGAGCTGGTCTCCATACTCATTCCTAGCTTTAGAACAGATGTCGCAGATGGTTCTGTGACCCAGAGTTTCCATCTCCACCGTCACAAATGTGTACCAGTTGTTTATTTCCTCATTTTAGCTTTTTATTTTAACTATTTATTTTAGTTTATTGTTTGTTCCCAAACCCCCTTCCCTTTAGATTATCGGATGAGCACTGGTGTCTCTGGTTCAGTGTTCGTCGGATGATTTCTGGGGATTGTTGGGGTCCTGCTGGATCTGCGTTTCCAGCAGAGAGAAGAACGCGCTCCAACGTTCTTCTTCCCAGATTGATTCCTGATATCCTACGGATCTCTTCCAGCACAAAAAGTAAACATTTCCTGATGGATCTCATTTTCCCAAAAGCGGCAGCAGAGATTTGCTGTATTTGTGCATTAAAGGAGAGGTCCATCTCCAACCTAACTCCAAGATTTCTAACTAAGTCCTTAGGCAAAGGTGGAAGGCCTAACTCTCTCAGCCAACAAAGGCATTTGGGGGGGGGGGGGGGGCATATGCTTGACTAAAATACAAGACCTCCGTCTTGTCTACATTTAGTTTCAGACAGTTTCCGTTCATCCATATTGCAATGTCTTTTAAGTATCCCTTAAATTTATGGAAGGCAGCAGCAGATTGGTATTTAAAAGAGAATACCAAGTCATCCGTGTAGGAAACTACCTTCACCCCCCATGTGGCAATAGGAGCAGCCAAAGGGGCCTGGTAGATATTAAAGAGCAGCGGACTCAAGACAGAACCCTGAGGTACGCCACACTGTAGTTGTTTGAGTGGGGAGGAAAACGGGCGAAGGAAAACCTGTTGGGCACAGTCTTCAAGATATGACCGGATCCAGTCATGTACCCCCCCCTGCACACCAAGATGATTTAATCTTTCCAACAGAATTTAATGTGAGACCGTATCAAACACAGCTGATAGGTCCAACATGGCATATGAGCTGCCATCAACTGTCACTCTCACTGACTGAGCTACTTCTACCAAAGCTGAGTCTATGCTATAGCCTGACCGGAAGTTTGACTGAGAGTCATAGCGTGGCAACTTACGGCGCGGGTGTATGGGGTTATGCTCCTACTGGTGAGCTCCAAACAATTCAAAACGGGTTTGTGAAATACGTTCTTGCCCTCCCTCAAAGTGCCCCAAACTACGGCAGCCATATTGAGCTCGGTCTGGATTATCTAACTGACACCATCAGATACCAGCCGATCCTCCTATGGCACCGTATATGGATCAAAGAACAATGCCATCTTACTCGGTCTTTAATAACCGATTGTTTATCCCTGGCTCACTGGAAAAAGATTCCATGGTTACTGTACGTCTTTAATTTTCTGAATGATTTAAACTGTTTATCGTTTTTTACTGACCCTCCATCACTTGTGGACATATCCAGGAAGGCTTTGAAGAGCCTGTGTGTTAATCATCTCAGAGATCTACGCATGTGCTCAGAGATTGGCAAACGTACAAACAGCCATCTAATGATGATACAAACCTTACCTGGTATGCAGCCGTATCTGTCCTTCTTCTTGTCAAACTACGATAGGTATGTTTTAACTAGGTTTCGTTTTGACTCCTTTTATCGCCTTGTTTCGTTCCTCGGGGTTTCAAACTGGCCACATGAATTAATTAGATGCCCCTGTGATGGAAATGCACACCAGTCTACCCTACACGTAACTCTATTTTGTAGCTATTATGAGACCCAACGTAAACGCTGGATTGTCCCTCTCCTCCGACAAATGGGCCTGGGAAGATGCAGGCCTGCACTCCTGGCATTACAGTTTTTAGAAACACAATTTGCTGCTAAGTGTATAGCTTGTTTTTTAAAAGCCTGTTTGAAAATTCGACTACAATCATCTGACCTAGCTTTGTAATTTTTATGCAACTTATATTTAATTGACATCAACTGTCCTTTTTAATTTGTAACTGTTTCTTATCTCTCTGTTAACATTGTATATGCGACAATCTTTTTAAGAAAAAACTACAGTCTCGTTGTAACCTCTGTTAACATTATATATGTGACAACCTTTTTAAAGAAAAAATTACAGTCTGGATGTAACCTTTTTTACTATGCACTTTTTATGATTGTAAAATTCAATCGAAATAAAGATTTTTTGAATTTGAATTTGACTGAGAGTCATTTAGGAGGCCATTGGCTTCGACAAAATTGGCTAGTGGTTGCTGAGCCACTTTCTCCAAGATTTTAGCGGGTGCAGATAGCAGGGAGATCGTCCAAAAATTGCTAAGCACTCCAGGGTCAGCAATGGTAGACGTAAGATACTCCTGTTTCCAAGTGGCTGGAAATTTTTCATTTTTAAATGAGGAGTTCCAGATTTGGGTTTAGTACGGGATTTAGCCGCTGGGCCAGTGATCTAAACAACCGAGCGGGGCAGGGATCTCCGGGGAAACCCAATTTACATTTCAGGAGTTCAGCCAATGACTCCTCTGCTCTTATAGGGCGCAATTCCGGAAAAAAGGTAAGGACGTTACGGGGGATTAGGGATTGCTTGTTTGCAGTGGTCTCTGTCACCGCTGTGAATGAAGAATACAGCTTTTGTAATTTTTTTTATCAAAGAACTTGGACAGGCTTGTGCACAGAGCATGGGAGGGGTGAATAGTACTATCCACTGCTGTCGGTTTGGTAAAGCATTTTCCAATCTTAAAGATTTCCTTAGTGGAATTTTCAGTACTTTGTATACATCTCACCAGATGGTCCCTCCTCTTCCATTTCAGCAGTTTGTGAAATTTCTTCAATGCCTCCTTATAGGCACTTTTGGCTGTGGGCTTGTAGGACTTTCTCCAGCAGTGCTCCAACCTTTTACACTGCTCTTTTCCCTTCTGAGTTTAACTGAGAACCAAGGAGCCGAAGGTGAGGCTCTAGAAGAAGTGAATGACCTCAAAGGTGCAACAGTATTTAATGCAGACATCATCCAGGCGTTAAAGCAGGAGGCGTCGCTATCAGGATTTCCTGACAGTAGTGACGCAGTTGCATGTAAGACTGGCCCCAGGGTGTTTGTAGTGACCTTACTTCAATTCCTCTTTACTTCTGTCAGTTTTATATTTGAAGGATATTTAGCCTTAAAACTAAATGTAAAAGGGACAAGGAAGTGGTCCATCCATATTATGAGAAGCGGCTTCTCCACTCTCAAATATTGAATATTGGAGAAAATTAAGTTTAATACACGGCCAGCTCTAGGGGTAGGTGTGGTGACCAACTGGGTGAGGTTAAAACCATTAAGTGTTGCTATTAAATTGGCAGCCTGGAGGCAGGTAGGATCATCAACATGTAGCCATTTTGAATTGCATGGTGACAGCGTTTCTTGACAGCACAGCTGTTGCATTGGTTAAGCGGGTAATGGATCTAGTATACCCATCTAATCAGCCCAGTAGTTGGAGGTGCCACCTGCGATGGGTCACATTTTCATGCTGCATGACACTGCAAAGGTCTCTTATGGTTTTAGTCTCTTTCCTGAAATTTTTACCTGTCACTCTGTCCTTCCTCCACTGATGCATTCAGCTGTGCGATGCTGTCCTTGAAGTCACACTTGTTGTGATTCAGTGACACCAACTGTGCATGCATTGATTGCATATGTTTGCATTGTAGGCGCTGCACCTTGACCATTGCTGTCTCCAGTCCACCAAAGATAGAGGATGTGTCACCTTCCCCTGATGGACATCGTGCTCACATCCTGTGCCTCCTGGTGGGAAGGTTGGGGCACTGTGTGTGGCACAAGAGTGATGTGGGTGGGTGTCTTGCCAGCTTGTGCGGTGGGCAAGTCTGGTTGGCTCACATCTGCATCTGACTCAAAAAAGCATAGTGGTGCCACTCTGTGTCAGTGTCTTGTTGGCGCAGGTGGGCGGGGTCACTATGTTTTCCTCCACTGACTGTGCCTGGATCTCTGCAGGTTCAATGGGTTGTGTCAGCATCCTGTCGCACAGGTGTTTCTGTGAGATCAACAGAACTAGTTTAGTACAATATTTTAACTTCTTGATTCCTGTATTCTTGACTACTACTCCCATAATGCATTGGTGGGTAGCAAGGAAATTGTTGACTGGAGTGGTTTTCAAAATTTAAACTGTGCCATTCTAAGTGGTCATTGTGTCACATGTAGCTTACACATGTTGTCAATTGTGCATCTTACCTTGTCTGGTACTGTGCATGGCTGAGGTCTCTATCTCAGTCACTCCAATAATCGCTTCAGTCTGCAGGGTGGACTCCACCATTTCCTCCAAGGGTGTAGATGCTGTGTGGGTAGGTGGTTCTCCCTAGTCTTTTTCACCGATGCAGGTTGCATCAGCGCGTACGTATCTCCTTGATGGAGCGCTGCATCACCATGACTGTGCTGATTTTGAACTTGCTCTCCTGACAAGTCTTGCGCTTTTCGGACTCTGGGACATCGAGTGAGTTTCTACCAAATAGCTTGTCATGTCTCTTCACCACTTCCTCATTGAGCACCTCCAATTCCTTCTCACTGAATTTGAGTTTCCTTTTGGGGCACTCCTACCTCCTTGCCATTGTCCTCAGACGCCATGCTGTGTTTTTGGGACAGTTTCTGTGCTCCTAACTGCCTCTCTGGGGCTGTGTTCCTGCTGTCTGCCTCCTCCTCTGACTCAGGACCCTGCAAACAACATGGAATACCTCGTTTTCTGGCTGTGTGTTCATCATGCTGCTCTGAAATGCGACCGTCACAATTTAGAGATGACCTTATTACAATTACCTATTTACCAAATAACTATTGGGTCATCGCAAACGGTGAATGCAATTTTTAAGAAATCGCAAAATCTTTAGTCAGTCAGTCAGTCAAAACACTTTATTCGATTACTTAAAATCATAAAAGACAAGATAAAAACAGATTTCTTAAAAAAATTACAATTTGATATATATACAATCAGTGCAATCAGTATGCATTATACAATAAAGCATACATTATCTATTTAAGAAAAACAGCTAAACCAGCTAAAAGTCAGGCAGGGATACTATGGAGGGGCGATCTTTTTGTTATTAATCCGGGTAGCAGCCACCAAAAAACTAGTCACACAATAAATATCACACGTGTTACTTAACATTTGCAAATAAGACAAAGCGGGCCTAACTTGTAAAAAAAAACTGCCTCTCTTAAAATTGGAGTTAAACATTTTTTCCAAATCTCAGAATAATACTCACAAAACATAACAAAATGCAACGTGTCTTGTGTTGAAAAATTGTCACAGGGGCATGGCATAGAATTTTCTGGTTTGCCCCATGTCGGAAAACTCCTAAAGTTAAATGGATTAGGTTAAAACAGAATCTAATCAACAGCTGGCGATGAAATGGCTTAGTTACAATTTTTAGATATGGTTCCAGTGAGGGGGTGGTTAATAATACATAGTTAGCTTTAACACACGGTTTCTTTAACTCATGCTCCTCCCGTTCCATTTCTAGCATGTTCAAAAAATTGTTCTTAATCCAGCTTATATCCTCTTTTATAATACATTCAGGTGATGTGTATATCTCGGGGTGCCCAAGCTTGGGGAACATCGCTTTAACGTACATCAGCCATGGGACCCTGTTTACCTTGTCCATGGATACACAATCATTGAGGATCTGATGATTCAGGGTGATTTCATTGTTCAGCCAAGTTTTTACCCAACAGATCAGTGGGGCAACTTTTAACTGATCTGTAATATAGCCTAAACCTAATTCCGTGTGTAAAGAATAGGTTGGGGTCGACTGGGGAACTGCTAGGAGAGATCTTAAAAACTTATTTTCTGCCACTTGTATCCTATCCTGAGATGTATAACCCCATAGAGATGCACCATAAGTAGCAATGGCCAAACATATGGATTTATACATATTTACGATTGCCTCCATTGGTCTTGCACCCAGTCGCTTAGCAAAACCCAGGAGTGCTGAGGTAGACCTAGCTACAGTATTGCTTTTGAGCTTCTGCTGTGGTCCCCAAGTTCCTTTATCATCGAAGAGGACCCCGAGATATATAAAAACCGGGAACTTGGTCACTTCGGCACCATTACAGAAAAAGGTTTTTATCTTCGGTTTCCTACTTCGAACCCCAGCCACCATAACATGCGACTTTTTAATATTGACTTTTAAATCCAAGGACTCCATGAAGCCACCAAAATGATCCAGTGATCATGGAGACCATGGCCAATGCGTGCTAATAGAACTGCGTCATCCGCGTATAGGAGAACCGGAATAACAGAATCCCCTATACGCGGGACATCCAAAGTGGCCACACCCAAAGACTTCTCTAAAGCGTTGATGTATATAGTAAAAAGAAGGGGGGCCAGAATACAACCTTGTCTGACACCCCTCTTCGAACTAAAGTGACTAGTGCATCATCCCTCCCAAGTGACCCTGACTGACGCTAAAAGGTCCTGATGTAAAGCACCTAAAAAATTGACCAGTGGTGGGTCAATACCTATTTCTAGCAAGATTGACCAAAGTTTAGACCGATTTACCAGATCAAACGCTGAGGAGAGATCCATAAAACCCATATACAAAAAACCTTCTTTGACCACTGTATATTTACTTATAAGGAGATGCAAGTTCAGGCATTGGTCCAAAGTGCTTCTGTGTTCTCCAAATCCATATTGAAGGTTAGAGAGGACCCCCGTGCCATCTAGCCAATCCCTAAGCTTATACAAAATGACTCTGCCCAAGATCTTCACTGCTGAGTCTATCAAAGAGATTGGTCTGTAGCACGAGGGGTCCCCTCTAGCCCCCTTTTTAAATATCGGAACAATGACAGATGTGGCCCATGATATCGGAAATCCGGCTGTACTAGAGGCATTAAAGACGTTAGTCAAAATTTTAGCCCAAAATTTAGGGAAACATCTATATAAGTCCGCTGGTACCCCATCCGTCCCTGGCGCTTTGTTTTTTGACATATCTTCGATTGCTTTTTCCACATCAATCACCTCCAAGACTAAAGGGGATACACCCTGAATAGGGATGTTAACTGCTTCTAGCGACTCTAAACCCTCCTTATCATAAATTTCCCTAAAGTGTGAAAGCCAACATTCATCAGGAATGACACAATCCATATTTGAATTCTCTTGTTCTGAGAAAAACAGATGGTTTATAGTTGCCCAGAACTTACTGCTATTGCATACAACTTCTATTGAGAGAAGATTGTTCCAAGCCTCCTCTCTAATTTCGTGCTTACGTCTGGCAATAGCCAGTTTATATGTCTTCCTGTAATTAGCAACGAGAGCCCTATCTCTAGGCCTTATTTTCAGCACTTGAAGAAGGGCACCATGGGCTTTGGAGCAACTACTGTCAAACCATCTTTGTGCCTTATTAGGTTTATCTATATTTTCAGCCTCTAAGTCCTTGGCAATCTGACTACATACAGCAACATAGGCTCCAATAATCTCCGCACTGGTCGCAGAACTATCTAGACAAATTGCAAAACTTGCATCTGCCTTGGTAGAGAGTTCGTCAAAGAAGACTTCATGGACCATCTTGGACCATTTAATCCTTCTCCCCATATCTTTTGTAGACAGAATTCCAGTCTCCCCCCTACCTTTACCCTTAGGACCCCTCATTTCACGTAGGTCACCTCGAGTAGGACCGGGTTGTGGTCACTAAATGTCCGAAAACACCACTGTAAAGGATATTATCCTATATAAAATAGCAGACGATATAAAAGTGTAGTCAACAACTGTATTTGACCCTCTTCCTATAAAGGTAGGAATCCTCTCCACCCCCTCACCAAGACCTGACTCAAATAAATGCATATTAGCTAGGAGGTCCTCAACGGCCTCTCCCTGCCTACTGTGTTCAAAGTGTGGAACCACAGCGCTAGGCGGCCCTGGGGATCACCCAAATGGCAATCCCATCTGCATGGGTGTATATTTAAATCTCCCATGAGAATAACTTCGAAAACAGTGTTATGATGGATTTTATAGTCTGACAAAAAATTATCCAGAGCGCCCAAATGCTGATAGATCTGTACGCCATCTTTAGCATTATAAAAATGTATTATTCAAAAATTTGGGACGCTCCACTCCAAAATCAAAATATTACTGGAATCTAGCTCCAGCCTTTTAAAAACACCTTTCAGGTTAAGTAAAATGAGGAGGATTAGACCTCCCTTTGGTCTGCCGGCTGTCCCTAATAAAGCTGGGACGACAAAGCTTAAATAACCATCCATACAGAAATTTGTCGCAACATCCCATGTTTCTTGAAGGGCAATAATATCATGTTGCTTCACAAAATCCACCCAGATGTCATCGGTTCTTTTGAACCTAATGCCGCCACATTCCAACTCAGGATCTTACATGATACTGTCAGATTAGCCCCAGCAACTAGGTCCCCATGACACTGGTTAGTAGCGTATTGTCAATCGTTTGCTTCCATATGTATCAGGGGAAAAAAACAATTAGAAAGACCTTGTTAGACGGACCGGGAGGGTCGGCCGAGGACAAGGGGAGAGGTCTCCGGGGAGAGCCGTCTCCAGCGATCGTACAGACAAGTAACTTCCCCCCCACAGATGTACACCACACAAGGATAAGGTTCAACGTTACTTTATAAGCAATTCTTCAAGTACGGTGAAATGGTACAAGGAGGTCTGGACTCAGGGGTCCCCTCTAGGCTAGTCTCTTTGGTTGGGAAAAGGGTAGCAGGACAGTCTCGTTACCAATCTGGTAGATGAAATAGCTCACAATCCTCGAGCTCGGCGTTCTAGATGATCGGGCCGCGGCGGAGCCAGCAGGTCCCGGGATGGTTGAAGGTAGCGACGGTCCGCGGCGGAGCCAGCAGGTCCCGATGAAGGTGGTGGTTACAAACGGTCCGCGGCCACGCCAGCAGGTCCCGACGACGATGAAGGTTTCAGAAGGTTGCGGCAGCGCCAGCAGGCAGGTCGATAGTTCACATGGCAGGGCTACGGCAGCGCCAGTAGTCCGTCAAGGATGAGTTCTTCACTGCGTCTCTCGACTCCAGGATACAACTGCCTTCCTGCTCTGGAGCTGCCCCAGTTATAGGTCTGGCGCCCTTTGATGTCCGGACTCTCGCACTTGGAGGTCGGGAGGTCCAGGATGAGGGAGTCCAGACACCCAGCAGGGGGGTGGAGCCAGCGCCTCGGGGAGCTGGGGTGATCGGCACCTGGCGGGGGAGAGCCATCGACACCTCTTTCTCCCATTGACCTGCCAAGTAGTCCGCTCACCTCCTGGGTGGATGGTGGTGCCGGGATGTCGGGGCCTGGCCAGGCCCAGGGTTAGGGTCGATCGGAGGCCACGCGGCCTCGTGGTGCTGTGTCCAAGATGGCGCCCAGGCCGGGCGAGAGGGCCGGTAGGGAATCGGCCCATGATGGGGAGATGTCCAGGGGCAGGGGTCCCATATGAGGCGGGAAACGGGTGGTTGTTGTGTGTAACACCTGAAGAGCCAGGTTCGGGCCTGGTCGTGCGGGGAGGGAGCAAGCCCTTCACGTGGCCTGTCCAACATGCGTCCCCCCCAGCTGAAGGCGGGGAGAGTCACCCATCCTCTTGGGGACTCTCTTCGTCGAGGCGGAAAAAGCGGGACAGGCCATCTGCGTTGGCGTGGTCTTGCCCGGGTCGATGTTCCACAGTGAAGTCCATCCCCTGCAGGGAGATGGACCAACGCAAGAGTTTCGGGTTTTCCCCCCGCATCTGTATTAGCCACTGCAGGGGCCGATGATCGGTCTGTACCCGGAAGTGGGTGATGAAGAGATAAGGCCGGAGCTTTTTGAGGGCCCACACCACGGCGAAGGCCTCCCTCTCGATGGTGCTCCAGCGTTGTTCTCGGGCCAGGAGCCGTCTGCTGATGAAAGCCACCGGCTGGTCAAGTCCTTCGGGGTTCAGCTGGGAAAGGACTGCCCCAATGCCATGGTCGGAGGCGTCCATTTGGACGATAAATTCCTGACTGTAGTCGGGGGCCTGGAGCACAGGGGCGGAGCACATGGCGGCCTTCAGCTTCTCGAAGGCGGCTTGACAGTCGGGGGTCCAGTTGACCTCCTTTGGTTGGTTTTTGGAGGTGAGTTCCGTGAGGGGCCCCACAATGCTGCCATAGTCCCTAACGAACCGCCGGTAGTAGCCTGTGAGTCCCAAGAAGGCGCCGACCTCGGTCTGGGTGATGGGGGGCTGCCAAGCCTGGATGGCAGCGATCTTGAGTTGCAGAGGGGCCACCAGACCGCTTCCCACCTGGTGCCCGAGATAGGTCACGGACCCCTGGCCAATTTGGCCTTTGCTGGCCTTGATCGTGAGGCCAGCTCGTTGGAGGGCCTGTAGCACCTCTCGGAGGTGGTGGAGGTGGTCGGACCAGTGGCGGCTGTACACAGCGATATCGTCCAGGTAGGCGGCGCTGAATTCTTCGAGTCCCGCCAGGACCTGGTTTACTAGCCGCTGAAATGTTGCTGGGGCATTCTTCATGCCGAAGGGCATGACCTTGAAGTGGTAGTGGCCATCAGGGGTGGAGAAGGCAGATCGTTCTTGGGCCCGGGGTGTGAGACCGATCTGCCAGTAGCCCGCTGTCAGGTCGAAGATGCTGAGGTAGCGGGCAGCTCCCAGGCGGTCGATTAGTTCATCTGCTCGGGGAATGGGGTGTGCGTCTGTTCTGGTGACCGCATTCAAGCCCCGGTAGTCGACGCAGAACCGGAGCTCAGGCGTGGTGCCGGGGGCGGCCGCTTTGGGGACCAGTACCACTGGGCTGGCCCAGGGGCTGTCTGAGGGCTCGATGACCCCGAGCGTGAGCATCTTGCCCACCTCCTCTTGGATGCAGGCCCGTACCCGATCTGGTACGCGGTAGGCCCGGTGGCGGACAGGGGGACTCTCTCCAGTGTCCACGTCGTGTAAGCACCAGGGGGTGACCCCTGGGGTGAGGGAAAACAGGGTGGCGAACTGCAGCAGGAGGTCTCGGCAGCCTTGGCGCTGTTCCGGGGTGAGGGCCTCCGAGAGTCGGACCCCGTCTACGGAGCCGTCCTTCTCTCGAGTCCGTAGGAGGTCAGGAAGGGGTTCGGAGTCCTCCTCGGCTCCGCTGTCTGTTGCCATCAGGAGGCTGAGCTCTGAGCGCACAAAGTGGGGTTTCAGTCTATTGGCGTGGAGGACCCGGAGAGGGTTCCGTGAAGATTCCATATCGATGAGATAGGTGACAGGGCTCTTGCGCTCGACTACTTTGAAGGGCCCTGTCCATTTGTCTTGCAGGGCGCATGGTTCGGTGGGAGACATTACCCACACTTGTTGGCCGGGTTCAAATTCGATGGAGGAGGCATTTTGATCGTACCACCGTTTCATGTCTTCCTGACTGGCCTCCAAGTTTGCTTTTGCCATCTCTTGGAACCGTCTGGTCTGGTTGCGGAGGGTTAGGAGGTACTTGAAAACATCTGGAGGGTTCTTTAGAGGGGGCATTTCCCAGCCTTCTTTGACTAGGCTGAGCGGCCCGCGCACAGGGTATCCATACAAGAGTTCGAAAGGGCTGAAGCCGAGGGATTTCTGGGGGACTTCTCGGTAGGCAAAGAGGAGGCACGGCAGTAGCACATCCCACTGGCGACGGAGGGGCTCTTCCAACCCCCCAATCATCCCTTTGAGCGTGCGGTTGAACCGCTCAACCAGTCCGTTTCCTTGAGGGTGATAGGGGGTCGTGAATCTGTAGGTGACCCCACACTGTTGCCAGAGGGACTTCATGTATTTTGAAATAAAGTTTGTGCCCCGGTCGCTGACGACTTCTTGGGGGAAGCCCACCCGGGAGAAGATCCCCATCAAGGCCCAGCCGACTACCGGGGCGGTCACAGTTCGTAGGGGAACAGCCTCGGGGTAGCGAGTGGCGTGGTCTACCAGTACCAGGATGAACCGATGCCCTTGTGCTGTACGGGGGTCCAGGGGCCCCACAATGTCTATCCCCACCCTCTCGAACGGGGTGGTGACCACCGGGAAAGGTTGCAGAGGTGCTTTAAGCTTGCGGCCGCTCTTCCCGCTGGCCTGGCACGTGGGGCAAGACCGGCAGTGCTGGAGTACGTCGTTCCTCATCTTGGGCCAGAAAAAGTGGGTCACCAGGCGGCTGTAGGTTTTGTCCTGGCCCAGGTGGCCAGCCAGGGGGACATCGTGGGCCAGGTTTAGCAAGAAGTCTCTAAAGCGTAGGGGCACCACTAGCACTCGACTGGCCCCTAACTCTGCGATTCTCTGTTCGCTGTACAACAGGTCATTGTCCCAATAGACCCAATGGGTTCCGGAAGTATCCCCTGCACTCTGGGCGAGGGCTTGTTGGCGGAGTCCCTCGAGGGAGGGACAGGTCTTCTGCTCGTGGCGAAACTGTTCCTGGGTGGGCCCCCCCTCCTGACGCCACTGAGCCAGGCCGGGAAGGTCCTGAGGATGAACGAGCCCCTCGGGACTTTGCTCTGGGGGGACGGCACGGTCGGTGTCTTCTACTGGAGCGACCGGGGGAGGAGGTGGCGGCCATTCAGGTTCTTCGGGTCAGGGGGTGGTACGGGCAGCCATGGACCGGGTGGTTACGCACGCCCAGTCCGGGATGCCCAACATCCCCAGGTGCTCTCTCCTCTCTACGGCGGCCCACGGGGAACTCTCAAGGTAATTTCCCAGGAGGCAGTCCACGGGGGCATCATCTCGGACCGTCACTTTCAACATGCCGGAGACTCCTCCCCACTCGAAGGAGACGCAGGCCATCCGACATAGACTCTCCGAATTGTCGGCTGACCGGACAGGGCAGAGAACGTTCAGCAGGATCTGTTCTGGGGTCACCAGGTGACAGCGGACGGCCGTTACACTGGCCCCGGTGTCACGTAGGGCTTCGGCCCGGCGTCCATTAATGTTCACCCACTGACTGTACTTCCGGGTGTTGGCGGGTAGGGGGACCCGCGGGACCATGTCTTTTCCCCCTAGGCACGCTAGAACCATGGCGGCGGGTTCCCATTCTTGGTGTTCTTGCTCACATTCCTCGTGTTCTTCGGAGATTTGTTCTTCCCCCAGGGCGGCGGCAGCCATCTGGCGGGGTCTCGGAGTCTGGCTCTGTGGACAATTCGGGTCGTTTGCGTAGTGGCCGACTCGCTGGCATCGGTGACATGTGACATTGGCTCTGTATCCCGGCCGCGCCGGGGTGTTGCCCCGTTGGCCGGGGGTGGGGTGCTGGTAGCGGGAGCGGCCGTGGCGTTGTCTCTTCCTCGTCCCTGGCCCCCTCCTCCTCCTCGGGGACGGTGCTGACCGTGGTTGTTCCGGATCTGTTCATGTGACCCATTTCGGCCCACTTGGGTAATTTCCCACCGGTCAGCCTCGGCGGCGAGCTGCCGCGGATCAGTCAATTTACTGTCGAGGAGGTGCTGCCTGAGCTCGACGAAGCAGTTGTTTGATAGATGCTCCCATACCATGAGATTGAATAGTTGCTCGTAGGTCGTTACGTTGCTTCCCTTGATCCAACCCTCGAAGGCTCGGCTGAAATAGTTCACGTATTCCACCCAAGTTGTACCCGGGATCCGGGTGCAGTCTCGGAACCTCTGGCGGTACATTTCGGGTGTGAGCCCATAGCGGGTGAGGAGGGTAGCTTTCATGTGGTCATAGGAGGTCATCAGATGGTCGGGAAGCTGCAGCAGGGCATCGCGGCCCTCATTGACGAACCTCCCCCATAGACCGGCTCCCCAGTCGCTGCGATCGATCCGGTGGGAGGTCATAGCGATCTCATAGGCCTTGAACCACTGCTGTATGTCGTCATCTCGGAAATATTCTCGAACGACATCCTTGGGGATGTGTACCTTCTTTTCTGTTGCCCCCGGGATGCGCGGTTGCTCGGGCACCCCTAATTCTTTGTTCTGCTTGCGTAAGTCTATTTCAGCTAGCTTGCGCTCGTGTTCATACGCTAGTCTCTTCTCTTCGAGCTCTCTTTGTCTCTGTTTCTCTTCCCGTTCTTCTCGGAGCCGCAGGTGTTCCAGGTTCAGTTTTTGTTCGGCTAATTTGAGTTCGCCATCCATTTTGAGCCGGGCCATTTCTAGCTCGTGTAGTCGGTTTCTTTCTCGTTCTTGGATCTCATCTTGCGAGAGACCCATTCTTTGCTCCTCGGGAGCCGTGGTGTTTTTCTCTGCTGCTGCGACATTTTGGTCCGGGGGTCTGACGGCCCCGGTTTCTGCCCATGACTCAATGGCGTGCTTGAAATCGTCTTTAGTACTCAGACTGGTGGTAGCGATACCTAGTTCAATGCAGAATTGTTTCAGCTCACGATGGTTGTATTCTTCCAATTTCTCCATCTGGAATTTCTCGGTGGATCCGCTTTCTTTGGTTGGCATTGTGGTTTTGTCGTGGGGTGAGCTACTCTCTGTACGATTACGCGTCGATTCGGATCGCGCCGCTGGCCACCAATGTTAGACGGACCGGGAGGGTCGGCCGAGGACAAGGGGAGAGGTCTCCGGGGAGAGCCGTCTCCAGCGATCGTACAGACAAGTAACTTCCCCCCCACAGATGTACACCACACAAGGATAAGGTTCAACGTTACTTTATAAGCAATTCTTCAAGTACGGTGAAATGGTACAAGGAGGTCTGGACCCAGGGGTCCCCTCTAGGCTAGTCTCTTTGGTTGGGAAAAGGGTAGCGGGACAGTCTCGTTACCAATCTGGTAGATGAAATAGCTCACAATCCTCGAGCTCGGCGTTCTAGATGATCGGGCCGCGGCGGAGCCAGCAGGTCCCGGGATGGTTGAAGGTAGCGACGGTCCGCGGCGGAGCCAGCAGGTCCCGATGAAGGTGGTGGTTACAAACGGTCCGCGGCCACGCCAGCAGGTCCCGACAACGATGAAGGTTTCAGAAGGTTGCGGCAGCGCCAGCAGGCAGGTCGATAGTTCACAAGGCAGGGCTACGGCAGCGCCAGTAGTCCGTCAAGGATGAGTTCTTCACTGCGTCTCTCGACTCCAGGATACAACTGCCTTCCTGCTCTGGAGCTGCCCCAGTTATAGGTCTGGCGCCCTTTGATGTCCGGACTCTCGCACTTGGAGGTCGGGAGGTCCAGGATGAGGGAGTCCAGACACCCAGCAGGGGGGTGGAGCCAGCGCCTCGGGGAGCTGGGGTGATCGGCACCTGGCGGGGGAGAGCCATCGACACCTCTTTCTCCCATTGACCTGCCAAGTAGTCCGCTCTCCTCCTGGGTGGATGGTGGTGCCGGGATGTCGGGGCCTGGCCAGGCCCAGGGTTAGGGTCGATCGGAGGCCACGCGGCCTCGTGGTGCTGTGTCCAAGATGGCGCCCAGGCCGGGCGAGAGGGCCGGTAGGGAATCGGCCCATGATGGGGAGATGTCCAGGGGCAGGGGTCCCATATGAGGCGGGAAACGGGTGGTTGTTGTGTGTAACACCTGAAGAGCCAGGTTCAGGCCTGGTCGTGCGGGGAGGGAGCAAGCCCTTCACGTGGCCTGTCCAACAGACCTGTATCCATATTTAACTGCATTGGGGAGGAGCGAGTTGGTTCTAAAGCTGATATGACTCTTTCCACCCTCTGTAGGGACCCCCTGCTATATTGGTCTGTGTAATATCCAATGGTTTATTTGGGACCCCAAGCAACCTCTTATGAGTAGGCGGGGGAAGAAATCTAGAGGAATTTTTTGGGTATGCCATAGCTGGAGGATAGAAATAGCCCAGAGGTACTGGTCTAATGCCCGAGTTATCCAACTCTGAGGCATCCCAAAACAATCTGTCAGCTATTGTCTGGCTGTTAAAATGAACCACCACACAATCCCCCCTGATACACTTGGTGCGACAACCAATCCAGCTGACCCTTCTAGCCATAATGATAGATGTAGTAATATCTAAGCCTCCGCTACTATATTGAGCGCACCAGTGTCTAGCTAGGTTAAGGAGGTCATGAGTAGATTCATTTACGCCGTCCCTTAATGGTGGAACCCCTGTAAATACAGCCACCAATGGTGCGGCGTCTGGAGGGAGATCCAGGGTAATACCGAGAAGATTCTCCTGGCTGTGGGTAGTGGAAGAGGGCCTCGGAGATTTTTTAACTCCAGGATTGATGTTCCCTAGCCCTGAATTTTTAATAGTAGGAAGTGTACTTCCTTTAACCAGATCAGGATTCTCCCCACTCATTCCCCGTGTCCCAATCCATGAGTTTATGGTCAGGGGTTCTGGTGATAAATGTACAGTGCATTCACCCAAGGATCCTTCCTCCTCCCTAGGTTTAACAGGTTGAGTTACCTGGGCCTGACTGGCCCGCCCTTGTTGGGCTATGTACTCTTAAATGAACAGTTCAATGTTTTCACATTTCTTTAGCAAGCCCGCTACACAGGTATCGAGAGTGTCCACAATGTCCTTAGCGATAGCCACTAGGGCTGGCTCCAGCCGTGAGATAAACAGCTCCTCCACCATTTCCGCCACATGATCAGTGGTATTGGAGTCCATGCGTTGTGCAGCCGCAGTATGTTTTTGTCGCTTAGGGGGCTTCTTAATCAATCTGCGCTTACCCAAAGTGCGTTGTACTGGGACACCAGAGCATTCCCCACCCACTCCACCAGCAACACCCACAGTATCTGCGGGGACAAGTTGAGGCTCGATCGCCAATAATGGGGTTGTAATCACAATGTTCGGCTCAAAGGGTATATTGGATATAGGAAAAATAACACAACGGTAATGGAGGGCTAGAGGGATATTTAAAGACGCCTCCCCCTGTCTCAGATTCTGATCGAGACAACGACGGACAGAGCGGGGTCTCCCATATCCTGAGCCAGGTCCAGGAAGAGGTGAGGTCCTTTCCCCGGGCACACTGGAAATACTCCATACACCAGGTGCCAAGGAGGAATTCAGACAGTGGAAGGAGAATCATATCCTTTACTGTTGATGTTTCACTTGTGTGTTTTTTATAATTATTTTTCACACATTTAGTCACTAATAGGCAGTAGCATTTCCATAGAACAGAGGCCCTGACGAAAGCCTAAGGTCCCTTTCCATGATAGGCTGAAACATGTTGGCTCTCTTGCAGCTATTTGTTTGTACTGCGATGAATGTTTTGCACTGTTCTGGTTTTTAGAGTGGAAGGGGCTTATGTTGAATAAATAGTCCTTGTAGTAAGTTCCCTATCCTTTTTTAATCACCATTTTCATTATTATTTGTGCACTGCACTTTTTCCATCAGATCAACGTCATATGGTATAACAAAGTGATTGTGGGTCGTTACCCCAAGCCGACCATGAGGGTATATTAATATCTCAATGATCAAGAGGCACGATACCCTGGCAGGATTACCAGATGAAAATATTGATCCATACGAGTCTTTGAATCCTAAATAAGATTGACAATCACAAGTGGCCCATATTTTGGTGATTTGGTCTGTTTATTCAATGAGTGATATATCTCCTCCTTGATGTACTCAATGAGACATCAGGAGAACTGACAAGAGATCACAATTAGATTCTCAGTCTAGACCCTTAAGTTTGTTAGTTTCATATATTGGATATAGGCACAGGCAGGGGAACAGGATCTTCATGAACTGTGATGGGAAGGACCAAGCCCAGTTCTTTCTCCGCATTAGCAAGTTCTTTAGATAGGACCCCCCACAGCTGATGTCAGATAGAAAATAATTGATTCCGACTTCGTAGGGACCTTAGCCTTTTTACCCTCCTGCTCCCCATTGCATTGTTTTCGCATACCCATTGAAGAGCTCAGAGGGGTGGCCCGGCCCAGCCTCTTCCGGCCCCTGACAGCCACAGACAGCCTGCCCTTTGCCCGGGCTAAGCCCGGCGCACGCCCGCGTGCGTCCGCGTGGTGGAAAGAAGCACACCCTGAAATACTTCCGGTGTAGGGTGGAAGGGGCTGGCGATCTCCCGGCAGCCCCCGGGCTTCTTGGGGCTTGTAGTTCCTTCCTCGTGCCCCCGTCTGCACACACAGCAATCCGCAGCGTCTCCCGCGGAGCGGGAGGCGCAAGAAGTGATGTAAACTCCCCGGTGTAGGGGGGAAGGGGCGGGCGATCTCCTAGCGGCTCCCGGGCTTCTTGGGGCTTGTAGTCCCTTCTTGGAGCAATCTGCAGCGTCTCCCGCGGAGCGGGAGGCGCAGGAAGTGATTTAAACTCCCCAGTGTAGGGGGTTAGGGGCGGGTGATCTCCTGGCGGCCCCCGGGCTTCTTAGGGCGTGTAGTCCCTTCCTCGTACCCCCGTCTGCACACACAGCAATCCGCAGCATCTCGCGCGGAGCTGGAGGTGCCAGACGTGATTTAAACTCCCCGGGGGAAGGGCTGGGCGATTTCCTGGCGGCCTCAGGCTTCTTGGGGCTTGTAGTCCCTTCCTCGTGCCCCCCTCTGCACACACAGCAATCCGCAGCGTCTCATGCGGAGCGGGATGCGCAAGAAGTGATTTAAACTCCCCGGTGTGGGGGGGAAGGGGCCCAGCGATCTCCTGGCGGCCCTCAGGCTTCTTGGGGCTTGTAGTCCATTCCTCGTGCCCCCGTCTGCACACACAGCAATCCGGAGCATCTCCCCCAAAATCTCAGTGATTATTTACATGCATTGCATTTTGCAGTTACCAAATAGCGATTTGTTAAAAATCGCAATTTAATCATCGCAAAATGCAATTTTGATACATGTAGCCCAAAGTGCTACATTGGCTGGCAAGGAGAGCTGACGTTGACCTAATTATTCATAGTTCAAATAAATATGGTTCGAAGAGTGGGATGGGTAGGGCGTGACACCAAATCCTTTCACGGTATCTGTATAGTAGTGAATTTTAGTAATAGCTGGACTGCGAGCCGAATCATAATCTCCTTTGAGGGGAAGGTTGAACTTTCTATGCGTATAGGTCTGCGGCCACTGAGATTTGTTTATAAATCTGACATTGGGTTTAACGTGAGATCTGCCATTCCCACTTTCACTTAGGTGATCCAGGGTCCCCACAAGGTACATCCCAGGCCCCTCAGGGTCCCTGCTTCCCCACTTACTCTCTCTAACAGATTTGAGGCTCTTGTTAAACTTAAGGAGGTGGACTGACAAACCCCCACTGATTGTGGTGTCGATCTGATACTGAAGGGGGGCGGTTGCGACAGTCTCCCTTTAGGGCCATATTTTAAAGATAAGCTTAGATTTCTTTCATGGAATGTAGCAGGGCTTCAGGAGAAGGTCAATGACCCAAGTTGGTTAGATTTTATTAGGACACATCATATTTTGGCCTTTCGGGAAACCTGGTTCGTCAGATGTACCCCTTTTTAGAAAGCTTTGTTAATTTTTTTCACCGAGCAATACCGTCATCTTCGGGTAGAGCATCTTCAGGGCTGTGTACTTTAATATCTCTGTCCCTAAATTGCTCAATAGCTGAGGTAGAGATTAATTCTTCATATATAGGGGCGGTGTTACTCATCGTAACGATAAATCAAGCTTATTGATTTTAAATATCCAAAGGGAAACACACTTCATAGAGAAATATAAGACTGTTTCAGATGCTTGGTCTAAGTCCCACCGCATACATACCAATAGTGGTCCTGGGTGATTTTAACATCCACCCTTGTCAAAAAGATTATCAGATTTTTTGGGAACTTTCCCTGGGAGATGACCTCTTAAATGCCTACTTTAAACACACTGCATAAGGGGACCAGGCACATTTATTTATTTAGTCTTTGAATCTAACCATTCCTAGTGTTCAAGTGGATCCTACCTATGTAAATAGGGTTGTAAATTAATTGTGGATTATATTTTGATCTCCCCGCTACTTATTAACTCTTTAGTGAATTACCAGACTTTGTGATCTGGCTGGAGCGATCACTTCCCCTTAGTGCTATCGCTAAAGTCTTGAAGGCAGAGACTATTTATGCCAGCCCCTCCTACTAAACACCTTTGTCTCTGTTAATCAGGGTAAGCACTTGAGGTTGCCAAAAATGTCTCAGTACTTCTGGAGGGAGCATTGTTTCAATGAGCCTTGTTCCAAAGCACATTATGATCTAATGAAAGCCCTTACATGTCCTCCAAGAGATAGAGTAGAGGTGAAACATTTATGAGCATCATATAAAAGGGTCATTAAAGAGAGAAAGGAGTGTCTGAAGGATGATATTTGGGTTCAGCTAGCGAGATACAGCCTCCTTTACGATAGTGCCATCTTCCGGAGAGTTCTGGAACACCCCTTTCTATCAGCCGAGAATGCGCCAACTTTGACCGTAGTAATTGACGAGGTTAAGTGGTATGATCATTTTTCGCATATTTATTCTTTTGAAGATATGACTGGGTCTGTAACCCAATCTACCTAAGAGAAGGAGCTGGGTGATCCTAGTCTTTCTTTTTCTATTGAAGTTGTGAGTGCAAGTGTGTGCCTAGCAGTTAATAAGGCCACAACGAAGTCCCTGCAAATCTCTAGAGGAGCAATATAGTTATTTGGACCCCTTGCTAACCAAATATTTTAATGCAGCTGTGTTCTTGGGTCCCCCTTGCTCATCATCCCACTCAATCATTGTACCAACTTGTAAAAAAGGGTGATGGGGTGAGCCAAGATGTTACAGGCCCATCTCTTTGATTGATAGAACTGTTAAGGTGCTGGGCCAGATGATCTTGGAAAGGCTGTCCCTGTGGGTAAAGGAGAAAAATATATTCTCCGATTTGCAGTAGGGGTTCAGGCTTCGATTACGTAGTATCATCAAATCCTGAACTTGCTTTTGCTAAATCAGAATTACACTGTGGCCAAAAAGGGCACTCTTTATTTGAGCTTTATCCACCTTACATCTGTGTTTGACTGGGTGAATCGCTTCAAGCTTTGGTCAATATTGTTGTCCCTAGGAGTGGACCCAGTTCTGGTGTCTTTTCTGGGGGACATCCATTGTGACATATCTGCATCTGTGAAATTTGAGGTGTACTGCTCTTGAACCAATTAATTTTCTATAACTCGGGGTGTCAGGCAGGGGTGCATCCTGGCCCCTTTTTAGGTCTCTGTCAGTTTCAGTTTTACACACGGCTTCTACAGTGTACTACTTTGTTGCAGTTTTAAAGTTTCGTTTTTGTTCTTACTGGTTCAGGGGCAGTGCAGCACACACTATTTTACAACACACACCATTCTACAGCACACACCATTCTACAGCACACAACGCTCTGCGGCATCCAGCACTCTACAATGTACATCACTCTACAGCACACAGTATTCTACATCACATAGCACTGCACTCTACAGCGCTGCGTGCTCTACAGCGCCCCGCACTTTACAGCGGCCCACAGCGCCCTGCACTCTACAGCGCCCCGCACTCTACAGCGCCCCGCACCTTGCAGCGCCCCGCACTCCACAGCGCCCCGCACTCTACAGCGCCCCGCAGCGCCCTGCACTCTACAGCGCACCGCGCTCTACAGCGCCCCGCAGCGCCCTGCACTCTACAGCGCCCCACAGCGCCCTGCACTCTACAGCACCCCGCAGCGCCCTGCACTCTACAGCGCCCCGCACTCTACAGCGCCCCGCACTCTATAGCGCACCGTGCTCTACAGCGCCCCACAGCACCCTGCACTCTACAGCGCCCCGCGCTCTACAGCGCACCATGTTCTACAGTGCCCCGCAGCGCCCTGCACTTTACAGCGCCCGCACTCTGCAGCGCAACGTACTCTACAGCGCCCCGCACTCTACAGTGCCCCGCACTCTACAGCGCCCCGCACTCTACAGCTCCCCGCGCTCTACAGCGCCCCGCACTCTACAGCGCACCGCACTCTACAGCACCCCACATTCTACAGCGCCCCACACTCTACAGCGCCCCGCGCTCTACAGTGCCCTGCACTCTACATACAGCACACACCATTCTACAGGACACAACGCTCTGCAGCATACAGCACTCTACAATGTACAGCACTCTACAGCACACAGAATTCTACATCACATAGCACTGCACTCTACAGCGCCCCGTGCTCTACAGCGCCCCGTGCTCTACAGCGCCCCGCAGCGCCCTGCACTCTACAGCACCCCACACTCTGCAGCGCCCCGTACTCTGCAGCGCCCCGCACTCTGCAGCGCCTCGCACTCTGCAGCGCCCCGCACTCTGCAGCGCCCCGCACTCCGCAGCGCCCCGCACTCTGAAGCGCCCCACAGCGCCCTGCACTCTACAGCGCCCCGTGCTCTACAGCGCACCGCACTCTACAGCGCCCCGCAGCGCCCTGCACTCTACAGCGCCCGCAGCGGCCTGCACTCTACAGCGACCCGCAGCGCCCTGCACTCTACAGCGCCCCGCAGCGCCCTGCACTCTACAGCGCCTCGCATGCTACAGCACCCCGCACTCTACAGCGCCCCACACTCTACAGCGCCCCACACTCTACAGCGCCCCGCACACTACAGCGCACTGTGCTCTACAGCGCCCTGCAGCACCCTGCACTCTACAGCGCCCCGCGCTCTACAGCGCACCGCGCTTTACAGCTCCCCGCAGTGCCCTGCCCTCTACAGCGCCCGCACTCTACAGCGCCCGCACTCTGCAGCGCAACACACTCTACAGCGCCCCGCACTCTACAGAGCTCCGCACTCTACAGCGCCCTGCACTCTACAGCGCTCTCTACAGCGCCCCTCACTCTACAGCGCCCCGCACTCTACAGCGCAGAATCAGATTTACACATGCGCTTTCACAGTTCGTTAGTTTGTTGCAGTTTGTAAGTTTCAGTTTTGTTCTTACTTGTTCAGGGGGCAGCTGGCTTTTTAAGATTTATAGCGTGTGACTACATATTTGTCAGTGCCCCGCACTCTACAGCACCCCGCGCTCTACAGCGTCCCACAGCACCCCGCACTCTACAGCGCCCCGCAGCACCCTGCACTCTACAGCGCCCGCACTCTACAGCGCACCGCTCTCTACAGCTCCCCACAGCGCCCTGCACTCTACAGCGCCCCGCACTCTACAGCGCCCCGCATTCTACAGTGCACCACGCTCTACAGCGCCCTCTACAGCGCCCTGCACTTTACAGCGCTCTACAGCGCCCCGCACTCTACAACGCCCGCACTCTACAGCGCCCCGCACTCTACAGCGCACCGCGCTCTACAGCGCCCCGCAGCGCCCTGCACTCTACAGCATCCCGCGCTCGACAGCGCCCCACAGCGCCCCGCACTCTACAGCGCCCCGTACTCTACAGCGCCCCGCACTCTACAGCGCCCTACAGCGCCCCGCACTCTACAGCGCCCCGCACTCTACAGTGCCCACACTCTACAGCGCCCCGCACTCTACAGCGCCCCGCACTCTACAGCGCCCCGCAGCGCCCTGCACTCTACAGCGCAACACACTCTACAGCGCAACGCACTCTACAGCTCCCCGCGCTCGACAGCACCCGCAGCGCCCGCACTCTACAACGCCGCGCACCAGTGGCGTAACGAAACTTGAGGGGGTCCCCCTGCAAAGTACATGGAGGGGCCCCCCATGCTCTGGACCCATTCAGGAGCTCTCAGGTCAGGGGCCAGCCACTCATGCACAGTGATGGAGGGGGCCCTCTGGAGCTTGGGCCTCCCAGGGTGTGCGAGGGAAATGGTTATGTCACTTGTGAGAGGATAGTTGAATGAGTGGGTCGGTGGCTCATAGGACTAATGTGTCAACTGTAGAGGCTTGTGTTTGACTTCATAGTCCCAGATTCAAATCCCGGCGGGTCCACTCAGCCTTTCATCCTTCTGGGGTTGATAAAATGAATACCATTGAGCTGGGTAACAATAAACATCTGTTATTCAACGCCAAGATACATGCATTCATACAGACGTGCCTCTCACCCTGCATTCACACAGTCACACACTCACCCTGAACTCACATGACTCATCCACTACTTAGGCGAGCACACCTCCCACTTTGCACTCACGTGGGCACACCACTCACCCAGTACTCACACAGGCACACCACTCACCCTGCACACACACACACACTGACATCATTCACTCTCTGCTCGCATTGGCATCCCTCTCAGCCAGGCACTCACACGGGTAGACCGCTACTCAATCACAGAGGCACACCCCTCTTTGTGCACTCACATGAGAACATCATCCCCCGTGCACTCGCCAAGGTTTATCTCTCATCGTGCATTTACAAGGGCTCAAATATCCCCCTGCATTCTCCTTGGCACCCATACATTTACAAGAGCTCAGATCTCACCATGCACTCACATAGGCTCACCTCTCACCCAGTGGCGGCTGGTGGATTTTGAAAGTGGTGAGGCAAAAAATGTTGTACCCTAATGAAATAAGCGAGCGAGCGAAGCCAGCGAGCCCGAACTGCATAAGGAGGGTGCGGGGGAAAATTTTGGAAAAAATGGATTCAAATGGAGGGTTTTACACCACCTTTTTACTGCAAATTGTTTTTAAAAAAAGGAAGATCCAAATATAGCATTTTTAAACACAAGTGTGAAGAAAACATTACAATCAAATCAAAAATAGTGAGACAAACATAAAATGCTGCTCTGCAGGTCTGTTTTTTAGTGTACTCATATGCTTTCTAAGGCTCTGTACTGGGAACAGATAAATGGAAAACTGATAATATTATAGAATGTAAATAGGATGCTGTAAGTATGTGCGGTACATCCTTTATTACAAGTAACGTCTATATAGAGGATTGTTTCACATAATATATTTTACTTTGGGAGGCACACAGGGCTGTCTTCATAGATACATTTTAAGATCTTTTCATCCATCCACTACACGCACACCACCCTTATAACAGACTTCACCGCGATGACAGTTCCAGCTAAAAAAAAAAAAAAGCACCCACCTCATCCGTAGCAGTACAATGTGTTTAATTGCTCAGATGCGGTTGCCGTTAAAGTATATTTCGTAATCACTGCATTCGACCTCAGCCTAACACTTCCCCACAGTCCTCTCACCCGTCCTCTGTATTCAGAGACCATAAAACAGAAAATTACGGGTCAAGCTAAAAAGTCACAGAAGGGTAGTGTGTTGGCCTGAAGGACACCATGTGCAGCACTGAACCTGGCGCAAGCAGCCTTATATATTGCAACATACAATGCACAGATGTGTTAAATGTGTTAAATGAATCCGAGCAGCGGTGGGGACTGCGAGCTTACTGCAGGAAAATTAGCCTATATGTCTCTGGTTTTAAATACAACAATATTCAGTAATCTGTAATGAAATGCGCTTAACATCGTTTTTCTGAGACCAGCATTCATAACCAAGCAGTCCTCAGATCAAGCATAAAAGTACGACTTCCCTTTTACTCGACTACCAAATTCTACAGACAAGAATGAAGCAGTTGAATTGCAACGTCCAAAACCCAACACAACACTAAATTGTGAAGTACAACATTCATCAGAGCTGCCAACAATATAGTTCAACATTTGCATGAACACTACACAACACAAGTGTATGCTGACGGCTGTCACTAACTTGATCCTTCAAATGGAAGCCAGGTAGCAACAAGCATGCAACACAGTTTTGCAGTAAAAGGGTGCCATCACCTCAATTGCACCACCCATCAGACTTTCCCCAGCACTCTAGATACCTTGCTGCCTAAACAGCCTCCATCGTGTCATCTAATATTAGAAAATCTGTGTAGGCATGCCTCAAGGCCAAGCCACCAGCATATATGGATCCCTGGAGAGAGACACAATACCGGCACGGCTATTGCACGCTCACCCAGCACAACATACTATTGCAAAAGAATTCTACAACAATTGGGTGAAACACACCCATGATTATAAGCTCCAGCCCAAGCACCCGTCCCCAACCGGGACCGATCTCCAGATTCACTGTTAGGAAACCGACAACACTTGCCCCCACCATCCGAAGCCACCGGTGTGCAAAAACGTTTACTGGAGACTCACAGCACAACCCTGGCGTCACTGAGAGGGACATTCACACATTCAACATACCAGTGCTGTCTCACAATGCCATTGGCCATTTCAAGCCCAGCATGATGACCCGATCTCACCTCAGAGAAAGCAATGCAGCATCCAGCCAAATCAGCGTCCTCCATCGGACAAACAAACTCTGTGTGCATTTCCCAGTGGCCATGCACCGCATTAATAGAAGCCACTTACCCCTCAATCTCTAGGAGCACGGTATCCCCCAACCCCAGGACAGACTAATACTAAAGACTGGGGGCCAGCTGGTAACCCCGAAACATGAGCCAGCGGTTCGTCAGACCCCAAACCTGCGAGTGACACACATTTCAATATTGGAGCCCATCCTCCCCCCAAACATGAGCCAGGGGCATGTCAGACCCCAAACCTCGGGTGACACACATTTCAACATTGGAGCCCTCGCAAACATGAGCCAGGTCCCTGTCAGACCCCAAACCTCAGGTGACACACATTTCAACATTGGAGCCCTTCCCCCAAACATGAGGCAGGAGCCTGTCAGACCCCAAACCTCGGGTGACACACATTTCAACATTGGAGCCCACCCAAACATCTGTGGCCCGAAGAAGTACATTATTTATTACATAATCATGCACTTGTTTCGAATCTGCGCACTTTCTCTGCACGCAGCAGGATTTGGGAGATATTAATATTTGAATAATGTTTATGTGTAAATAAAATACCTCGCAGTGTGGGAAAAGTAGAAATTAATGATCGTATGACGTTCTTAGCAGACCTGGCTAGGTCTAAACACGGTTTTCTAAAGCATGGTACAGAGGCGCTTTCTAAAGGCATCGACACACACACACACACGCAGAAGAGAGTGCAGGAGGGACAGCTGCATATGACAGAGCAACTGGAAACTCTTCAAGGACAGAGGGAGGGAGCATTTATTACGAAGAAAGGGAGAGGGTATGGGGTTATACTCAGGCACGCAACACCCATTGGACTCACCGGGCTTCAGCCCCCCCCCGTCGTGTGTGGCAGCCCGGGAAGAGACAGATCCCGGGCACACACAGCCACACCCGAAGGTTTCACAGGTCTTTAAAAGACCATTTGAATGTTAATTAGGCCTTGCTGTTGTTTCACCCCTTGTTGGAGGTCCTGCAGCTCCACTGTGCCTACTGATTAAAGGTTCAGCCCCCCCCCCCCGAAATTTTTCTAAATACACCCCCCCCCCCCCCCCCCCGAAATTTGGCTCTAGTTCCGCCTCTGGTTATACTGCAGGGGAGAGTTCGGTAAGAAAAACTAGCGGGACTCTACAGGGAGCAGTGGGCAAATGAACGGTGCGGAGTTCACCAGAAAACACCACAAGAATGATCCTCATCATCCTCCTGTGATGCGGCGGCCTTGCGAGTTGCGGCGCACCCCACCCAGACCAGAGAGTAGACTGTGGACAGGGGCTTGGCCGGCCGCCGGGGCGGGCAATTTAAATTATAAGGCCCCGACGGGAGGACGACGGACACAGACTTACTTAGGACAATGAGTCTCCTGCACTCTGACTCCGAGCGTGGGGGTGGGCGGCGGCAGGCCTGTGTCTTCTTCTCTTCTTGTTCTTTTGGGCTATGCGCGCCCCTGATCAGATGCCCCATCTTGTTTGCGCCGCCGGCGATTGTGCATGTGCAGTGGTGACAAATGCAATGAGGGCATTGGTCACCACTCGCCAGCCAGCCCTGCCCCCGCACCCCACGCGCATACGCGGTAACACGGCGGAATTGAAACTGAAAGTCGGGTGTGGACTGTGGAGGGAGTAAACAAGTGTGTGTGCGCGCCGCGCCCGCTGCCATTTCATCGATCATAATTTTTTGACTGAAAAAAATAAATTGCTCAGGCCCCCTGAGGCACGCCGCACGGTGGCACCATTTATAATTAAGTCATCACACTGACAACAACTAGTGCGCTCTGACTGTTAGTCTCAGACTCCCAGGGGGCCCCGGTGGGGCCCCCGCCCGCACCAGGGGCCCCGGCCGGGGCCCCCGCCACACCATTTCAAGGCAGCTCGGGCCCCGGCCGGGGCCCGCGCTGCGCACCACCATTTTTGACACAACCTGCCTACTGTGCGGCAGATCACGTGAGGGGCCCGGCCGGAGCCCCCCGGAGCACAGGGGGAGCGCGGGGCCCCCACGCAACGCGGGGGTTGTACGGGCTTGTGTTACGCCCCTGCCCCGCACTCTACAGCGCCCGTACTCCACAGCGCCCTGCACTCTACAGCGCCCGCACTCTACAGCGCCCCACACTCTACAGCGCACCACACTCTACAGCGCTCTTCAGCGCCCCGCGCTCTACAATGCCCCGCGCTCTACAGCGCCACGTGCTCTAAAGCGCCCGCAGCGCCCTGCACTCTACAGCACCCGCACTCTACAGCGCCCCGCACTCTACAGCACCCTGCAGCGCCCTGCAGCACCCCGCACTCTACAGCGCCCCGCACTCTACAGCGCCCGCATTCTACAGCACCCTGCACTCTACAGCGCCCGCACTCTACAGCGTAGAATTAGATTTACACATGCGCTTCCACAGTTCGTTAGTTTGTTGCAGTTTGTAAGTTTCAGTTTCGTTCTTACTTGTTCAGGGGGCAGCTGGCTTTTTAAGATTTATAGCGTGTGACTACACATTTGTCAGCGCCCCGCACTCTACAGCGCCCCGCGCTCTACAGCGCCCCACAGTGCCCCGCACTCTACAGCGCCCCGCACTCTACAGGGCCCCGCACTCTGCAACCCCTCGCACTCTACAGCGCCCCGCACTCTAAGGCGCCCCACACTGTCCAGCGCCCCACACTCTACAGCGCCACGCAGTGCCCTGCACTCCGCAGTGCCCCGCAGCGCCTTGCACTCTACAGCGCCCGCACTCTACAGCGCCCCGCACTCTACAGCGCCCCGCACTCTACAGCGCCCTGCACTCTACAGCGCCTGCACTCTACAGCGCCCGCACTCTACAGCGCCCCGCACTCTACAGCGCCCGCAGCGCCCTGCACTCTACAGCGCCCGCACTCTACAGCGCCCCGCACTCTACAGCGCCCGCGCTCTACAGCGCACCACACTCTACAGCGCCCCGCAGCGCTCTGCACTCTGCACTCTACAGCGCCCTGCACTCTACAGCGCAGCGCACTCTACAGCGCCCCACACTCTACAGGGACCCACACTCTGCAACGCCCCGCACTCTACAGCGCCCCACACTCTACAGCGCCCCGCACTCTACAGCGCCCCACACTCTACAGCGCCCCGCGCTCTACAGCACCCCACAGCGCCCTGCACTCTACAGCACCCTGCGCTCTACAGAGCCTGGCAGCGCCCCACACTCTACAGCGCCCCGCACTCTACAGCGCGCCACACTCTACAGCGCACCGCACTCTACAGCGCACCGCAGCGCCCTACACTCTACAGCGCCCTGAACTTTACAACACAAATATAAATAACATTGTTCACTATTACAATACTAACAAATGCAGAAAAAAAACATGACTATAAATATGTTTGACAGCATTGCTAGCTATTCAACAACAACTAACAACTTCGAAATAATCATCAAACATCAATATAGACTATAACAAAGACTTTATGCAAAAGATTGTTATATACAATGCCAAAAACTCAATCTTTAATGCTGCGAGACCTATTGCATTGTAAATTAGTGAAGTAGTGTGGCTCACTGGTTAGAGGCGGCAGACCTGAGAGCAGAGGACGGCCCGGGACCAGGGTTCGATTCCCGACGCGGCAGGTTTCTGGACCAGGGTCAGCGGACTCGATAATTCTCTCGCCTCGGTGCCCACTCCGATCAGCGATCACACTCGGCAACTCTGGGCACTAGCTTGCCTCATCTTCACTAATGGCCCCATCAGACCGCCGGGGATGCCTGGTCTCACCCTGGAGATACCCATTAAGGGACCATCTCTCAGGGAAGCCAGGAAGGGTTTCGCAGCGGTCTAAGCGCGGGGACACGCCGGTGCGCGTAATAACCCAGCGCTATATAAATGCCCCTATTACTATTTACTATTATTAATGCTTGTTTTATTTACTACCTACATCAATCGCTTACAGGAGGCATTGTTGGCAAATCAATGTGACACACCTGTGTAGGCACTCTCCCATTGCCAATTCTGTTAAATGCAGCGGATGCCGTCCCCATATTAAGGGCAGCTTTAGGTTGCCCAATGATACTTGACACCTTCGATGAATTTACGGCTACTTCAGACCTGCTCTTAAATAACACACAATCCTTTGTAATGGACATTGGCTTCAAACCTACCACGCAGAAAGCCCTTTTTTGTAACAAATTCAAGATCACGCAAACACATATCTTTAAGTACTTGGGCATCCTGCTTGATGACATAAATACATGGTGCCCACTGCTCGCTTCAAAAAGACTCATGTTAGCTTGCTCCTGGGGGTCATGCTTGGATTTTAGCACCAGCTTGTGTAGGAAACCCTTAAAGGCCCTCCTTCATGTCTTCAATTATGTGTGTCCGCTACCTGCGATGGCTCTAACATTTGGGTGTTCCGGGACTGTAGTGCCATTCAGGTTGAGGAGAATAGGTTCACCAGATGCCTATTGGCTGTGCCACAAAGCACCTCAACATACTTAAGTAACAGTTTATTTGTTGATTACTTAAAATCATTACAAACAGCAAAGTACATATCCAAAACAAAATCGGATTAAAAATATACAGGTACAGTGGGTTTTTATATCCAAGATGAGATCAACAGCTAAGCCCTAACATGATTTGTTCAACTGCAAATAAACAGTTTACTAATAAACAATTAGCAGCAAAAGTTAAAGTGCATTGTAATAGCAGAAACAAATTGCAAGTAAACTTTTTAAATTGATAAGGGTACATGAAATACAACACACCAATTAGCAGCAGAAATTAAAGTGCCTTGTGCTAACAGCAAAAATTGGAGGTAAAGTTTTTAGATTGGTAAGGGTACATGATATACAACACACCAACAAAAATTAAAGTGCCTTGTGCTAGCAGCTTAGAATCATCAGGTAAACTTTTAACTTCAAAAGTGTACATAAAATGCCATCCACCATTATGGAGTTACATTTAAAACAATACAATACATGGGATACAATCCATCGAATAGCAGCAGAAATTAAAGTGCCTTATGCTAACAGCTAGAGTTATAAAAAAAAACCTTTCAAATAAAAGGTATACATAAGATACAATCCACTATTATGGAGTAGTATTAGATACAGGATGGTACATTTATAATAATACATTTTAAACAAGCATAAAATGGCCCACACTCTCCCTAAGAACATTTAAAATCAGTATATCGTTATCAATTGTTAAATAATTTTCATTGCAGAAATTTCTTTACTTAAAATATCTATGTTACAGAATTTCTTTTCAGCTATAAAAATAAACTTAACAAATTGGTAAATAAGATGAATGGTAACACCTCTTAGACATACAATAATTGCAGTCCTACAAGTTCTTACTCCCAATTCATTAAATATAGGCTTTAAGACGGTCTTCCGCTCTTCCAGCAATTTTGGGCATAGGGTTACTATATGCAGTAAGATTTCATCACACAGCCCACATAACCTGCAAAGGTTGGACGGCCACTTTTTCTCCCATTTTGGAATTCCGTCTTTATTTGGATATCTCCCAAACCTAACATGAATTTAGTCTTAATCAAAGGTTTTAAATGAAACAACAAATAAGGTTGGGGAGACAGTTTGTCGAAAGAGTTAGCTATTGACCATATATGTTTTTTTCCTTAATTCATCTTTATCCATTATAGTAGACAATGAAGCAGCTAATTGATTTTTTGTAAACCATTTTACTCCTCACTTCATCTACTAAGTTTGGGCATTCAAAGTTACGTAAACACTCATTTAAATAAGTTTGCCAACTACTCGAAAATTCACATTTTGATATCTCAAGCCAACACAGATTTGCTAGCGAACCCTCTTCAGCTCGAGATAGTGTCAATAAGGACTTTAAAAATGTGGATTGTCACACCAAAATCTGTTTCTTTAGGCCAAATTCTAGTCTTATATTGGCACGACTAATATATCTGGGAATCCTAAAAACTGAAGTATATGTCCTTAATTCAATATCATCAATTATTTTCGCATCATTGCCCCGGAAGATAATGGAACCATAATCCAAAGATGGAATTAACTATGCTTTCATAACCTTCAGCAAGTGATCATAATTTGGGCATAATAGCTTATCTCTCAGTTTTCTAAAAGCAAATGCGAGCGATGTGCCCTTAGCTGCAAGGTTATTAAAATGCTGCCTAAAAGACAAACTATCATCAAATGTGATTCCCAAATATTATAAGATTTTACACATTCAATAACCAAACCGTTAATATTCCATTCTTTTACTCCTAGTTTGCCTCTTCCCACGGTCATTATTTTCATATTTTTTGTGTTTATTTTTAGACCGTTTTGTGTAACATATGGTTAAAAGAGTCTAATAATCTTTTTAGTCCTATAACAGTTTGGCTTAGTAAAATGGTATTGTCGGCATATTGTAAGTATTTAATCTCTTTACCCAACACAGAAGGGGAGTGGATGGGCATTAACATAATTAAAATGGGCCGGGAGATCAGACATAAAAAGGTTAAAAAGGCAGGGGGCCAAGACACAGCCTTGTTTCAAGCCGATATTAGTCTCTAGGCGACGAGTTGTGTGTCTTCCGTCGCCTACTTTGATCTGTACCCAAGCATCGGAGTATAATAATTGGATCATTAGGGCTCGCAAGTGAAGCGAGCGAAAAGCCCTTTTAGTGTGGTTTCAAAAATGGACCTTGAAATTCCACACAGCTTGTGCGTGTGCATTTCAAGGTCCATTTTCATTGGGCTTTGCGTGCGTGCAGTTTTTTAACAGAACACGCAATAGGCCATAGGCGGTCGCGTTGCTCCGCCCATGGCCTATTGGTGTCTGTTACATGCACCAAAGCCCATATGTCTTCAATTATCGCGGTCAGACACGCCCGCAATAATTGAATACATATGCTCGCAGTGGCGTGCGCACGCCACTCGCAAGCTTCTTTTTTTCTTGGATTCATTTTACAGCGAAGCGCTGACATCTTGTTTCCTTTACTTCAACCCCTGGAACGCACTGGGAGAATGGCGAGACTAAATAAGTCCAACTTTATGCTGGGATTTTTACTTCTGTGGCACATTTCAGGAGACCTGTCCAGAGGAGAACGCACCAATGGTAAATATTACCTACTTTCCATGAGTATACGTGTGCTCGCACTTTTCAGACATCTAAAATCACTGCAGCCATTAAAAAGTTTGAAGGTGCATTAATGATCTATTTCAGAAAGGTAAACATAATTGGCATGCCTGCTGGTCCATTCGAAAACACACTTGGAAGAAATGTGTGTCTGCAGTGTTTTAGCAGCAGCGATTTACAGTGCATATTTTATTTACACAATACCTCAAAATGCTTGTCATGGTTTCGCAAAATATTGCATATATATGTTGAGAGCCTGTCACTCGAAGTAGCGGGTTCTTGTAGCGCCTCTATTCATTCAGCTGCCCTATCATTTTCTTGCCCCGCCCCCACATTTTGCAGGACCGGGCTGCTGCACCCGCGCGCTGGATGTGTGGTCCATAGGGCGCGCGCATTCGGTACCTCTCGGACTCTCTGTGTTCCCAGGAACTGCCACGCGCTGTCCAGTTGGCATGCCATGGACCCTGGGCAGCATCTAAAATTGCTCAGATCCTAACTAAAGATCCCCAGGGGGAAGCAGTCCTGGCCTGTGTCTGAATGATCAATGGCTTTTAGTGGCAATGTGTTGGTGTGTTTCTCCAAGGATCACTGTAATTGCATATTGTTGGACAGGCCACCTGAAGGGCCCGCTCCCCCTCTGCCCGACCAGGCCCGAGCCCGGTCCCTCAAGTGCTACACCCCACCACTTCACGTTTTCCGTCCCCTCCGGGACCCCTGCCTCTGAACATATCGACCTTTTGGGCCCGATCCCCTACTGGCCCGCGCGCCCGACCCGGGCGCCATCTTGGACACTGCACCACAAGGCCGCGTGGCCTCCGATCGACCCTAACCCTGGGCCTGGCCAGGCCTCAGACATCCCGGCACCACCATCCACCCAGGAGGTGAGCGGACTACTTGGCAGGTCAATGGGAGAAAGAGGTGTTGATGGCTCTCCCCCGCCAGGTACCGCTCGCCCCCAGCCTCCCCGGGCGCTGGCTCCACCCCCCTGCTGGGTGTCTGGACTCCCTCATCCTGGACCCCCCGACCTCCAAGTGCGAGGGTCCGGACATCAAAGGGCACCAGCCCTATAACTGAGGCAGCTCCAGAGCAGGAAGGCAGTTGTATCTTGGAGTCGAGAGACGCAGAGAAGAACTCATCCTTGACGGACTACTGGCGCTGCCGTAGCCCTGCCTTGTGAACTATCGTCCTGCCTGCTGGCGCTGCCGCAACCTCCGTAACCTTCATCGTCGTCGGGACCTGCTGGCGTGGCCGCGGACCGTTTGTATCACCATCTTCATCGGGACCTGCCGGCTCCGCCGCGGACCGTCGCTACCTTCAACCATCTCGGGACCTGCTGGCTCCGCCGCGGCCCGATCATCTAGAACGCCGAGCTCGAGGATTGAGAGATATTCATCCACCCAATTGGTAACAAGACTGTCCCGCTACCCCTTTTCCCCACCAGAGACCCGAACCGAGGGGACCCCTGAGTCCAGACCTCCTTGTATCATTTAACCGTACTCGAAGAATTGCTGATAAAGTATCGTTTAACCTTATCCTTGTGTGGTGTCCGTCTGTGGGGGGGAAGTTACTTGTCTGTACGATCGCTGGAGACGGCTCTCCCTGGAGACCTCTCCCCTTATACTCGGCCGACCCTCCCGGTCCGTCTAACATTGGTGGCCAGCGGCGCGATCCGAATCACCGCATAATCGTACAGAGAGTAGCTCACCCCACGACGAAATCACGATGACAACCAAAGAAAGCGGATCCACCGAGAAATTTCAGATGGAGAAATTGGAAGAATACAGCCATCGTGAATTAAAACAGTTCTGCATCGAACTAGGTATCGCTACCACCGGTCTAAGTACCAAAGACGATTTTAAGCATGCCCTGGAGTCCTGGGCAGAAACCGGGGCCGTCAGACCCCCGGACCAAAATATCGCAGCAGTAGAAAAAGACACCGCGGCTCCCGAGGAGCGAAGAACGGGCCTCTTGCAAGACGAGATCCAGGAACGAGAAAGAACAAGACTACATGAACTAGAAATGGCCCGGCTCAAAATGGATGGTGAACTCAAGTTGGCCGAACAGAAACTGAACTTAGAACATCTGAGGCTCCGGGAAGAAAGAGAGGAAAAACAGAGACAAAGAGAGCTCGAGGAAAAAAGACTGGCATATGAACATGAGCGCAAATTAGCTGAGATAGACCTACGTAAGCAGAACAAGGAATCAGGGGCGACCGAGCAACCCCGCACCCCCGGAGCAACAGATAAGAAGGTACACATCCCCAAGAATGTCGTTCGAGAATACTTCCGAGAGGACGACATCCAACAATGGTTCAAGGCCTACGAAATAGCTATGACCTCCCACCGGATTGATCGAAGCGACTGGGGAGCCGGTCTATGGGGGAGATTCCTCAATGAGGGCCGCGACGCCCTGCTACAGCTCCCGGACCATCTGATGACTTCCTATGACCACATGAAAGCGGCCCTCCTCACCCGCTATGGGCTCACACCCGAGATGTACCGCCAGAGGTTCCGAGACTGCACCCGCATCCCGGGTACAACTTGGGTGGAGTACGTTAACTATTTCAGCATAGCCTTCAAGGGTTGGATCAAAGGAAGCAATGTCACAACTTACGAACAGCTCTTCAATCTCATGGTATGGGAGCACCTGTCAAACAATTGCTTCATCGAGCTCCGGCAGCACCTCCTCGACAGCAAATTGACTGATCCACGGCAGCTCGCAGCCGAAGCTGACCGGTGGGAAATCACCAGAGTGGGCCGAAATGGGTCCTATGAACAGAACCGAAACCACCACGGTCAGCACCGTCCCCGAGGAGGAGGAGGAGGGGGCCAAGGACGAGGAAGAGACAGCGCTCCGGCCGCCCCCGCTGCCAGCACCACTCCCCCGGCCAACCGGGGCAACACCCCGGCACGACCGGGATATAGGGCCAATGTCACGTGTCACCGATGCCAGCGAGTCGGCCACTACGCAAACGACCCAAACTGCCCACAGAACCAGAGCCCGAGACCCCGCCAGGTGGCTGCTGCTGCCCTGGGGGAAGAACAGATCTCCGAGGAACAAGAAGAATATGAGCAAGAACATCAAGAATGGGAGCCAGCCGCCATGGCTCTAGCCTGCTTAGGGGGGAAAGACATGGTCCCGCGGGTCCCCCTACCCGCTAACACCCGGAAGTACAGTCAATGGGTGAGCATCAATGGACGCCGGGCCGAAGCCCTCCGTGACACCGGGGCCAGTGTAACAGCCGTCCGCTGTCACCTGGTGACCCCAGAACAGTTCCTACCAAATATTCTCTGCCCTGTCCGTTCAGCCGATAACTCGGAGAGTCTGTGTCGGATGGCCTGCGTCCCTTTCGAATGGGGAGGAGTCTCCAGCATGTTGAAGGTGACGGTCCGAGATGATGCTCCCGTAGACTGACTCCTGGGGAATGACCTTGAAAGCTCTCCGTGGGCAGCCGTAGAACGAAGAGAACACCTGGGGATGTTAGGCATCCCGGACTGGGCGTGCGTCACCACCCGGTCCATGGCCGCCCGTGCCAGTCTCCGACCCGAAGAACCTGAATGGCCGGCGCCTCCTCCCCCGGTCGCTCCAGTAGAAGACACCGACTGTGCCGTCCCCCCAGAACCAGCTCAACCTCCGGACCTCTCTGGCCTCGACCAGTGGCATCAAGAGGGGGGACCCACACAAGAGCAGTTTCGCCAAGAGCAGAAGACCTGTCCCTCCCTCGAGGGACTCCGCCAACAAGCCCTCGCCCAGAGCGCAGGGGATACCTCCGGAACGCATTGGGTCTATTGGGACAATGATCTGCTATACAGTGAACAGAGGATCGCGGAGTTGGGGGCCAGTCGAGTGCTAGTGGTGCCCCTCCGCTTTAGAGACTTCCTGCTAAATCTGGCCCACGATGTCCCCCTGGCTGGACACCTGGGTCAGGATAAAACCTACAGCCGCCTAGTGACCCACTTCTTCTGGCCTAAAATGAGGAATGATGTACTCCAGCATTGCCGATCTTGCCCCACGTGCCAAGCCAGTGGGAAGAGCGGCCGCAAACTAAAAGCCCCCCTGCAACCATTTCCAGTGGTCACCACCCCGTTCGAGAGGGTCGGGATAGACATTGTGGGGCCCCTGGACCCCCGTACAGCACAAGGACATCGGTTCATCCTGGTACTGGTGGACCACGCCACCCGCTACCCCGAGGCTGTTCCCCTGCGTACAGTGACAGCCCCGGTAGTCGGCCGGGCCCTGATGGGGATCTTCTCCCGTGTGGGCTTCCCCCGAGAAGTCGTCAGCGACCGAGGCACGAACTTTATTTCTAAATATATGAAGTCCCTCTGGCAACAGTGTGGGGTCACCTACCGATTCACGACCCCCTATCACCCTCAAGGAAACGGACTCGTTGAGCGGTTAAACCGCACGCTCAAAGGGATGATTGGGGGGTTGGAAGAGCCCCTCCGTCGCCAGTGGGATGTGCTACTGCCGTGCCTCCTCTTCGCATATCGAGAAGTCCCCCAGAAGTCCCTCGGCTTCAGCCCGTTTGAACTGTTGTATGGACACCCAGTACGGGGGCCGCTCAGCCTAGTCAAGGAAGGCTGGGAAATGCCCCCTCTAAAGAACCCTCCAGATGTCTTCAAATACCTCCTAACCCTCCGCAACCAGACCCGACGATTCAGGGAGATGGCGAAAGCAAACTTGGAGGCCAGTCAAGAGGACATGAAAAAGTGGTATGACCAAAATGCCTCCTCCATCGAATTTGAACCCGGCCAACAAGTATGGGTAATGTCCCCCACCGAACCATGCGCTCTGCAAGATAAATGGACGGGGCCCTTCAAAGTAGTCGAGCGCAAGGGCCCTGTCACCTATCTCATCGACATGGAATCTTCACGGAACCCCCTCCGGGTTCTCCACGCTAATAGACTGAAACCCCATTTCGTGCGGTCAGAACTCAGCCTCCTGATGGCCACGGACAATGGAGCCGAAGAAGACTCCGAACCCCTCCCTGACCTCCTACGGACTCGGGAGAAATACGGCTCCGTGGACGGGGTCCGACTCTCGGAGGCCCTCACCCTGGAACAACGCCAAGAATGTCGAGACCTTCTGCTGCAGTTCGCCAGCCTGTTCTCCCTCACCCCAGGTGTCACCTCCTGGTGCGTGCATGACGTGGACACGGGGGACAGCCCCCCTATCCGCCACCGGGCCTACCGCGTACCAGATCGGGTACGGGCCTGCATCCAAGAAGAAGTAACCAAGATGCTCACGCTCGGGGTCATCGAGCACTCAGACAGCCCCTGGGCCAGTCCAGTAGTACTGGTCCCCAAAGCAGCCACCCCCGGCACCACACCGGAACTCCGGTTCTGCGTCGACTACCGGGGCTTGAATGCGGTCACCAGAACAGACGCGCATCCCATCCCCCGGGCAGATGAACTCATCGACCGCATGGGAGCTGCCCGCTACCTCAGCATTTTCGACCTGACGGCGGGCTACTGGCAGATCGGCCTCACACCCCGGGCCCAAGAACGATCTGCGTTTTCCACTCCTGACGGCCATTATCATTTCAAGGTCATGCCCTTCGGCATGAAGAATGCCCCAGCAACGTTTCAGCGACTCGTAAATCAGGTCTTGGCCGGACTCGAAGGATTTAGTGCCGCCTACCTAGACGACATCGATGTATACAGCCACCACTGGTCCGACCACCTCCACCATCTCCGAGAGGTGCTACAGGCCCTTCAGCGAGCTGGCCTCACAGTCAAGGCCAGCAAATGCCAGATTGGTCAGGGGTCCGTGACCTACCTCGGACACCAGGTGGGAAGCGGCCTGGTGGCCCCTCTGCAGCTCAAGATCGCCGCCATCCAGTCCTGGCAGCCCCCCATCACCCAGACCGAGGTACGCGCCTTTCTGGGACTCACGGGCTATTACCGGCGGTTCGTGAAGGACTATGGCAGCATAGTGGGGCCCCTCACAGAACTCACATCCAAAAATCAACCAAAGAAGGTCAACTGGACCCCAGATTGTCAAACAGCCTTCGAACAACTGAAGGCCGCCATGTGCTCCGCCCCTGTGCTCCAGGCCCCCGACTACAGCCGGGAATTCGTCGTCCAGACGGATGCCTCCGACCACGGCATTGGGGCGGTCCTGTCTCAATTGAACCCCGAGGGCCTTGATCAGCCAGTGGCCTTCATCAGCAGGCGACTCCTGCCTCGAGAACAACGCTGGAGCACCATCGAGAGGGAGGCCTTCGCCGTGGTATGGGCCCTCAAAAAGCTCCGGCCCTATCTCTTTGGCACACACTTTCGGGTACAGACCGATCATCGACCCCTGCAGTGGCTGATGCAGATGCGGGGGGAGAACCCAAAACTACTACGTTGGTCCATCTCCCTACAGGGGATGGACTTCACTGTGGAACATCGACCTGGGCAAGACCACGCCAACGCGGATGGCCTGTCACGCTTTTTCCGCCTCGACGAGGAGAGTCCCCAAGAGGATGGGTGACTCTCCCCGCCTTCAGCTGGGGGGGACGCATGTTGGACAGGCCACCTGAAGGGCCCGCTCCCCCTCTGCCCGACCAGGCCCGAGCCCGGTCCCTCAAGTGCTACACCCCACCACTTCACGTTTTCCGTCCCCTCCGGGACCCCTGCCTCTGAACATATCGACCTTTTGGGCCCGATCCCCTACTGGCCCGCGCGCCCGACCCGGGCGCCATCTTGGACACTGCACCACAAGGCCGCGTGGCCTCCGATCGACCCTAACCCTGGGCCTGGCCAGGCCTCAGACATCCTGGCACCACCATCCACCCAGGAGGTGAGCGGACTACTTGGCAGGTCAATGGGAGAAAGAGGTGTCGATGGCTCTCCCCCGCCAGGTACCGCTCGCCCCCAGCCTCCCCGGGCGCTGGCTCCACCCCCCTGCTGGGTGTCTGGACTCCCTCATCCTGGACCCCCCGACCTCCAAGTGCGAGGGTCCGGACATCAAAGGGCACCAGCCCTATAACTGAGGCAGCTCCAGAGCAGGAAGGCAGTTGTATCTTGGAGTCGAGAGACGCAGAGAAGAACTCATCCTTGACGGACTACTGGCGCTGCCGTAGCCCTGCCTTGTGAACTATCGTCCTGCCTGCTGGCGCTGCCGCAACCTCCGTAACCTTCATCGTCGTCGGGACCTGCTGGCGTGGCCGCGGACCGTTTGTATCACCATCTTCATCGGGACCTGCCGGCTCCGCCGCGGACCGTCGCTACCTTCAACCATCTCGGGACCTGCTGGCTCCGCCGCGGCCCGATCATCTAGAACGCCGAGCTCGAGGATTGAGAGCTATTCATCCACCCAATTGGTAACAAGACTGTCCCGCTACCCCTTTTCCCCACCAGAGACCCGAACCGAGGGGACCCCTGAGTCCAGACCTCCTTGTATCATTTAACCGTACTCGAAGAATTGCTGATAAAGTATCGTTTAACCTTATCCTTGTGTGGTGTCCGTCTGTGGGGGGGAAGTTACTTGTCTGTACGATCGCTGGAGACGGCTCTCCCTGGAGACCTCTCCCCTTATACTCGGCCGACCCTCCCGGTCCGTCTAACACATATAAATAGCAGAAGCCAATCAGGCGACGTGCTAGATGGAGGGGCCCCGTGCTTCAATCACGATTAATTCACGCCCCTCTGAAGTTGGGGGCCACTTTGTATGATTCTTTTCAGGGGGTGGCTAGAGTTGGGGCAATACTTAAACTGTATGCATCGTACACCTTGAACTCACAATTTACTTATATATTTTTTTTTATCAGAGCTGGTATTATCTATGCAAAGCTCTCCTCCCCCAAAAAATTCTGCTAGCCAACTGCTTTTCGTTGGGAGGTTAACACTTATCTTCTGATGCCAAAATATCCGAGTTCGACTTTTCTCATTGCGGGGATTACTAAAGTCATAGTTTAGTTGTCGAGCTAACTCTTAGAGGCATTGTCACTGTGTCTACCTCAGATTCTATCTTGTCACTTCCAGGTCACGAAAAGTAAATGGGGGAGCAGGATCTTCACCTTTACCACTACCAGACTCTGGAACTCCATTCCAGTAATACTAAAAAAAGAAACAAATCCGTTAAAATTCAGAAAGGGTCTAAAGACTTGGAGACAGATTTATGTTAACTGGCGTATCCTGAGGGATGCGCCAGTTAACGTGCGCCACAGTGTGCCACAGCTACGCCACCCATGGTGCGCCGCATTTATAATGCGGCGCACCATGGTGCAAAAATGGCACAGATGCGTGACGCATCTGTGCCGGAAATGTGGCGCATTGCTGGAGTTGCGTCGCAAGCGCGACGCAGCTCCAGCAAGGCTCGGGGGTGCCCCATCTACACAATGCTGCATCAAGACCTACGCCTGCTTCAAGCAGGCGCAGGGTTTTGACGCAGCATTGGCCAGAAAGTGACTGAGTGAAATCTCATAGATTTCACTCAGCCACTTTCAGGAGGCGTTCCTCCGCAGGAACGCCCCCCCCCTGCGCAGGAACGCCTCCTTATGGCGCAGGGCTTTACAACGTGACGCATCTCCTAGATGCGTCACGTTGTAAATAGGGCGCATTGTTTGCGCCGCAGTTGCGTCAAATAAAGTGACGCAATTGTGGCGCAAGGGCACCATAAATCTGCCCCTTGGCTTTGGGTGAGTCCTAGTTAACTCTACCCAATCCTATTGATCTGATGGTAGCGCCTAGACACCTCCGGGTATATGCAGCGCTGTATAAATGCCTCATTTCATTTCATTTTCATTTCATCATGTGTGATTTCCTGACATGCGGACATTTGTTGAAGCACAGACCACACAAACCTGAGCACACCACACTCAAATCACCAAACCCACCATAGACGTGTAACGTGTTGAGTGGTGTATGGTGAGAGATCTGACTGGCGGTTCCCACAAGTGTTTTTTGTCCATTAACGTTTAGAACAGTCTATATGTAATCTGCATGCTACACGTGAGTTATCCCCTAATCCCGCTGCATGTTAGTCTGAATATCTGCAATTCACGGGGCCCTTCAGCTGCTTCTGCAAAAAATGCAGCAGTTGCAAACGGCCTTGAAAGATAAAGCTTTATGAAACTACAGCCCTTGATTCTGCCACAAACACTGACGATCGTAGGTTGGAATATGTGGTGCTATGTTGTATACGAAGAACTGGCTAAAGTGCTGAAGACATCAAAGTGCATCCCTCAGTGAGCCCCAATGAGGCATTCTTACATAAATCCTGAAACATGGCGCCAGGTAGCCCCGCTACACAAAGGGTATCCAAGGACTCGGTGACTGCACAGGGCCACTCTCCATTGATGCCACTTAGAGGCAAGCACTGGCAGAACAAAGCCAGGCGCACAAAGCCTAAGAGAGGAGAAAGAGACAAGTCAACTTGTCAGGTCCGCACAAGTCTTTCAGTTTTATGGGGACTTGAAGGGAAACTTGATTGACTTAGGGGCAGACATCTAATGTATTGGCTACACAGCGTGTTTGCAGTGACTTGTTTTATTTACATGAAACCACAGCTGCTGTGCGTCTCTCGCAACTTAATGGATTTTTTATAGCTGGCATTTACCTCTGTGTTTCTTTATTTTGTATATTGCCAGTACATATTGCCATGCAAACTCCTGCACGTATGTAATGTTTCCCAATATTCATTTACCCATAGTTTATATTCCCAGGGGACTCACCCTCACACACTCTGCACCCTCACACACTCTGCACCCTTATACTCGGCACCCTCACACACTGCACCCTCACACACACTGCACCCTCACACACACTGCACCCTCACACACACTGCACCCTCACACACACCGCACCCTCACACACCGCACCCTCACACACACTGCACCCTCACACACACTGCACTCTCACACACCGCACCCTCACACACCGCACCCTCAAACACCACACTCACACACACCGCACCCTCACACACTGCTACACACAGCACACTCACACACTGCACCCTCACACACTGCACCCACACACACTCTGCACCCTCACACACTCTGCACCCTCACACACTCTGCACCCTCAAACACTGCACCCTCACACACACTGCACCCTCACACACACTGCACCCTCACACACACCGCACCCTCACACACCGCACCCTCACACACACTGCACCCTCACACACACTGCACCCTCACACACCGCACCCTCACACCCCGCACCCTCAAACACCACAATCACACACACCGCACCCTCACACACTGCTACACACAGCACACTCACACACTGCACCCTCACACACTGCACCCACACACACTCTGCACCCTCACACACTCTGCACCCTCACACACTCTGCACCCTCACACACACTGCACCCTCACACACACTGCACCCTCACACACACTGCACACACCGCACCCTCACACACTGCACCCTCACACACACTGCACCCTCACACACCACACCCTCACACACTGCACCCTCACACACCGCACTCTCACACACACTGCACCCTCACACACTGCACCCTCACACACTGCACCCTCACACACTCTGTGCCCTCACACACTCTGCGCCCTCACACGCTCTGCACTCTCACACGCTCTGCACCCTCACACATTGCACCCTCACACACTCTGCACCCTCACACACTCTGCACCCTCACACAGTCTGCACCCTCACACACCGCACCCTCACACACCGCACCCTCAAACACCACAATCACACACACCGCACCCTCACACACTGCTACACACAGCACACTCACACACTGCACCCTCACACACTGCACCCACACACACTCTGCACCCTCACACACTCTGCACCCTCACACACTCTGCACCCTCACACACACTGCACCCTCACACACACTGCACCCTCACACACACTGCACACACCGCACCCTCACACACTGCACCCTCACACACACTGCACCCTCACACACCACACCCTCACACACTGCAGCCTCACACACCGCACTCTCACACACACTGCACCCTCACACACTGCACCCTCACACACTGCACCCTCACACACTCTGTGCCCTCACACACTCTGCGCCCTCACACGCTCTGCACTCTCACACGCTCTGCACCCTCACACATTGCACCCTCACACACTCTGCACCCTCACACACTCTGCACCCTCACACAGTCTGCACCCTCACACACTGCACCCTCACACACTCTGCCCCCTCACACACTCTGCACCCTCTGCACCCTCACACACACTCTGCAATGGAACATACACCCCAAATACCACTCAGTGCCACATAATTACAAACCACATAATGACACTGCACTCAATGCAACATACACTCCAAATACCACTCAGTGCCACATAATTACATGCCACATAATTACACTGCACGCAATACAACATACACTCCAAATCCCACTTCGCGAAAGTGATCGCTTTCAGTGCTGCTTTTTTTTCTAATTTTTTTTGTAGGGTGGCAAATAGAAAACTGGATGAGCGCGTTTTTTTTAGGAGGTGGGCTTCATGTGTGTTACGCTCCAGTTCTTTTTTCTCTCCTTCGACAAGCCAAGAAATATAGATAACACAAATGCACTGTATACAACTGCCTATGTATATGCCACTTATATTTTTCAATAAAAACTTATAAAATAAAAAAAAAGAAACTGTTCAGGAAACACGAGAGAAACTACAAGACAGAAGAAAATATATAGCCAGAGCAACGTCCAATAAAGGTCGTGCTCAGAAATTATTGCTCGAGGTTGTATTTTTATCAATTTAAAGATACGCTGAGAACGATTTAGTCCTCAATATATATTGTGGCACTAGGGTTACCAAATTTGAGCCATCTGTAACTTTTCTGGCCCTTCAGGGTCCCGCAGTAATACAAGATGTCATCCAGCTGTGTGATTTCAACTTTGATAAAACATAATGTTTTAATTATTTGCGGTAGGGCGACTTCTTCCCTTCAGGTCATAACGGCAATGTTTCTGGTGCTGGTCTTTTGTGTGATAGCCTAATGCAATCGGTGTGCTCTAATCTTGTTTTGCTTCCATTGAACTAATGCAGTAACACACCAGAAATCAATGATTTGCGCGTGAACAGTTCATGACTAGAAACCGTGTCTGTAATGACCTAGAGTTAGGTGGCCATCTTAGATTTACATTCTGCGTATAAGCAAATACATTATGATTGCCGATAGCGTTTAGACGCATGCGTAGTGAATAGGAAACATAGGTAACGATTTAACTTCTGTGTAACAATGGGTAAAGAATAGCAGGTTCTTGTATATATTAAACAGATTTTTTACGTTATTTGGTACAGGATGAGTAATTAGGCACTGCTACAATAAGAAGATTGCATGGGGGTGAGGTACTCTTAAGAACAAAAGAAAAGTGAACAGACAGCTGAGCAAGCTCCAAGGTAAGGGGGTGTCCTTTGTTTCTATTTGCGTCTCTATACATGTGTCAGTCTCTATGTGTGCGTGACTGTCTGTGTGTCTCTGTGTGTATGTTTCTATGTGCGTGTCTGTCTCTCTGTGTGCGTTTGTGTGTGTTTGTCTCTATGTGTGTATCGGTGCAGGTGTCTCTCTGTATGTTTGTCTGAGTGTATAATATGTCTACTGTTAGCCTCACTGGCAATGTAAACATGGCATGGGAATGCTATAATTCACATACTTACTCCACAGATACATACAAAACTGCCATTCCTTAACACACACAGTACACAAACCAGCAAACATATCCAGCTAATTATAAACAATGCCAAATTCTCTAACTCTAACTAATGCGACAGCTGTTGCATTGCAAAAGCTTGTTAAAAGTGTGTCAGATATACCCCAATTGATTAACTTCGAACAAAGTACATTTCGGGGGCACAGAATCAAAGGCGGCTTTTAGGTCAATGAAACAAATATACAATTTTTGTTTCCTATATTTGGCTCTATCGCCTAATAATGTTAATAAAATCAAGTTGGTATAGGTCGATTCTCCCTTTCTAAAACCGGTTTGTAAATTTGGAATCAAATCCTCTCTTATGGCCCATGATTCCAATTCTTCCAACAGACAAATAGCAAATATTTTCGCCTCTACATCTGTTAATGTGATTAAGCGATAATTTGCGGGGTTGTCCTGGGGACCACTTTTATAAATTGGTTGGATAATACTTCCCTGCCATGATTCCGGAATCAGGCCTGTTTTAAGCACTTCATTAAACAGGAGCGTTAGTACCCCTGGCAAATGTTTTAGGTTTACTTTAAAGATGGCATTCAAAATTCCATTCGGTAGAGGCGTTCCATTTGATCTAATCTTATTAATGACTTTTTTGACGTTATCAACCGACCATGGCTCATTATCAAGGGAACTTAATGGATCATAAACACTTAGGTCTGACCCGCCGTTTTTAAGATTATTAAAAAAGTTTACCCAGCTTAATTCATCAATATTGGCACTATTACTTCTATGATTACCATTTTCAAAGTTGTTAATAATGCTCCAAAATAGCCACGAATCTTTAGATTTACAAGCACAATGTAATTTAGACCAAGTTTCTTCATAATATGCTTGTTTAGCCTTCCAAATTTCGTTCCTGTATCCCTTTTTCAATTCTCTAATTTGTTGGTGTTAGAACCGGCTGTCTCTAGTTGGCAGAGGTATACACTTCTGACAAATAGGGACACACCTTTTCTAGTCAGGGCAAGGGGATCACACCCTTTGATAACCCCTGCTCACCCCCTTGGTAGCTTGGCAGAGCAGACAGGCTTATCTCAGAGGCTGTGTGTTAAGCATTTATGACCACATACAGTAATAAAGTGAATACACTACAAATGGACACGACACAGTAGTATTATAAAAATAAGGATTTTTATATAAGGCTTAGCACAAGACCAAATAACGACAAAAATATACACAATCTTAATAAATACTCTTGGAAGGGAAAATAATAGTTCAAACGTAGTTTCTTCTTAGCACAAAGTCTTTTCGTATCAAAGCAACTCTTCTTCCTGGAAACACAGTTCTTGGCAACAATGTAACCCACACAGGAGTTACACGACGTCGAGGCAAAGGTAATCCAAAGGTTCGGCGTCGACCGCGAGGAGCGCTACGTCGAGCCCGGAGTCACACGGACCCCCAACATCACAGTACCTTAGGAAAATGAAGCACACGATGATCAGCGGCGTCGAGCAATCCGGCGTCGCGTCTTCGGTGTCGATCAGGCCTCAGCAGGCGTCGTTGTCGATGATGCAGTTGCAAGAGTGAGCAGCGCTCACGGCGTCGAGAGGGCACGAGGTCGATGCGATCAGCAGCGGTGCAGACACGAGGTCCCTTGGAGCTGGAGCCGAACTCACTACTCACTGGCGTTGCTGCTGGCGTCGATCAGGCCAGGCGGCCGGCGTCGAGGAAGCGGGACACTTGAGCCGTCACTCACGGTGTCGAGCTGGATTCGGCGACGTCCGTCGGAGTCGAGATTGCTGGTGTCTTTCAGAGGCGCTGGAGTCACAGGTTCCAGCAAATAGCACTTGTAGCAGATGAAGTCCTTTAGCCCTGTGACTTCAACAGGAGACTGGCACTCTTCCAGTCCTTGGAGATTTTCTTAGCAAGCGTGAGAGTACACACACAGTTCCTCTCTCCTAGTTCCTTGGCAAAAATAAAGAAGCACTCCAGGATTCCCCCCAGCAAACAGCACACTGGCAGAAGGGGTAGGCAAGTCCTTGGATCAGCAGGCTTCTTGTCCTTGGTTTCAGGGTTCCTTGTCAGAAGTGATCTGAATTCTTGGTTCAGGGGTCCTTCTCTTATACCCCTTTTTGGCTTTGATCCCTTTGTCCATGCAGGGGAATTTCTCAACATCCTGGGTCTGTTGTGGGTGGAGCCAGGCAGAAGCACCTGGCCTATTCACCGAGCAGGGCTGGGTCCTCAGACGTCCAGCAGGAGGTGGAGCCAGCATTGTCACTGGCAGGAGCAGAGCTATCGGCCTCCTGGTAGGAGGTGGGGCTAGGATCGTCCATGGCAGGCACAGAGCCATCAGCCGCTTGGCAGGAGGTGGAGCCAGCATTGTATCAGGCAGGGCAGGCTATCAGCAACTACTCTCCCCCAACTCTCAACGCAAATGTCCCACTCATCCCACACTGACTCATCCAGACCTCTGGAGCCACCCAGCTCCTGTCACACACACGCAAAACCAGCAGAAACCAGAAATGGTTAGACAAGTAAAAGTGCTATTTTCAAACCCAGAGTCCAAAAACCATCCACACCAACGGATGCGTAATTAAACCCCGAGTTCAGGGATACCAAACTCGACATTGCACCACGCTCCCCGAGCCAGCTAGGATTATAGCATTAATAATCCCGGCGGCCCATTCTAACTAATGGAGAGCAGGTTACCTCGCAATAGTGAAAACGAAGATGACTGTAATTCACTATTAGGACATGCCAACTTGGTCAGGCGTGTCCTACCTTATCCTTACAACGCACCCTGCCCGTGGGCCTACCATAGGGGTGACTAACATGAAGTTAAGGGAAGGCTTGAGGGACTGGCAAGTAGGTGTACTCGCGCAGCCAGCGTGACAGTACCAGACTGCACGTAGGTCTCGCAATGACCGACCCGTAGACATTCTTTTACGAGGCCGCTCTGGTGGGTGGCACAACACGTGCTGCAAGCCCACGAGCGGCATTTGTATTTACAAGCCCCGGCACTCCTGGTGCACTAGACTAGGGACTGACAATAAACCAAATAAGCCAAACATGGAATTCAATCGATACATCAATTTAACATAGGGAGCACTTGCACCGTGGCACTGATCAGCAGTGGCACAGTGCCCAAAGCATTATCCAGCAAAACATCGTAAAACAGTGGAGGAAAACAGAAAAAATGGAGGAGAGACTCAAGGCAATGATGTCAGGTCTAACAGTTGGAATATCGCAAAATATGATATTCCTTTTGCTTTCCTATACAATGCTCTTATTGTTTTATGGAGACTTTTTTTAAGGTATAGTAAATGGGGGGAAAACCACCCTGGATTCGTAGGCTTTAAAGTTATACCTTGAGAGGGTTTCAAATTAGGAAAATTAACCAAAAGTGCAGAACATAAACAAGGCCAAAGAGCAACCATAGATTTCCCTTTACATTAGCGTCTTGAACATCTAAAATTAAACGGGAAAGGACTTCTAAAATATCTTTTTCGGTTCTATCATTCCATATTAACCTTTTAAGGTTAAAAGGGGTGGAAGCAGTTTTGATTATTCTAGATTCTGGCAAATAATCAAAAGAAAAAGCAAAAAAGATAACTTGTGGATTATGATCGCTCTCAATCCTTGGAACTACCTCATAACTTTGTACTAAGTTAAAAAGTTTCTCGACATTATGGAGTAATCAATTATGGAATGGCTACCCATTTTATTAAGCGTTGGTGTGTTATCTTCATCATACATAATCTTTAGGTTACATTTTGTAAACTCACAATTGATCCATTCGGATAAAATTTTTGAGGGTGTATTTCGCTTTTTACATGAAAAAAGATGCATATTAAAATCCCCAGAGATGATGATCATTGAATCTAGATGGTCATAATATAATACTTTCACCATTTCCCATAGATGTGTAAGTGTAACTCAAATAAACATTTTTTTTTTAAATTGATTGTTTAGCGATTAATTTGACACACTGTATCCATTTTGCCTGAAGATCAATCTCAAAATGCTTAACATCAATATTCAAAGACACATATAGAGAAAAGCTGCCACAAGGACGGCCAATAGAGGCCTCACAAGTTGCTCTATTCAAATATTCAAAATAACCAATAAGGGGTTCCCTACACATATTCCAAGTTTCTTGTAGCATTAATATATCAAAAGTTTTTTAAAAACTTATTACATTCAAGTCCTCAAGAAGTGATTTAAGATCATTTGTGTTCCAAACACAAATTTTGAAAGATTTTAGTACTTTTTCAAGAGAAGGCCGGCATCAATCTTTCTTCACATAGTTTCCATTTGTTAATATCGACGGAAGCCAACTCCAATCCTCAACCGGATTGGGTACTTTCTTTAACTCTTCGCATGTTCGTAAACCTGGTTGACAACTCATGATGTTAATACCACATGACAAATTCAACTCTGTTGATGGGCCTGAGTCACCTTTCAGCACTCTAACGTGTGATGTCAGACCTATTTTTTGTTCACCCTTCTTTAAGACTGGGGTGCAAGGTGACTTACTAGGTATCAAAAGAGTTGAATATTGGGACCCATGAATTCTCCAAACTTTGATGCCCCATTTCTCAAATTGGTTAGTGTTGGCAATTATTTTACTAACAATTTCATCACTTAGCCACGTTGTAACAGTAATTTCACTATAAAAATTATTACAATCTTTCTTAAACTCCACAGATTCCAAATCATCTGATATTACATCCTTCAGATCTATAATTGCATTTAATAATTTCAAGATATTTCCACGGTTCAGAATATCATAGGTGCCTCTCGTAGTATACTGAGGACAGAAGACTACTTTCTTCATTTCATACAGAAGATCAGAGGCCTCTATTTCATCCTTATTTCTAGAATCTACTGATACCCTCTTCCCAATAATAGGAGCCGAGACTGGGACTGTCAATTGACTTAATACATGTGTCTCCAATGGCTTTTGATCATGAATACAAGGTTGATCAGCATGATCATTATTGTAACATTGATGGTTAGAGTATTTACAATTTTCCGATTGAGGGTATTTTGTTCACCATGTTGATCAACTGATTCATTACAGGACTGATCAGGCACAACAACCCCTGACAACTGTGGTTTTTGCATTTGTCACCCCGAGTGGGATTGGTATGCTCAGACGTGAGTCCCATGCACTCCACACCACTGGATTCAAGCAAGTCGGGCTGAAGACAGCTGGAATGCCAGAAACCGGTCCTCGGAAGCTTGTTTCCGGTCCAGGGAAGGCATGGCTTGGCAGTTCGGGCTGGACTGTTCCCATGAGGCACAGGGTCAGACTGATTTGCATTTGGCCATGTCTGAACTGGGGTGGTGTGGAGTGCAAAAAAGCTATGGATTTAGGCCCAGATCTCTGTACTGGGGTGAATGTATGACATTGTTCTGCATTCTGTCCATCAACCGAGGTTTTTGCATTTGTCACCCCGAGTGGGATTGGTATGCTCAGACGTGAGTCCCATGCACTCCACACCACTGGATTCAAGCAAGTCGGGCTGAAGACGGCTGGAATGCCAGAAACCGGACCTCGGAAGCTTGTTTTCGGTCCAGGGAAGGCATGGCTTGGCAGTTCGGGCTGGACTGTTCCCATGAGACACAGGGTCAGACTGATTTGCATTTGGCCATGTCTGAACTGGGGTGGTGTGGAGTGCAAAAAAACGATGGATTTAGGCTCAGATCTCTGTACTGGGGTGAATGTATGACATTGTTCTGCATTCTGTCCATCAACTGTGGTTTTTGCATTTGTCACCCCGAGTGGGATGGGTATGCTCAGACGTGAGTCCCATGCACTCCACACCACTGGATTGAAGCAAGCCGGGCTGAAGACGGCTGGAATGCCAGAAACCGGTCCTCAGAAGCTTGTTTCCGGTCCAGGGAAGGCATGGCTTGGCAGTTCGGGCTGGACTGTTCCCATGAGGCACAGGGTCAGACTGATTTGCATATGGCCATGTCTGAACTGGGGTGGTGTGGGGTGCAAAAAACGATGGATTTAGGCCCAGATCTCTGTACTGGGGTGAATGTATGACATTTTTCTGCATTCTGTCCATCAACTGTGGTTTTTACAACAACCCCTGACTTCAATGGAAGAGGGGATTTGGGCCACATACTGACATTTGCCTCATCCTGTATAGAAATATTAACCCCTTCCATGCTCATGACGAGCTCAGCTCGTCATGAGGCACAGTTGAGCTGTGCTGATGACGAGCTGAGCTCGTCATGACACCAGCAAATTGGCAATTTTCAGCACAGGGGAAAAATAACCACAGCAGCGATGTGGTTAATGGATTGACCGTTTTGTTTATCCTTTGTATTAACTAAAAATCGGGAATAAGGCTTTCATTTCAGATTCCTTAGGCTTTTTAGGATCTTTAATTACTACCTCACTGAGGAGTTTTTTATCCTGTGATATTTTATTGTGGGGTTTCCTTAACCTTTTTCTTGCCCGTTTGGTCAGAATCTCAGGGTTTGTAGTAACGCCTAATGCTTGGTTTGCTTCAGGGCAGATCATTTTCACCTCAGAGTTTCTAATGACGCTTAATGCTTGATTTGTCTCTGGACAGTCGCTTTTTGGCTCATCAACTGTCAAATGATCCTTATTTTTGATACTTTTAAAGCTAACTTGAGATACCTTTGGTGTTTTCAAATTAATGGCATCATTTGCAGGTTGATTATTCATATCGATAATTTTACTATTTCTGCTATTCATGTCTTCTTGCGATATAGTTGATTTATCTATAGTGATCGTCCCAGATTGAACTGGACCATTTAAATTATTTTTTGCACAAGGTAGATTAATAATTTCTTCATTACCTTGGACCTTTCTACCTGATAGCAGTTTTACTTCCTGTACAATGGAGCTAACGATTGACGGTAGATCTGAAATTTTGTTTATCAGTTGTGCACAAGTACAGGTTATTAACTGACTCTCTTTATCTGGTTGAACCTTAGTAATCAGTTTGGTCAACTGGAGAAGTTTTGCATCAATCCCTACTACATGGGATGCCAATGTGTTTAAAATGTCTACCTGAATATCTAATTTATCCGAATCAAAATTAAGAGCATTAGTGATTGAATCCATAGTGTGGAGTAGACATTCCCATATTCCACGCTCAGGTCTAGAAACGTTATTTACTATGTCACCGGATCTAGCCTGAAAATTCCCATCAAATTTAGTTAATAAAGATAAATCCACTGAGTTAAACTGATTATTTAAAACTATATCTGTGAATTTACATTTAAGATGGGAACATTTTCAACACTAACTGCACCTGGTACCAATAATGATTCATTAATGGTAAAACTATTCTTCAAAATTATACTTGACTGGTCCAAATTAAAAGGTCTTGCATTACCAGATTTGTCAGATTGGCCATTTGGGTTAGATATTAATTCAACTGAAGCTGGTATTGGTATTAAACACCCCCTCTTGGGTTCTGACTCTTCAGCGATGTAGTCTATCTATATATATATAAAATAAAGTAGGGAAACTCGAGTTCACACACTACTGAACGCGCACTCTAAAGTGCATCAGCAGTGCACTGTGAATCGGAGCGTTTCACAGGCCTGTCACAGATAAGAAATGCTATCAAAACGAAATCTTACAAAACAATATACTACTGGCCGGCAGCAATTCATACCCGGACAACGTCGGGACGGGCTGCTAGTACTAATATAATAAAGAGAGAGACCAAACCTTCGAGGCGGGTTATCTCAGGAACCACAGCACCAATCACAACACCCAATACAGCGTTGTAAAGGACAGTTGCGGCAGAAGGACATAGGTTATGCAGACGCCAACCATATACAGTTAAAAGGTAAAAGAACTGTGCCAGCAAAGTAGTCCCTTGCGGACGTGTCTGCGTTGTGATGTGGGTGTGTGCCGGGGGCGTGACAAACACTGGGGGAGTGCGGTACATTCCGCCCTTCGTGCCATATCTCATATCGTGTGCTGTGGGCATGTGCTGGGGGCGTGGGTGTGTGCTGGGCGTGGGATTACAGAAAAAAAAGCAAGCACTGTGCCCAATATTTCATTGGTTTTTCTTCCCAGGTTCTGTACATTCCAGCTCCGGGTGTCCACCCTGCTCCCTTTAAATACCCCTGCACCCCATAATCATAACCCACCCTTACTCCTTAAAATACCCCAACACCCTTAAACACTAACCCATCTTAACCCTATCAATATACCTTGTACCCCAAAACCCAAACCTATCCCTAAACCCTAAAAATACCCCTGTACCCCAAAACCCAAACCTACCCCTGAACCCTATAAATACCCATGTACCTCAAAACCCAAACCTACCCCTGAACCCTAAAAATACCCCTGTACCCCAAAACCCAAACATAGCCCTGAACCCTAAAAATACCCCTGTACCCCAAACCTACCCCTGAACCCTAAAATACCCCTGTACCCCAAAACCCAAACCTAGCCCTGAACCCTTACAATACCCCTGTACCCCAAAACCCAAACCTACCCATGAACCCTAAAAATACCCCTGTACCCCAAAAACCAAACCTAGCCCTGAACCATAAAAATAACCCTGTACCCCAAAACCCAAACCTACCCCTGAACCCTAAAATACCCCTGTACCCCAAAACCCAAACCTAGCCCTGAACCCTAAAAATACCCCTGTACCCCAAAACCCAAACCTACCCCTGAACCCTAAAAATACCCCTATACCCCAAAACCCAAACCTAGCCCTGAACCCTAAAAATACCCCTGTACCCCAAAACCCATACCTATCCCTAAACCCTAAAACTACCCCTGTACCCCATAACCCAAAACTGTATCTGAACCCTTAAAATACCCAAACACCCCAAAACATATACCTCAGTACCCCAAAACATATACCCCTATACCCATACTTACCTTATCCAAACATTTGAAAAAAAAACATGCGTTTACCATTCATGCATTTACAACGAATTTCGTTGTAAATATATGTGTGGTAAAAGCATATAAAATGTAATGCCATGCGTTATAATGGCATTGCGGAATCATGGTACTTTCGTAATGAAAGTATGCGGAGTGATGGTATGCAGAAAGAAAGTTGCGGAATAATGGGTGTTTACCCTCCCCCAGTAAGTACATGGTGGCACGGCGGCCCACATCTCCAGCAACATACTCATATTTTTTCACCACCGATTTGAAAAATGCACAGGTCTCTCTCATTGATGGCCAGCACCGACATACACTTTTAGACACACCTCCCGCCACAAGTTCTAGAATTGCGAACTTTAGAGCTGGGGAGCTACGCTTGAATCTCGGCATCAGCTCAACATCCTGTGATTCCAGGCAAATCACTTCGTCTCCCCGTGCCTACCACAAATGAATGTGTTCTTCTGTAATGTAAATTGTGCTCATGCCATGTTGTCGAGTTCGCGCTATATAATATTGCAAGGAAAAATAAAGTAGGGAAACTCGAGTTCACACACTACTGAACGTGCACTCTTAGGTGCATCAGCAGTGCACTGTGAATCGGAGCATTTCACAGGCCTGTCACAGATAAGAAATGCGATCAAAACGAAATCCTACAAAACAATATACTACTGGCCTGCAGCAATTCATACCCGGACAACGTCGGGACGGGGTGCTAGTCTAACATAAAGACCTCATCGCTTACATTCTGATCCAAACCTGAGGAGATGTTAATTACTGATCCGATCTCTATTTGGCTACCAGCTGTCAGTTTACAAAGCTCCTCCTGTCTGGGATCTAGAGATTTATCAACCATAGATAACTCAGTAAAATGTGCAACAGAGTCCTGTAAATGAATTTGAGCTTTTGTCTGTGACTGACCAGAAGATGATAATAAAAATGTAGGCGTTAACAGCACTTGAACCTTTTCAAAATGTTTAATCCTATCATGAAAGTTAGCTTCATCTTTTGATTCTTCTATTTCTGAAGACATCTTAGATTGTATTAATGCACAAGGGTGAACACTTTTTCCACATATTGGTGATGATGGTAATAAGGATGTTACATGGTCATTAGTGTTAGACGGGGACCCGGAGGGTCGGCCGAGGACAAGGGGAGAGGCCTCCAGTGAGGGCCGTCTCCAGCGATCGTACAGACGAGTAACTTCCCCCCCACAGATGGACACCACACAAGGATGAGGTCAACACTCTTTATATATGATTCTTGAAGCAAGGTTATCAGCGATACAGTGAGGTCGGGACACGAGGGTCCTCTCAATCCTAGTCTCTGAAGGGGAAAGGGTAGCGGGACAGTCTTGGTACCGGCCTGGTACGGGGGGGTGGCAAGATGGGTAGCTCACAATCCTCGAGCTCGGAGTTCTGGAAGGTCGGGCCGCGGCAGCGCCGGCAGGCTAGGCTGACAAGTCTCGTTTGAGAAGGGCCGCGGCAGCGCCAGCAGGCAAGGCGATGGTTCACTCAAGGATGGGCCGCGGCAGCGCCAGCAGGTCCCGACGAAGGTGTAGGTTGCAGAGGGCCGCGGCAGCGCCAGCAGGCAGGAGCGATGGTTATCAAGGATGGGCCGTGGCAGCGCCAGCAGGTCCAGACGAAGGTGTAGGTTGCAGAAGGCCGCGGCAGCGCCAGCAGGCAGGAGCGATGGTTCACAAGGATGGGCCGCGGCAGCGCCAGCAGGTCCCGACGAAGGTGTAGGTTGCAGAGGGCCGCGGCAGCGCCAGCAGGCAGGAGCGATGGTTCACAAGGATGGGCCGCAGCAGCGCCAGCAGGTCCCGACGAAGGTGTAGGTTGCAGAGGGCCGCGGCAGCGCCAGCAGGCAGGAACGAGGATTCACAAGGCAGGGCTGTGGCAGCGCCAGCAGTCCGTCAAGGATGAGTTCTTCAAGGTGTCTCTCGACTCCAGGATACAACTGCCTTCCTGCTCTGGAGCTGCCCCAGTTATAGGTCTGGCCTCCTTTGATGTCCGGACCCTCGCTCTTGGAGGTCCGGAGGTCCGGGATGAGGGAGTCCAGACACTCAGCAGGGGGGTGGAGCCAGCACCCGGGGAGGCTGGGGGCGATCGGCACCTGGCGGGGGAGAGCCATCGACACTCCTTTCTCCCATTGACCTGCCAAGTGGTCTCTTCACCTCCTGGGTGGATGGTGGTGCCTCGATGTCGGGGCCTGGCCAGGCCCAGGGTTGGGGTCGAGCTGAGGCCACGCGGCCTCGTGGGGCAGTGTCCAAGATGGCGGCTGGGCCGGGGCAATGCTGCTGATGGCGGCCCGGGCCGGCCGATGTCGGGGTAATCGGGAGCAGGCGTCCCGTTGGGGACGGGTTGCGGGTTGCTTCTGTGGGTTGCCGGGGTGGTTCTTCTGGTGACACCGGGAGAGCCGGTGTTCGGTCCTTATTATTCAGGGAGGGAGCGGCCCCCTTCACGAGGCCTGTCCAACATGCGTCCCCCCCAGCTGAAGGCAGGGAGAGTCACCCATCTTCTTGGGTACTCTCTTCGCCGAGGCGGAAAAAGCGTGACAGGCCGTCCGCGTTGGCGTGGTCCTGGCCAGGGCGATGCTCCACAGTGAAGTCCATCCCCTGCAAGGAGATGGACCATCGCAACAGTTTTGGGTTCTCCCCCCGCATCTGCATCAGCGATTGCAGGGGCCTATGGTCTGTTTGTACCCTGAAATGGGTACCGAAGAGGTAGGGCCGGAGTTTCTTGAGGGCCCATACCACTGCGAAGGCTTCTCGCTCGATGGTGCTCCAACGCTGCTCTCGGGCCAGCAGGCGTCGGCTGATGAAGGCCACTGGTTGATCGACTCCCTCGGCATTTAGTTGAGAGAGTACTGCCCCAACGCCATGATCTGAGGCGTCTGTCTGGACGATGAATTCCCGGCTGTAGTCGGGGGCCTGGAGCACGGGGACGGGTCACATGGCGGCCTTCAACTTCTCGAAGGCCGCTTGACAGTCCGGAGTCCAGTTGACGGTTTTGGGGTTTTTCTTGGATGTGAGTTCTGTGAGGGGCCCCACAATGCTGCCATAGTCCTTTACAAACCGCTGGTAGTATCCGGTGAGCCCTAGGAAGGCTCGGACCTCGGTTTGGGTGACCGGAGGTTGCCAGGACTGGATGGCAGCGATCTTGAGCTGAAGGGGGGCCACCAGACCGCTCCCCACTTGGTGTCCGAGATAGGTCACGGACCCCTGGCCAACCTGACATTTGCTGGCTTTGATGGTGAGGCCAGCCTGCTGGAGGGCGTGCAGGACTTCTCGGAGATGGTGAAGGTGGTCTGCCCAGTGACGACTATACACAGCGATATCGTCCAGGTAGGCGGCGCTGAATTCTTCGAGGCCCGCCAATACCTGGTTCACGAGTCGCTGGAAGGTAGCTGGAGCGTTTTTCATGCCGAATGGCATCACTTTGAAGTGGTAGTGGCCATCCGGGGTAGAGAAGGCGGATCGTTCTTGGGCCCTGGGGGTGAGGCCGATCTGCCAGTAGCCTGCTGTTAGATCAAAGATGCTCAGATAGCGGGCAGCCCCCATGCGGTCAACCAGCTCATCCGCCCGGGGGATGGGGTGAGCGTCGGTTCGGGTAACAGCGTTCAGGCCCCGATAGTCTACACAGAACCGGAGCTCGGGGGCGACGCCCGGGGCGGCAGCCTTGGGGACCAGTACGACTGGGCTGGCCCAGGGGCTGTCAGATGGCTCTATCACTCCTAGGGCCAGCATTTTAGAGACTTCGTCCTGGATGCAGGTGCGCACCCGGTCTGGCACTCGGTACGCCCTGTGTCGAATAGGTGGACTATCCCCAGTGTCCACGTCGTGAAGGCACCAGGGGGTGACCCCTGGGGTGAGGGAGAACAGGTTCGCAAATTGTAGTAGGAGAGCCCGACAGTCTTGGCGTTGTTCCGGGGACAAGGCCTCGGAGAGTCTGACTCCTTCCACTGAGCCATCTTTTTCACGGGTCCTCAGTAGGTCAGGGAGGGGCTCGGAGTCTTCTTCCATCCCACTATCTGTTGCCATTAGTAGGCTGAGCTCCGAGCGTACGAAGTGGGGTTTGAGTCTGTTGGCGTGGAGGACTCGGAGTGGGTTCCGGGGGAACTCCATGTCTATTCGGTAGGTGACAGGGCCCCTTGCGCTCTATCACCTTGAAGGGGCCTGTCCATTTGTCCTGCAGGGCACAAGGTTCGACTGGAGACATCACCCATACTTGCTGGCCTGGTTCGAACTCGATGGACGAGGCATGTTGATCGTACCATTTCTTCATGTCTTCCTGACTGGCCTCAAGGTTGGCTTTGGCGAGTTCCCTGAATTGCCGGGTCTGGTTGTGGAGGGTCAGGAGATACTTATAGACGTCTGGAGGGGTCTTCTGGGGGGCCATCTCCCATCCTTCCTTGACCAGGCTGAGGGGGCCCCGGACGGGGTGTCCGTACAGGAGCTCGAAGGGGCTGAAGCCGAGGGATTTCTGGGGAACTTCTCGATAGGCGAAGAGGAGGCACGGGAGCAGCACGTCCCATTGGCGGCGTAGGGGTTCTTCCAGGCCCATGATCATCCCCTTGAGAGTGCGGTTAAACCGCTCGACCAGTCCGTTTCCTTGCGGGTGATAAGGGGTCGTGAACCGGTAGGTGACCCCGCACTGCTGCCAGAGAGACCTCATGTACTTTGAGATAAAGTTCGTGCCCCTGTCGCTGACGACCTCCCGGGGGAAGCCCACTCGAGAGAAGATCCCCATTAGGGCTCGGCCTACCACGGGTGCTGTCACGGTCCGAAGAGGAATGGCCTCGGGATACCAGGTGGCGTGGTCCACAGGACTAGGATGAACCGGTGCCCCTGGGCCGTTCGGGGGTCTAAGGGCCCCACAATGTCTATTCCCACCCGTTCGAACGGGGTGGTGACGACGGGAAAGGGTTGCAAGGGTGCTTTGATCTTTCGGCCGCTCTTCCCGCTGGCCTGGCAGGTGGGGCAGGCCCGGCAGTGGTTGGAGACATCATTTCGCATTTTTGGCCAGTAAAAGTGTGTTACCAGGCGGTTGTATGTTTTGTCTTGTCCCAAGTGTCCAGCAAGGGGGACATCGTGCGCTAAGTTCAAAAGGAAGTCTCTGAAGCGGAGGGGCACCACCAGCACCCGACTGGCCCCCAGCTCAGCAATTCTTTGTTCGCTGTAGAGCAGGTCATTGTCCCAATAAATCCAGTGGGCCCCTGCGGTGCCTCCTGCGCTCTGGGCGAGGGCTTGCTGCCGGAGTCCCTCGAGGGAGGGACAGGTCTTCTGTTCTTGTCGGAATTGTTCCTGGGTGGGACCACCCTCTTGACGCCACTGGGCCAGTTCGGGAAGGTCCTGGAGTTGAACGGGCCCTTCGTTGTTTTGTTCTGGGGGATTGGTGCTTAGGGCGTCTCCCTCCGGGACGATCGGGGGAGGAGGTTCTGGCCACTCGGGTTCTTCGGGACTGGAGATGGCGCGGGCGGCCATGGACCGGGTCGTTACGCAGGCCACTCAGGGAGGCCCAACATCCCCAGGTGCTCCCTTCTTTCAACGGCTGCCCAGGGGGAACTTTCGAGGTCGTTTCCCAGGAGGCAGTCCACTGGGGCATCATCGCGGACAGTCACCTTCAGCATACCGGACACTCCTCCCCACTCGAAGGGGACGCAGGCCATCCGACACAGGCTCTCTGAGTTGTCGGCTGATCGGACGGGGCAAAGGACGTTTGGCAAGATCTGCTCCGGGGTGACCAGGTGACAGCGGACTGCCGTCACACTGGCCCCGGTGTCGGGTAGGGCTTCAGCCTTGCGCCCATTTATGTTTACCAACTGGCTGTATTTTCTCGTATTGGCGGGTAGGGGAGCCCGCGGAATCATGTCTCTTTCCCCTAGGCAGACCAGGGTCATGGCGGCTGGTTCCCACTCGGGCTGTTCCTGTTCGTATTCTTCATAATCCTCGGGGACTTGCTCTTCTCCCAGGGCGGCGGCAGTGACCTGGCGGGGTATAGGATTCTGGTTCTTCGGGCAATTAGGGTCGTTGGCATAGTGGCCGGTCCGCTGGCACCGGTGGCAAGTAACGTTGGCTCGGAACCCTGGACGCATCGGGGGGGTTTCCCCTGCTGGCCGGGGGCGGGGTGCTGCTGGCGGGAGCCGCCGGGACGGCGTCTCTGCCCCGACCCTGGCCTCCTCCTCCTCGGGGGCGATGGGGACCTTGGTTGGTTCTGTTTGGCTCGCTGGGCCCGCTTCGGGCAACTCGAGTGCTTTCCCATCGGTCAGCTTCGGCGGCGAGTTGCCGAGGTTCAGTCAGTTTACTGTCGAGGAGGTGCTGCTTGAGCTCGACGAAGCAATTGTTGGAGAGGTGCTCCCACACAATGAGGTTAAAGAGTTGTTCGTAGGTGGTTACCTGGCTGCCCTTGATCCACCCCTCGAATGCTCTGCTGAAAAAGTTCACGTACTCCACCCAAGTTGTACCCGGGATCCGTTTGCAGTCGCGGAACCGCTGGCGGTACATCTCGGGCGTGAGTCCGTATCGAGTGAGGAGGGCGGCCTTCATGTGGTCGTAGGAGGTCATCTGATGGTCCGGGAGTTGTAGCAGTGCGTCGCGCCCTTCGTTGACGAACCTCCCCCATAACCCGGCTCCCCAGTCACTTCGAGCAATCCGGTGGGAGGTCATGGCTATCTCGTAGGCTTTGAACCATTGCTGGATATCGTCGTTCCGAAAATATTCTCGGACGACATCCTTGGGGATGTGGACTTTAGGGTCTGTAGTGCCAGGAGTGTTCAGGCGCTCGGGCACCCCGAGATCTTTATTCTGTTTCCGAAGCTCTACTTCTGCTAGATTGCGCTCATGTTCGTAGGCCAGTTTTTTCTCTTCTAACTCCCTCTGTCTTTGCTTCTCTTCCCGCTCCTCTCGGAGCCGCAAGTGTTCCAATGTTATCTTTTGTTCCGCCAATTTCAGTTCTCCGTCCAACCGAAGTCGTGCCAGCTCTAATTCATGGAGTCTGCTTTTCTCTCGTTCTCGGATCTCCTCCGGGGAGAGACCCGATCTCCTTCCTTCTGTCGTTTCTGGTGCCTCGAGGTTTTGGTTTGGGGGTACGGTCGTACCCGTCTCTGCCCAAGATTCTAGGGCCTTTTTGAAGTCTTCTTTCGTGCTCAGTCCTGTGGTAGCAATGCCTAGTTCTATGCAAAATTGTTTTAGCTCTCTGTGGTTGTACTCTTCTAGTTTCTCCATCTGGAATTTTTCTGTGGATCCGCTCTCTTTTGTTGTCATTGTGGTTGAGTCGTGGGGTGAGTTACTCTCTGTACGATTACACGTTGGTTCGGATCGCGCCGCTGGCCACCAATGTTAGACGGGGACCCGGAGGGTCGGCCGAGGACAAGGGGAGAGGCCTCCAGTGAGGGCCGTCTCCAGCGATCGTACAGACGAGTACCTTCCCCCCCACAGATGGACACCACACAAGGATGAGGTCAACACTCTTTATATATGATTCTTGAAGCAAGGTTATCAGCGATACAGTGAGGTCGGGACACGAGGGTCCTCTCAATTCTAGTCTCGGAAGGGGAAAGGGTAGCGGGACAGTCTTGGTACCGGCCTGGTACGGGGGTGGCAAGATGGGTAGCTCACAATCCTCGAGCTCGGAGTTCTGGAAGGTCGGGCCGCGGCAGCGCCGGCAGGCTAGGCTGACAAGTCTTGTTTGAGAAGGGCCGCGGCAGCGCCAGCAGGCAAGGCGATGGTTCACTCAAGGATGGGCCGCGGCAGCGCCAGCAGGTCCCGACGAAGGTGTAGGTTGCAGAGGGCCGCGGCAGCGCCAGCAGGCAGGAGCGATGGTTCACAAGGATGGGCTGCGGCAGCGCCAGCAGGTCCCGACGAAGGTGTAGGTTGCAGAGGGCCGTGGCAGCGCCAGCAGGCAGGAGCGATGGTTCACAAGGATGGGCCGCGGCAGCGCCAGCAGGTCCCGACGAAGGTGTAGGTTGCACAGGGCCGCGGCAGCGCCAGCAGGCAGGAGCGATGGTTCACAAGGATGGGCCGCGGCAGCGCCAGCAGGTCCCGACGAAGGTGTAGGTTGCAGAGGGCGCGGCAGCGCCAGCAGGCAGGAACGAGGATTCACAAGGCAGGGCTGTGGCAGCGCCAGCAGTCCGTCAAGGATGAGTTCTTCAAGGTGTCTCTCGACTCCAGGATACAACTGCCTTCCTGCTCTGGAGCTGCCCCAGTTATAGGTCTGGCCTCCTTTGATGTCCGGACCCTCGCTCTTGGAGGTCGGGAGGTCCGGGATGAGGGAGTCCAGACACTCAGCAGGGGGGTGGAGCCAGCGCCCGGGGAGGCTGGGGGCGATCGGCACCTGGCGGGGGAGAGCCATCGACACTCCTTTCTCCCATTGACCTGCCAAGTGGTCTCTTCACCTCCTGGGTGGATGGTGGTGCCTCGATGTCGGGGCCTGGCCAGGCCCAGGGTTGGGGTCGAGCTGAGGCCACGCGGCCTCGTGGGGCAGTGTCCAAGATGGCGGCTGGGCTGGGGCAATGCTGCTGATGGCGGCCCGGGCCGGCCGATGTCGGGGTGTTCGGGAGAAGGCGTCCCGTTGGGGACGGGTTGCGGGTTGCTTCTGTGGGTTGCCGGGGTGGTTCTTCTGGTGACACCGGGAGAGCCGGTGTTCGGTCCTTATTATGCAGGGAGGGAGCGGCCCCCTTCACGAGGCCTGTCCAACAATTAGCTCATTATTTTCTCATTATTTTGAGTTCTTTGTTGTATATGAGACTGTTTTTGATTATACTTAAAAAAAAACTCTTAATGGACGGCTGAGTAACATGAGCTACATTTTTACCGTCTTGACCGGAGTTTGTGGGGGGAACTACCAATTTAGCTGGCTCATTCATATGCTCCTTTGTAGAAACACAAGCGTCACTGCTTTCCTCATTCTTTTGACATGGCTTAGGTTGAGACACAACATCCATAGTTTCCTCGTTCTTTTGAAGTTGTTTCAATTTTGGCAGTGCCCCACACTGTCGGCCTGATCTCATTATCTACCGTCTACAGACTGGAGTTGGCAAAATATTGATTAGTAGAGCAAGCTGACAGGGCCTTGCCTCAGGATAAGGTTATCCTCCGTTGTTAGAATCTGCACCCCACTCCTTCAGCCGGACTCAAATTGCAGATCTTGCGCAGACAAATCAATAGACCCCAAAACCAGCCCCCCAACGGTGCTTCAACAACTGGATTCAATTGGATTCAGGACTCTTGATTACACTCAAATACTCTTGATTGCTTGATTGACTGCAAAACAAGGCTTACAACCCCCCGGATTTTCGTGGCACAGCCTTACTTCTGGTGAGCGGTGACCTACGAGCACCCGCGGGGGCCTGGTAGGACCTAATAGAACCAAGTATAGGTGCTTAGCTCACTGTCTCTACTAAATACGGCAGTTCCTCCTGGGGGGCCGAATAACCCCTCCCCACAACGCCAGAGCCCAATCGCTCACCTTTACTGGAGTGGGGCCAAGTGGGGACTACCAACAGTGAAGAGGGGGGTTTCAAACCCACATACGGCAACTCTTCGGCTCCAGCAGTGGGTCCGGTTAGTACTCCTCACAGCTGCCGTTTTCCGCCGACACCAGCAACGAAGCAGGGCCAGGAGGCGGGTACAACCCTCTCCCCCACTCTTTCCTTCATCGGCTGCTCAGCATTGAAAAAGGCTCTGGGTCGGCCGGGTCAGCCCTCGCACACAACTTGTAGCGCAGCTCTGCCAACAGCCGTTCAGCTGCTGCGTTCGGCCGCACGTACTGGAAGCGGCCCCCTGGGTCGCCCCCACACAACTCGCAGCTCGCGACTCACAAAGCAGCTGCTCGGTGCAGCTCGCCAACGGGCGTTCAGCTGCTCCGTTCGTGTTGGAAGCTGCCCCCGGGTCGAGCCCCCACACAACTCGCAGCTCGCGGCTCACAAAGCAGCCGCTTGGCCGCGTCTCCTTGCGTCTCCTCCACGTCTCAGAACCGGAACCGGAAGCAACAAATCTCCTAGTTCCCGAAAAGCAATCTTGTGCTCAACATACGTTATTTATGATGAGTTGGGCATTAAATATATCCCGAACACCATTAGACTAAGACCATTGTCACAGTGGATTTCAATCTGGTATAAGAGCTTGCCAACTTTGAATAGATTGATTATCTGTAGTTGTCTCACTCTGGACAACATGAGATCAGTTCCTTGGATGAGCTATATTAAGTCGGACTTCACCATTTTGGGCTGTCCTAATTTGTTCTCATGTCCTGATAGGATTCCCAAGGTGGATCATATATGAGTGAAACTGAATTTTTTAATTCATACCATGGCTGTAAGGAAGGCAATGAATGGCTCAAACCTGCTCTCTTTGCTCCATGTCTCACAAAAACTGTGTTTTCCACTGAGCCAAATTTGACATGGGTGACTATTAATGTGTACCATCTGACTGGGGGTGAATGTTTGCATTGTCCAGCATTCTGTCCATCAAATATTTATTTTGCATATGTCGCCCTAAGTGGGAAGTTTATGCCCAGACGTGGGTCCCGTGCTCACTACACCACTGGATTCTACCTAGCCCTTTCAGGGTGATGCCCTGAAAGCGTTCCCAGGATGCTTGTTCCCGGTCCAGGGAGGACCTGGCTTGGCAGTTCGGGCTGGACTGTTCCCACAAGGAACAGGGTCGAGACTGATTTGCATATGGCTGGGTCCAAACTGGGATGGTGTTGTGAGTAAGTGAGTGAGTTACGGAAGGGTTTACAGTAAATATTTGCATTTAGGAGACTATGAACGAATTAAGGAGAAAGTAATTTGAGAGCTTCAAGTTGTGGGTAGTCAAGGTGCTCATGCGTCTGAGGCGACCCGTCGTGTCAGACTGTTCGTGCCAGGGCCGCCCATCAGATAGTACAGTTTGTAGAAAACGGTCCTGAATATGGGCGGTTTTAGGACCCAGCGGTCTTGGGTTTGCCTCCTGCTCGCAAACCGAAAGAAGCTGAAAACCACATTCTTTTGAAGACTTGTCCGACCTGTTGACTGATTGGGACTGAGATCTGATCATCACGCGGCCTTTCCGAGGGTGGGCGAGGGATGGGTGCCAATACGTGCCAGGGATCGCAGTGCCCCTGCGCACGCCCCTAACCGAGCCCTGCAGGAAGTGCTGTGGGAGAGACCAGGTATGTCTGCAGTATTGGGAGGACACACCAGCCAGATGCGCCAAGGCTGCACTTTGAGCCAAACCCCAGACATTAGCAATCCGAGACAGAGCCAGTGAGGCAGCTCCTCGATGGGGTAATAATATACTGCTCCTTCGGGGATATGGAAGTTGATTGTTACAAATTTAAATCTCAGCAAAGGTAGGTCACTGCGTACTTGCCGCGGTCTGGACCAGCAGGATTGAATGCTGGCTGGTTGACTGATTTACTTACATCTCTTGAGGGTGACCAAGTAACCCCGATTCGACTTCAGCAGGCGTGGCCAGGTTGTGCACAGAACGCACTCTCGCCCCGTGAGTCTAGGGAGCAGGCGATCTCAAAACAGAGGCAAAGGAAGCGAGATAGGTGAATGAGGTGGCGGAGAGAAAGGGGTGCACAGAGGGTGAACGAGAAAGAGAGGACTGGCGAACAGACATGTAAAGAGAAACAGAAGCAGAGGAAGGGAGACACAGAGAAAGACAGTTCAGACATTTGTTGACAAATAAAGAAATGACAGACCGAGAGACAGTGTTAAATGTAGATTTATAGTTAGACACGCGAGATTCGAGAGGCAGATAATAACAGCGGACGGTCCCAAATAACAGAGGCAGATAAAAACAATAGGTAGACAGAGGCAGATGGAGATAAATAGATGGATAAGGGGAGATAGATGCAGAAAGAGGCAGATAGAGACAGGCAGGAGACAGATAGAGGCAATAGGTAGACAGAGGCAGAGAGAGAGATTCATAGATAAATAAGGGGAGATAGATGCAGAAAGAGGCAGATAGATTTATGCCAATAATAGTTAAATGAATTTACATTTATATTACACAATACAATGTTTTGTATATATTTTAAAATAATAAACTTTACTACATTTCCCTATACTTTCCAATGGAGAGATCGCCACCACTGTTACCTCTTTGCACGCTGATGAGGTGCTGTTTTCAATTGTCAGTGGATACTAAGGTACTTACTAAGATGATGGCAAAAGAGATCTGGTACTTTGATAACATATCAAAATAGTGGGACAGGAATATTTTCATAGTCCTCAATTAAAAAATACCATAAATATTTAACAGGCCCACAGAGTAAGTAAAACGAGACAGAAATACTGCAGCAGAAAGTGGTTTTTGAAACATACTCAATGTTTCTTGTATTGTGATCCAGAGCCTCGAAAAGTGACATCCATGTTCTCAAAAGCATTTTCAATCCCGAGTCTCAATAGGTGCTATGTCAGCCTGCACTAAAAGTCTTTGGAAATATGGCTTCAAGCTTTCTAGTATCCAGTAGCACTGAAGAAAACATAACATGAGGGTGTGGAGGTGGTTGTGCTGCACAAATCCAGCATTACAGCATCCAGCGGGTAGAACAATGCACATTTTTATTACTCTAAGCCCAGGCCTTCCTCTTCTCAGCAACTGCTTGAGGATTGTCCTAACTTCCAGATAGACAGTGTGAGGTGCCACCCTTGTTTTAGAGATTGTCTCACTTCTATTCCAAACTGTTTCTGATGTCTGCAAAATTTTCCCTTTCTTTTTAACAAACCCTACACTGTGATAAATGCCTCTTATGACTGCAGGATGAAATCAAACTATCAGCAGTGTAGGCAAATATCGGTTGCATAAGTATAGTAATTCTCAAGTTTATATCTTTCTTAATGATGCTCAACTTTACGTAACCTCACCGCTAAGAAGTCACATATAAGAGAAAATCTTTTCTCTTACCAATAATAAAGCAATGAAAAGGAGCATAAAATTATCTACAACCAGCCTGTAAAATACAATCAGTGTCTCAAACTCCACAAAGTCCAAAACGTATAGGTCAAGGAGTCTTGAAATTTCTTTTTCAATTTTTCTTTACTTGAAGTCATATGCGAGAATGCATACACCAGCCCAGCTAACGCGTTTCGTCCAACATGGACTGTTGGGCATATCTTTTCCAAAACAGGTGAAGCGATCTTCTTGAATTCCGTGGCAAACATAAGCTGGGATTCCCCGTAGCATCCAGAAAAAGAGTTTAAAGGATAATTACCTTCATATCCGACCTGGATTCTTCATCAGTCAAGTTCGAATGCGGTCTGTCTATCCGTCATAGAATATTACTGCAGGACTTTGTGTCTTGATTATGACCAACCTTCGATGTTGTTAAGAGATATCTCCCTCCAAGGGTATAAGGCTGGGAAGACTTGGGAATTCTAAGACAGGCCAAAACACAACATCTCAATTAAGTGTAATATGGAATCCAGATACAACAGTCTATATGACAGGGGTTCCTAAACTAAACTTGAACTCAGGGCATGAAACAAGAGAATCAATCCTCAACAAAGCCACCCACTGGATGAGACACGTGAGGGGCTGTAGATCCATCATCAGGGAGGATATAACTAGTATTAGGAGACTGTCCCTGTCCAGCTCCCACACTGACTGCATTGAAATCCAACTTTGTAATAAATCTCTGGCAGAAAATCTAGTGACGTTAGAGTTTCAAACCTGCCACCCGAAACACTCTAATATACAGATTAGATCTTCCCCTTGGTGGTCAATTACCAAAGATGATGATTTTTCAGATTTAAATAGAATAGATTGACTACATAAAGGTAATTCTAGTATGGATCTGGAAAGTAGCCTCAATATGGGAACTGTGGGAAATAAATACAATTCGTATCCTCTCCTGGAACATTGCAGGCCTTAAAAAAAACCTGGCAATACCAGAATGGAATGATTTTATTGAGAAACATGAGGTCTGCATGTTCCAGGAGACCTGGAGTACGACACCCTTGTATAAATCAGGCTACTCTACCTTCTTTGTCCCTGCTGTTAGCCAAGGCAGGGGCCGTCCATCAGGATCAAGATACGTCATCATTATATGGGTCAAGGTAACAATGAATTTGGATATTACCTGTCATAATTCAAATTCAGAAGATATCTTGCATCTATCTTTTAGGGGCCCACTGAAGGGTAACAGAGTAGATTTGTTTAACGTTTATGCTAGAGGAGCGCCAGCCTGTAAAAAATCGGAAACAATATCTCTATTGGAAATGGCTCTAGAGGGTACCCCCCCAAGATCTAACATCATTTTGGGAGGAGACCTTAACTGCACGTATGAATCCTTAACTGAGGATGATCTACTAGGGGTTACTGAGGAGGATAATAAACAGTCTATCCCCCCACTGAACTTAAGACCTATTAGGAGATGGTCGGTTAGGGCACTCCAGATCAATGCCCTGACATTGGAACATAATTTACGTGCTTTAAATGGTAGAACAATTTCAGACTCTAATGGGGCCATGACCTTTAATAGCCCCAATGGCCAATCTCGTATTGATTACATCCTCCTGGATGCAAGATTATGGGGGAATGTTGTCGATATGGATGTTAAGCAGATGCCGGACAGCGACCATAATCCGCTCTCCGCAGAAATCAGATGGGATCTAAAAAGGAAAACTCCAAGTAACCTCCTATACACTAAAGAAGTAGTCCCATCTAACTGCAATAGAAGGCTAAAATGGCACAAGGTGGCATCCCATGAGAAAACTCTGAAAAGTTTAGGCCTTTTAGTGGGATCTAAGGGTTTGGAATTTAGTATGCTGAATATCTTACAGGGTGATACCCCTAGTCCAGACCTGGGTAATATTTGGAGTGACTTCATATAAAGTATGGGCTCTTACTTTAAAACCACAGGACCGAGCAGACGGAAAAATAATACATCTAAAAATGGCAATCCTTGGTTTACAGTAGACTGCAGGTAAAAGAGAAAAGCCATTTCACTAGCGATTCGAGAAAAGGACCCAGTAGCTCTAAGGGTAGCTAGAAAAGAATACAAAAAACAGTAGAATTGGCAAAACGCACATGGGAGGAAGACCATTGGCAGGAACTTAGGAGGGCTGCCTCCCTAAAGGACTCAACTATTTTTTGGGACCTAATAAATAAATCATCAAGAAGGGGAGTGGATTCTGTCTTACATCATATAACTGAACAGCAATGGCACTCCCATTTCCTGAATCTTTACTCTTGTGAGGCTGACTCCGTACAACTGCCAGTCCCACATCTAGATTCCGAGTTAACCAACTTGAATACTGAACTAGCTGATCCCTTCACTTTTCTTGAGGTCCAAGCAGCTATAAAAAATATAGCCCCGGGAAAGGCTGCTGGCCCGGATGGCTTGCCTGGCGATCTTTTATTACATGACCCGACCCTATGGGCTAATCTTATTCTTCCGTTGATGAATCTCCTGACCCAGGGCTATCCAGTTCCTGAGTCGTGGAAAGGAGCAGAAGTGGTCACGATATATAAAAAGGGGGCTAGAGAGGACCCTGCGAACTACAGACCAATCAGTTTGATTTATGTAATTCAGAAGGTGGTTGGCAGGGTCCTCATATCCAGAACAGTGACATGGTTAGAGGAGGGCGACATCCTAACACACCTACAAGCGGGTTTTAGGCAGAAGGTCGGCAGGATAGACCAAGTCTTCTGATTCACTGCGATTTATTGGAAGACTGTCTCTGTTGGCAAAGCGTCATTATATCTGGCGTTTATAGACCTGAAAATCGCCTTCGACCTTGTTCCATGCATTAAACTATGGCAGGTACTTCAGGATATGGGCTTCCCACGCTACCTCCTCGAGTTGGTAAAAAGATTGCACAATGGCACCTATGCAAGTATTAGATGGGGGAGTGAGGGTCAATTAACTGATAAAATACCAGTGAACAGGGGGATCCGCCAGGGTTGCGTTAATGGCTCCCACCTTGTTCTCCCTCTTTATAAATGGGGTGGCAGGCCATTTGAGGGAGGACCCTGCGGATGCTCCCACCCTGGCAGGTGGGAGCATCCGCAGGGTCCTTTTGTCGTTTTCGTTTCGTTTGGACATGAGGAGGGTGTCGTTTTCGCGGACGACACCCTCCTCATGTCCAAAACCCCCTCTGGTCTCCAAAAACTTTTGAACAGGTTTGATACTTTCTGTGAGGAACGTGGGTTAACAATCAATACCACAAAAACTAAACTAATGGTACTGTCCCAAACAAAGAGATCTAGGAAGATTAATGTGGCACTTAATGGATGTTCACTGGAGGAGGTTGATGCTTTTGATTATTTAGGAGTAAGGGTGAACCGGAGAATGAAGAGGGACTCCCATCTAGCAAAAATACTCCTGAATCTGAAAAGGGCTACGGGAGCCATTTCCAGAGAACACCGAGCCTCCGCAAGTAGGCCCATCGCCCCTGCCCTTGCCATCTACGAGGGGCAAGCATTGGCTGCAACAACATATGGGTCAGAACTATGGGGCTTTGACAATATCCTAGAACTAACGAAATTCGAAAATAAGTTTTTAAGAGACCTGGTGGGCCTCCCAGTCTCTACCCCTTTGAAACCACTACTTCAGGACATGGGCCGTTGTGCAATTAAAGACATCGTCACCCTCCGACCACTACTATATTGGGTACGACTGAAAAGGACACCGGAGCTGGTACAAAATGCTGCAGTTCTGGACGAACTTATTACCCTGAACAGGACGACTAAGATTGTATGGTTGGACAACTTGAGAGACTTGATCACCAACTTGGGGCTAAGTGAAACATGGTTGTCCCAATCACCACCCCCGAAAGAATCCATTAAGAAAATGTACTGGGAATGGGTCCAAGCAAGGGAGCTCGAAAAATCAAATTGGGGGGTTTCAACTGATCAGTTCTTAGAGCACAAGCCGGTGAGGAAGTTGGAACCCTTTCTCGATGTTATTAAAGCACCTAGAGACAGAACCTTGTTTTTAAATTTAGATATGGAACACTTCCATGAACACTTTTACCAGGCGTTGGAAGTCCTCTCTGTCTAACCATTCTAGCTGCCCTGGATTTGCAAACCCTACTGAGTCCCTAGCACATTTCTTATTTGCCTGTAGAGCATACAGTGGACCCAGGAGAAGGTGGCTAAAGCCAGTATGCAGAGAACTGGGAGTCAGGCACTATGCGACGGCACTCCGTATATTGGTAACGGACACAACATCTATGATGTTTTTTTGCGGAGTTGCCAAGTTTCTGGGAAAGGCCTGGCAGATACGTTTAAGACTGATAAAATCGAGAACGGGGTAGGAAACTGTGTATTATAAAGCACTAGAATATCACCGGTTCTCTGTTTTAGGGCTTTATTTTATCTATCTTTTAACTGTATATTGTCTCCATTTGCTGTAGAAAGGACTTCTCTTTTTTAAAGTTTTTACATTCCTTTTAATAATGAACTGTATGTACTTTTATGATAAATTTTATTTTTATCGAAATAAAGTATTACAACGGTTAAAAATTATATATATTACAGCTGAAGACCGAAGTAAATTGATACCTTAATGAGCCCAACTGAATATTTTTTTCGCAAGCTTTAGTGACCAACTAATGATTTTATTAGTGACTCAATGATTTATGGAAAATTCAAAGAGAAAACTACAGAAGGATTCCTTTATTGATTGGGCTCTCAAACAGACTAGCTTAATGACACCTCTTCGATCCATTAAGACGTTTTCTGACAGTGCGGTATAGGGGCGGGGATCCATTTATAGATGGCAATTGACATTGACTTTTTCTAGAAGTAAGATCCACTCTCAAGTAGATATGGAGAGCCTCGAGAAAGACGATGAGGAGAATGATGTGGTAATGATAGGGTTAATCATTTTTTTCACTTCATCTGAGGGGTGTGTAAATCCTTCTGTACCATGGAGTTAATGGTTTCTTTTTTGATTTCCTCTGCAGACTGGCATGCTCCCTTTATGTACACTGGCATCATGGGCTCCTGGACACCTGTGCCCTGCCAGTGCTGCCTCACATCTACAATTCAGTCGTTGGCTGTCATTCAGCTCCGACATGCTGTCAAACCCGAAGCTAAGCGGTGGTTGATTTCGAGGCTGGAAGGACGGAAAAAAGATGGAGGTAAGAAGCTGTGACTGATTTGCTGTCTCTCTAATATATAAGACGGGAGAAGGGTCTTATTTATTCAGGACTGTAACTCAAGATTCCCTCCCAGAGGTCATTTCAGAAACAGTTGTGGTCATAACAAAGCATAATTATTAATGAAAGCATACCAGAAGAAAGACCCTTGTGTAGTAGTTTCCTTTATGTCACCTTCCTTAAGCTATTACTGTGTCTACTACATGGTACAGGTTATTAATTTATTAAAACCAGTCATCCAGTACTAACTTTTATCACCTTAAAAAGTAGGTGCTAATAATATGTTTCTGAATAAATGGGATGTGAGGGCTAATAGAGGCAAACTTCGTGTCCAGGTATCATTTATGACAGCTATGGTTGAAGAATGTTATCAATAAAAGAATACAGTTATTATTTCCATGAATTAGCTTTATTTCTCCATTACCTTTTACCCTCATGAAAAATGTTTACCTTGATTTTAGTTTTAAAGACTGTCATGCCATGAGCCTTGTTAAGAATGCAATAATTTAATATGCTATAACTGATGTTAAATGAAAGCAGTTCATGAGGAATGCGTTAGCAATGGTTAATTTTGTCACGACCTCCGTATTCCTCAGGATCAGGGCGATGCTCAATATGGTTCCACCTCCTGACTTCCTCACACTCTGACTATAACACACAGAGTATAAAGGCGATCAAGCGAGGGATAGGGAAGGGAAGGAACAGCAGTGGAAAGGGAAACACCTGAAACAAGAAAACATAATATTAGTACAGTACAAGTATCCTAACTACTCTCTTTCAGGTCTCGCTAGATTCAAAACAATACCTTGTTAAGTTCCTACCTAAAGGTTCTTCCTGAATCAACAAGTAGATAATTCTCTTCAGTCCGATGCACAATCCACCTAGAAATCAAAGATCCTTCATAAGTACCAAAACCATGTAACCACTCCTTAAATGAATTTGAGATAGTTGCAAGCATTCATGCATACTCACTATCGCACCCCCTTGTATCCCCAGAAAAAAAAAGGAAAAACAAATATTGTGAAATAATCCAGGTCTAATGTTTGTAGAAAGAGAACAAAGTTCAGTTCGGAAAGTTAAGAACATCCCATAAGACAAGCAACATCCTACTCCGGGATATTTCAACCTGGGGTCAACAACAAAAGTCAGAAAAGGAATCCAAAGTACTCCGATTATCAAAGAACAAAGTCTAGCGCTCTTCCAAGAGAATTACCAAGGTCCAGATACAAAAACACATAAGACTTCCTACCAGGAAATAGGCGAAAGTATCCAGGTGCACTAGCCCTCTTCTTGGAGCCTTCTCCGGTCTCACCCTTGGTCTACCAATTTGTAGAATCCGTTTTCGCCGCAGCCACGGAAAAACCGAAAACAAAGGCACTGGGGAAGTCCCGCTGCAGCCGCAAGCGGGCAAGGATCAATAAAGGCGTTCACGCTAAGCTGAGCGAACGCTGGGAATCCCCGCCGCAGAAGTGATCAAAGGGAATTCAAACGAAGGACAAGCCCCGCCGCAGCCGCGAGCGGTGAGCGGTGAAACTCCTAATCCGGAAAGGTGTGGGCGTGTCCTCACTCTCCAAGTGAGACGCGCAGAACACCGCTCCCACACGAAAGCATCCGATGGGGAGTGGTGAAGTTCGGTACGGGGCAGCTCTCTCCCACGGAGAGAAAACTCAGAATGGAAACAAAGGATAAGCAGAGCAGCTGCTCTACAACCAGGCAATCCAGAATCACTTACAACGCTCCTATGCGTAGTACGTGATTTATACGATGTAGTCGCTTCCCAGACGGACTTCTGGGAAAGGTAGTCTTTCGGCACGTGAGGTAACTGTAGGCAGGCGCCAACCGCGTCAAACCCTGACAAATTTAGTGTGCCTTGCGAGTTGACAACACTGCACAGAGCTGCGTGAGTTATTCCAAGTTTTGGGCGGGGGCACAAAATGTAACTTTAACCCCTTCACTGCGGCGGCTATTCCGCCGCAGTGCTAAGGGGGAGGGGGGCCTGTGCGGCGCTCCCGTGCTCGTGATGGAACCGCTCCGTCACAAGCCTCGGGTGAGCTGTGCTTGTGACGGAACGGTTCCGTCACGGCCCCGCCCGCCCAATAGAACGCTCAGCGCAGGCGCGGAATGCGCGCCGTGCAGGCGCGGCGAGCGGGCCATGACGGAACCGTTCCGTCACAAGCATGCAAGGTGTTAAGTTATAACTATAAAATTATAACAATAACTTTTGAATCTCTAAGATTTGGCAGGGTCCCGTGGAGACCACAGGACCAGAGAGGGGGGTCAGAGTATTCCTACCTTAAAACTTTTTGAGGACTCAGCTGAAGCTGAGCCCCAAGCTAGCTGCCAACACTTCCTGGTTAAAGTGGTGGAGCCAATCAGATTTCATCACAGGGACAGGCGGATCCTTGGAGGATACGCGTCCCTATATATACAAATTTGTTTTTCTTTAAGTATCTCAGAAAGTACTGAAAGAATTTACACCAATTCACAAAAAGGTCGCTTTCGGACCAACAGCTACCTTTTTGACCCTGCCCTCTTTTTCTCTACCCCTGCTTGACAGATCAACCCAAAACTTTCCATGCACAACAAGAATCACCGGCACACATTTTTGTGAATATTTCGGAAAGATACGTCAAACGGCATCTAAGATATAGACAAGTCAAAAAAATGCTGTCTTTCCTTTGGAAGCTAAGAACTAACTATAACTACCTACTGGCAACCGCCACTAGGCAATATATATAGTGCCTAGTGGTGGTCGTCATTAGGTAGTTTTAGTTAACTCAGCTGTTCCATAGGAAAAGTGTTTTATGAATCTCCACAAAACTTTCCAAAAAGGGGTACTTATTAACTAATTTGAGCATGGAAAGTAGCAGGGTGATCGGTCAAGCAGGGTCTGAGTAGCTCAAAACACAAATTCCCCATGGATTTATATACTGCTGAACGCAATTGCACCAAATTTGGCAAGAAGCTAGATCTTGGTCCACAGATTGTGCTTTTTAGGTCTCAACGTACAGCACTGCTTTAGCAATGCTTGTTTGTCGAGATTATAGTAAGGCTTTCAAAAGTCTACCCAAACTGCTGCGGATCGGGTACAGTTCATGTGAGCCAGGCACGTGCACATAGCACACCACAAGCCTCGGCATCAGACTTCAAAGGAATGTGCTCCCCCGCCCCCACCACGGCAATGCCGTGAGCTTGTTCTCCTTACCATGCACCCATGGGACTCAAAGGAGCTTAGTTGCTTATTCAAATTCCTTTAAAATGTGAAAACTTTTATAAGCACCTCTACTCGTGCTCTCTTTATGCCTTGAAACTAAATATAACAGTCCTGCCACGCTTTAACTCCCTCCCCCACCCTCCCCACAGAGCGTGTATTTTTTTAATATTTGTTTTCAGCCTATGTCACTTTTACATGAAAAAAATGCCAGCACCCTGCCATCTTAGTCAAACATACCGGCGTGTTGCTTTAAAATCTACACAGCGCGTGCACTGGGTAATTCCGCTTAGAAGGAGCAATGTAAATAGTTAAATGCATGCGCTCTATATATTTAGAAACAACAAGCCTGGAAGGTTTAAGTAAGAACTAAACTATGTGTAAACTGGTGACAAGGCTAACTTTTGTGAACAATTAATCCTCCTCCACAAGCGCGTGAATCCTGCTTCTACAGCTCCTTCCTCTCTACTGGGAACATACAACAGGCGCCACAAGGCAGGCAGAGACATCCTCATTGATGAATGCTTTTGAAATTCCACGTGTGAACACTAAACAGACCCGAGGCCCCAGGAGAGCAGAAGGCACACAGAGACATCCTCCGTAATTGCTGTTTCCCCTCTGAGGCCAATTAGTTGGCGCTTAACTCCAACCTTTTTGCTTTATCAAAAGCCTTTTTTTTTTTTAAAAAAAAAGGATACTGTCTCAAACAGTATTGTTTGCATGCACGATTTTTATTAAAACTTTGTTCGCCCAATTTCATCATTTCACACACGCAAAATTGTTCCTGAAGGCTTCATAAAATTACAAAAAGAGAAGTTGTATTTGTTAAATCACCTTGGGCCCGGCTATGGTGTTTTGTAACAGTTGATTGATTCTAAACAAGCATTTATTTATGACATCAAACCCTACAACTATATTGCTATCATTGAATATTTCTACAGTTGACTATTTTTTGGAAGTGGAATACGTGATTAGCAGGCTGAGCTGTATTATAAAGTGCTGCGTATGTAAAGCGCTCCAATGTCTTCGGGTCGATTTTTTGTTATATAAATGTACTTCTGTTTTGTTAAAAAGTAAAGGGACTCAAAGAAGCTTATTTGCGTATTGAAATTGCTATAAAATGTGAAAACTTTTATAGTCACTTCTACTCGCGCTCTCTTTGTGCTTTGAAACGAAATATAACAGTCCTGCCTTGCTTCTGTTTTGCAACAGTTGATTGATTATAAACTCGCATTTATTTCTGACATCAAACCCTCCAACTATATTACTATCATTGCATATTTCTTCAGTCGACTTTTTATTGGCAGTGGAATCCGTGATTTGAAGGTTGGGCTGCATTGTAAAGTGGTGCGCGTGTAAAGCGCTCCAAAACTGGTGCGTGTGTAAAGTGCTTTAGTGACTTCGGGTCCAGTTCGCGCTATATAAATGTACTTCTGTTTTGGTAAAAATAAAGGAACTCAAAGTAGCTTATTTTTTTCCTATTAAATTGTTTGCAATTGAAAACTTTCATAAGCACCTCTACTTGCGCTCTGTTTTTGCCTTGAAAATAAATAAAACAGTCCTGCCGCGCTTCTGTCATGCAACAGTTGATTGTTTCTAAACTCGCATTTATTTATGACGTCTAAACCTCCAACTATATTACTATCATTGATTATTTCTACAGTTGGCTCTTTATTGGAAGTGGAATCTGTGAGTTGCAGGTTGAGCTGCATTGTAAACTGGTGCACGTGTAAAGCGCTCCAATGCCTTCGGGTGCAGTTTGCGCTATATTTATGTACTTCTGTTTTGGTAAAAATAAAGGAACTCAAAGTCGCTTATTTTTTCATTAATTTCATTAAAATTGTTTGCAACTGAAATCTTTCATGAGCACCGTATATTTACTCTGTTTGTGCCTTGGAAATAAATAAAGCAGTCCTGCCGTGCTTCTGTTCTGCAACACACACAACCACACACACACACAACCACACACACACACCTACAACCACACACAACCACAACCACACACAAAACCACACAAACACACACAAAACCACACACACAACCACACACACACAACCACTCACACAAACACACACACACACACACACAACCACACACACAACCTCACACACAACCACACATACAGCCACACACACAAAACCACACACAGAACTACACACACAACCACAACAACACACACAACCACACACACAACCACAACCACACACACACACACACAACCACACCCAACCACACACACACAACTACAACCACACGCACAACAACACACTCAACCACACACATACACACACACAACCACAACCACCACTCACAACCACACACACAACCACACACAGCACCACACATACAACCACACACACACACAACCACACACACACAACCACACCCCCCACACACAACCACAACCACACCCACCCACACACACACAACCTCACACACAGAACCCCACACACACAACCCCCCACACAACGCCCCCCCACACACAACCCCACACACACACACAACCCCCCCACACACACACAACCCGCCACACACAACCCCACTCACACACACCCCACACACACAACCCCTCCACACACACACCCACACACACTGCACCCTCACACTACTTTATGCTACACACACTGTGCACTCACACACTGCGCACTCACACTACTTTATGCCAGACACACTGAGCCCACACACTGCGCCATCACACTACTTTAGTCCACACACACTGTGCCCTCACACTACTTTAGGACACACACACTGCACCCTCATACTACTTTAGGCCACACACACTGCACCCTCACACTACTTTAGGCCACACACACTGCGTCCTCACACTACTTTAGGCCACACACTGTACACCCTCACACTACTTTAGGCCACACACACTGTGCCCTCACACACTGTGCCCTCACACACTGCACCCTCACACACTCTGCACCCTCACACACACTGCACCCTCACACGCACTGCACCCTCACACACTCTGCACCCTCACACACTCTGCACCCTCACACACAATTACACTCTACTGAATACAACATAAACTCCACACAATACCAGTCAGTGCCACATAATTCTATGCTACATAATTACACTGCGCTCAACGCAAAATACACTCCAAATACCACTCAGTGCCACATAATTACACACCACATAATTACACTCTACTGAATGCAACACATACTCCACACAATACCACTCAGTGTCACATAATTATGTGCTACATAATTACAATGCAACATGCACTCCAAACAATACCACTCAGTGCCACATAATTACATGCTACATAATTACACTGTGCTCAATGCAACATACACTCCTCATAATACCACTCAGTGCTACATAATTACATGCTACATAATTACACTGCGCTCAATGCAACATACACTCCAAATACGACTCAGTGCCACATAATTACACGCCTGTCTATCGCCCTCACTCTATCTATCGACCTTACTCTATCTATCGCCCTCACTCTATCTATTGCCCTCACTCTATCTATTGCCCTCACTCTATCTATTGCCCTCACTCTATCTATCACCCTCACTCTATCTATCTATCACCCTCACTCTATCTATCTATCACCCTCACTCTATCTATCTAACGCCCTCTATCTATCTGTCGCCCTCTATCTATGTGTCTATCGCCCTCTATCTACCTATCTATCGCCCTCTATCTATCTATCGCTCTATCTATCGCCCTCACTCTATCTATCTATCGCCCTCTATCTATCTATTGCCCTAACTCTTATCTATCACCCTCACTCTATCACCTTCACTCTTATCTATCTGTCTATCGCCCTCTATCTATCTATCTATCTATCTATCTATTGCCCTCTATATGTCTATCTATCGCCCTCACTCTATCGATCACCCTCTATCTATCTATCTATCTATCGCCCTCACTCTATCGCTATCTATCTATCTATCTATCTATCTATCTATCTATCTATCTATCTATCTATCTATCTATCTATCTATCTATCTATCTATCTATCGCCCATACTCTCTATCTATTGCCCTCTATCTATCTGTCTATCGCCCTCACTCTATCTATCGCCCTCTATCTATCTATCGCCCTCTATCTGTCTATCGCCCTCACTCTATCTATCGCCCTCACTCTGTCTATCGCACTCTCTCTATCTATCACCATCACTCTATCTGTCTATCGCCCTCACTCTATCTATCGCCCTCTATCTATCTATCTAGCGCCCTCACTCTATCTATCGCCCTCACTCTATCTATCTGTCTATCACACTCACTCTATCACCATCACTCTATCCATCTATCTATCGATCGCCTATCTATCTATCTATCTATCTATCTATCTATCTATCTATCTATCTATCTATCTATCTATCTATCTATCTATCTATCTATCTATCTATTGCCCTCACTCCTATCTATCTATTGCCCTCTATCTATCTATCGCCCTCCCTTTATCTATCTATCGCCCTCACTCTATCTATGTCTATCAGACTCACTCTATCTATTGCCTTCACTCTATCCATCTATCTATCGATCGCCCTCACTCTATCTATCTATCTATCTATCTATCTATCTATCTATCTATCTATCTATCTATCTATCTATCTATCTATCTATCTATCTATCTATCTATCTCTCTATCTATCTATCTATCTATCTATCTATCTATCTATCTATCTATCTATCTATCTATCTATCGCATCACCACATCATCACTCAGCACCACCACAGCATCACTCAGGGGCACCACAGCATCACTATGCGCTACCACAGCATCACTGAACGCCACAGCATCACTCGTCGCCCCCACAACATCACTCGTCGCCACCACAGCATCAATCTGTGTAACCATTCAACAACAACTGGTTCAAATATGTTCTATCAATGTTTCAAGTTTTATTACAAATGTCACAAAAATATGTTAATATTTCACTCTGTTCTTGGATTTTCGTCACAATAAAATACACTGAACATAATCTTCCCACAAGTTATTTACAAAAGTTTAAGCTGTTGCCATTATACTGCCATTATACATTACAATAACTTTTATTTAAATATTAATTATTTAAAAAAATTAAAAGCCATTGTTATTTGTAATATCAATACATCTAAGTCACGTAAATACAACACATATTGCATTACAAATGCTATAGGTGTCACATTTGCGAAAGTTATAACTATTGGCATTGTAAATGACAAAGCTATTAATTTCGCTTTTTTCAAAACCAACACATAAATAAAAAAATTGTAATTTTTGTTATTTGGTGTAAATCCGTTTAGTAGTTTTTGAGAAATTAAGGTTGAAAAATAATTGCAAATCTGGACGGTTGGGTCAGCAATAGTCTTGAGAGACTCTCACAGGATTGGCAATTTAAAAATAGAGCATTCTGATTGGACCAGGGGGCGAGCGCTCTAACTGGCTGCCAGCGAAATGAGAACAATGTTGCTGGCAGTCATTACATGACTCATGGACTTAGTCCCCCGTCCTAAAGTTGAAAAAATAAATATTATAAGGGGGCAGGTTAGGGATATCCTGACTCCCTAGACCCCACGGGGCAAATCCAAAGGAACCCTCCTAAGACCAAAAAGGAAAATAAATCTACAAAAAACGCTGCTTTCCCGCTGGATTGAAACAAAAACAAAGTGGCGGCCTGGCCATATTCATGAAGTTATAGGACCCAAAGATACTATCCCGCTCGGACACACTCCCTGAGCCACTAATGGCTCCGGGAACTCCATCCCCTGGGGCCGGCTCAGTAGCTATGACCTGGGGAGCCCACCCCTGGAACATAGCGGCTTCCCTGACACTACCGGCATGGGCAGGGAAACCTGTGTTTGCTGTCACTTGACAGGAGCATGTTTTAACTTCCTGCAAAGCGGGAGCAATCACCAAGTCCGCTCCCAGCAGACTGGAGCTTTAAAAATGCTCCTGCTCACTGAGAGCGGACTTTTGATCTGTTTTCCTGCCTACACTGAAATGGACAGGGAAACAGATAAAAATAGTGCTCCTGCCCGAGAGGAGCAACATTAGGAGCTGCTCCCTCCGGGCGGGAGCAATGCCAGCTCCGGCTGTATGCTGGGTCTGCTTGACCTTGGGGCTCCCCTGTGGCCCTCAACGACTATATGGTGGGTGCCCTGGTCTTTAAATGTTCAGGATCTGGAGGATGGGGTCCCCAAGGCCAATAACGGCTTGGGGGGGGTCGCAGCCCCTTCCCCTCCCCCTTATTTTTAGAAATTGCCTTAGGGGATGTGTATGTATGTATAGGCATTTATATAGCGCACTACTTACCCGGAGGGTCCCAAGGCGCTTCAACCGCTGCGAAACCCTTCCTGGCTTCCCTGAGAGATGGTCCCTTAATGGGTATCTCCAGGGTGAGACCAGGCATCCCCGGCGGTCTGGTGGGGCCGTTAGTGAAGATGAGGCAAGCTAATGCCCAGAGTTGCCGAGTGTGATCGCTGATCAGAGTGGGCACCGAGGCGAGAGAATTATTGAGTGCGCTGACCCTGGTCCAGAAACCTGCCGCGCCGGGATTCGAACCCTGGTCCCGGGCCGTCCTCTGCTCTCGGGTCTGCCGCCTCTAACCAGTGAGCCACACTACTTCACTGGGGATGTGGTCCCCAGATCCTAACAATGTTCTGGAAAGGGAGTTGTGCGGCCTTCCTCCCTATTATTTTTAGAAATTGTCCTGGAGAATGTGATCCTCAGGGCCTAACAATGCCCGGGAAGTGGGTCGCGTGGCACCCTCCCCTTTAATTAAAAAAACTAATTACCCAGGGGGCTGGTGGCCCAAGGGCCTAATAAAGCTCAGGAAGGGGGGCCACAATCTTAAAAAATAAATCGTAGCCCGGGGACGCATTGGAAAACTAAGGGGAGGGGGTATGTGCTCCCATTCTGAGCCATTATAGGCACCGGGAAGCCCACCCCAGGGCTGAATGTGCCAAAAAGGGGAAAGGGCCGCATGGAGTACCCTCGCTGAGCCATTAATCGCCCAGGATACCCCATCTGCCGGGTCCGTAGCCCTCGCCCAGGATACAGCTGTTTCACCGCCCATACTGGGGCATGCCTGGAAAATTGTGTTTGCCCCTACTTGGCAGGGGCATTTTTGAAACTCCCACTAAATGAGAGCTTTAAAAATGCTTCCGCCATCTGGGAGCAGGCTTTTGATCTGTTTCAGATCAAGATATTGCTCCCACCCAGAGGGAGCAGCATAATAGGTGCTCCCTAGAGGCGGGAGTAATGCCAGGAGTAATGCTGTCCCCCAGCATGAAGGGAGCGGGCTTGGGGCGTGGGGGCCGAGGTGCTTCACTTGCGGCCCCCAGCATGTATATGGTGAATGCTTTGGGTGGGCATCAGGGCACCCACCACTTTAAAAAAGAGGCCTCGGGGAATGAGGTCGCTGGGGCCAGAACAGGCTCAGACAAAAGGCTACACAGCACCCTTCCCCTAAAGAACAAGCATTGGAAATGCAATAGGTCTCACATTAGGAAAGTTTGAGCAATTGGTATTGTAAAGGACACTTTTTGTATTTATGTGTTGGTTTTGAAAATAGCAAAAGTAATAGCTTTGTCAGTTACAATGTCAATAGTTTTAACTTTCGCAAATGTGACACCTATAGCATTTGTAATGCAATGTGTGTTGTCTTTACGTGACTTAGATGTATTGATATTGCAAATAACAATGGCTTTTAATTTTGTAAATAATTAATACTTAAATAAAATTTATTGTAATTTATAATGGCAATAGCTTAAACGTTTGTAAATTAATTTTGTGAAGATTATGTTCAGTGTATTTTATTGTGACAAAAATCCAAGAACCTTGCATTTGCACCTGGTGGTGGATGTGGTGGTGGTGGGTGTGGTGGATGTGGTGGTGGATGTGGTGGTGGATGTGGTGGTGGTGGTGGTGGATGCGGTGGAGCATGTGGTGGATGTGGTGGTGGATGTCATGGTGGATGTGGGTGGGGGAAGGGAGAGGTTAAGGAAGACAACGTTAGATTGGCATTGTGGCGACGAAAACATCTATGCCATGCCACACTTAGTGTCATGCGTGAGGACTCAACAATGTCTAGGGAAGAGTGTTAGACTGAGTGCTCAATTGGGCAAGTCTGTGATACGCGGATTGCAAGGCCAGTTTTAACATTGCTTTAGCTGAGGTCTCCCCTCTTAAATTAATATCAGGGCGTATTCTCCATAGCCTTGGGTCCCAAAATCATCTCTCTGCTCTTTAAAGAAGTCCTCTCAATTCATCGGTGTTTTTGTTAGACAAGGGCGGGAGTGCTATGTCCTTGGACCCCAGGATATTAGTCCTATTACCCAAGATGCTGAGTTCACTGCAAGTCCCCTCCACAATTTTTTTTCCAGTTAAAAATTGTAAAATGAGTTTGTGGTCCTGTAATCCCGGCAGACGGCTGCTGCGAATGTTTGGAAGCTCTTTGGCTGTGGCTGGCAGTTCATTATTAACGAGTAGTAAGTAATTCACTGTTTGTGTAACCTGTTTACTAATGGTTTTTCCATCTGCCTACATCTGGGAAAGTCCTCAGTGGAGGGGGCCGTTGTCCCGCGCAGAGAGCCAGCGCCTGTCAATTGAAAGTAAATGGCCCGGCCCTCTGGCAGGGCTAGAATCGGGCTCCCAGGCCTTTGATTTATTGTTGGGCCTGATTAAAACATACAGCGCTCTGTGCTAGCTGCGCTCCACACATTCACACAGCCCGGGCTCCAAACATGCTGCAGTGCATCGAACCGCCTCGCTAAAATGGCCACCTTGAAAGAGATACGAATTGCAGCCTGTAAAAGTTGCGAACTGAAAAGGAAAATCTTTAGCTGCCTTTTATCTTTGTCGGCAGTGTACTCCTAGCCACTTGGCAGGCGTTTCTGAAGCAGTTACAAATAAGAAGCTCTTGTTTAAGAAAAGCCAGAGAAATGCTGGGAGAGAGAGAGAGTGGGGAGGAGAGTAGGAGGAGGAGGGGGGAGGAGAGTAGGAGGAGGAGGGGGGGAGGAGAGTAGGGGAGGCAACGCCTAGCGGCCGTGCAACCAAGAAGTGAGGGGGCGGAGCTGGGGGATGCTGTGAGAGAGAGAGTGGGCAAGGCAGGCGGCTGGGGGCATCTCTGCTCTTTAAAGAAGTCCTCTTAATTCATCTGTGTTTTTGTTAGACAAGGGCGGGAGTGCTATGTCCTTGGACCCGAGGATATTAGTCCTATTACCCAAGATGCTGAGTTCACTGCAAGTCCCCTCCACAATTTTTTTTCCAGTGAAAAGTTGTAAAATGAGTTTGTGGTCCTGTAATCCCGGCAGACGGCCGCTGCGAATGTTTGGAAGCTCTTTGGCTGTGGCTGGCAGTTCATTATTAACGAGTAGTAAGTAATGGGCCTGATTAAAACATACGGCGCTCTGTGCTAGCTGCGCTCCACACATTCACACAGCCCGGGCTCCTAAAATGCTGCAGTGCATCGAACCGCCTCGCTAAAATGGCCACCTTGAAAGAGATACGAATTGCAGCCTGTAAAAGTTGCGAACTGAAAAGGAAAATCTTTAGCTGCCTTTTATCTTTTTCGGCAGTGTACTCTTAGCCACTTGGCAGGCGTTTCTGAAGCAGTTACAAATAAGAAGCTCTTGTTTAAGAAAAGCCAGAGAAATGCTGGGATAGAGAGAGTGGGGAGGAGAGTAGGAGGAGGAGGGGGGAGGAGAGTAGGAGGAGGAGGGGGGAGGAGAGTAGGGGAGGCACGGCCTAGCGGCCGTGCAACCAAGAAGTGAGGGGGTGGAGCTGGGGGAGGCTGTGAGAGAGAGAGTGGGCAAGGCAGGCGGCTGGGGGCATGTGCACGCGCTTTTAAGCTCAATGCGCATGCGCATTGAGCTTAAATTTCATGGGCACTGCAAGGAATCGCCACGATTCCTTGCAAGTTGGTTAAAGAGTGTTTAAGCCCCCATAGTCTCGCAAGCTCGATGCGCATGCGCATCGACAGGCGAGACCTAAAAAGGCCCTGGGGATAAGGTCACTGTGGCCTTTTTAAGGCACCTTATTTAAAAACAAAAAAAAGACACCTACAAACTCCCCCAGTTTGTTAGTAATATGTAGCGGAGTTCCAGCCATTTTCCAAGCTGATGAACAGTGTGTTTTCTTGACACTTGTGCATTTAAAAACGATCTGAAATCCTTGATGGAACTGAATGCATCATTCATTTATTGGAGTGCAGTCTCTTCTATAGTCAGTGTCCAAGACGAGAGGGTTCTTTCTTGTCGCCTTCGGATTGAGGGTATAATCCACGGTTCCCCCTTTTAATTGCTGCTGAGCATGCAAAGGCACCAAATCCCCTACAAGCTCTGCTTGTTTGGCTCTACCCCTTCCACGTTAGCAGTATTCAACAGTGCTGGTTCTGCGTGGGTTGGCCAAAGAGCTGGCCGTAGGCCAGTCCCTGTTGCCAATCCTTTGCTGTGCACGTACAAATGCCGGGCACAGTGTGAGATTGTCTGCCTGTAGGGGATTTGCCACCGGGTCTGGAGGATGGCTTTACCTATGGTAAAAAAATATTACTTTGTGTTAAGAAAACCGTTGAAATTTTCTGAAAAAAACCCAAGATTAAAATAACATTGTAGTTAGTTGTGATAAAAAGATCAATCAAGAGGTACTTATTTAGCGGGGTTTATCATCCGAGAGGGTATCTAGTTGCTTGGCTGTGTGTATCAGTCAAAGAGCCAGGTCGTGCGTCCCTTCCTGAAGGATGAAGTGCGGTCGTCGAGGGGGAGGGTGTTCCAGGAGGTCTGTAAATTGGTGATTGAAGTTTGTGTAGATGGTTGCTATCTTGTTGTAGAAGTAGTCGGTGAGGGCGTTGCAGAGCTGTTGTGAGGAGGGGACTGAGTTTTCGGTGGCTGACAGGCAGGTTAACTCTTTGACCATGGTGAGGAATTTACTGGTTTGGTTGGTGCTGGTCTCTATCGGGTGAGTGAGGGCTTCTGTTTTGGTGGCTTTGAGCTATCTGTGGTAGTTGTTGAGGGCACACTTGAAGGTGGCTCGGTCATAGTGGTTCTTGTTGGTGCGCCATTTTCCCTCCTGTTGTTTGCATCTGCGGATTTGCCGTGCTAAGTTCTGGGGTGTACCAGCTGGCTCGTTTAACTCTTTTTTGGGAGCGACTCAGTCAGCGGCACTGGTGATCAAGGCACTGAAGTTCTCTAATGCTTGGTTCAAGTTGATGGTAACGTTGGGCAGTGTGATGCTGAGGGCATCCATTCATTTGTGCTGATTGACCTTGGTCCAGTTGCGGAGTGTGCCGCTGTGGCTTTTGGGGCTGGTGCCATGCGTCCAGCGAAAGTAAAGTGTCCTTTGGAGGTCCAACCAAGTGAGGTCTGTGGTGTGACTGTATCTGATTCTGTTGCTGGACATGAAGATGGCGTTCAGCGTGTGCTCTGCTTTGTGCATGGGGTCTGTCATTAGTTGCTTGAGGCCGATGTCACGTCCAGTCTTTCCAGTAGGTCAGTAGAGGGGGATAGTCTCGGTGAAAGTTTAGGTCTTCCAAGAAGATGTAGTGTTCGATTTCAATGGCAAGCGGGTCTGTGAATTTGGCGATTGCGTTGCCGATTCGTGGTTCTGGCAGTCTGTAAGTGAGGGAGCCTTTGATGGTGGCTTTGTCGTATGTGCGGAGCTGGAAGTTCATGTGTTCCAAGATCTGTTTTGTTTTAAATGAACCTTAGAAATTCACTGAAAAAGTCAAAGGTTAAAGTAACGTTATACTTCAGTGAATGTGTCAGGGACAATTTTAACATTTTAAACCAACAAAATATACCGAAATTCACCAGTTATAGTTAGCAGAGCTCACTCATGGCATGTTTTATGACATAATTTATAACATCACTGATGACATCTCAAATGACATCATTGATGCCATCACTGATGGCATCACTGATCACACCGAAGTATAAAGTTACTTTAACTTTTGTTTTTCTTTACAGTGAATATGTCTATCTATACTAATATAATAAAGAGAGAGCCCAAAACTTTGAGGCGGGTAATCTCAGGAACCACTGCACCAATCACAACTCCCAATACAGCGTTGGAAAGGGTAGTTGCAGCAGAAGGACATAGGCTATGCAGACGCCCACCATATACATTTAAAAGGTAAAAGAACCGTGCCAGCAAAGTAGTCCCTTGTGGGCGTGTCTGCGTTGTGCTGTGGGCGTGTGCTGGGGGCGTGACAAGCGCTGGGGGCGTGTGGTACGTACTGCTCTTCATGCCATTTCTCATATCGTGTGCTGTGGGCGTGTGCTGGGGGGGTGGGCGTGTGGGGGGCGCGGGATTACGGGGAAAAAAAGCGAGCGGTGTGCCCAATATTTCATTGCTTTTTCTTCCCAGGTTCTGTACATTCCAGCCCCGGGTGTCCACCCTGCTCCCTTTAAATACCCCTGCACCCCATAATCATAACCCACCCTTACGCCTTGAAATACCCCAACACCCCTAAACACTAACCCATCTTAACCCTATGAATATACCCTGTACCCCAAAACCCAAACCTACCCCATGAACCCTAAAAATATCCCTGTACCCCAAAACCCAAGCCTACCCCTGAACCCTAAAATACCCCTGTACCCCAAAACCCAAACCTAGCCCTGAACCCTTAAAATACCCCTGTACCCCAAAATCCAAACCTACCCGATAACCCTAAAAATACCCCTGTACCCCAAAAAACGAACCTAGTCCTGAACCATAAAAATAACCCTGTACCCCAACACCCAAACCTACCCCTGAACCCTAAAATCCCCCTGTATCCCAAAACCCAAACCTAGCCCTGAACCCTAAAAATACCCCTGTACCCCAAAACCCAAACCTAGCCCTGAACCCTTAATACCCCTGTACCCCAAAATCCAAACCTACACCATAACCCTAAAAATACCCCTATACCCCAAAACCCAAACCTAGCCCTGAACTCTAAAAATACCCCTGTACCCCAAAACCCATACCTATCCCTAAACCCTAAAACTACCCCTGTACCCCATAACCCAAAACTATATATGAACCCTTAAAATACCCAAACACCCCAAAACATATACCTTAGTACCCCAAAACAGATACCCCTATACCCATACTTACCTTATCCAAACATTTAAAAAAAAACATGCTTTTACCATTCATGCATTTAAAAGAATTTTGTTGTAAATGTATGCGTGGTAAAAGCATATAAAATGTAATGTCATGCGTTATAATGGCATTGCGGAGTCATGGTACTTTCGTAATGAAAGTATGCGGAGTGATGGTATGCAGAAAGAAAGTTGCGGAATAATGGGTGTTTACCCTCCCCCGGTAAGTACATTGGTGGCACGGCGGCCCACATCTCCAGAAACATACTCATATTTTTTCACCACCGATTTGAAAAATGCACAGGTCTCCTTCATTGATGGCCAGCACCGACATACACTTTTAGACACACCTCCCACCACAAGTTCTAGAATTGCGAACTTAAGAGCTGGGGAGCTACGTTTGAATCGCGGCATCAGCTCAACATCCTGCGATTCCAGTCAAATCGCTTTGTCTCCCCGTGCCTACCACAAATGAATGTGTTCTTCTGTAATGTAAATTGTGCTCATGCCATGTTGTCGAGTTTGCGCTATATAATATTGCAAGGAAAAATAAAGTAGGGAAACTTGAGTTCACACACTACTGAACGCGCACTCTTAAGTGTATCAGCAGTGCACTGTGAATCGGAACGTTTCACAGGCCTGTCACAGATAAGAAATACTATCAAAACGAAATCCCACAAAACAATATACTACTGGCCGGCAGAAATTCATACCCGGACAACGTCAGGACGGCTGCTAGTATATACATATTGTTAGAACCGTCTGTCTCTAGTTGGCAGAGGTATACACTTCTGACAAATAGGGACACACCTTTTCTAGTCAGGGCAAGGGGATCACACCCTTCGATAACCCCTGCTCACCCCCTTGGTAGCTTGGCAGAGCAGACAGGCTTATCTCAGAGGCTTTGTGTTAAGCATTTATGACCACATACAGTAATACAGTGAATACACTACAAATGGACACAACACCGTAGTATTATAAAAATAGGTATTTTTATATAAGGCTTAGCACAAGACCAAATAACAGCAAAAAGTGTACACAATCGTAATAAATACTCGGGGAAGGGAAATGGGATAGTTCAAAGGTAGTTTCTTCTTTAGCACAAAAGTCTTTAGTATCAAAAAGCAAATCTTCTTCTTGGCAATACAGTTCTTAGCAACAGGGTAACCCACACGGGGGCTACACGACGTTGAGGCAAAGTTAATCCAAAGGTTCGGCGTCGACCGCGAGGAGCGCTACGTCAAGCCCGGAGTCACACGGACCCCCAACAACACAGTACCTTTAGGAAAATGAAGCACACGATGATCAGCGGCGTCGAGCAATCCGGCGTCGCGTCTTCGGTGTCGATCAGGCCTCAGCAGGCGTCGTCGATGATGCGGTTGCACAGAGTGAGCAGCGCTCACGGCGTCGAGAGGGCACACAGTTGATGCGATCAGCAGCGGTGCAGACACGAGGTCCTCTGGAGCTAGAGCCGTACTCCCACTCACTGGCGTTGCTGCTGGCGTCGGTCGGGCCCGGCGGCCGGTCGTCGAGGAAGCGGGACACTGGGGCCGTTACCCACTACGTCGAGCTGGATTCGGCGACGTCCGTCGGCGTCGAGATTGCTGGTTCTTTCAGAGGTGCCGGATTCACAGTTCCAGCAAGTAGCACTTTAGCAGATGAAGTCTTTTAGCCCTGTGACTTCAGCAGGAGACTGGCACTCTTCCAGTCCTTGGAGATTTTCTTAGCAAGCGTGAGAGTACACACACAGTTCCTCTCTCCTGGTTCCTTGGCAAAAATAAAGAAGCACTGCAGGATTCCCCCCAGCAAACAGCACACTGGCAGAAGGGGTAGGCAAGTCCTCAGATCAGCAGGCCTCTTGTCCTTGGTTACAGGGTTCCTTGTCAAAAGTGATCTGATTTCGTAGTTCAGGGGTCCTTCTCTTATACCCCTTTTCGGCTTTGATCCCTTTGTCCATGCCGGGGGATTTCCCAACATCCTGGGTCTGTTGTGGGTGGAGCCAGGCAGAAGCACCTGGCCTATTCATGGAGCAGGGCTGGGTCCTCAGACGCCCAGCAGGAGGTGGGGCTAGGATCGTCCATGGCAGGCACAGAGCCATCAGCCGCTTGGCAGGAGGTGGAGCCAGCATTGTATCAGGCAGGGCAGGCTATCAACAACTACTCTCCCCCTACTCTCAACGCAAATGTCCCACTCATCCCACACTGACTCATCCAGACCTGTGGAGCCACCCAGCTCCTGTCACACACACGCAAGACCAGCAGAAACCAGAAATGGTTAGACAAGAAAATAGACACTTTCTAAAAGTGCTATTTTCAAACCCAGAGTCCAAAAACCATCCACACCAACGGATGCGTAATTAAACCCCGAGTTCAGGGATACCAAACTCGACATTGCACCATGCTCCCCGAGCCAGCTAGGATCATAGCATTAATAATCCCGGCGGCCCATTCTAACTAATGGAGAGCAGGCTACCTCGCAATAGTGATGAACGAAGATGGCTGTAATTCACTATTAAGACATCCCAACTTGGTCAGGCGTGTCCTACCTTATACTTACAACGCACCCTGCCCGCGGGCCTACCATAGGGGTGACTAACATGAAGTCAAGGGAAGGTTTGAGGGGCTGGCAAGTAGGTATACCCGCGCAGCCGGCGTGACAGCACTAGGCTGCACGTGGGTCTCGCAACGACCGACCCGTAGACATTCTTTTACAAGGCCGCTCCTGTGGGTGGCACAACACGTGCTGCAAGCCCACGAGCGGCATTTGTATTTACAAGCCCCGGCACTCCTGGTGCACTAGACTAGGGACTGACAGTAAACCAAATAAGCCAAACATGGATACACTAGATACAACAATTTAACATAGGGAGCACTTGCGCTGTGGCACTGATCAGCAGTGACACCGCGCCCAAAGCATATACCAGCAAAACATCGTAAAACAGTGGAGGCAAACAGAAAAAATGGAGGAGAGACTCAAGCCAATGATGTCAGGTCTAACACGTGTCCCCTCCAGCTGAAATGTGGGGAGAACTACCCTTGACCTAGGGAGTCCTCATCACTAAGGCGGAAAAATCTGGACAGACCATCAGCATTGGCGTGATCTGTACCAGGGCGGTGTTCCACCGTAAAGTCCATCCCCTGTAGAGAAATGGACTACCTCAACAGTTTCGGATTCTCACCCCTCATTTGCATCAACCATCTGAGGGGCCTGTGGTCTGTCTGAACCCGGAAGTGAGTCCCAAACAGGTAGGGTCTTAGCTTCTTCAGCGCCCAGACCACAGCAAATGCTTCTCTCTCTATCGCACTCCACCTCGTTTCCCTGGGAAGTAACCTCCTACTGATGAAGGCTACTGGCAAGTCTCGGCCCTCTTCATTCACCTGAGCTAGAACAGCCCCCACGCCATGCTCTGAAGCGTCCGTCTGGACAATAAATTCTTTCGAGAAGTCGGGTGCCTGGAGTATAGGTGCTGTGCACATTGCAGTTTTCAGGGTGTATAAGGCCGTTTGACAGGCATCAGTCCAGATCACGTTTCGTGGCTGCTTCCTGGAAGTCAGCGAAGTCAAGGGGTGCACAATGTTACCGTAATCCTCGACAAACCTCCTGTAGTAACCTGTGAGTCCTAAGAAGGCTCTCACCTGAGTTGGGGTTTGGGCGGCGCCAAAGCCAGGATGGTATCAATCTTGCATTGCAGGGGGGCAACCTTGCCGCTCCCTACTTGGTGCCCCAAGTACACCACCGAACCCTGCCCAATCTGGCACTTACTGGCTTTGATTGTGAGGCCTGCTCCGCGCAGGGCCAACAACACTTCCTGGAGGTGGCGCAAGTGTTCCTCCCAGCTGGCGCTGAACACTGCGATGTCGTCCAGGTAGGCGGCACTGAAATCCTCCAGTCCAGCCAAGACCTGGTTGACCAACCTCTGGAAGGTGGCAGGGGCATTCTTCATCCAAAGGGCATCACCCGGAATTGGTATAGCCCATCTGGTGTGGAGAATGCGGACCTCTCCTTTGCCCCCTCAGTCAAGGCGATCTGCCAGTACCCAGACGTTAGATCAAACGTACTGAGGTACCGGGCAGCCCCCAACCGATCGATGAGCTCATCAGCTCTGGGGATGGGGTGCGCGTCGGTCTTCGTGACCGAATTGAGTCCTCGGTAATCCACGCAGAACCGGAGTTCTGGTGAAGCACCAGGCGCTGCAGCCTTCGGGACCAAGACCACTGGGCTGGCCCAAGGACTGCTAGAGGACTCAATCACCCCTAACGCAAACATTTTGGAGACCTCCTCCTTAATGTATGCTCTAACCTTGTCAGTCACCCTGTAAGCCTTGGGCTTCACAGGAGGGCTGTCTCCGGTGTCAACGTCATGGACACACCAATGCGTGACACCCGGAACCAAGGAAAACAGATCCGGGAATTGTCCCAACAGGTGGCGACAATCCTGTTTCTGCTCAAGGGTCAGTGTGTCAGAGAGGACCACACCATCCACTGACCCGTCTTGCTCTTTAGCACACAGGAGGTCAGGAAGAGGCTCACTCTCCTCCTCCATTCCAGCATCTGTAGCTAGGAGCATGCCCACTTCGGACCTTTCCAAGTGGGGCTTCAAACGGTTGACATGCAGGACCCGCAAGGGGTTCCTGGGAGATTTCAAGTCCACCAAGTAGGTGACATCGCTCTTCTTCTCCACAACCTTAAATGGTCCAGTCCACCTGTCCTTGAGCGCACAAGGTTCCACAGGTGACATGACCCACACTTCCTGACCAGGCTGAAGCTCTACCAGAGTGGCATTCCGGTCGTACCAACGCTTCATCTCCTCCTGGCTGGCCTCCAGATTTGCCTGAGCAAGTTCTCTGAAGCGCCGAGTCTGGTTCCGAAAGGCCAGCATGTAGCTGTATACATCCTGGGGAGGTTTCCTGGGAGATTGCTCCCAGCCTTCCTTGACCAGACTCAAAGGCCCTCTTACCGGGTGACCGTACAAGAGCTCAAAGGGGCTGAACCCTAGAGACTTCTGCGGCACCTCACAGTAAGCAAACAACAGGCATGGTAAGAGGACGTCCCATTTCCGCCTCATTGGTTCTTCAAGACCCATGATCATGCCTTTAAGGGTCCGGTTGAATCTCTCAACCAGCCCATTTCCTTGAGGGTGGTAAGGAGTGGTGAACTTGTAGGTTACCCCACACTCCTTCCACAGAGACTTCATATAGTTCGAAATGAAGTTGGTGCCTCGGTCCGACACCACCTCTCTGGGGAACCCCATCCGGGAGAAAACACCCATCAGTGCCCGTCCCACCACGGGGGCTGTCACTGTTCTGAGAGGGATGGCTTCCGGGTACCGTGTGGCATGGTCCACCAAGACCAGGATGAACCTGTTGCCCAGGGCTGTCTTGGGGTCCAGGGGCCCAACAATGTCAATACCCACCCGGTCACAGGGGGTGCTGACCACTGGAAAAGGTTGGAGGGGAGCCTTCTGCTTCCTTCCGCTTTTCCCACTTGCCTGGCAAGTGCGACAAGTCTTGCAATGGATGTCTACATCCCTACGCATCTGAGGCCAATAAAAATGGGTGACAAGCCTGTCATAGGTCTTGTCCTGCCCCAGATGTCCAGCTAACGGTACGTCATGAGCCAAACCCAGTAGGAAGGCTCTGAAGCGCTGGGGTACCACCAGCACACGGGCTGACCCAGGCTCAGCAGCCTTAGGCTTGCTATACAGGAGGTCGTTCTCCCAGTACACAAAATGTGACCCTGACTGATCACCTGAGGATTGGGCTGAGGCCTACTGCCTCATACCCACAAGAGAAGGGCACACCTTCTGTTCGGCACAGAATTCCTCCCTGGAGGGACCACCATCCTGCTGCCAATGGGTCAGCTCGGGCAGATCTCCCAGTTCGGCAATTTGTTCCCCTGTGGACTCCAGGGCATCCCCCTCGGGGTCTACCTCCTCCTGGACCACGGGAACTACGGGGGCCGGTTTCCCGCGCCTCCTGCCTCTTCTCTTCACAGCTGGGTCCTGGGCCGTACTTTCAGGCTCCGGGACCCCATCAACACCCTTACTCGCTGTCATCGATCGAGTGGTTGCACACACCCACTCTGGCACACCCAACATTCTCAAGTGCGCCTCTCTCTCCACCTTAGCCCAAGGGGAGTCTTCCAAATCATTGCCCAGGAGACAATCGACAGGCATGGCGGGCCTCACAGCAACCTGAAGAGTACCTGAAACTCCCCCCCATTCAAAGGAAACCTGAGCCACTTCACACTCTTTCTGGGAGTTGTCAGCAGCTATCACTGGGTAGAATGCGTGGGGAACCACCTGCTCTCTGGACACCAAGTGACACTTGACAGCTGTCACACTCGCTCCGGTGTCTCTGAGAGCTTCCACTCTATGGCCATTAATGGTCACCCACTGCCTATATTTACTAGTGTTACTAGGCAGAGGGGGTGGAGGGACCATTTGCATGTCTCCTAGCGAGACCAGGGACATCTCTGCGGGACCCCTCCCACCTTGGACAACCATCTCCTCCCCTCCCAGGGCTACACTCGCCAGCTGACGGGGGGTGCACTCGGCGGTGCATTCGATTTCTTCATGGGACACTGGGGATCGTAATACCGGTGTCCCACCTTCCCACAAGTGTAGCAGGTTAGGGGGCCCCTATGAACAGGTTTACCCGTCGGGGCCCCTGTCTTCTTCTCAGGGGGAGGCTGGGAACCTTTCCCTTGGTTCCCTTGGGGATTACTTTGGGGCCCTTTCGGAGACTCCTTCTGTTTTCCCTTGTCCCCCCACTCTTCTGCTGGGGACCCTGCCCACCTTTGGCTGAGTCTCCCACTGGACCCTTGTGGACCCTGGTACTGACCCAGCGGTCCGCCTCCTCAGCAAGTTTTCTAGGTTTAGATATCTTGCTATCAATCAGGTGCTGGCGCAGCTCTGGAAAACAGTTATTAGACAAATGCTCCCTAGCAAACAAATCATAAAGAGCTTCATAACTTTCCACCTTGCTGCCCTTTACCCAACCATCCATGGCTCTGCAAAAATAAGACACATATTCAACCCACGTCGTACCAGTCAACTTCTTACATTCTCTAAAAGCTTGTCTGTACTTCTCGGGGGTTAGGCCATACCGCAACATTAAAGCATCCTTCATATGAGTATACGACATCCTATCCGCAACAGGCAGGTCTAACAAGGTATCTCTCCCCTCATTCACAAAGCGACCCCACAACCCCGCTCCCCAATTCTTCTCAGGGACCTGGTGGGCCAACAATGCTAACTCATATGCTTTAAACCACTGACCAATATCTTCGTTCCTATGATAATCTTTTATCACATCTTTGGGAAAGTAAAACTTAATTCCTGCAGGCTCGGATGGGTTGCTGCCACCAGAGGGATTTAATTCTAAATTTTTAGCTTGGATATCCAGCTCCCTCAACCTGGTTTCACGCTCCAAAGCTAACTTCTCTGTTTCAAACTCTAACTTTTTGATCTCCAAATCAGCTTCTCTTCTACCTCTTGCATTTTCTAACTCCAACTGCCCATTTATCTTTAGCCTTGCCATTTCCATGTTGTATGCACGCTCCTTCGCCCTTTCTTCTCGTTCTTCAGGGGAAAGACCTTTGGAGGAAACACTGCTCCCGGGAGAGGACTCGGGCCCATTTGCTGGCGCCTCCTCATCCCCTTCCACTGGCGGTACCACCACCGGATCAGTGGGATCTCTGGACTCCAACCAGGCCTCCAGTGCTTTGAAAAATCCATCCTTTCTGGAGATGCCTGCGGTAGGAACTTTAAACTGCTTGCAAAAGTGCTGCAGCTGCTTTTTCCCGTATCCCTTCAACTTCTCTTTATCAAATTCCTCCACAATAACAACAGGGGTAGTGACTCCGGTGTCACTCATGGTCAAAACTGGCAGTGTTAAAAAAATCAAGCTTCAGAAAAGCGGAGAACCAAAAATAGGATCCTTCCCAATTAGATTGTGACTGCGTTATGGTCTGCTTTCACTATGTAGCGCACACTAATCACTGCACTTGGGTCATAAATGCAAGGTCCAAATCCTCACCGCTGCATCCAATGTTAGAACCGGCTGTCTCTAGTTGGCAGAGGTATACACTTCTGACAAATAGGGACACACCTTTTCTAGTCAGGGCAAGGGGATCACACCCTTCGATAACCCCTGCTCACCCCCTTGGTAGCTTGGCAGAGCAGACAGGCTTATCTCAGAGGCTGTGTGTTAAGCATTTATGACCACATACAGTAATACAGTGAATACACTACAAATGGACACGACACCGTAGTATTATAAAAATAGGTATTTTTATATAAGGCTTAGCACAAGACCAAATAACGGCAAAAAGTGTACACAATCGTAATAAATACTCGGGGAAGGGAAATGGGATAGTTCAAAGGTAGTTTCTTCTTTAGCACAAAAGTCTTTAGTATCAAAAAGCAAATCTTCTTCTTGGCAATACAGTTCTTAGCAACAGGGTAACCCACACGGGGGCTACACGACGTTGAGGCAAAGTTAATCCAAAGGTTCGGCGTCGACCGCGAGGAGCGCTACGTCAAGCCCGGAGTCACACGGACCCCCAACAACACAGTACCTTTAGGAAAATGAAGCACACGATGATCAGCGGCGTCGAGCAATCCGGCGTCGCGTCTTCGGTGTCGATCAGGCCTCAGCAGGCGTCGTCGATGATGCGGTTGCACAGAGTGAGCAGTGCTCACGGCGTCGAGAGGGCACACAGTTGATGCGATCAGCAGCGGTGCAGACACGAGGTCCTCTGGAGCTAGAGCCGTACTCCCACTCACTGGCGTTGCTGCTGGCGTCGGTCGGGCCCGGCGGCCGGTCGTCGAGGAAGCGGGACACTGGGGCCGTTACCCACTACGTCGAGCTGGATTCGGCGACGTCCGTCGGCGTCGAGATTGCTGGTTCTTTCAGAGGTGCCGGATTCACAGTTCCAGCAAGTAGCACTTTAGCAGATGAAGTCTTTTAGCCCTGTGACTTCAGCAGGAGACTGGCACTCTTCCAGTCCTTGGAGATTTTCTTAGCAAGCGTGAGAGTACACACACAGTTCCTCTCTCCTGGTTCCTTGGCAAAAATAAAGAAGCACTGCAGGATTCCCCCCAGCAAACAGCACACTGGCAGAAGGGGTAGGCAAGTCCTCAGATCAGCAGGCCTCTTGTCCTTGGTTACAGGGTTCCTTGTCAAAAATGATCTGATTTCGTAGTTCAGGGGTCCTTCTCTTATACCCCTTTTCGGCTTTGATCCCTTTGTCCATGCCGGGGGATTTCCCAACATCCTGGGTCTGTTGTGGGTGGAGCCAGGCAGAAGCACCTGGCCTATTCATGGAGCAGGGCTGGGTCCTCAGACGCCCAGCAGGAGGTGGGGCAAGGATCGTCCATGGCAGGCACAGAGCCATCAGCCGCTTGGCAGGAGGTGGAGCCAGCATTGTATCAGGCAGGGCAGGCTATCAACAACTACTCTCACCCTACTCTCAACGCAAATGTCCCACTCATCCCACACTGACTCATCCAGACCTGTGGAGCCACCCAGCTCCTGTCACACACACGCAAGACCAGCAGAAACCAGAAATGGTTAGACAAGAAAATAGACACTTTCTAAAAGTGCTATTTTCAAACCCAGAGTCCAAAAACCATCCACACCAACGGATGCGTAATTAAACCCCGAGTTCAGGGATACCAAACTCGACATTGCACCATGCTCCCCGAGCCAGCTAGGATCATAGCATTAATAATCCCGGCGGCCCATTCTAACTAATGGAGAGCAGGCTACCTCGCGATAGTGAAGAACGAAGATGGCTGTAATTCACTATTAGGACATGCCAACTTGGTCAGGCGTGTCCTACCTTATACTTACAACGCACCCTGCCCGCGGGCCTACCATAGGGGTGACTAACATGAAGTTAAGGGAAGGTTTGAGGGGCTGGCAAGTAGGTATACCTGCGCAGCCGGCGTGACAGCACTAGGCTGCATGTGGGTCTCGCAACGACCGACCCGTAGACATTATTTTACAAGGCCGCTCCTGTGGGTGGCACAACACGTGCTGCAAGCCCACGAGCGGCATTTGTATTTACAAGCCCCGGCACTCCTGGTGCACTAGACTAGGGACTGACGGTAAACCAAATAAGCCAAACATGGATACACTAGATACAACAATTTAACATAGGGAGCACTTGCGCTGTGGCACTGATCAGCAGTGACACCGCGCCCAAAGCATATACCAGCAAAACATCGTAAAACAGTGGAGGCAAACAGAAAAAAATGGAGGAGAGACTCAAGCCAATGATGTCAGGTCTAACACATATATATATATATACATACATACATATAACCGCTGCCGTGCAGGTAGGATCGATGGGGCCAGGTGGGGCCAGGTGAGGGGGGGAGGGATTTCGACGGACGATGACTAGGGAAAATTAAATAAATAATACATTTTCCCCTGTCATTGTCTGTCGAAATCCCCTCCCACCCCCACCCGGCCCCTCCGCTCTTACTTGCACGGGCAGCGGATATATATATATATATATATATATATATATATATATATATATATATATATATATATATATATATATATATATATATATATATATATATATATATATACACAGCTCCAAAAACACCTGAGCAGGGCACTCACAGGCGGGTGCTTTCGAATGTGGGGGTGCTCCCACAATTCAATTACCGCTCCAATATCCGTAACTTTGGACTTCCATCCTACTTAAAAAAGCACTCACAGGGGTCGTTTGGGTTGTTTATTCTCACCAGCAAACAGACACTACATCAAACAGACGCGTTTCCGTAAAAAACCTTCATCTATGTTTACCGTAGTGCCATCCTAGACACAGTTTTAACCACTTTGCGTGTTATTACAATCAAAGAAGGACTCGTCAATAGCGGAGAGGTCCATACAAATTAAACGCCATCTTAGAACGTCCAAAACAACAAATGACATTGTACCACAAATTATGTGCAACCAATAGTGCCCATAGATGGGCTATCTATAATTCAAACAGCGTTTCATACCGGATCGTATATACAATATATACAATACAATCTATACATTATGTACAAATTCACACACCACAGATCTTCATTGGACGGACCACAGCTGCGTTCACTTTACCTACAATAAGACCACAATCCACAACCATCCTCAACCCACCCTGCGAAGAAACTGGAACAAAATCACCAGCGACCAGATCTCCTCATCGCTTCTTCTAAACCCCCCCGCCCACTCCTCAAACCCCGACCAAGCAGCCATTAACCTCACCCAATGGCTCTCCAACAGCGCCGACATCCTAGCACTGTTGAAAAAACGTCAAAACAAACTAGGCAGCAAAAACGCCTCCTGGTTCAACGATGATCTTAAGAAATCGAAGAAACTCTGTCGCTCCCTCGAGAAGGCCTGGAAAAAAGACCCAAACACCAGCACCAGGGACGCCTTCAAAAACGCCACCCGCATACACCACCAACTAATCCGGTCTGCCAAGAAAGCCGCATTCAAAGACCGACTAGATAACAACGCCCACAATAGCAAGGAATTATTCAACATCGTCAAAGAATTTACCAACCCATCAGCCAACTCCAACGACATCACCCCCTCCCAAGCCCTCTGCGACTCACTAGCTTCCTTCTTCCACAACAAAATTGCAGACATCCACAACAGCTTCGACAACCGACCCGGAGACCAACCCACCCAACCTTCTGCAGGACCTTCACCCCCCTTGAACACCCTTAACGACTGGAACCCAATCTCCACTGAGGACACCATCCGCCTGATGAACTCCATCCACTCAGGATCCCCAACTGACCCATGCCCTCACCACATCTTCAACAAAGCAGACTCCATCATAGCACCACATCTCCGAGATGTCATCAACTGCTCCCTTAACTCCGCCACCTTCCCGGGAAGCTGGAAACACGCAGAACTCAGCGCCCTTCTGAAAAAACCCACAGCTGACCCCACCGAACTCAAAAACTACCGCCCCATCTCGCTTCTTCCATTCCCGGCCAAAGTCATTGAGAAAGCTGTCAACAATCAGCTAGCCACCTTCCTCGAAACCAACAAATCCCTCGGCCCCTCACAGTCCGGCTTCCGAGCCAAACACAGCACTGAGACCGCACTCATCGCAGCAACAGACGACATTCGAACTCTACTGGACAATGGAGACACAGTCGCCCTCATCCTCCTCGACCTCTCCGCTGCCTTCGACACAGTCTGTCATAGCACCCTTCTACAGCGCCTCAAAAATGTCGGAATCCATGGAAAAGCACTGGAATGGATCACCTCGTTCCTCACCGGAAGAACACAGAGAGTCCGCTTCCCACCATTCAAGTCAGAGGCCTCTGAAGTCATCTGCGGCGTGCCACAAGGATCGTCACTCAGCCCCACCCTCTTCAACGTATACATGAGCCCCCTTGCGGCCATCGCTCGCCAACACAATCTCAACATCATCTCCTACGCTGACGACACTCAACTGATCCTCTCACTCACCAAAGACCCTAACACCGCCAAAACCAACTTACACGAAGGAATGAAAGAAGTAGCCGAGTGGATGAAGCACAGCCGTCTGAAACTGAACTCAGATAAAACAGAAGTCCTCATCTTAGGCACCTCCCCCTCCGCCTGGGATGACTCTTGGTGGCCAGAGGCCCTTGGAAAAGCACCCATCCCGACGGACCACGCACGGAACCTGGGCATCATCCTGGACTCCTCACTCTCTATGAACAGGCAAGTCAACGCCGTTTCATCATCTTGCTTCAACATTCTTCGCATGCTCAGAAAAACATTTCGCTGGATCCCCACCGAAACTAGAAAAACGGTCACCCACGCACTGGTCACGAGCCGCCTGGACTACGGAAACACCCTATACGCCGGCACCACCGCAAAACTCCAGAAAAAACTCCAACGCATCCAGAACGCTTCAGCCAGGCTCATACTAGACATCCCGCGTAAAGAACACATCTCTGGTCACCTGAAAAACCTCCACTGGCTCCCCATAAATAAGAGGATTACTTTCCACCTCCTAACCCACGCACACAAAGCACTTTACGAACTTGGACCCGAATGCCTCAACACACGACTGGCCTTCTACACCCCCTCCCGTCAGCTACGATCCTCCAACCAAGCCCTTGCCACGGTACCTCGCATCAACAAAACCACCATGGGAGGCAGATCCTTCTCCTACCTGGCAGCTAAAACCTGGAACTCACTTCCCACTCACCTTCCCCTTACTCAGAACCACCTAGCATTCAGAAAGCAACTTAAAACTTGGATATTCGACAAGTAATTCCCCACCCTTCCTCAAGCGCCTTGAGCCCCTATGGGTATGTAGCGCACTATATAAATCTTGACTTGACTTGACTTGACTTAACTCAGCTGTCCCAAGACTGTATAGGAAGCCCCCTCAACAAGATGCATCCAATAACATTGGGTACATGTCAAACTATTCTCCTAAATGTATAGCTAGTTCTTCACTACTGTTTAATCCCAAAGGGTGCTTAGTATGCATGTCAATAATGTACCTTGACTCCAATCTACGGAGTCGTAGAAACCTATCAACCCCTCTAGGATTGCTGGGGACATGATCTAGCCCGAAGTAACTGAGCAAATCCCCGTTGCGTTGATGTACTTTGTCAAAATGGCGCGCAACAGGGTATGTTTCATCTCCTTTTGCAATCGCCCGCATGTGTTCTAGTATTCTCATCTTCATGGGATTGATCGTACTCCCCATGTAACACAACCCACACGGGCAAGTTAAACAATAGACACTGTAGGGGGTAGTGCATTTAAGGAACCTTCTGATCTTTCTACGAACTCCTACATTGGGAATCTCATAGCTCAGAACTCGCTTACTGATCTTACAAGCTTTACACTTCCCACACGGGAAAAACCCTTGTAGGGGTCCAAAGGCTGATTTAGGGGTTTCTGCCAAAAAACTGTGCACAAGATCGTTTTTTATTGACCTCGCCTTCCTAAAAGTAATTAACGGATTGGAAGGGAGATCTGTACTCAAAACCTCATCAGTCTGCAGTATATGCCAACACCTTCTCAAAATCTTTTTTAATTGAGTGGCACTTTTTGAGTATGTTGTTATGAGGCGAAATTTTCCCCCACTTTTGGAATCCTGTTTCTTCCTTTCTTTTGTCTTTAGAAGCCTTTCTCTTTTAAGCTTATTTGCCCTTTCAAGCGCAGTGCTCAAAATCTCGTGGCTGTAACCACGTGCTTGAAAACGTTGGCTGTAGCCATGGGGTTGAAAACATTGCATACTGGTTTTGGCTGCACTTTGGAATTCTCTTTCATCTGTGCAATTGCGTCTAATCCTAAGAAGTTCCCCGTAGGGAATACTTCTTATAAGATTAGATGGGTGACTGCTGGGGTGGTATCGTTTCATCGTCGATTTATTTGTCATATGGAATGGACCCCCAGATACGGCTAAAGAATATATCAAAGTCCTAAATAGGAACGAGTTAAATCTGGAATTCTCTGGTGAAGTGAGTGTGACATCTGTTAACTATCTAGATATTAACATCTATGTAGAATCAGGAGAATTGAAAACCAGATTGTACCGCAAACCGTCAGCAGGCAATTCAGTATTGGAAGCATCGAGCAGTCACCCATCTAATCTTATAAGAAGTATTCCCTACGGGAAACTTCTTAGGATTAAACGCAATTGCACAGATGAAAGAGAATTCCAAAGTGCAGCCAAAACCAGTATGCAACGTTTTCAAGCACGTGGCTACAGCCACGAGATTTTGAGCAGTGCGCTTGAAAGGGCAAATAAGCTTAAAAGAGAAAGCCTTCTAAAGATAAAAGAAAGGAAGAAACAGGATTCCAAAAGTGGGGGAAAATTTCACCTCATAACAACATACTCAAAAAGTGCCACTCAGTTAAAAAAGATTTTGAGAAGGAGTTGGCATATACTACAGACTGATGAGGTTTTGAGTACAGATCTCCCTTCCAATCCATTAATTACTTTTAGGAAGGCGAGGTCAATGAAAAATGATCTTGTGCACAGTTATTTGGCATAAACCCCTAAATCAGCCTTTGGACCCCTACAAGGGTTTTTCCCGTGTGGGAAGTGTAAAGCTTGTAAGATCAGTAAGCGAGTTCTGAGCTATGAGATTCCCAATGTAGGAGTCCGTAGAAAGATCAGAAGGTTCCTTACATGCACTACCCCCTACAGTGTCTATTGTTTAACTTGCCCGTGTGGGTTGCGTTATGTGGGGAGTACGATCAATCCCATGAAGATGAGAATACTAAGACACATGCGGGCGTTTGCAAAAGGAGATGAAACATACCCTGTTGCGCGCCATTTTGACAAAGTACATCAACGCAACAGGGATTTGCTCAGTTACTTCGGGCTAGATCATGTCCCCAGCAATCCTAGAGGGGGTGATAGGTTACTATGACTCCGTAGGTTGGAGTCAAGGTACATTATTGACATGCATACTAAGCACCCTTTGGGATTAAACAGTAGTGAAGAACTAGCTATACATTTAGAAGAATAGTTTGACATGTACCCCATGTTATTGGATGCATCTTGTTGAGGGGGATTCCTATACAGTCTTGGGACAGCTGAGTTAAGACACTTATGATTAGAACACCCTTGATTGTATGCTTTCTGGAATTGTATATCATGCTCAAGTTTGAATTCTGAAATTGTACATATGGAAAACTGACATCTTCACCTTAATATTGGATTTCATCATTTTTCCTTTTTCTCCCCTCTAACCTCTTTGGTTTCTTCTCCCTTCGGAGGTTCTGAGATTTCTTTCTTTCTTCTTCTTGTATATATACTGTATATATGATGTATTGTTGGTCTTGGTTAGACACAGGCCCGAGAGAATGGAGTGCATGCCCATTCAGGGCAGAATTAGACTTGTGAATTTGTACATAATGTATAGATTGTATTGTATATATTGTATATACGATCCGGTATGAAACGCCGTTTGAATTATAGATAGCCCATCTATGGGCACTATTGGTTGCACATAATTTGTGGTACAATGTCATTTGTTGATTTGGACGTTCTAAGATGGCGTTTTATTTGGAAGGACCTCTCCGCTATTGACGAGTCCTTCTTTGATTGTAATAACACGGGAAGTGGTTAAAACTGTGTCTAGGATGGCGCTACGGTAAACATAGATGAAGGTTTTTTATCGAAACGCGTCTGTTTGATGTAGAGTCTGTTTGCTGGTGAGAATAAACAACCCAAACGACCCCCCGTGAGTGCTTTTTTCCGTAGGATGGAAGTCCAAAGTTACGGATAATGGAGCGGTAATATATATGTATATATATATATATATATATATATATATATATATATATATATATATATATATATATATATATATATATATATATATATATATATATATATATATATATATATATATATATATCCTGAAATGAGTAATCCTGCACCTCCAACAAGGACCACAACGAATCCCAAATTAGAGGCAAGATGTTTATTTGACCAAATTTAACAGCACCACGGTCTGACGCGTTTCGGGCAGATGCCCTTGATCACAGATATATATATATATATATATATATATATATATATATATATATATATATATATATATATATATATATATATATATATATATATATATATTACCTACTGGCTATCGCCAGTAGGTATATATAGTTAGGATTTTTTCCCTATGGGATTTTTGAAAATTCTATGTCTAATAACTTTGGCGTTTGTGGACGGAATCGGCTGAAATTTTCAGGAAAATGGCACATTTTGTTTCTGAGCAGCCCTTGAAAATTTGGGGGGGGTTTGTCAAGGGGGGGCCGAGAAAAAAGGGGGGTCCCAAAACGCGTTTTTCCCATGTTAATTTCCATAGGGCGGTTGGCCTCACTTTTAGCTCGAACGGCTGAATGGATTTCCACGAAACTTGGCAAAATTGTAGGGACTGTTAGCCCGATGTGCCTTTGCTAGGTCTCAATATATGTGCTTCAGTGGATTTTGAGAAATTAACGTTTAAATCAAGATATATATCTGTAACAGCGCTCCGGGCAGCTATCCGGTTAGCGAACTTTTCGCGTATCGGAACTTTGCGATGCGAAGCTGATTGGCCCTCCGGTGTCTGTCAACATTCTAAACAGTCCGGAGCGGCCGCCATCTTATCTCTCGGTAGGATCGAGAGAGAAGAAGAGGTGAAAAACAAAGGGGGAATTTAATGAAAGGGGGCAAGGTATACCTCTCTTGACCCCCTAGGAATGATGTTGGGGTTATTAAAGGGTCTCGTGGGGAAAATAAAAAAAAATATATTTTTCACGGTCGAAGCGCTTCCCGAGCCGCGAACTGGGCCGCAAACTGGTAGCAAAACGGGAATTCCCCATTTTGTGTTTCGTTTTAATTAAATTACTAGGTATAAGGGGGTGCGGGAGACGTATCCTGACCCCTTATGTTTTCCGAATATGTTGATACATGTCTTCCAGCGGCTGTGCGTGAGCTTTTTTTTTTTTTTTGCTGCGTGACGTCTGTTAACGTTTGATTCGATGGAAATCAGGAAGTGTTGACCGCCAATTTGTCACTGCGATAAAATATTTTGTTATAAATGAATCCTTATTGATAAACATTGTCTGCGCTATCTTGCCTTTTTTGTCCAATGCCACAATTTTGTCGTGCACGGCAGCCATTTTAGATGCCTTGACCAGGCCCACTCTCTGCACGCCGTCGATTCTCAGCACGGCTCCGCACCCTCGCAAGCATCTCCCCCACGCACTGGTCACCCCCGCTCTCTCTCTCATGCATGGGCCATATACTTCCCCCCATCTGCGCTGCTCTTCTCTGAGAATCACACCCTGTGCCCGCCCGACACCTCCCTTTCACCCTATTCACTACCGCACCCTCTGACACTCCTCTTCCTCTGTGTCCGATTGTCCAGGCCGGACCCAGGCTATCACCTAGCCCTGCGGATGTAGTTTATGGCCCCAGCTGTAGAGAATGCAGACATGCCAACCCTCCCGATTCAGGCGTGAGACTACTGATTTCAGTGCTAGTCTTTCGCCTCCCGATTCCTGCAAGGAAAAATCCGGGGGCATATTACCAACAACTAGCGATAATTTTTGTCTCTAACTTGTTTAGAGACAAAAATTATCTCCGCACATCGGCGAATTTTATCGCACATAAACCTTGCTATTAGCAAGGTTTATCGCAAATGCGATAAAAAACGGCCGCAATGCATGAATATCGCTGAAAAGTCAGCGATATTCATGCATTATCCAGCAAATGCTCTTAGCCATGTTATCCACCTTCCATTGGATAACATGGCTAAAAACTGCTCTGTGCGTGAGCTTTTTTTTTTTTTTTTGCTGCGTGACGTTTGTTAACGTTCGATTCGATGGAAATCAGGAAGTGTTGACCACCATTTTGTCACTGCGAGTAAATATTTTGTTATAAATGAATCCTTATTGATAAACATTGTCTGCGCCATCTTGCTTTTTTTGTCCAATGCCACAATTTTGTCGTGCACGGCAGCCATTTTAGATGCCTTGACCAGGCCCACTCTCTGCACGCCGTCGATTCTCAGCACGGCTCCCCACCCTCGCAAGCATCTCCCCCACGCACTGGTCACCCCCGCTCTCTCTCTCATGCATGGGCCATATACTTCCCCCCATCTGCGCTGCTCTTCTCTGAGAATCACACCCTGTGCCCGCCCGACACCTCCCTTTCACCCTATTCACTACCGCACCCTCTGACACTCCTCTTCCTCTGTGTCCGATTGTGCAGGCCGGACCCAGGCTATCACCTAGCCTTGCGGATGTAGTTTATGGCCCCAGCTGTAGAGAATCCAGGCATATCAATCCTCCCGATTCAGGCGTGAGACTACTGATTTCAGTGCTAGTCTTCCGCCTCTCGATTCCTGCAAGGAAAAACCCGGGGGCTTATTACCAACAACTAGCGATAATTTTTGTCTCTAACTTGTTTAGAGACAAAAATTATCGCCGCACATCGGCGAATTTTATCGCACATAAACCTTGCTATTAGCAAGGTTTATCGCAAATGCGATAAAAAACGGCCGCAATGCATGAATATCGCTGAAAAGTCAATGATATTCATGCATTAGCGAGCTAATGCTCTTAGCCATGTTATCCACCTCCCATTGGATAACATGGCTAAGAACTGCTCAGGGCAGGTGTTAGCTTTTGGAGATATTCCCGCTTAGCGCGAATATCTCCAAAAGTTGGTAATAGGAGATAGCGATGGTTAGGGACTGTTTCCAGTCGCTAAAATCTTGGCACGCCCACTTTGCATGTCATTAGTGATAAATATCACTGACATGCAAAGCGGGGCCCAAGATGGTCGCTATCTCCTTTTAGCTGTCACTAACTGGTGTTAGCGACAGCTTGGTAATAGGGAGATAATTTTATCTCTTTTTTTTTGGCTTTTAAAGCCAAAAAAGCGGAAATAAACCCCCTTGATAATATGCCCCATGATTTCTCAGGGGTTTCAGCTGACAGGGCTTGGTATTGTGTTACGTGCTAATTCTTCCAGGAAACGTCAGAGGGTCGATGCAGGGGTTCTAGAAGGGGTGATAAACCATTTAAGCCTCATGAACAAGCGCATGCTCTTTTAAAGATTTGTGAAGTACTCGGGGCGGCGGTGTGTGTGTGCCCTCTTTCAGGAGCGGGCGGGGGGGCGCTGCCAGCAACTTGCCAGGCCAGGCAGTGTTCAACACGTGCATCACCCTTTCTCTGCCTGCTATTGCGCTCCATGCTTCGGAAAGGTAAGAAAAAGAACGTGCATTTGAGTTTGAAATGTCCGATCCTGTAGCAGTACACTTGCAAAGCCCACACATGACAATAACCCGATTCAAGGCCCCATTCACCCGATTTTTTAAAAATATATAGCACTCCAACAAAGTTGGATTTTAAAACTTTATTAACTTTTAAATATAAGGAACGCAACAAAAACTGTAAATATATTTTTAAAAAAATTGAAATTAACCAGAACTATAACGATAAGAACAACAACAACAATAATATAACTTTTATGCCTAAATTACGCAAATATTTAGCTAATCTGCTAAAGGGGGGAGTCGCCATTTCTTTACAATAATCAATAATGAAAAATCAACATCAATAGGGTTGTCCGTTTTCTCGATGCAGCACTATAGTGCAACATACACAGCACCTGGGGTGTCAAGAGTGAACAGGTCCAACCTGCTTAACCAATGACTGACAAATGCTATATTAAACACTTACTATGTATAATACTTGCGTTCACAATAGTTTTACTTTATAAAACAGAACAAAAGATGTCCCCTGTAAGTAAACCCATATTAGAACATTGGAATGTTGGGAGCTCCATTGAAAACAATGGAGTGCTCTGGGCTTATAATGGCTGGTATAAGCCTGGAGCTCCAACATTCCAATGTTTCTTTGTTCACAGCAATATTAGCTGTTTCAGTTATTGAACATCCTAAGGTTTTATGACATGGGGAACAGTGGTGATATCCTGGGTGGGTGATGGAAAAACATCTACAAAGAAAACTATTACTATAACGATAACAACAACAATAATATAACTTTATTAACTTTTAAATATAACGAACGCAACAAAAACTGTAAATATATTTAACCATTTTTTGAAATTAACCAGAACTATAACGATAACAACAACAACAACAATAATATAACTTTCATGCCTAAATTACGCAAACATTTAGCTAATCTGCTAAAGGGGGGAGTCGCCATTTCTTTACAATAATCAATAATGAAAAATGCACATCAATAGGGTTGTCCGTTTTGTCGATGCAGCACTATAGTGCAACATACACAGCACCTGGGGTGTCAAGAGTGAACAGGTCTTTCTTTGTTCCTTAAGATGTTATCTGTGTCAACCTCTTCCGAGAATGCTGATGCGTTAGGATTTCCTTGTGTTTCTTAATAGCATTGGTGTCTGCACACTTCTTTGTCAATTCTGTGAAGATGATAACTGCTTCATAAACAGACGATATCTTTGTTTAGTCATTAGTGTTAAGTGTGTCTGAAACTACAGTGCCCTTCTGTTTTTTTTTCTTCAGGCTCTACAGAGTTTTGTGTGTTGTTCTTTTGAGCGACAATTATTCCAGAGGTTTCAGGTTTACTTGTTTTGTCCTGCAGTGAGTTAACAGTTTTAGAGACTTCATGTTTATTTGCTATGTCCTGCTGTTCGTCAACTGCCCTCGCCCAAAATGGTGGCGGTGTAAATGGGACTCGTAACTGCTTGTTGTGTACTGGTTGCCCAACCTTGATATCACGAGATACATATGCAGTTTTGAAGCACATGGCGGAGGCTTGTCTGCTGTAGTGGGGCGCCTCTTTATCGTTTCAGTCGCCATTCCGCCCGCTTTTGGTACACTGTGCCTTTTCCGCCATTCAGCTGTTTAGCGCCCGCTCTTACGGCTACAGCGTCTCGCTCACCATGTAGTTGAGTTGCTCCTACTCTTGCGGTGGAGCGATAGGCGGCTTCCACAGGACTCTTAAAATGGCGGCCGGCTCTTCGGATTTGGGCCTGGTCCAGTAAAATGGCCCTGGGACACCTTGGAACTCGGACGCTTGTCTGCCAGGGCTTGGGTTCCATTCTCGAAAGCGTCCCCTCAGCCTTGAAGATTGTACAAAAGTCTTGGGGGCCGTCGACTCCCGCAGGCTTCCGGTGGGGAGCGGCTGCCATGATTGCTTGCGGAATGGCCACGACGGAGCTACGAGATGGTGGTGCTCTCATGGTGACGCCAGCTTCAGTCTGAAACATCCAGAAACAAGGTGGGGCTTTCATCGTTTGGGAAAAAAAATGTTTTAATCCAATGAAAAGTGTTATTTCTAGGTCACATGACCTAGTCTTACATCATTAGAAAAACAAAAGTAAAATGAACCAATGAAAAGTTTTATTAACAAGTCACATGACCTGTTATGCTTACGTTACGTGCTGCGCGGCGCGCTCTGGATCGTTTCCGGGAAGCTGCGCCTTGCGCACCGGAGCACTTCCGGGTGCGCTAACGCGTCGCGTCATATGACGCATTACGCGACAATGCAGGTCCAGAATATAGTCAAAATGTCTCCACCAACCAGCGGTCGGAATACAACCGCTTTCAGCAGTCCAAAAAGTTCGGTTAAATCTTAAGAACGGGAGCAACTCAACTACATGGTGAGCGAGACGCTGTAGTCGCAAGAGCGGGCGGTAAACAGCTGAATGGCGGAAGAGGCACAGGGTACCAAAAGCGGGCGGAATGGCAACTAAAACGGTAAAGAGGCGCCCCACGACAGCGTGTCTTCAGGTCAAACGGATTGTGGGACAAGGTCCAGAATGGAAGAGTCATTAAAAGGGAAAAAATTCCGCCGGACCCCGGGAGCCGGCCGCCTATGCCGGGGGCGATCTCAGGCCACACCAGGGCAACACGACTTGGGGAGGGGGCAGGAGCCAAGCGCCCCCTCTCAGTCCGCGCCATCTCACCGCCCCTCGGGGGCCTCCGTCAAGCGGTTTAGGGAGGCACCGTATCACATTGTTTTCCAATGCAGTCAGGTCCACAAATGGACCCCACTTACTTTGAATAGTGAAGAAGCAGCAGGGGCAAATAAGGTTTAAACAGTGTTACAAGAGCTGCTTAGAACTCTGAAGTATGGCACTCAACAACCAGGACTTATGCCATTTGTGTAAGGCAGTGACATGGAAGCAACTCAGGGACAAAAAGCATGAACGAACATTCACGTATGAAAATCTTATTTGGGGAAGGTGTAGAATCCAAACGCCCCCTCCCAGTTCGCGCCACTACAACGTATGTGGAAAATCTGAAGCCATCGTTCTACAAACTCTCAACGCTTGCTATCAGTGCATGAGTTTCATGCTCGATCGATTGAGCTAGCCGGATCGGGCAATAATAAGTATAAAATAGTTATGTAAATAGTTATTTAATAAAATGTTTTACCCTGTTTCTTTGCTGGTGTGTTGTCTATATTTATAATATTTGCATAGGGTTTGTCGTTATTTTGGGCGGGGTGGGTGGCGGAGTCGAGCTGTCTTGCAGCCCTCATGGTGTGGAGCTCAGTTCATTTCACTATTTTCGTATTTCTCATGAAGGGTTGTTCCTAATGTTTGTATTTTACCGAGGTCAAAAAGAGATCGAATTAGTGGTCTACTGATTTTGCTCGATTACTTTTATTTTTTTACACGATTTTTCACTATCTGCAAAGACTAAACAGAGTATTGCGACTTTGTGCTTGTTTGTAAATAGAGAATGATCCAAAGAGAACCAATTCTAAAACAGTAAATGCTTGGATAACAATCAATCAAATGGAGAGACAAGCAGGTACGACGGATTACAACAGGGGTAAAGATCTGCGTTAACTACCGTTCACTATCTGCAAAGAGAGAGTACTACTAAGAGAAAAGAGGGGAGGGGGGGGGCAGCGTTCAAAGCACATCAGCGTGCATAAACACGAAAACGTTTTTACCTATCACGTACTTGACATTTGACAGCTTTTGATATTTGCTATTAAAAAACCATTGAAATTCACAGAAAAAACCATAGGTTATAGTCGATATATAGTTAGGAATTTGCATTTACAAAACCTTGAAAATTCAATGAAAAAACCATTGGTTTTAGGCCATATATAGTTAGGGATTTGCATTTACAAAACCTTATTTTACTCGCATAAAACCATTGAAATTCCATATATAGTTAGATGCGCTAACTATATATCGCGCACCCGCAATCCACTGCTGATGATGTCACATATTACATCATTCATGACATGGTCAGTGACATCACTGATGACATCACTGATGACAACTCAAATGACATCACTGATGACAACATCCAGTGACTGTATGTTTCTGAAAAGTTAAAATATGTCTTACATATTGAAGAATGAGTGGATGTATAAGTGTCTGGATGAAGGATTTAGTAGGTACATGACTGATTGTATGAGGGAGTGATTAAATGTGTCTCACTGAGTGCATGGGTTAGTGATTAAACTGTATTAATTTGTGCATCATTATATCTGTTGTTCTGTAAACTGCTGCATGTGTTGATCAGTAGCTATATGAGTAACTATATGGATTATTGATTGGTTGCCCAAGTATTTGTATGGGAGACTGAGTATGTGTGTGAGTGGCTGGGAGGTGTGTGACTCTGTGCATAGATGTGTGAACAGCTGATTCACTAGATGTATGGGTTCAAAACTGCATGTGGAAACAGCTGTATTGAGTTGTCATCAGTGATGTCATCAGTGATGTCACTGACCATGTCATGAATGATGTAATATGTGACAACCTCAGCAGTGGATTGCGGGTGCGCGATATATAGTTAGCGCATCTAACTATATATGGAATTTCAATGGTTTTATGCGAGTAAAATAAGGTTTTGTAAATGCAAATCCCTAACTATATATGGCCTAAAACCAATGGTTTTTTCATTGAATTTTCAAGGTTTTGTAAATGCAAATTCCTAACTATATATCGACTATAACCTATGTTTTTTTCTGTGAATATATATATATATATATATATATATATGTAGATAGATAGATAGATAGATAGATAGATAGATAGATACATATACATACTGTTTTGATCCAGTTATATTGTGACAGGGAGAAAGATGGCTAGTGTATCCGTCCTGTGGCACAGTCCTATTGCCTCCTTAGTATACTTAGGTCCAACTGTCTTAATCAGAGGGCTAACATTCTGTTTTGTGGGACAACAGTGACTTATTGTCTCTAGTCCTCCCAATTTGCAGTTGCATGAACCGTTGCAATCTTCCCTGACTTCTCGTGGTAAATGCTCATAGTGGTAGAGTTCCTAGCCTGAATTTTAGATACTTGCAATGCCAGGCCTTTGGCGTCATTATGTCGAGATAGGTCCTGGGCCATTTTGGGGTTTTGGTTTCAAGTATGCTTTCAAAATTGCACCTTGTCTGGCACTATTAGCAATCTCTTTTGCTTTCTTCTTTCTTGCTGATTTCCAGCCATACTCCTGGGCATTTTTAAGAATCCCAAAAATGAGCAAATCAATGAAAATCATATGAGTAAACACACAACTATTTGTTTAGAAATAAAACTCACTGATCAAAGGAGACTAAATGGGTATATGCATTGGTAAAAAAAAAATGTTATTGCTTTGTTGGCACAGTTCTTCAAATAGCAGATACTCTTGAGTTTTGTCTCTTGTTTCTCTTCAGGTGCTCGGCTTCTGGTCCACCCTGGAGAGGATGATGATGGGTCTATGATTCTGCTTTCAGCCACACCCTATTCGCTACTGCGTGGCACAGAGGTCCTGGGCTTGGCGAAGCTCGATGACAGCGGCTCAATGAGGGCATTCTCATATGATAACCGGGCAAGCTTCCCAAATTCAGGTGAGATACACAGGCCTGGTTGGCAAAAAAATAGATGATTTCAGCAGTCAGTTTTATATATGGCCTATTAATTGCCAATAGGAATAAGAATTATAAAACAAGCATTTACAATGCAATGGTCTCGGCATTATTAAAGGTAGAGCTATTGGCATTGCTCATGACTTTGTTTTTTTTTAAAATCATAAATAAATGGCATTGTCATTTACATTGCCATAGCTTATTTGTTAAATAAATGGCATTGTCATTTACATTGCCAACAGCTTAATCGCTCACAAATGCATGACCTATTGCATTTACACCAACACAGAGCCACACACACAAAGCCACCCACACACACATACAGAGCCACCCACACAGTCATTCACATAGAGCCACCTACACAGAGCCACCCTCACACAGACAGAGCCACCCTCACATAGAGCCACCTAAAAAACAAGATTCAGGCACACAAACACACGTATATGACACAACGGAAAGGAAAGGCGTCCCCTGCAGTGGCTGTAAGTAATGCCTTGGGCCCGGCACTTTTTTATTTACAAATTAAGCACTGAATTACAAATAGGTTCTGGGTGAAGTGGGATCTGAGAGGAATAAAAACAGTAACTATAGTGCCTTTTTTAATAGAACACTTTGGAGCATTTTTCTGCATATTAAATATCTGATGTTAGTTAAGCTTAGTAGCTATAATGGCGCTCAATGTACTGACCCCTGTAAGCATAGAAGGCTGAACTGATTTTGAGGAGATGTGAACCCGTAACTTTCTTCCTGCCTCTTCTATGACATTGTGACCCTGCCTGCCTGTGTCATGTAGTCACGTTGTTCTTGTGTGGTCAGTGTGTCCACGACTGTCTGATGTTGCCTACCTCTGACTGTTGCTGTGAGTCTGCCCTTCCATCTTCCTGTCTTTTCTCTGACTGTGTGACCCTGTCAGCCTCTCACTGAGTCAGATTGTTGTTTTGTCAGCCTGCGTGTCCCATGACTGCTTGATGTTTCCTGCCTCTGACTGTTGTAGTGTGTCTGATGTTCAAGCTTTCTGTCTCTTTACGACTGTGCGTCCCTGTATGGCGCTGAGGCAGATTGTTGTTTTGTGTCTGCCTTTCTGTCGCCCTCCCCTCCTCTTCTATGACACTGTGATCCTGCCTGCCTGTGCCAGAAGTGCAGCGGCAGCGTAAAGCGCTACGTAAACAACAGGTTAGTTATCTTCCCAGATTGCATCTCCATCATTTCACTACACTCCGGGGAAATGCTTTCATCCTGAACGGCAGGATGGCTCAGTGAGATGAACACGTGTCCCCGGCACGTGAGGTGGTCTGTGGATTCCGGCGAGGCTGACTGAGTCTTCCGTCCATCGGGCATTGGGAAATTGAGACATTTTGCATTTACAGCGTTTAAAAACACAGACCCGTTGGTTTAAGCGCTACACAACAAAAGTTGTTATTAACCCCTTCACTGCGGCGGTTATTCCGGCCCAGTACTAAGGGGGCGGGGCGGAAATGCGGCGGGCGCATGCTGTTGACGGAACCGCTCCGTCACCAGCGTCGGTTGCGCTGTGCTTATGACGGAGCGGTTCCGTCATGGCCCCGCCCGCTCAATAGAACGCTCAGCACAGGCGCGGAATACGCGCCGCGCAGGAACGTCGGGCGGGCCATGACGGACCGCTCCGTCATCAGCACAGCGCCACCGCGGCTGATGACGGAGCAGTTCCGTCATCAGCAGGGGAGGGGTTAAAAAAGGAAAAATACCCTGGCAGAGCTGAAGAGGGTGATATAAATTTGACTCACTCCTTATGGTTAATTACAGTTGATGGAGTTAGAGTGACTTCCTATTGCGAGCACTGTTGACACACATCAGTCCTTTTTGGCATCTTCTCTGGAGACTGGGCTGTGGGAGACCCGGGGATGTGAAATGAAGACAAAGTGACCCATAGAGCACCCAGAATGAGCACCAGAGGCGCTGTACTGTGGCTGCTATATCTTAAACACTCCAGCTCGCGCGGCGCAAACATTGTAGGGTTAAAGAAAAGGATGAATCCTTTCATTTTCCTAGAGATATTCAAAGGCCAAGGCTAGGAAAGCTGACTTAAGACGTCATTCTTTTCCAGGCCAATACACACTCTACTCAGAGGAGTGTGTGCCCCCCAGAAGGAACTAAAACACAATCTGTTCAGGGCAATGTGTGTCACAGACTACCCAGTGCTCTGTGTGCCCCACACAAGATACCAGTCCAGATACCTGTCCAGAGTAGTGTGTCTCCAGCAGGCACAACCATACAGTCTTGCTCAGAGCTATTTGTGTCCCAAGGTAGGTGCAGATACACAGTCAACTCAGAGGAGTGTGTGTCCCCCAGCAGGCACTGAAACACAGTAGGCAATAAGCTGTCTGTGTCACCAGGAGTCCCTGAGAGACATCTGTGTGTCTTCCCCGGACCCAGTAGACACAAACGCCCTCTTTATTGTACTTTATAAAAGTAGACTTTACGTTTTTGGTCAAAATAAGACCAAATAAAACCATACATATTCATAAACAACGCACGTTTGTAGCTGTTCACTCAGGTAAAACACACCACTTGCACTTTCAACTTATAATAAGCATTTGTAGGAGAGGGTGTGGAGAAGAAGAGCTCGTAGGGCGAGTTTGGGGTGAGACTGCTGAAATGTTTGTGGCTGAGGGGGAGCTCGCTGCAGACCCTCTCCCAGGCCCTAGGCAGTCTTTCCATCTGTGCCCCATTGATGGTGGGTGCTAGTGTTGGGGTGGGGAGGGAGTGTAGGTGGGAAGGTGTGGGGATAAAGAGCTGGTAGGTTGAGTGACACAGAGTGTGGGGCTGGGGGGGTGAGAGACAGAGAAGAACCTCATGACCGAGGGAGAGTTTGGTACAGACTCTCTCACAGGCCGAAGTCTTTCTATCTTTGCCCCATTGAGGGCGATGGGTGCTTGTCTTGGGGCAGGGAAGGAGGGGAGGATGGAGGGTGTAGGGATGAAGAACTCGTAGGGTGAGTTTGGGGGTGAGACTGAGGAGAAGCTCGTGGCTGAGGTGGAGCTCGCTGCAGACCCTCTCCAAGGCCCGAGGAAGTCTTTCCATCTGTGCCCCATTGAAGGCGGGTGTTTGCTTTGGGGCTTGGGTTGTGACCATGTGTCTGCAGAGGGGCTCTTCTGTAAATGTTGTTTCAGGTGGCGGCGCTTGTGGGGGAGAGAGGTTTAATGAGCTTGATCATGTAGCAGACATTAGCATTAATTTTCTTTATTTAAGATGCCAGAGTTGTTTTAAAAAACTGTAATGGGTAAACACATCTCGATCCCTCTCGTAGCCCCCTCCCTGTTACAGCCCCCCTCTCAGGATCTCTTCGGCCGCTTTCATCTTGGGAATGTCCGTGTTTGTATTGAAAGTAGAATGTGCAGAAATAGCATATTTCGCTGAAGCGCGAGTGCTGACGGGTGCGGGAGCAGGCACTGCGTTAACACAGGCGGCGCTGCACCGGTAGGCGGGCACTACACAGGCAGTGCATGCAGTGCGATGTGAGAGTAGGCACGGTACTGTGCTCCTACGGTGGGTGCTGTACTTAGTGAGCCAGTGCTCCGGTCCGCAATCAGTACAGCACCCTTAGGGCAGGTGCTGTGTTACCACGATACTACACTCAGATGTTCAACTCAGTGAGTACTTACTGTTCTGACTGAGCAGGCACTGTGCTCATTGCACAAGTACTGACACCCCACCCCAGTAAGCACTGTGTTCACTGAACAGTTGTTGCTCTGAGCAAACACTGCACTCAAATACGCGGGCACTGCATTTGTTGAACACACTCTGCACTGAACTCATCGAGCAAGTCTTTCACCCGCCATGGTTTTATTCTCTGAGAATGTACAAAGGCACGTGCATCAAACACAGAGCCACCCCTAATAAACTCAGTAACAAACAACGAAAAGCATACATTTGCAAATGTAAAGAATGCAGTGAACTTTCTTTCAAGATGCGTGTTCTAATATTCAGTGGCTATGTCAGAGACCGCATAACACACAACAAGGGCCTCGGGTACCGTGGAAAGAGGAGGGAGGGGTGGGGGGCAGGCTCTGAGCTCTGAGAGTAACAAACAACGAAAAGCATATGTGGCTATGTCAGAGACCGCATTACACACAACAAGGGCTGCGGGTACCGTGGAAAGAGGAGGGAGGGGTGGGGGGCAGACTCTGAGCTCTGAGAGTAACAAACAACGAAAAGCATATGTGGCTATGTCATAGACCGCATTACACACAACAAGGGCTGCGGGTACCGTGGAAAGAGGAGGGAGGGGTGGGGGGCAGACTCTGAGCTCCGAGATTAACAAACAACGAAATGCATACGTGGCTATGTCAGAGACCGCATTACACACAACAAGGGCTGCGGGCACCGCGGAAAGAGGAGGGAGGGTTGGAGGGCAGACTCTGAGCTCCGAGAGTAACAAACAACGAAAAGCATACGTTACTATGTCATAGACCGCATTACACACAACAAGGGCTGCGGGTACTGCAGAAAGAGGAGGGAGGGGTGGGGGCAGACTCTGAGCTCCGAGAGTAACAAACAACGAAAAGCATACGTGGCTATGTCAGAGACCGCATTACACACAACAAGGGTTGTGGGTACCGCAGAAAGAGGAGGGAGGGGTGGGGGCAGACTCTGAGCTCCGAGAGAAACACGGGCCATGAGAGTGCGCTGGGATCCAGCCCTGGGCAAAACTGTGGCAAAATGATGGAGCTGGCCAGCACGGCTCCCAGGGATCCCAAGCCACTGGCAGTCCCCGCTGCATGATGCTGTCAAACAGAAGCAGGAGGAAGAACCGTCGGGCAGCCCGCCGCTGCCAACGCAACGCTGCTCCGGTCGCTCTACTTGTACGCGTTGCCTCTCGCTGTTTGTTGGTTTGTAAACAAGCTTCGAGGCTGGGACCCGAGTGCCGACCTGAGAGCGCGAAGCAGAAGTATACATGCTAATGCGTCCATGAGTGGCTATGTGCGCCGTTTAGTCCCGAAGTTCACCACCGGCAGCTTCTGGACTTCCTCTGCCGGCGGTTGTCCAGAAATGGTGTCACAAAAGCGGCGCCATTTTTGCGATTCGGGGGCGTGTTTTTAGCAGTTGAGTGGCGGATGACGTCACGGCTTAAAAACTGCATAAAACACGCCCCCGAATCGCAAAAAGACGTGGCTTGAACAGAGTGACGCCCCTCTCCTCCAATGGCTGGCCATTGGAGGAGAGTCCTTGGGATGCCTCACGCCAGTGTCCTTGGGATGCCTCACGGCAGGGGCAGTGAGGGAGCCAAGGGCGGTGTGCCGCCAGAAGAAAATAGATGTGATGCTCCTGCAGGACCCTTGGTATGCCTTACGGCAGGGGTACAGAGGGAGAAGATGGCAAGGACTCAGCCTCTGGAAAGGTAGAGTAGATGCTCAAGTAAGGTCCTTGGGATGCCACACGGCAGGGACCCCTGGGAGAAGGGAAGGCCCACAAAAGGGTACAGGGCGAATTGAAGGCACTTGCAGCCCGGGCAGGTCCAGACGGACACCCTCCAGAATCGGTAGCAAGCTGAAGCCTAGACCCATGATTCAGAGGCCCGAAAAAGGGGGCCCACCCCCTCCCAGGAAATTGAGGAGGCTGGGTCCATAATGCAAGAAAAAGAGTTGCAATGAGAAATAGATGTAAAGGTAGAACATGGACATTGAATACGGTATGACCATGAACATTGGAAATGTATACCATTTTATGTAAAATTTTATGTTGATGAATAAACTGCGACCTTTTCAGGCACTAAAGAATGTTGTCAGTGATGATTTTAGATAAAAGTGCGCAGTGTTTGTTGGAAACAATGAAGGGGAGCAGGGCGGGGTGACTCGCCGCCTGGAGGGGGTTATCAGACACAGTGTGGTGAGATCCGGTGTGGCAGAAGCTGACATGCTGGATTTGTGTCTACGACACAGCTGGAGGCTACTGCGAGGTTCAAGGAGGTGTCGAGGAGGTGCCGGTGACTGGAGTGGAACGGCATTCAGGAACTGCTGAACAGCATCAATCTCAACCAATCAATCTATGAATTACTGCCAGCAACAAGATATCATTGTGGGGTCTGCGCAAGATACTAGCGACATATAAGTACTGTCATCGGCCCTTAAGTGCTGTGCAGAGTTTAGTGTCTGTCAGACCTCATCATTTTAGAACGGTGTATTTAGACCAACGCGCACTGGTGAGCGTATGATCATCAGAATAACGATATTGTATTGTATTGTAATTGCATTTATGTAGCGCTTACTACCCCTGACGAGTGGTTGGGAGCGTACAGAGCAAGCACCGGCAGCAGCACAAGCTTCGATTATGTACGTCAGCGTGTGCCAGCTTTACAACTGAGGATGCCGTACAGTGCATGAGAAAGTTTTGCAGGCAGAGCGACCCGAGCTACCTTGACATTTGAGGAGATTGTACAAAGCGTAAGCACGTTTTACAGGCGGTTCAATCTATGAACTATAATAGTGCGAAGCAAAAGCCAGCTTGACAATTAAGAAAGCTGCACTGCACATAATCTAGTTTTTTTGTTTTTTTTGTTCAAATCATTTTTATTAAGTAAGGAAAATAAAGTAAAGTAGAATAGAAAAATAAATAAGATGCAAAGAGTGAACGTACATACATTGGTGATTCCATAATCAAATAAGAAAAGTGTAGTAATGTGGCATAATACAAGATATACAATACAAAAGCAAAACACACAAGATTAAGGACAGGTCACATAACGCATATAAGACAGATGGCATAATTATGATTAACGTACATATATTATCTAACATTACAAGTACAGGTAAGTATACATTCATAACGTCTTGAGTTATGGTGGCAGTATCTAGTACAGGGGTCATAACAGTTATGCCACTCGAGGGAGTCATTAGGACAAGCATATACGGTCTAAGAAAAAGAAATCTAAAACAGTAGCATAACATAATCTAATATACACTGTGTTTCATCAGGTATAGACTTAGCGAGTAACATCTGTTAATGCAATGCATACAGTGTCGCAAGGTGGCTCTACCTCAGGTGTTGACACCATAGGTGTATATTTTCTCTATACAGTTGTTCTTCCCCCCTTGGCCTGCCTACATCATTAAGAAACCCTACGGGGAGCCCCCTTCTATTGTTGTTGACACCATAGGTGACAGTCCGGTGAACTATATGGGCTACAGTAGGGAGTCCCAACAATGATCTTGTTATTTAGAAGAGTATTTGAGGAGAATGTCAGGTATACAACCATTATAGCAAGTTATCACGGTGGTTCAAACGAAAAGGAAGAAGCGTCAAGTGCTCCACAGTTTTTTGTTGGATACCCGCCAAGGAGAGGAGTGTAAAGCAGGGTTATCAGACCCTCTGATGCATGTCACCCATTCTTGCCATTGTTTGAATGAGACCCCGAGGTACTTTTCCAATTGCACAGGACAACTTTGCACGCTAGTGTGAGTAGCAGGTCAAGAAGATGGCGGTCGTGTTCCTTTGTAAGTGTTGGCTCTATGGCAGCTAGTAGCACGTAAATAAATTCTCTCGGTGGTTTAATTTTAAATATGTGTTCAATGCAGTCGAAGACATTGGACCAATATTTTTACAGTAGGGGGCAATGGAAAGCATGTGTGATAGGTCTCCGTCAGCTGAGGAACAATTCCAGCATGTAGGGGTGTCTTTCAATTTCAGTTTGAATAGCCTTTGGGGGGTCCAGAAGACCCTGTTGATCAACATGTACTTAGCTTGCGAGAGAATTGGGGAGACTTTATGTGTAAGAGCTGATGTATGAATTTTATCCCAGTCAGGATCTATTCCAGTGTTATTAGGTTCTTCTTCCCATTTAACCTTGTTCTTCCTATGGGCCTTGCTTAGCTTAGGTAAAAGCATTTTATAAGCTTTCGAGACAAAGTGACCTGCATATAGTAGGCGTGGGACACATAATCTAGTTTAACAGGCAGCGCACCTGGAGAGCGTTTCCAGCGGGGAGGCGGCAGTGAATGAGGGATACCTGGTTGTGGCATTTCGTGCAGCAGAGGAGTCAGCTTTCAGCGAGGCAGTAACAGTGCTTTAAATGGGCCGGTACTGACCGGTACTAAGTACCAGCACTTCTAAATGTTCTGCCTTTGAGTACCAGAACTTTTTCTTGTCTCATGGGGCAGCAAGCCAACTCAGTGCAATTTGGCGTGTAGAGAAAGAAGATTGACACAGCTGAGGAGTCAGTCCGTTTACGTGATGCACTCTGATCGAGTGCTACTCTCCCCTTACAATCTGCTAATTGAGCAACGCCCATATGGTTTCAATCACACAGGCAGGAGTTTGGGAGGGAGGGAGTCACACTGTGATCTTTGGCACAGTGTCCACGCAGGCTCTGTGGAGACAATAGCACTGTAGGTGTGCGCAGAGGCGCAACTAGAGCCTAAGTTCGAGGGGGGCTAAGGAAAAATTTCGGGGGTGGGGAGCTGAACCTTTAATCAGTAGGCAGAGTGGAGCTGCAGGGGCTCTTAGAAGGGGGTGACACAACTGCAAGGCCTAATTAACATTCAAATGGTCTTTTAAAGACCTGTGAAACGTTTAGGTGCGGCTCTGTGTGTGCCTGGGATCTGTCTCATCCCGGTTAGATTAGCCCGAATGGGGTAACATCAGTACAATCTGTAAGTACCTATTTGCACAGTGACAGCGTCACAGCATTTGATCTCTTTCAAACGAAAGAGGCCGCAGCAGCCGGGGGCTTCTTTGTCCTGCTGGGAGAGCATGGAGACTGCGGCTTCAGCTACAGGCAGGTTGACAGCATCATAGTATCTCATGTTCCTCATCCCAGGTACTCACACCTGCTAGTAATGGTTTGTTACTGGTTTTTGCATTATGTACCACATGGCAGACGATGTATTTCAACAAGTCAACGTTATCATAAGATGACAAAATAACTACATCTGATTTGAGGGGGTTCGGATTCCACAAAAGAGTTGGCCGGGTGGTGTGAAATATTTCAGACTCTTTCCTGGGTTTGCCCACACTTCATTGACACACATCTTTCTACAGAGATGTGGTAGGTTGCGGCATCAGCTGTTGCACTGCTCTGCGCTTACCTTCAGTCTTAGCCAAGCAAGCGTTAGGTAGGAGGCAGAGACAGGTTTGCATCTCCCCTTTCAAATCGACGACTAGGCTTCCAACCGGCTTCAGAAGAGGCATCACGTTGGATCAATACAAGAAATTAAAACTCAAGTGATGGAAAAGGTAAAGGGTTTCGTTACCGGTCTCACCGTCAGAACAAAAATGCTATTTTATATGACAACTCAAATAGCAGAATTGCAATGTAAATATTCCAAAAATGTTCCGGTCCGTTAGCACTGCTTATAGCCCCGCCCCCTAATCCACATCTCAGGTGAGTACCTGCACTTATTTTTTTCCTTTTAAAGCACTGGGCAGTAATATAGGAAGGAGGAAGGGCTGTGGGAGAATTGCTTTTCTTGAAGGAGGGGTTTTGGGTAGTAAACACAGAGGACTACTAACTGCAGCATATTTGCAGACATAAAAGAGGGACTATTCAGAACAAGAAGTATATGGTCTATGCTCCTGTAGAAGGTTCTTTTTTTTTTGGAGTACCAAATACAAAGGACTAATTTTTGTGGTAGTTAGGTACACAAAAAACAGATGTACTTGGAGCCCATAAGCATATCTTTATTAGAGTACATTTAGAAATATTTAACAAGGGTAATATTGTGAGCGTTTATGATAGCCATGGCAAGCAATCGGACCGTAGCTGCACCTCCATTGTTTTTGGCTCAGACAGGGCATCCTTCAATAGAATGGGAAGAGTGGATTGGTATTTCAGATAATTATTTCAAGCAATAGATGGTCTGAGATATTCAGTATCTAGGAAACGGGCAACGTTGATTAATGTTTTAGGCAAGGAGTGACAGCATATTTCTAAATTTTTATCCAAAAGCAAAGGATGCTGATGGAGAGGCAATTGACAATATTTTCATTAAAGCAAAAAGGAAGTTAGAGAAATGGTTTGGGAACCAAAAGAATATAGTGAGCATTAATTTTATACACAACCGCAGAAAGCCCAGAAATCGGTGGATCAATTGGTAACAAGATTAAGAGTTGGCTGTAAAATTGATTTTGGTACAATTACTGTTCAGATGATCAGAGACCAATTGATAGTCCATTGCAAATATAAGATGATGAAATAAAGGTTGTGGCCTGCAAGGAATCCAACCTTGCCGGAAGCAATTGCGATTGCACAAATATAGAGGAGTCTGATATGTGTATGAAGGAAATGCAACAGCTGTAAACACAGCGGAAGGAAGATGTTAATGTGGTACATTAGAAAGGTTCGACAAAGGGCGATGTCAAATGGAAACAGGATGTAGAAGGCAAACCGTGGGGGGAAAAGGCAAAGAAGAAAGTGAACATTGGCGGTAAGTCAGAATGTAGAAGGTGTTACAGATGCAGAAGCTTCGGGCATGCTACAGACTTTAAAGTGTGTTTCGCACATGACAAAGATTGTTGAAAGTGTGGGAGGAAGGGTCACTTAGTGAGAGTCTGTAAAGAGGAGCCGGGTGGCATGTTTTGAGCAAGAGGACAGTACATAGGATATTGTACTGTGTTTTGTGGACAAAGAAGGAGTGAGGATGCATGGACCGAAGCATTATTTTATGTAAATGGGATACAAATAGATATGATGGTTGATCTAGGATCAATGTATTCTAAAATTCCTAGAAAAGTCTTAGAAGAAAAGTGGCATGCGACAAAATTAGAACAGAGTGACATCCTGCCTAAAGGATATAGTGGAGAGAGTTTATACATACAGGCACATGCATCAAAGCTATTTGTGATCGCAAAATTAACTTTTGCGATGCATGAAACAACTTGCCACTTACACTTTAACAAATCACAATTATTTGCGAGTTTACAAATTGCAAGTGCATTTAAGGAATTTGCGATTCCTTAAATGCAATGCAAGAACCACTTGAGAATAGCGATTTCGCTAATAGGGGGCGCAAATTACCATGAAGTTGAACTTCATGGTAATTTGCAAAAACTTTGAAAAATGCACTTTTGTGCATTTTTTAAAGTTTCATGTTGCGCACATACATGCCCTTAGGACATGTGTGTGCGTAACATATGTGCACAGATCCATTTCATGGGTGCACAAGGGTGTCCTTTTGACACCCTTGCACCCTGAAATTGCATGCGCAATTTGCAAGCACCTATTGGTACTCGCAAATTGTGCATGCAATTTCCCATTCATTCCTATGGGCCTTAGGCCCTTAGGAATGAATGGGAAGCCAGCCATTCCTTATTTGCGACTCGCAATTTGCGAGTTGCAAATAAGGAATGTGTAGGAATCGCTATTTTTACAGCGATTCCTACATGCATAGGCTTTTGCAAATCCTTAATTGCGATTCCTTAATTATCGCAATTAAGGACTCGCAAAATCCTACCTTGATGCATGTGCCTGATAGAGTCTGATTTTGACTTCAAGGGTAGGAGGATGGTGGGAAAGGTGTACGTGTCACAAGGTGGTCCAGCAATTTTAGGCTGGGTACAGCAATATGATCTACATATTGTTTTAGGTCCCAGGTCATATGAACAGGTGTTGACTGTACAAAGCCACTTCACTCTACAACAATCTATGCCACTTCACTCTAGGCCACTCCAACAATACGCTTCTCCACTCTATGACACTCCACTATATGATGTTCCACTCTACGTCACTCCACTCTACGACACCCTATGCCACTTTACTCCACTCTATGCAAGTCCACACAATGCCACTCCACAACACTTTACTCCTTTCTAAGCTATACCACGCCCTCTGCTCTACGACAGTGTACTCCATTCTATGCTACATCACTCTACGCCGTCCACTCTACATCACTCAGCGCCATGACACTCTACTCCACTGTACTTCATTCCACTCCATGCCACGCCCCAACACTATGCTTCTCCACTCTAACACACAACACTACTCCACTCCACTCTATGCCGCTCTACGTAACTCTGCTCTGCATCACTCCACTCTACTCTACTCCATTCTATGCACGCTACTCTGTTCCACGCCACTCTAAGATAATCCACTATAAGGCACTCTATTACACTTCACAACATTCTATGGCACTACTCCACTCTACGCTACTCCACACTATGCCACTTTATGACACTCTAACCTACTACTCTGTAGTCCAGTCTACTCCTCTCTACAAAACTCCACTCTATGACGCTCCACTCCTCAAAACTCCACTCTGTGACACAATACTCCATTCCTCTCTACAACCCTCTACTCCATGGCATGCAGAGCTACTGGGACGATCCAACTGTGATTCACAAAAACGATCTTAAGATGATAAATGCTCACTGCTGGACTTACATAAACAAAAGATTTTTAGCTATCAGCCCCAGCTGGTCTTTGACTGACATGTTTTTAGATTCTAAACCATTCCCAGAATATGAGATGTTTTTAGATCTTATATACCCGCCTCAAATAAGGAGCCTGTTTTACGTTTTCCATATAGATCTCTTCCTCTACGATCATTCACACGCAAATGGTGTTCAAAATTAAGATCTTGCAACATGCCCTGTGTGTGGTTTAAGCTATGATGATGAGATGCATGTAATGTTCTTCTGCTTCACACTACTCCATGCTGCAACACTCTATTCTACCCCACTCTACAACACTCTATGCCACTACTCCACTCAACGGCACTCCACACCTCTCTCTACTACACTATACTCAACTCTATGGCACTATACTACATTCCACTCTATGGCACTCCACTCCATTACACTACACACTTAGTTACTCTATGACACGCTACACCACTTCAATCTAGGCCGCTCTATGCCACTCCTCTCTGTTGCACTCAACAACCCTCTGCGCTATGACCCCCCAAGACACTCTACCACACTCTACTCCTCTCTATAACAGTCCACTCTATGACATTCCACTCTATGACACTCCACTCTACGGCACTCCACTCTATGCTACTCTACACCACTCTACAAAACTCCACACAACTCCACTCTGTGCTATTTCACTCCACTCTACAGCACTCAACTTTACTCCACTCTATTCTACACCAATCTACGCTCCTCAACTCTACGTCACTATACTCCATGACACTCTACTCAACTCTGTGCCACTCGACTCTACGCCTCTCTACTCCACTTTATGTCACTCTACTCCACTCCACGCCACAACTCTATGCCCCTTCACTCTACGCCACGCCACTCTGTGACACTGTACTTCACTCTAAGACACTCCACTCCACTCACTCCACTCTACGCCACTCCGGTCTACGTTACTCCACTCTGTGCCCTCTACTTTATGCCACACTACGATAATCCACTCTGCAACACTCTATTCCACTCCACTCCACTATACCACACTCTATGACACTACTCCTGTCTGCACCACTCCACACTACACCACGTCTATCTACTCCACTCTACGGCACTCCACTCAACTCTGTGAAATATACTACATTCCACTCTACTCCACTCTACCCGACTCCACACTTCGCCATTCCACTCTGTGACACTGTATGCCAATCCACTCTATGACTTGCTATGCTTCTTCACTCTAGGCCACTCAATGCCACTCCACTCTATGGCACTCTACGACCCTCTGCGCTTAGACCCTCCAAGACACTGTACCTCACTCTACTCCTCTCTATGAAGTTTCCACTCTATGACTCACCATAACACTCTATGCCACTCCACGCCACTCTACGCCACTCTACTGTCGCAGGAATTCTGCTCTTACACAGAACTGTGCATAGAGACTTAAAACCTCAGTGAATTAGGGTGTACCAAAACTCACCTCAGTATCCAAAATCCCCCACCAGACTAGCAATCAGTGTCTCATTGGTTCTTCCATACCCCCAATGATTAGACAACCCAGAACATGGACTTAGAACACCTCAGGTAACGTGGAACACATGAACAGTCTTTCGTTATACTAACATACCAATCCAAAACGAGGAGTAAATGAAGACACGCGCAAGTTTGAAATGTTTATTTCTAATGCCGTGTTCTCAGGCGCAGTATCTTAGCTAATACAAGCAAACATATTATAAGCAACAAGGTTATCAGCATAGTTGCTAGTCCATAAAATACAAAGGGAGAAAGCATGTTAAAATGCTAAAGGGAAGAAAGCTAAATGGCACCTAAGTCTTACCCTCCCTTGCTAGTATATTATATTATATCTAAAGAAGGTCTCTTTGGGTTTTAGAAGGGCGGCCCCATACCTCTGATCCTAGTGGAAAGGGATCACATCATCTTCCACCAGCTCTCTGCATGCGAATATTCATCAAGTGTGTGTGCATGCTCTGCGCAGTGCATTATTAAACGCGCCTAAAGCCAGAGTTGGCCGCAGCTGCATATGTGTTATGTCTAGAACATGCGCAGATCAGACCTCAAAACAACCACTGTGTTGAAATAACCTTGAAGGCCTCGACACTCACTGTTCAGACATAGCTTACCAAGCAAAGCTGATACAATAAGAAAACATATTATTCTTGTGTGAAGCTAAATATTCTACTAGGCTCAAAGCTCTAATAACAATATGTGCCGTGTGCAGAAGCAGCAGAAAGGTAAAATGGCGTTTACACTTCTAATAAGCTCATGCTAACTTAACACAGTGTGAAGGCAAAGGCTATCTATATGACACTACACCGCTCCTCACAACACCACTCCATGACACTTTATTCCACTCTTTGCTACGTCACTCTTCTCTAATCCACTCTGCAGCTCTCCCCTCCACTCCACTCTATGGCACTCCACTGTACAAGGCCCTATGACACTTTACTATTCTCTGTGTTACACCACTCTATCCCTTCAATCTACTTCACTCCACTCAGTGGCACTCTACTCCACTTTGCTCCATGCCACTCTATGCTGTCTTACTCCACTGTTTCCCAGTTTATGCCTCTACACTTCACTCTACAACACTCTATTCTACAACACTCTATGACACTCCACTTTACTCCACTCCACTCAATGTCCCTCCACTCTCTGCCCCTCCACACTATTCTCCCCACTCTTTGATACAACACTCTGTGCCACTCACACTACAACACTCTGCGCCACTCCACTCTATGCAACTCTACTCTATTCTAAGCCATTACACCCCACTCAATGACACTCTTATCACCCTCCATGAAACTCTACAACCCTCCATAACACTCTACTCTACAACATTCTCTTGAATGCGAAGCCACTCTCTGCCAATCCACTCTACGCCACTCCATTCTACAACACTCTACTCCACTCTCCGCCACTCCACTCTACGTCAGTCTGTGCCACTCCACTCTATGACACTTCACTCTACTCCACGCTACTCCACTCTATGCCCTCTACTCTGTGCCACTCCACACTACGATTTTCCAATCTTTGGCACTCTATTCCACACCACTCCACTCTACAACACTCTATGAGACTCTACACCAGTCTACGCCATTTCACTTTACACCACTCCACTCCATGAAACTGCATTCTGTGAAACTATACTCCATTCCACTCTACAACACTCTATGCCGATCCACCCCATGGCACTCTAGGACATGCTGCGCCACTTCAATCTAGGTCACTCTATTCCACTGTACACACTCCACTTTATGGCACTCTACGACCCTCCTCTTTATGGCCCTCCATGACACTCTGCCACACTCTGCCTCACCCTATGACAGTCTACTCTAGACATTCCACTCCGTGGCACTCTATGATCCTCCTTTACACCCTACAGCCCTCCACCACACTCTACTCCATTCTACAACACTCTACTCTACAACACTCCACTCTATGCCACTCCACTCTACGCCTCACCACTCTACGCCACTCCATTCTATGACATTCTGTGACGCTCTGCTCCACGTTACTCCATTCTATGCCACTCCACTCTACGCCACCCCACTCCATTCTACGCCAGCCCAGTCTATGACACTTTACTCTATGCTAGTCCACTCTTCGTCTCTGTGCCACTCCCTGTTATGATAATCCAATCTATGGCACTCTACTCCACTCCACTCTACGACATTCCACTGCACTCTACGCCTCTCTGCTCCACTCCACTCCACGACACTCCACGCCACAAAACTCCACTATACTCCATTCCATTCTCTACCTCATGACACTCTGTGCCGATCCACTATATAATGGATACAACACTCAACGACACTCTAAGGCCCTCCATGACACTCTACTCCATTCTGCAAAACACTACTCTATGACACTCTACACCATGCTACTTTAAGCCACTCCAATCTACACCATACCACTCTACGACACTCTATAACATTCTGCTCAACGCCACTTCACTCTATGACATTCCACTGCACTCTACGCCTCTCTGCTCCACTCCACTCCACTCCACGTCACAAAACTCCACTATACTCCATTCCATTCTCTACCTCATGACACTCTGTGCCGATCCACTATATAATGGATACAACACTCAACGACACTCTAAGGCCCTCCATGACACTCTACTCCATTCTGCAAAACTCTACTCTATGACACTCTACGCCATGCTACTCTAAGCCACTCCAATCTACACCACACCACTCTACGACACTCTATAACATTCTACTCAACGCCACTCCACTCTACGCCACTGTACTTCACTCTATGCCACTACACTCTACACCACGATGCTGTATGCCACTCCACTCTACTTCACCCTACGCCACTACATTCGATGACATTTTACAACACTTTACCCCACTCCATGCTATTCCATGCTACATCTGTCCACTCTACGCTCCTCTACTCCACTCAACCACACTCTATTCCACTATGTTTCACAACACTGTATGCCCTCTACTCAACACCCCTTCACTCTATGCCCCTCTACATCACTCCACTCTACACCTCTCCAGTTTACTCCCCTCCACTTGACTCCACTCCACTCTACAACACACCTCTCTAAAACTCTCCTCTCTACTTCTTGACACTCCACTCTATGCCACTTTATGACACTCAACAACACTTCACTCTATGCCGCTCTACTCTTCGCCACAATATTTTTGCCATGCTGGTGTACAGCAATGGATAAAACACATTGGCAAAGCCAATAGCTCTTGCTTAGGTGATACCTATTGGCTTTGCCAATGCTTGTGTTTCTTATTTGTTTGTTATCTGCTCAATATCAGCTTATTTGAAGACAGTACTGATTGCAAGGTAACCCACTGGTGATTTCAGTGATATAATATGCAAACGTTTTTTCTTCGTTACCAGATGTCTTTTTACAATGTGGGACAAACAAATTCTAAATTTTGGAATGAGAGTGTCTTTTATTGGACAAAGACCATGCAAACTAATTGATGTACATCATGGACTACAAAACAGTAGTTTCAAAGTTTATATCTATTATAGAGCAATACAGGACATACCCTATGCTGCTGTGATATTGAATGGTAATAGATTATGAGAGAGTTGTATACATAGCTAAATATTCGGTTTAGTCCACTCGTATAGTGCGGCATTGAGGTGTGAGGCCTTTAGTAATAATTATAATAATTCTTTATTGTATGATTAATTAAAATCTTACAATTAAAAAAAGAAAGATTCATCAATACACGACCATAAAAACAGAGCTATAAATCCAAAATCCACCAGACCCCTTAGCTCAACAATTTCCACCACAGATAATAGAGTATACATTATATACACTAATTTTGTTAATACATTATTGCAAATCAACAGGTCAAGTCTTAAAATGATAGTAATATACAGTTACGAGTTCATTACTTATGTGCAAATTCTCATGTGCAATTCAGAATTCTTCTCTAGCTATCAGTAACTTCAAGTTTTACTATGCTCAAATCACTGGCTTCCATCTACTTTTTCGCAAGAATCAGAAATTTGGTAACATTTGCGTTCATTATTATATTTGTTGGATTAAAACAAACTACCAGGTCTTTAGGCTTTCGGTTAACATCTAATTTATTCAAGACATGACACATTATTCACTTTTGAAAAATGCAAGATGCCATCAGAAGCCAACCACTTGATGGAAGAATTTTGCACACCATGCCGCTCTAATAAATGACTGTTGCGCTTAGCTTTTTCCTTTTCCATCTCTCACTGTTGTAACTCAGTTCCAGTAACATTAATTTTCAACCACTCTTGAGACTCAAGAAGCAAAGGTCGATGGCTCCTAGCCAGCAGTATGAGGGGCTCTCACAGGCCTGAAGCTTCTGCGACATATGTTACATAAGTTGAAGTGGTAAGGGATGGGGACATCAGCCAGTGGGGCTCTTCTCTTGTGGATGGGATAGCGGATGGAAAATTTGCCTGGGTTACTCCCATGTAATTAAGAACTTACCACCGCCAACAACTATTGCCAAGTCAGCATTACATTGACATCCCTAACAAGGTATCACCACCAAATTTAGATAGGCCATTTGCAGATAAGTTTGTTGGCGGGGTTTGCTTGTGAAATCAGCGGGCGCCCCCTAAAATCTACAACCACATGGGCATGTTTTAGGAGGCCTGTAGACTTGGATAATTTTATTTTACAAATTGGGTACCATTGTGCTGTATTAATAGCACTCTAAAGTCACAATAAGAGTATACTGCATGAATATTCTTAAAACATTTTTGAAAAAGAATAGTATATAGATAATATTAAATATATTTATTGGTCTAGGCATTGATGCTATGTTCAAGATTTGCAATACATACTAGTAGTTTGTGTCCACAGAGAACACTGATGAGTTCCTGACCTTGGCAGAGCGTCAGTTCCTTGTGAAACATGAGGCGGACAGCATCAGAGTGCGGGACGAAGAGTATGTACCTGGCTATCCTAAGCTAAGACTCTACCCAGGACAACCAATCGGTAACCTTTCAGTCTCTTTCTTTGTTTCACCAATTATACTTGAAATACGTCGAATTCCCTCCTTCCCTTGCACACTGGCATTCATTGCCTCCTAGATAGGAAACAGGCTGTGCCTATCACAATTTCCAAACAATGTATCAGAGCTAGGTGCATAGGGACGGAACCTTTTGCATGTCCTGGACCCACCTCCCCTTTTTCCTCCTGCTCATGCTTCTGTATCTTTTTTTCTGCTTAAGCAACATGAAACACTCCTATTCATTTAATGAGAGCTACTGAGTGTAGGCAGTCACTGAGTGCTAGGTGCAAGGAGCCAGAAAAAAAACACACTCGAGATTCCCGAGCTTTCATTGTAGATTCCCTCAGGGTTTGTGCTAAGGTGGTTGTTCATATAGAAATTGTCTGCTTGGCATCCTCATCAGGTGTCTGTTAGTGTTTGAATGCTTGTCATCACATTCTGTTTCCTGAAATCAGTGCCTCTCTTGTTGAAATAGCATCCTGAGCCTGTTTCACATGGCGGCAGACTACTTTTTAGTCCTGTGGTCCCCCAAAGTTCCAGATGTTTGTCTTTAAGATGCTTAAGGTGAGTAAGTGCCTTTTTTAGACTCCTGTTCACCGCAACACGTATTTTCCTGGGTAGTCTTTCTTCTGGGCGAAGAAGAAAGTCTGAGTTTAACAGAAAGCTGCTCAAACAGCCCGCCTGCCAAGATCATTCATGTTATGCCATAAATTACAGTGTAGTAGCTCAAATTCATTGTGCCCTAATGCGTGTAGATTAAGCTCCCTACCACAGTTGAAAAATCCTCAGCGATGCATCCTCCACTTTCATGCCTGGCTCTGCATTACATCAGGTTGGTATTACAGATGTGTGCCATGGAATCACAATAGCAGTGCAGATTTACCTGTTCTTAAGGAGATCAGATAAAGTCCAAAACTGAATCCCAGAAACTGGTCACCCTCTAAATGTAGGGGAAACAGAATGACTTTGTGGCCTGAGAGAATTACTCCCTAGAAGATCATATTTTAAGAGTGACGCTGAGGGTTTTATTGGAATAACAAATGAAGCGATTTGACCTTTCAATCATAATTGGAAGCCCACCACATAGGAAGATGGCCCTCTGTATCATTCTCTTAGAAAGTGTAGTTTGGAGTGCCTCAGGGTTTTTTTCTGCCCCCCTGCTCAATATCTATATGCTCCCACTGATTTATCTACTTGGACTGTAGCAAGTAAAGTGTTGCAAATAAATAGTGATGAAACACAGGTTTATATTGATTAGGAGAACACCACATAAGCACATGTGCCCAGAATGCCTTGATCAGATCCACCACTGGATGAAGGATTGTTACTTGTTTTTGAATGGGGCAACAGCGTAAGTATTAATTATAGGAGGTGCTGGCCTTGAGACACAGCAGTTGGTTTAATTGTCCGGGTTGTCTGAGCCCTCCACGGATCCTCTACAATGGGTAAAAACCCTCGTAGTTATTTTTTAATCGAACATCAGCTTCAACCCTAAAACCAACGGAGTCAAAAGAGCAGATTTTCAGTTATCGCTCCTTTGGAAAATCTTCCTGCACCTGCAAACCTCTTGACTTATAAAGTTAACTCAAGCTCAAGTGATGGCGTAGATGGACTCCTGCAATGATTTCATTTTATTCTATCTCTACAGACAGATTTTGATGGTTGTCACCATATTTATTTCTTGTTTGTACACCTGCAAGGACATTACCTAAATGGAGCTATGGCTGGATAAACACTGCTCTACACTACACCCTCATAACTTGCTTGATACCAATTATTCAATTTAAAAAATAAATGTCTCCAAAGCTAAGATCCATGTCTTTAATGGTCACGCGTCCGCTCAGGAGTGATGTATACCCGCAGCACTTCAAATGTTGGCACAGACCCATTTCATGTAGGCTGTTTGTGATATTATCTTCCTACTTGACTCATACCTCCCACTTTGCCAGGTAATCTTTATTCAATCATTTCACAGATGATCATAAAAGACTCAAATATTCAAATGTTTAAAATACATCAATAAAAGGAAATGCGTACCAAGCAAAAGACCATAATTAAAAATCCAATCTTGAAATATAAACGAATATAATACATAAAAAAATTGCAGCTAAAGATCATAAAGTCCTAGACATATAGTACAGATGTAAATGAGCAAACGGCATTTGTAATAACATTTGCGTTTCTCACATGTAGGATACACCTCAAGAAGCAGCCAACCAAATAACAGGTATCTTGATCGTTTAGTTGCTGTAGAAAGAGCAGGGCAGCTTTACACTTAGTAAATTTGTGTCTGCTCAGCAGGGGCAATACACAATTTCTAGTGCAAGGGAAATAATAATTACAAATGAAAACAAAGTGCAATAAGGTCTGATTCGATTGTTTATCACACGGGAAAATACAAATATCTTCAGGGGAGCATTGCCCTAAGGGAAAAAACCAAAAACTAACGTATCATCCCAACCCTAAATCGAGTCAGTAAATTGTGTTCATACACATTCTGCACAAATAATAAATATGGGGCGATCCTGGCTGTCGTCTGAATCAGACAGTAGTCTCTTACATATGGCTTCACCACTTCCATAGCCTTCCTAGTGGCCTGTCTGTGCTGAAAGAGGCTATCCTGAACCCACTTTGCCTTCTCCTACAAGCTTACCTTTAGCATTGCCAATTTATGCAGCCAGTTGGACATCAGCAAGATTCTCTATTTGGAGTCTTGGATAAAGCTAGCCTGTTGCCTGTTAAGCACCAAAGTGTAATTAGTGGACCCTGTTCTGCTTGTATGCCATTTGTACCCAAAACCAGTTTTCACAGCTCATATATTTGCGATAACTATATCTTTAAGCGTCAGTAATATACAAGTGCCAGGAATGCCTAGAGTCTTAACCCTCAAGAGCACCGAGCTCCGTCACTCATAAAAGGTTTTTCAGCATAGGAACAAATTCAATCTCTGCCCATGGACTGTTGTAACATTTTTCTCTTTCTTTTTCTACCCTTATTAGTTCGATGTCTTCGGAAGTGTGGCATTATTAAGAAGTTCTACCCCGTGCATGATGAACAGCAGCTGCGGCCTCTCACTCAGGAGTGGTATAAAGGGTTACATCTATACAGCCAGCCCATTGGTGAGCGAATGTGGCATCGATTTGTCTGATTGGTGGGGCTTGTTGTTCACATTACAGACACAATCCGCGCTCTAATGGGTCCGAACAACCTTTAGATCCTGTAAGAGCAGTTGAACTTGACGGTTGTACAATTAATAACATGCTGATGGTTCTAAAATTGATTTTTTGCTAGACAGCAACATATTCTAAGACACCACTGAAGACTTGTTATAGATCAATACTTCCCCATGAAGATAGAATGGAAGTATAAGTGAGAAGTGCACACCTAGAAAGTATGACAATGAAAGTAGAGGTACAGCCTATGCTCATGCTTATGCATTTTAGTTTCATGATATACCATAAAAATAACAAAAGGTGATGGCAATGCTAGCAAATGTATCAGCCAGACTGGCAACAACCCAGGGCCGATCTATCCAGTCATTTGTGCCCACTCTGTCATCCAGAGGGAAAACAACCCAATGAAACCCAGCCTTGGGCCTGGTCCTGTAGAACCGTCCAGAGGGAGCTTCCACGCCCGCCCCATGAACGCACCATCTGAACGGGAGTACTAGGAAGTCCAGACCGGTTCCGGGCTTGTTGGGCCTCATCAGTGGGATGCACCTTGAATTCTGATGCGCAGCAAGCAAGGGGCAAAGGTTTGAGCAAACCTATCGTACTTATAACATCACACTAGAACAGCGCAGGTCACTGGGTGGAATGCACCCATACGTTTCGGTCACTGGCAGTCATGCTGTGCTTTATTCTAGTCCATCATTTATTTACGTGCCCAATTGGGGGCATTTATAGAAGGGGAGCAACCCTATGCATAGCAGTGTTGGTCCTGCTGTAATAGGAGCAGACAAGCCAGAACTTCCAGGCCAGGCCATTTCTGAAATGACAGACTTGAATCCGCTCTTAGCAGTTGTTGATACTTTTTCAAGCATGTAGCTTATCTCCTTACATTGTATTAAATATGGACTACACGCAGGCAAGAAGTGGCAATCCAAGCAGGGTGTAGACTGTGTACATGCAATAGATGTGAGAATCCAGGTACTTACAAAAAATGCGGTAGTCTCAAAGTGGCAGCCGGTGCGGAAAAATGTGTGTTTAGAAGGTACACATGCACAAAATGGGGCAGCCAAATAATTCTGGATGTAAACTGTGTATGTGTGGTAAAACCCATGTGTAAGTGTAGAAGGTACCTGTGTAAAAGATGTGGTAGTCCAAATTGAGTATGGCCTATCACGTGCATGTCACAATCCAAGCATAAATCCAGCCTTTGCATGTGCAGTAAAATCGAGAATAGACCTTAGAACCTGTGCACATGCGCATTGTCTAGCCATCATGATCAAATTACTTTATTCAATCCAAGTTCAAAATACATCATATAAGTACAATAATATGTAAAATGATCAATTTATGGAATATGTTAAATACAATGTAAAAGTTAAAAGCAGTTGATAAAAAGAGAACAGGATAAAATTGATCTTTCATTTCAGAAGATTGGTGTAGTCTCCTAGTCTTTAGAGAGAGGCATAAAAAAGACGCAACACAATAACAGGCAAAATGATCAGGTAACATTTGTAAGAAGAACAAGCCTGGACGACATTGCCTACATTTATGTTTGCGCATAATAGGGAATATGAACCATTTGCGATGCTCCAAATAAACTTTGTCAAAGAAAGATATGTGAAGGTTTGACTGAGAAGAGACACCATCACACGGGCATTGCGGCAGAATTTGGGAGAGAAAATGCCAGTTGGATGGCCCAGCATGCAGGGAATAGCAATCAAATTGAAGGTTTTGCCTGTGTGGTAACATTCAGGTGAAAAGGTACAATGCACATGACAAATGTGTTGTTCCAAGTGAACTTGTTGCCTGTGTATACATGTCAAGTGTCAGTCTAAACTGGACACATGTGAAAGATGTGAAAGTCCAAGCATATGTGGAGCCTGTGCATATGCACAAGATATTCAGTCAGAGTTAATCTAAAACATGTATAAGTGCACTTGCTATAGGTTTTACAACCCATGTGTATCTACAGTGTGCACGTAAAATACCCCAAGTTTAAATATAGGCTTTAAACACGCACAATGTGTGACAACCAAACTGCAGGTGACCTTTTCATGTGCACATGTTGACTATGAGCTCAGTCTGGCCAGTGAGCATGCATATGGTGAGAGAACTGAATTAGAAGTATAGCCTCCCGCGTTGAAAAGATGCAACAAAGTGTAGGTGAACCCTGCACGTGACCAACGGGTGTAATAATCCACTTTCGAGGGATAGCGATTGGGAGTACACCCTGTGCGCAAATAAAAGGTAGGGCGATCAAATTTTGCTATGCATGGACAAAAGATTTGAAATCCACCTGTAAGAGCGTGCTTCCAGACGCAGGTAAGTCAATCATGGGCGCTTAAATTCACCCACAGAGACCCTTGTGCAGACAATGTCCACATTTGGTGCTCAAGATGACCTCTGACTTACAGTATTATGTTTCTGCTTTCAGATGCTGTTTGTGCATACTTTGGTGTTTCCATCGCCTTCTACTTCAGTTTCCTTGGGTTCTTCAGTGTATCCCTCACCCCCATGGCCCTGTTTGGAGTCGCCTATTATGTCTTCTCCTTGGACTTCCTGGACAGACATATTGTGTTTGCCATCTTCAGCGTCATTTGGTCCACAGTGACATTGGAGCTCTGGAAACGTCACAGTGCTGCTGCTGCCTACAGATGGGGGACCCTGCAACTCAAGAGCCAATTTGAAGGGCCTCGTGGTCAGTACTGGGGTCCGCTTGGGATAAACCCCATTACTGGAAGACGAGAGCCCTACTACCCCAGCTGGAAGCGTAAAATGCGGATGCTGCTGGTTTCGACTCCCACTGTCTGCGCATTCCTGGGACTTGCTGTTGATGGAATGGTATTGTTTCTATACTGGGAACGCTGGGCTCAGAGCTCTTACGGGACAAGTTCGAGCGTATTGGCCCCAGTGTGGCTTCTTCTTCCCAGCATTACCCACACACTCTATGTTGAACTGCTGAATGGGATCTACAAGAGAGTGGCCATCGTTCTCACTGAGTGGGGTAAGTGGAGATGAATGGTATTGCGGGAAATTAATAGGAGGGTGATTTTACACCAAGGTCTGTAACAGAGTATTGCTTCTACTTTAAAAACGAGAGTGGGTAAGAATAGCCTGATCTTATTTTGTTAGTTGCAATGGTGAGCTCTACCATGTTGGCTCGGAAGGAGTCCTGGGTTATTTCAGTGAGAAGATCAGAGGGGGCTTCAACCCGCTCTCTTTAAATTGAGCGGGGTTGGAGCTGGCTAGATTCATACTTATTTGCAGAAAGGGCTCTGGTTTAACTGTCTTGAGGCACAAGAAGACGGGTTTATATGGAGCCAGGAGGCAACTGGATGTTTACTGGGAGGGTTATGAAACGAAGAGTTTGGGTTCTACACTGTGAGAGGATGCTAGGTGTTTCTTTAATATTAGGGTATGTGTTCACCTCGGCTGGTCTTGGGCTAAAAATTCCACGGACTCGATAATTCTCGCTCCAGTGCCTTCTCGACTCTCGGGTTCACACTCTGCGACTCTGGGCAATAGCTTGCTTAATCTCCACAACGGCCCCTCGCGGCGGGATGCCTGGCTTTCACCTTGTGGATACCCTGCTGGGGTTATCTCTCAGGGGAATACCAGGACGGGTTCCCTAAGCAAGCGCCGGGAAACCCACTGCGGGTAGATGTGCGCTATATAAGCTCAAATATATTTACATTTACATTTACATTCACACATTTTAGCTACAAAGGTAGTATATTCCTTGAATTTTGAACAAAAAGGATAGATATTCTTTACACCAGGTGACAAGATGTAACGTATTGCTAGAGTCTGGTACTCTAAGCATATGGGATTGGGAGGGGGGAACTGCCTGTGTGTGGAGAGCAGACACTTGCTATGTCTTGATTATAGTTGGTTTCCTTTTTGTGTTAGGGGTCAGTTATTTCTAACTGTTGTACTAGTCCTGGTGGTGTAAGTTAATGTTCTCAATATAGTGGTAAATGTAGGTTTCCCATGCTATGGATGTAGGGGATGCGCATTTCCTAAAAGTGGTGGGGTTGGGTGGGCTGTGTGTGTTAAATGATACGTTCAGGTTGTATTACTTTCTGCCCCGATGCTCTTGGTTCAGTACTCTTTTATGTCCTTGATAGATTTCATTCCAGGTTACTCTTAAATCCCTTTTAAAGTTAATATATTTATTGCTTACATTTGTTGTTTCTACTTTGCTTTCTGGCTGTAGTTCTTCCTTTATTTGGTCATTTATTTGGTCATTCAATCTTCTTGACTTATTTTCTTGCTCCATCTTTATCTCGTTTTCTCAATCCTTCTCATCTGTCTTCTCTCCTAACCTTAATTACTCTCTACCTATTTCTTCCTTCAGTTCCTCCCTCAAAATTCTCTCCTGTTTTCTTTCCCACCTCTCTTAATAGTTATCTCATCTCCCCCTTTTGTCCTAATCCTCATTGCTATCTTATCGTAATTTTTTTGCTTCTTTGGCTTCAAGTCATAAATAACTAATTTCTTCTGATTTCCTCCCCTTCCATTTAGTATTTTTCTGAAACATTTCTTCAATTGCTCAGTTTTGCCTTCCTCGCCTCTCTCTTCAGTCTTTATGACCTCCCCTTTTTTCAGCTTAGCTTCTTTTGCTTAGTTCTCATCTTTGCTTTCCACATTCCTTGTTTCTCCTTTCACCCTCCACCTGCCTTTCACCATTTTTCTCCTCTCTTAAATCTGCTTCTCTTTCCTTCTCACTTTTCCTATTGTTGTGAAGCATCTTAGTTTCTCTGGTCTCTTTTTTTAATGTATCCTTCCTTATATTCTCACTCTATAACGTCCTTCTTTTCTATTCAGTTTGTCCACCCCTGCCTGCATAACTTCCTGGTGTTCTTCTTCTTTTCTCTGTTGTTCAAAGTTTGTATTGGTGACTATCACGCAATTTACTTCACACATGGTATATCTGCACAACCTTGCCTGAACGAATCTTTAATTGCCAATGATAAACCTATCTGTTAAATCTCATTCTATTTCAGTTTAATTTGTCATAAGGCCCACAAGATATTTGTAAACCCACACTTTGCCTTGTCCTACTGTGCCCTCCAGCTTCCAGGGAAATAAGCCCTGCATCCCCCCTGTTCATCGTGTTTATATTTTTGGACCTGCTTACTCGGTGATGTAGGCGCCATTGGGACCTTGTTACCTCGCATGGTTTGATATGTTGAACCTTTTGTAAACAATCCCCCAGATTCATCAAAGTCCTGTTTTGCGAGTCCTTAACCCCTTCCATGCTGGGCCGTTTCCGCCGCTGTGCGGTAAACAAAAGAACAGGGCGGGGCCGTGACGAACCCCAGCCGTCATCAGCACACGAGCGCCGCAGAGCGTGACGGCTGGGGTTCGTCACCAGCATGGAAGGGGTTAATAGCAATTTTTAAGGAATCGCTATTAAAGACTCGCAGAACGGGATGCATGTAGAAATCGCAATATTTTTTGTGATTTCTACTGCTTCCTTATTTGCGATTCGCTAATTGCTAATCGCAAATAAGGAACGGCTGTCCCATTCATTCCTATGGGTCTAAAGGCCCATAGGAATAAATGGGGAGTCATTCCTTATTTGCGATTAGCAAATAGCGATTCGCAAATAAGGAAACGATTTCACCCCTGAAATGGTCACCCCTGAAATGGTAATGTACACTGGTGTTGCACACACGCATGTCCAAAGGACATGTGTGTGTGTAACATACAACTTAGAAAAATGCAATAAAGTGCATTTTTCTAAGTTTTCGCTATTTACCACGTAGTTAGACTTCGCGGTAAATAGCGGCCCCAGATTGCGAATTGGCAGTTTAAAAATTGTTCATGAATTGCATTTAAGGAATCTCAAATTGAGATTCCTTAAATGCAATTATTCGCAATTTAGCGATTTCTAGAATTGCGATTTTTGCACTTGGGATGATGAATCCCAAATGCAAAAATAGCGCTCGCAAAGGGCCAGATTCTCAGAATCTGGCCCTTTGCGAGCCGATTTCGGCTTGATGAATCTGGCTGTTAGTCCTGTACAGACCCCAAAATGTTGACTACAACAATATAGAGTAAATATGCAGACTGCTGAAATACAAGCAATAAAAATGATACACACCTGCAAAATATTTTATATTACCATTCCCCAAATGATTTTCACTTCACTTTCCATCCTATTTACTCACAGAATAATTGCGAGCAAGTGTGTGATAGTGTAATATTTAATAACATATTGATACTTTACAGGTAAATATTACCATGTGGTCGATATTTTTCAGGCTTAATTTTTAGGTCTAGGCTCCTACAGCTTTTGTTGCCAGATGCATTTTTCAAATACTTTCTAATACATATATATATACCGAAAGCAAATGGGCTTCGTGTCAGCCGTATTTTGCCCCTTGTTTGCTTGTTATTCAAAAAGTGGTTCAGTCCTCAGCTAGCGTACATTTAGGGCCATATTTATCAAAAATTCATCCGACACAGTAAGCCATCTTGCTGCGCTGCGTGAAAGGGTAGGAATGCGCCGTATTTACTGTTACACAGTGCATTTCTGTCCTTTCCTAGCGCTGCAAAACATTTTGCTGCCTAGGGCCTACACAGGCTCTCTTGCGTCATGTTGCATGGGTGTCTGCGTTGCAGGCTGGATTGTTTTTGTGCAGGAAGGGATATCTTCCTGCACAAAAAAAAATCCTCTGAGGCTTTTACCTTTTTCTGTGCATGCTGCAGAATGTAAAAATGCAATACATGTAAAAAGAGGAAAAAATTAGGAGAAATAAAGATAATTCTCCTCATTACACCGCCCCCGGGAAGATGTAGCCTTTTAATGCATTCCCAGGTCTACTACTAATGGTAAGTCTGTGAATGCACCAAAATCCATGGTGGATGCGTGGGAACACCCACACTCCACCCATGTAACTCCTCCCTTGGGCAAAGTAACGCAAGACAGCAACTTGAGCTTCCTTCGCATTAATCCAGATTTATCAAGCACTGCAAGGCCACACAAGGTGGCCCTGCGTTGCTTGCTAAATCTGACTTTAGTGTTGCATTGCCCTTGGAATGCAACACTATGAAAAATCTGGCCCTTATTGTGGCATTTAGTGTGGCAAAAGGTGTGTTCTTGTGTCCCATTTGCTTTCTTCCTTGTGGCAGCTGTATTTCTGTTTCTTTACGAAGCTGCATTAGGTGTCTGCAGTGGCTGTTAAGTTGCCTGTGGAGTTTAGAATTGCAGTCTAATGGTGTATTCTTGGCTGTCAGTTGGGGAATTTCTTTTTCCCTAAATGTTTCTTCTTTTCATTTTTGCTGTTTGCAATTTCTCATGTATTTGTTTTAAATGGTGTTTTCTTGTGATGTTGTGTGACTCATTTTGCAGTATGACATCCTGTGCTCAGTATGTTCCGTCGAAATCCATGAAATTGCTTTTTGCAGTTTGTACCGTTGAGTTTTAATTTCAGTGAAATTATTTGTGCACTCAGTTTTGTATGCTTGCATATTGGAGCCGCGAGTTAAAGCCATTTCATGCTGTCTGTTTACTTTGCATTATTGTAGCTTAATTTTTTATGTATCTCTTAAGCCTGGGCAGAGTTCGCAGAGTCGCGGAACTCCGCGAAGTGCAAAAAAAACTCCGCCATGCTAGGCAAAGCTCCGCTAGCGGCGGAGTGCATTAGATAAATGCTGTTCTCGATGATTTTCACTGCCAGATTCTTGTCGCACTGTGCAATCATCGCAACGGCACCATGTACAGCGCAAGCGGGCGCTGCTTCCTTTCTGCCGCTTGAGTAGATTTTTACTTGAGCTTCAGTTTCTCAATGTGAGCGGTTGTGAGCATTTGTGACCACTCGCAATTAGAAATCTGACCGCCCGCGTTGAGAAATCTCGCTGGGAGGTTGATTTTCCAGGCTCGCGAACGCCAACTTGATGTTGACAATCGCGAACGAGGATAAAAACTCTGCTACGCGAAGAAGAGTTTTTCAGAACTCGGTGAGCTCCGGGTAATGCAGAGTGCGGAAAACTCCGCAAACTCCGCGAGCGGAGCAGAGTTCACCGCCCCGAACAAACTTATAAGTATGTTCAACTGAAAGGTTTTTTAGACTGAATCTACAAAAATGTATATAACAGGAATGAGGGGGGAATATACACATCTTAGTCACAGATTCACAACTTTTGGTCAATCTCTAGAAAAATTTCATTTTTCAATAACTGGACCTTTTATTACCTTGAATGGTATCCATATTGTAAGAAGCTGTCTGTCTGTATAGTGTACAAAAATGAGGTGCACTGTGCAGAGAGTCCAGATATCCCTTATTAGTGTAAAGGGGGTTGCTTTAACATTCCCAAAGTGCTCAATTTGTGGTAGTGTGGTTGAGCAGCCGTAGGCTTATCAGAGGGGAGTCCATCGGAACCCAGAGGGGGGCTCGATTCTTGAGGGTCTCTGGGGCATGGGTGCACTGCCGGTAGGCTTGGACTCAGGCTACGGGGCTCGGGTGCAGAAGTGTTTTATCCAGCGAGTTGCTTGTGTTGGAGGCTCTTACTTTTTAGGTTGACCTGGAGATGGGGACAAAACAGGGCAGCAGGGACACTCTCGATGATGGCCTCTCTGGTGCTGGTGCCCCTTGTCAGTAGATCGATCTTGGAGGTGTTGGTGTCTGGGCTGGACACTGAACAAGCCTTGGCTGCTGCAAGGTGCTGGTACCCCTGGTATTGGTGCAGGGCAGCTCCTGGTACTCCAATCTTGGTGTGGAGATGTATCTGATATCTTGGAGCTTTGTGACCTCCTCCAGGGTGGCTGCTGCATTGGTAAACTCGGTGGTCAGCAGATCAGTGAACTGGACATTGTGGTTGGTGCCTGCTGACTGCGGAGCAGTGGCTCCTCACATCAGTGGAGATGCTGGCTGGTTTGCGAAGTGCTGGCTGGCATCCCCCCTAGGCCTTCAGAGGATGCACAGCTGCAGGAAAAGTTTGGTCTTTGCAATTGTTGAGACAGGAGCAGGCAGGCAGGGTTTGGCACCAAGTCCACAGCTAGTATTCAGTTCTTGCATTCTTCAGCTCTTCTTTGTCCTTCTTCTTCTTTAGTCAGGCGAATTTGAATTCCTGGTGTCAGGGGGCCACCTATATACAGAATTTACTGGTGTTAAGGGGAGTGAAAGGTAGGAGCCAATGTATTAATTACCCTTGGGGTTACTACACTCACTATATGACTACTTCCTTTGGGGGAGTGGGCATAACCCTGTCCCAGAGTTCCTAGTTACACGAAAAATAAGATGGTGGAATCCTTCTTTCGTGGAGCATCATTAAGTTGCCAGGTCATAATAAATCCAATACTAGAATCAGTAGGGTTTGTTAAGGCTAGGTGTTTGATACCTAACACCATAGGTTTCGGTGAAGTCATCCTGTATGTAAAAAATGAATTGTGCATTGATCTTGAATTAACCCTATAGTAATTAATTTGAAATATTGCAAATGTATTTTCATTTTGGTTTGAGGAAAGGAAACGAACGAGGGAAGAACCGTTATGAATAATAAAAGCAGATGCAGCGTTTTCACATAGGGCCAGATTTTGATTGCCAGATTCCTCCGAAAACAAAACTACATACTTGATATAACTGATGCAAACATAGAAGGAAAACTTTGGGTTTTTTCAATTAGCAGAGAAAGGGGCGAAGAGAAGTATTATAAGACTAAGGCGATTTACTTGGAAGTTCCATGCCACCCACAAATGTACAAATACATTTGAAAACAAGCAAGAGGATACTGATGCCGCTCACTGACCTGCTCTCTGTGCCAAAAACGAGGAACTGCTTTTCTGCCCAAATCTTGAACTGCACTCCCTGGAGCAGAGGTCGGCTGGTGGGAGCGTCACTGCAATCGGCAGTTCACCATCTCGCTCTCAGCGCGACCCGCCCAGGTAGCAGTGCATTGGTTGTGTCCACGAACAGCCCACCGGGGGACTGCGAGGCCCAGAAACCACCGCTCCTTGCAGCCGGCGCCTCTTCCCCCGGCGGCCACGCCCTCCTTCCGTCCTCCATATCTAGCCAGTCTCTAACGCGCCGCGGGTCGCGCCGCGGGTCGCAGCCCGGGGCGAAGACCCGGGCAAAGACCGGGCCGTTTTAGGCCGTTAGAGGCTGGTAGAGACTGGACTGGGCCACCCCCCTTGACTCCAATATTATTATCCGATTCACTGCTTTTAATAGCAATATTCTCACGACTCACCTCATCCCCACAACCTAAAAAGATTAGCAATGGTCCTTACGAGAGGGAATAAAACTAAAGCTAAAGCCCCCAGCGCTGCAGGTAAATTGCTTGGTCCCATGGATGACTTCCTAGCGAAGGCAAACACGCTCATAGACGAAAGCATAACTCTCATTGAAGAAAGGGTCTCTCTAGATCTAGCATTTGCTAAAAGATCCTCATTAGGAATCCTGGCGGAAGCCAGATCTCCAGCGCTAGGAGTCCCAAACGCAGAGTTGGTCCCAACTAGAGAGAGACGCAGCCTACCAAACACAGTAGACCTGTCGGTATCTCAGCTAGCGGACTCCCAACTCAGCTTCGACCTAGAAAAAAACCCCGAACTGCTTCCAACAACTCCTGCAGAAATCTCTTCGTCAGAAAAAAGATTAGAAAGGGGCAGGAGGGAGGGAGCAATCAGTAAGAAAAGGGCACCAAGAAACCTAACTACCCCAGAAAATTTGGTAACAACATCAAGTATCCCACAAATTCAGGATGATAGGGCGACACCTGTCGAGATTCTAGCGTCAGTCCATCAGGTAGAGAAGGAGCCATCCTCCCTGATAGTTTTGGACCCTTACTCCACAAAACAAACCCCGGTGGATCTGAACGCTGTTGAGGCTCAGGAACTAACACTCTCCAGCATAGCCAACGTAGTCAAACATGCGCTACAACCCTTAGAACATCGGTTAGCAACCCTAGAATTGCAAATTTCCAAGCTTCTAAAAAATCAGCAGTCACTTCTACCATCATGTCCTCAAAAACCACCACAAAACAACAGCAAAAAACCAATAAGCTCCAATGCATCAATCGCCAATCCACCTTTACCCAATCCACAACAAAAGACCCTCAGGATAACTACTCCAAATTTGTTGACCAATAAAAACACCTCAAATTCAACCAAAACAACAAAAACGGTAGCAGCTCAAAGCTCTACTAGCAACCCACAACAGACCACCGTTCAGATTTCCCCAGCTGTGCCTGCGATAACTGTGCCTGCTACAACTGCCGCAATTCTGACGGCACCGAGCAGTACAGCCAACAAAACCTCAGGGAAAACCACGCATAACGCAACAATAAAAACCTTACCCCCCCCGTCCGTACCACCAAAAACACCTGCGGGCAGGCCCAAGAGGAACACTGCGGGGAATCCTGGTCCACCAAGATTCTCAGCAGATTTCCCTCCAGAGGCCTCACCCTATGTGGCAGTCATGGCTGGAGTGCCAGAACTAACAGATCTTACCCCAGAACCGGCCTGGTCCCTGAAAAATAAAGTTCAGCACTGGCTCCAGACCAACCGCCCAATTCCATCCTCTTGGCGCGGTAGAATCAGATCCGTAGCCAGGGTACCATGGGTGGGCAATACCCGAAAAACCATTCCCGGGGACTGTATCACAATCACTTTCGAGGACCCTCGAATAGCGGATTATGTCTGTGCCTGGGAAGACATCACCCCAAATGGAGGGATCAAGATCAAGTCCCTCCCCTTTTTCTACCCCTTCAGGCAAATAGACAGTTATACACAGGAGCAGGAGCCCCCTTGGTCCGTTCCATTTCCCAGGCAGGATGACTTTCCAAACACCAATTATAACGGCCCCCACAATCAATACGAGCCAGACTACTCCTGGCACCCAGTGAGACAGCGCCGCCAGGGAGGAAGGTGGGACGATAGAAGACCTTATACACATTGGCCCCCACATAGAGAGCAAACACGATGGGACCCATGGCAAAACATCCCACTAAGCAATAGGTTTAGCGGCCTAGAAATGGTCGACTGACCACTAATAGAAATTCCTCCCATTGACACCCAATTATCTCCCCCTTTGCAGCCCAATATTACCGCCTCATTTACCAGTAACAAGAACACGATAACCCTAGAAGCAGAATCTACCGATGACCCTTCATTTCTCATAGTCTCTTATTGGAACATCGCGGGCCTCCGAAATAAAATCGAGGATGGCTCTGCGCAGAAGTTTTTAGCCCCATGCCAAATAATTTGTCTCCAGGAGACATGGTCCGTAGAAGAACTCCATCTACAAGGCTATAAAACTTATAATGTTCCAGCCCTAACCAGTACAATGGGCAGACCAAAAGGTGGGTTAGCCATCTATATTTCAAATTCTCTACCTCTTAATAAAGTGGCCACACTTTCTCAGGACGCCAATCATCAAATTCTATCACTTACCTTTCCCAACAAAGACACTATTATCCTAACCAACACATATAATAATCTATCGGAAGAAAACTTTATAATTCTCCTCACTACCATAACCGATAAATTAAAACAAGTACTCCATCAGAGCCCAGCAAATAAAGCAACCCATTTAATTTGGGGAGGCGATTTCAATCTTCATCCTTGCACAGCTCCCAACTTACTGTGTTGTGGGATCGTGGACGACTTTAATGTTCCACTAGCACACCTCGCACACTCTAAACTGGGAAATATAATTAACATCGCCCTATCGGATCTGGATCTCCAGATTGCCAATCATGTAAAAGCAGATCCAAACGAATTCATACCGACCTATGTGGGTAGAGGACATAAGACAACAGTAGACTTCATATTTCTCTCCCAAACCCTAATGTCGACATTTAAAGACTTTGAAGTCATTGTCACCCCCTTTAGCGACCACGCAGCCCTAATACTAACTATGCCCATGCCTGCCAACCTTTCACATAAATCAGAGATGGCGACCACTCTCAGGCAGAACAAGATAGAGGTCGGTAAACGTAATGGACTAACAATCAGATGGGCTAAAATTAACCCATCTGACATAACGAAAAAATTAGTAACGCAGTCCTACTCAAACATAATGAAATGCCTGGATCTTACAACTAGCCATAAAGAAGTCTTGAGAAATTTTAATCTAATACTAGACGCTATAAAAGACTTGCTCACCACAAAACCTAAAATAAACCGCCCTTCAAAACCAAAGTGGTTTAATCATAATTGCACAGCGGCCTTATCAAAGCTGAAATCCGCTCTCAAAAATAATCCACGTGATGCGGCTCAGATCCAGCTGCTCAGGCGCCAATACACAAGGGAAAGAAAGCTGCGAACTGCACAACTAAAGCAAAAGCTATGGGATGATCTCCACCATGGTGCAGTCTCGCAAAACAGTGAGCTTTTCTGGCGCACGGTCAGAACCCCATACCTCACAGACAGAGATACCCCGAAAATAGAAGTCGCAATCGACGAAAACACCTGGGTCTCCCACTTTGAGGAAATCTTTAAGAACACCCATCCAACAGAATCCCCTCTCCCCAAGGTAAATTACCCTATCCTGGTCCCTTTTGACATTTCAGACCTTATAGATGCTCTGCAGAGCAGTAAAACAGGCAAGGCACCAGGACCCGACGGGGTCCCGGTGGACCTTTTCAAAAGCAATCAAGATCTCTGGGCCCCCATCTTAACTAGAGTATGTACAGCAGCAGCAAGTGAGGGAATCTTAACATCTTGGACAAAATCAATAATGGTCCCCATTTTTAAAAAGGGGGACCGACAAGATGTAAAATGCTACCGGCCCATATCACTGCTGGATTCTCTCGGGAAAGTAGTGGGGAGAGTGATTCTTGAGCGCCTCCAGCAGTGGACTGAGGACCGGGGCATAATTTCGGATATCCAATTCGGTTTCCGAGAAGGTTTTGGCACCCTAGAGCAGGTTCTTAACCTTACCCTAATAATGGGGAAATATACACAGGCCATCCCTACCAAGATATATATGGTCTTTGTTGACCTCTCCGCAGCTTTCGACTGCGCCTCGCACAGAAAGCTGTGGAGGGTCTTAGCCCAATTGGGAGTAGATCCACCCCTTTTAGATTTTCTCAAAGAGCTTTACACTGGGGCCACAGCCAGAGTACGCTTCGGCGTCAATGGCGAGTTGACGTCCCCGTTTAGCGTAGGGCGTGGGGTCAGGCAGGGATGCGTCCTGGCCCCCTTCCTCTTCTCACTCTACACCAACGGCTTGGAGGAGGAGATGTTGGGGGGGGCCCAGGACCTCCCACGCATAAACCGCCGCCTGATCCCAGCCCTGCTCTACGCGGATGACGCCGTCATCTTAGCGCGAACACCCAAAGAACTTCAGAATGCAGTGAACAGATACACGTCCTTCATGGGCAATTTAGACCTAAAAGTGAACGTAAAAAAAACGTTCGTAATGACTGTTGGCAGACACCGAAAAAGAACCTATCCAATAATCCTCAATAATCAAAAGCTCGAACCTACCCAACACTATCCCTATTTGGGGGTTATGATAGATGACCAACTCTGTTGGAAGCAAGCAGTGAGCACAAGGGCACTTTTATTTAGGAGATCAATCGCAGCACTAATAACTTTCTCCCAGAAACTAGGCAAGAGGCCTCCAGTAGAGCTCCTTAAGATTTACAACGCCAAATGTCAGGCAATAGCAACATATGGTGCAGGAGTCTGGGGGTACACTGATGTTAGCCCTATTCAGAGGGCGGAAAACACCTTCTTAAGATTCTTGCTAGCAACCCCCAAAGGCACCTCAATTTACGCAATGCACCTAGAATTAGCCATACCATATTTAGAGGATTTAATTAAAATTGAACCTCTGATGCTGTGGCGCCGCATTTGGAAATCAAACAAAAATGCTCTGACTCAAGCCATCATCACAGATTCAATGAATATGGACAATTCTGCAAAAATAAAGTGGCTCCTATATGTTAGGAACTTTCTTACTGATTTAGGCCTTGAGAAGTGCTATTCAGACCCGACATCTATAACAGACATTCCAAAAAAAGTTCTTAAACGCCAAGCATTATGCCACTTGGAGTCGCTAAGACTCGCTTCCAACTCGACAAAAACGGCAGTGATCCATTCAAACATGATCCAAGTAGCCTTTGTCATTCATCCGTACTTAGAACTCCAAATACCAACTTACGAGAGAATGCTCATCACAAGATTTAGGCTAAATATATTCTTTAGAATGGTCACCTTCCCGTCACAAAACTGTTGGGAGGCTATACTCCCGCCCTGTCCTTGTGACGGTATATCAATGCAGTCGAATTTGCACGTGATCTTGCTTTGTAAATACCACCAAGCCCACAGAAAGATCTGGCTCTTACCAATATTAAAATCCTGGGGATTGCGACAATGCAGACCTGCCCTTTTAAGACTGCAAATGTTGGAAACACCAAATGTCTGTTATTTTATTAGTAGTTTCTTAAAGTGTATCATGAAACACAGAACGAATCTCTAAAAACCTTGTCAGTGTGAGAATAAGCGGTACTTTGCACATTTTTGATTAACTTTTCTCTTTTTAACTATGAAATGAATTTTATCAGAAATATATGTAACATGTGTATTTTTACTGTGTTTGCTATTTTGTGTACTTTTATGGTTTTTCCACTGTGAACAAGCCGAATAAAGATTTTATAATAATAATACTGATGCTTGTGAAAATTTCAGGGAATCTAAACTCGCAGGGACCTCTGCCCAAATGGACAGCAGCATATAGAACCCACGAAGGACTGTAGATTTATATTTACATATATATGTATAACTAACACAAGTGAGAATACACAAGATGCGTAGCTCGAGCTTAACACGGAGGACACACTAAATAAAATACAGTTGAGGAACCAGCTTTGAGAAAAGGCTACTTTCAGCGAACTGTAGGGTTGTAATAGAAAGAAAGGGTGTCAGGCCCTAGAAGAAAGTAAGAGCTGCATCTCCTGGGAGCGTTCAGTAAATTAGTTGGCTGCTACTCAGACCCATCCGCTCCCCTGGTGTCACAGGCACTTCCCTCGGTTGTCCTTCGCCTAGCTGCCTCACATGTATGGCTAGCCCAGTCCAATTCCCTGGTTGCATCAGCGGGACTCTGCTAAGGTTAGGCTGGGGAATGAAGTTCAGAAGGATGCAACCCATAGCCCAGCAAAACCCTAATGATGCCCTGCCACTATATCCTCAACAAGCCTGGAGAGAATGCTGAGCAGTGCATGACGGTAAACCGAGTCCAAACAAAAACAGGTAAATGAAATCTGCATCCCGAAGTGCTAGTCCGCTCTCTGAAGGAAGCCACAGCGGTCTCCTAAAGTCAGACACAAATTACACGGCCACACTCCTCCGCTTACTTCTTGCTGAGCTTGTGTCTGCGTCCCCCGGGTGCATTCCCATTGCGCCCGCCATATCTGCCACTGAGAAAAAGAAAGAAGTTGAATTTCCCCAAGCGGACCACACACTCAACCCAGAGGACAGAGTGCGGACAGACGATGGAAGCTTGCAGTCGATGACTTGGCGGTTGTTTTTGAGCCGTAAACTAAATGTTTTTTACGCATCATTATTACTATTACAGCAGGACTTTGGACTTGCCCCTTAGAAGGCGTGCCTTGTCCAACTGCCCGCTTAGCTTACACTTTAAAACTTCTCTGAGCAGCAACATAAGAGATATACAAAGCCTGTGTTTAATCTCTTTCTGGTCGATGTGGGGAGGAAAGAGGTGGCCCGCAGGAGGGGCCCATTTCAGTTGGAAAGAATGAAATACCCTGTCACCGCCGCTTAGGCCTGCCAGCAGCCGTCCTGCCAGCAGCCGTCCTGCCTGCCCCCCTCACATTACTGAGCTCAGAATGCCATCCCTTCTCTCCCCTCAAGATGGGTCACAAACGGCTGAACAGAGCCCGCGCTCAACCTCGTACAGTTAAGCTGTTCGCAAATTTTCGGTCCCCTCGGAGGATGTGCAGTGAGCTTTTCATGGTAATTGTTCTGTTAACAGCAGAGCCTTTTCTGATGATCCCTGTGCATGTACAGGGAACTAAACGGAGTGTTTATGCAGTGACAACCCTATTCGCAGCTCTGCGGAGTGTCCTCTTTTCAGATTGCGCCCGCTTCAATTTTCTACACCTATGTGTGAATATCTATACTACTATTATAAAGAGAGAACTTGCACCTTTTGGCAAGGTAAACTCGGGAACCACAGCGCCAATCCACACACCCAATACATTGTTGTAATCCTCAGGGTGTGTAGATGGACATAGGCTCCATAAAATAAAATTAAAACGTAAATTAAAAAAATTAAAATTTAAAAACAAAGTAGTCCCTTGCAACTAGCGCCGGCCGCGACGTCTGCGTGAGGGGAGGAGCGGCCGGCGTTCACCAGAACCAGGAAGAGCAGCGCAACGTCTGAGTGAGGGGAGGAGCGGCGAGAAGTAGAACCAGGAAGAGCCGGAGGACAACAGCGCCGGTATGAGAGAACCAGAGGAGCAGTGGCTGGCAGCGCGGGGCAGAGCCGGCGGGAAGCGGAGGAGCAGTGAGAGGTACGTTGCGGGGGCGGGGGGAGGGAGTCGGCGGCTGCACCGCCGTGTTGCTGAAGTCCGGGCGGGAGGCGGGAGGCGGGGGCGGGGGGCAGGTGCCAGAGCCTTGGTGTACAAATCTTCGCTGCTGATAAGTGGCTCGGCTTTGATGAATACATAAGGCGCTGAGCAGATGAGTGGAGGTTTTGATCAACTCTGCACGTCTGAAGCATACTGCATTCTCCACATTCATGAAATACAGCGAGGCGGCTGTCCTCACCCGTGCCTTGAATTTCCATTTTAAGATTTTATACTTAACGAGATATTCTATTTTAGCTTCCATTGTGAGTGGCTTTAAAACTAAACTTATTTCCATCATAATGCATTTAGTTAGAAAAGGGTACGCTGAGCAACGTTGTGCACGTGTCTGCAAGCAGCTCTCGAATGGCAGTGATTTTCACGTTTATCACTTCTTGTGTTCACATTCCCATCAACGTGCGCTGCTGGTTCAGATAACAAAAATGTCTCTCTCCACACTATTTAGGCAGAGGTTCGCTCATGCATCCAGGGCGGGAGGCGGGAGGCGGGGGGGAGTTCTGCCCTGGGATAATGCAGCCCGCAGCCCCCTTCTGCCCCAGGCAACGCTGGGGCGGGCTGCTAGTATTAAATAAATGAATAAATATATTCTAGTGTTACAGGCACAAATAGTGCAGGCATTGTCCAGAGAGTGGTGTGTGCGGCCGCTGCCACCATTGTGAAACAATTATGAAAGCACTCACGGCACTCAGAAAATAAACATGCGCGCAGCAGCAGGGGAGGGGGCCTGCGGGAGCGTGCTACTATATGGCGCCGCGTGCTTCCGCAAGGAAATCGCCAGACGTGCACGAGTTGCCCTTGCAAGCAATGCAACGCATGAGCATCTTTGCAGGGAAAGCTGTGCCGATGGCATTAGGTCTCTCTCCTATGCAGCGCATACGCGCTGCGTAGGCCAAACCAAAAAATGGGGTGAACATGACAAAAAGGGGCACTTTCATACACAACCAAATGAAAGAAGATGAGACTAACCTTTCACAAGAGTCGTCATTGTCTAAATGGAAAAACCTGGAAAGGCCAGCTGCATTGGCATGGTCAGTCTCAAGTTTTTGTTCCACTGTAAAGTCCGTTCCCGGTAGGGAGATGGACAACCCCAACAATTTAGGATTTTCCCACATAATTTGCATCCGCCATCTGAGAGGCCTCTAGTCTGTTTGAACAAAGAAGTGAGTCCCAAACAGGTAGGGTCTCAGCTTCTTCAGGGACCAAACCACAGCAGAGGCTTCCCTCTTAATTGCACTGCAACGCTATTCCATGGGGAACCTTCTGCTAAAAAAAAGTATCAGGCTGGTCCTGGCCATCATCGTTGGTTTGTTATAGAACCTCCCCTATCCCATGTTTACAGGCATCTGTCTGCACAATGTACTGCTTTGCTTAATCTGGAGCTTTTAGAATGTATGCTGAGCACATTGCTTCCTTTAGAGTGTCAAAAGCTTTTGACAGCTCATTGTCCAGTTCACTTTCTAGAGCTGCTTCTTGGTGGTCAATTCAGTGAGGGGTGCCACAATGTTTCCATACTCCTTCAGAAACCTCCTGTATTATCCGGTCAAGCCAAGGAATGTCCTGACTTGATTCTGGGTTGCTGAAGCTTCCCAGTCTAGAATAGTCTGGCTCTTGGACTGTAAAGGTTGAACTTGGCCTCCTCCAACAAGTCTGCCCAAGTATACAACAGAGCCCCACCCTATCTGACACTTGCTTGCCTTGATAGTGAGTCCTGCGTGTTGCAGGGCCTCAAGGGCCTTTCCAAGGTGGAGTCAGGTGATCCTACCAGGTGGAATTATAGACAGTAGTATCATCAAGATATGCTGCATCAAAAGACTCCAACCCAGTCAGGACTTTGTTCACCAGTCTTTTGATGGTGGCAGGGGTATTCTTTAAACAACAGGGCATCACACTAAACTGGTAATGCCCATCTGGTATGGAGAATGCACATTTCTCTTATGCTCTTGGGGTGATCCCAATCTGCCAGTGCCCTGAAGTCAAGTTAAAAAGTGCTCAGAAACTTAGCTGCCCCTAACCTGTCAATGAATGGGCTGCGCATCTGTCTAAGTGACAATATTGAGGCCACTGTAGTCCACACAGAACCTCAGCTTTGGTTTTCCTCCCTTAGAATGAGGTTTGGGAGCTAAGACCACTGGACTGACCCAGGGACACTCAGATGGTTCTATCACTCCTAGTTCCAGCATCTTGCTGACTTCAGCTCTTATGCTTTCCAATAACTAGTCAGACTGCCTGTATATTTTGTTTTTCACAGGTAGGCTGTCCACCGTGTCCACATCATGTGTACACCAAGTTGTCTGGCCAGGTATCAAAGAACAGACCCCAGCATACTGCCTTAGAACTTGCCTGCAGTCAGTCTGCTGATGGGCAGTGAGGGTTTCTGAGAAGACAACTCCCACCTCAAGAGACCCATTTTGTGGGCTGTTGGAGAGGAGATCAGGGAGAGGTTCACTCTCTTCTTCCTGATTCTCAACATTGACCATCAACATGTTCACAGCAGCCCTGTCATGATAGAGTTTAAAGCGGTTCACATGAATAACCATCTTGGGACTACTGGGAGTGCCATGGTCCACCAGATAGCTTCTTTCTAGGTTAGGGTAGGGTCCAGTCCATCTGTCCTGGAGGGCCCTAGGTGCCACAGGCTTCAATACCCATACCTTATGCCCTGGTTGGAACTCCACCAGTGCAACCTTTCGGTCAGTCCATAGCTTCTGGAGCTCCTGGCTTGCCTCAAGCATTTTGCAAAGTTTCTCCATGTAGTCAGCCACCCGGGAATGAAGGTTAAGCACATAGTCTACAATATCCAGATTGGGTTCTTTGAGAGGCTTCTCCCAGCCCTTTCTTACTAGTCTTAGTGGACCTTTCACAGGATGGCCATAAAGGAGTTTAAAGAGACTAAAGCCGACTCCCTTTTGTGGCACGTCTCTGTAAGCAAAAGGCAGTTATGGCAAAAGGACATCCCATCTCCTTCTGACATTTTTAGGGAGTCCCTTGATCGTACCTCTCATGGTCTTGTTGAATCTCTCAACCAGACCATTTGCTTGTGAGTGGTATGGGGTGGTAAAATTATAGGTCACCCTCACTCAGCACACATGGCTTTTAGGTAAGCAGGCATGAAGTTACTACCTCTGTCGGATACCACCTCTTTAGGAAAGCACATGCAGGTAAAATAACTTATGAGGGTCTTGGCAACTTCAGGGGCAATTACAATCCTAAGGGGAATTGCTTCAGGATACCTGGTGGCATGATCCACTACCACTGGCACAAATCTGCTTCCTGAGGTGTTTTAGGGGTCAAGGGGACCAACAATGTCAATCCCTGCCCTCTCAGAGGGAACCCCAACCGCTGGTAGTGGGATTAAGGGGGGCTTTGGTTTGCTACCTGTCTTGCCACTGGCTCAACAGGTAACACGGGAGCTGCAAAACTCTTTCACTTTCTGGTACATACCTGGCAAGAAGAGAAGAAGTGGGTGACTAACCTACTCCAGGTCTTTGTCTGGCCAGGATACTCAGCTTGGGGGATGCCATGTGCTAATGAGAGTAAGAACGCTCTAGACTGCTTAGGCACTCCCACTCTTCTAGTGGCACCAGGTTTGGTGTCCCTGGCCTCCGTACAGAAGATTCCCTCCTTCCAATAGGTTCCGTGGGATCCACATACACCTCCCTTTTCTTGGTCAGCAGTTTGCTATCTCAGGCTCTCAAGAGTGGGATAGGTCCTTTATCCCTGGCACAGGTCTTGCCTAGAGGACCCTCTGGGTCTAGGACCTCTAGCTGGTAAAGCCCACATTTCTGGGGTCCAATTCCCTCAAGGGCTGACAAGTCCCTGAATAGCAACCAGAGGGCATAGCTTTAGATGACAGGTATGTTTTTTATAAAGTCCAGAAGTTTTTAGGCCGACTGTGCGGGGGGAGAAGCTCTCTGTAAGTCTCAGCTTGTGTGTTGCAGAACAGCATATCCCTGCTCCACTCAACAATGGTAGGGATCCGGCCTCCTAACCAATGCTTTGCCACGCACCGTCTAGCTATTAGCAAACCCATGTCTACTAATCTGCGGACTGATTTAGGGAGTGGCTTAGAGTACCCTAATAAAGCCAGTGTGGGATCTGGCGTGATGTGCGTGTCTGCAATCTGTCTTAAGTATTGAAACACCTGGCCCCAAAAAATATGAATCCCAGGACATAGCCAAGCTAAATGGAAAAAATCTGCCCGGGACTCAGCACAGCAGCTGTGTCCCACAGTCCGTAGCGACATAGTCTCTCCGGCATGTAGTACACCCTGTTTAGGAATTTAAAATGGATAAACCTATGTCTCCCATTCAGATGTGTCCCGCAGTCCATAACGACATAGTCTCTCTGGCGTATAGTACACCCGGTTGAGGAATTTAAAATGGATAAGCCTGTGTCTCCCTTTCAGCGAGACCCGTTTGAAGTTCTCGCAGCAATAGCTTCAGGTAGCGTCATCTAGTTCTCTACCTAGGCCTGTTTGCCATGCGAGTCTCGCCTTAGTGTAAACGTTGTCCCTATACCCCTGAGTGAGTTTGTAGATTTTAGATACAATTTTAATTGGGTAGCCAGTTTTGATGTTGTACGTGAGTGGAACAATTTCGGGCGGTTCCTCTAGATCACTGCCTAATATGTCTGCCATTACATGTCTCATTCTATGAAACTGAAATGTGTGCAGTAATAAAGCAGTAGCATCTGGTCCCGCAAGCTGTTCCCATGTTTTGAACTTCCCATCCTGAAACATATTTCCTATGGTCGTTGCTCCTAGTGATCGGAGTGCTCTAGTTGCGTCTATGTCCTTACAAGAGGAAATCTAATGGCACAATTCCAGGGGAGCAACCAGGGAGTACAGTATCGCACCAGTTTGTAACTTCAGCAGGTGGTGCCAGGCATGTCTTGTTGCGTTTATAGTATTTAGGATCCCCGTCCTACGGTCAGGAGATGAGAATAACAAAGCAGGTAACTGTAGTGGGGAGGCAGCTACCCATTCTATCTGTAAGTGTAGTGTGTCTGGTGTGCCATGAATCCACTTATGAGCGTGCATGCTTTTTGCCGCCCTATAGTATAAGTCGAGATCTGGGGCTCCCAGCCCCCCCAGGTTATACGAGAGAGTGAGTACATCCCAACGAACCCTGGCATGTTTACCCGCCCACGCAAGTTTGATTAACATCTTGGTAAGTGTGCAGAAAAAAAACCCCGGGAGGACCATGGGTATGTTGGAGAACAGTAAAAGAAAGCATAGGAGAATTAATAATTCCGAATCCATTTTTCAATATCATCCCCCAATTTATTCACAGCCACCCTGAAATTTTCACGGAACACCACCTCTGAGTCAGTATGTATTCTAATTCCCAGATAGCGGACGGACTCTGTTGTCCACTGCAGTGGGTATTCTGGTTGAAAAGGGACAGTAGCTGGGGTAAGAGGTAGGATCAGAGATTTCGCCCAGTTGAGTCTCAGACCTGAGAGCGCACTAAACTTCACTACTTCCCTCAGGGTAGGAAATAAGTGATTTTCGGGGTCTCTAATGTATAGAAGCGTGTCACCTGCATATGTGGAAACTTTGAGCCGTACTGCAGAAAACGTATACCCTTATGATTGTGGTATTCGCTCAAAGCGCAGGCCAATGGTACCGCAACTAGTGCATATAAAATTGGGTACCTCTTGTAATAGGTATCTAACCTGTAACCAAAGAGCCGATTTTTATTTTAGCGATGGGCGAGTTATACAAGATTCCCATCATTTGAAGTAAAATAGGGCCAATTCCCATTCTTGTCAGCACAATTTTCATGAATTGCCATTCGACGGAATCGAAGGCCTTTTCCATATCGAGAAAGACCGCCACCGCCGTCAAGTCTTGTCTAGTGTGCTGCATCACCCCAAAGACCGTTCTTAAATTGTAGGTCAAGTTCCTGCCTGGAACAAAGCCTGCCTGTTCCGGGGCAACCAAATGCGGAATCAACGGTGTCAGATGGGTAGCGAGGATTTTGGCATAGATCTTCGTATCCACATTCAGTAACAAGAGGGGGTGGTACGAGGAACATTCAAGGGGGGATTTGTCCGGCTTCAATATTACTACTATGAACGCCTCCCTCATCGATGGTGGCATAACACCATCTACCACCATATCTTCAAATGGAGTGGTCAAGTGTGGAACGAATAGGTCTCGAAATTCTTTGTAAAAAGCGACTGTAAGACCATCCACTCCTGGGGCACTCCCCAACCTCATTCCCACCAGAGCAGGAATAGTTTCCTCCTTCTCCAGGGTAGGCACAAGGTATTCACAATGCTCATTGGTTAGCAATAATATTTACAACAAGGGGTGGTGAGGGACAGAGTCTCTGAATTAAACAGAATACTCTCACCCAGTCAAGAGATCAGGGCTAGATCCAACACCGTTTTTAAGCTCACTGCACCATCCCAGTTTCAGAACCTGGCTGTATGCAAATTAGTCTGTTACTGTCCCAGTGCATGATGGGAACAGGGCAAACTAAACTACAAAAGCCAATTCTTACACTGGGAAGGAAACAAGCTACCGGGGACCGGTTTCTGGCATTTCAGCCGTCTTCGGCCCGGCTTGCTTGAATCCTGATGGTGCAATGAGCAAGGGACTCACATCTGAGTATACCCTTCCACGCTTAGGGTGGGCAAAAATATTTACAACAAGGGGTGGTGAGGGACAGAGTCTCTGAATTAAACAGAATACTCTCACCCAGTCAAGAGATCAGGGCTAGATCCAACACCGCTTTTTAGCTCACTGCACCATCCCAGTTTCAGAACCTGGCTGTATGCAAATTAGTCTGTTACTGTCCCAGTGCATGATGGGAACAGGGCAAACTAAACTACAAAAGCCAATTCTTACACTGGGAAGGAAACAAGCTACCGGGGACCGGTTTCTGGCATTTCAGCCATCTTCGGCCCGGCTTGCTTGAATCCTGATGGTGCAATGAGCAAGGGACTCACATCTGAGTATACCCTTCCACGCTTAGGGTGGGCAAAAATATTTACAACAAGGGGTGGTGAGGGACAGAGTCTCTGAATTAAACAGAATACTCTCACCCAGTCAAGAGATCAGGGCTAGATCCAACACCGTTTTTTAGCTCACTGCACCATCCCAGTTTCAGAACCTGGCTGTATGCAAATTAGTCTGTTACTGTCCCAGTGCATGATGGGAACAGGGCAAACTAAACTACAAAAGCCAATTCTTACACTGGGAAGGAAACAAGCTACCGGGGACCGGTTTCTGGCATTTCAGCCGTCTTCGGCCCGGCTTGCTTGAATCCTGATGGTGCAATGAGCAAGGGACTCACATCTGAGTATACCCTTCCACGCTTAGGGTGGGCAAAAATATTTACAACAAGGGGTGGTGAGGGACAGAGTCTCTGAATTAAACAGAATACTCTCACCCAGTCAAGAGATCAGGGCTAGATCCAACACCGTTTTTTAGCTCACTGCACCATCCCAGTTTCAGAACCTGGCTGTATGCAAATTAGTCTGTTACTGTCCCAGTGCATGATGGGAACAGGGCAAACTAAACTACAAAAGCCAATTCTTACACTGGGAAGGAAACAAGCTACCGGGGACCGGTTTCTGGCATTTCAGCCGTCTTCGGCCCGGCTTGCTTGAATCCTGATGGTGCAATGAGCAAGTGACTCACATCTGAGTATACCCTTCCACGCTTAGGGTGGGCAAAAATATTTACAACAAGGGGTGGTGAGGGACAGAGTCTCTGAATTAAACAGAATACTCTCACCCAGTCAAGAGATCAGGGCTAGATCCAACACCGTTTTTTAGCTCACTGCACCATCCCAGTTTCAGAACCTGGCTGTATGCAAATTAGTCTGTTACTGTCCCAGTGCATGATGGGAACAGGGCAAACTAAACTACAAAAGCCAATTCTTACACTGGGAAGGAAACAAGCTACCGGGGACCGGTTTCTGGCATTTCAGCCGTCTTCGGCCCAGCTTGCTTGAATCCTGATGGTGCAATGAGCAAGGGACTCACATCTGAGTATACCCTTCCACGCTTAGGGTGGGCAAAAATATTTACAACAAGGGGTGGTGAGGGACAGAGTCTCTGAATTAAACAGAATACTCTCACCCAGTCAAGAGATCAGGGCTAGATCCAACACCGTTTTTTAGCTCACTGCACCATCCCAGTTTCAGAACCTGGCTGTATGCAAATTAGTCTGTTACTGTCCCAGTGCATGATGGGAACAGGGCAAACTAAACTACAAAAGCCAATTCTTACACTGGGAAGGAAACAAGCTACCGGGGACCGGTTTCTGGCATTTCAGCCGTCTTCGACCCGGCTTGCTTGAATCCTGATGGTGCAATGAGCAAGGGACTCACATCTGAGTATACCCTTCCACGCTTAGGGTGGGCAAAAATATTTACAACAAGGGGTGGTGAGGGACAGAGTCTCTGAATTAAACAGAATACTCTCACCCAGTCAAGAGATCAGGGCTAGATCCAACACCGTTTTTTAGCTCACTGCACCATCCCAGTTTCAGAACCTGGCTGTATGCAAATTAGTCTGTTACTGTCCCAGTGCATGATGGGAACAGGGCAAACTAAACTACAAAAGCCAATTCTTACACTGGGAAGGAAACAAGCTACCGGGGACCGGTTTCTGGCATTTCAGCCGTCTTCGGCCCAGCTTGCTTGAATCCTGATGGTGCAATGAGCAAGGGACTCACATCTGAGTATACCCTTCCACGCTTAGGGTGGGCAAAAATATTTACAACAAGGGGTGGTGAGGGACAGAGTCTCTGAATTAAACAGAATACTCTCACCCAGTCAAGAGATCAGGGCTAGATCCAACACCGTTTTTTAGCTCACTGCACCATCCCAGTTTCAGAACCTGGCTGTATGCAAATTAGTCTGTTACTGTCCCAGTGCATGATGGGAACAGGGCAAACTAAACTACAAAAGCCAATTCTTACACTGGGAAGGAAACAAGCTACCGGGGACCGGTTTCTGGCATTTCAGCCGTCTTCGGCCCGGCTTGCTTGAATCCTGATGGTGCAATGAGCAAGGGACTCACATCTGAGTATACCCTTCCACGCTTAGGGTGGGCAAAAATATTTACAACAAGGGGTGGTGAGGGACAGAGTCTCTGAATTAAACAGACATGAGTCCCTTTCTCACTGCTCCATCAGGATTCAAGCAAGCCGGGCCGAAGAGGCTGAAATGCCAGAAACCGGTCCCCGGTAGCTTGTCTCCTTTCTGGTGAAGAATTGGCTTGGTAGTTTGGTCTGCCCTGTTCCCATGATGCACTGGGCCAGGGACAGACTAATTTGCATATAGCCAGGTTCTGAGCTGGGATGGGGCAGTGAGATAAATAACGGTGATGGATCAAGCCCTGATCTTTGGACTGGGTAAGAGTGGTCTGCCTAATTCAGACACTCTGTTCATCACCACCCCCTTTTCTGTATCGTTTTTGGCCACTATAGTTGTGGCAGGGTATACTCAGACATGAGTCCCTTTCTCACTGCTCCATCAGGATTCAAGCAAGCCGGGCCGAAGAGGCTGAAATGCCAGAAACCGGTCCCCGGTAGCTTGTCTCCTTTCTGGTGAAGAATTGGCTTGGTAGTTTGGTCTGCCCTGTTCCCATGATGCACTGGGCCAGGGACAGACTAATTTGCATATAGCCAGGTTCTGAGCTGGGATGGGGCAGTGAGATAAATAACGGTGATGGATCAAGCCCTGATCTTTGGACTGGGTAAGAGTGGTCTGCTTAATTCAGACACTCTGTTCATCACCACCCCCTTTTCTGTATCGTTTTTGGCCACTATAGGTGTGGCAGGGTATACTCAGACATGAGTCCCTTTCTCACTGCTCCATCAGGATTCAAGCAAGCCGGGCCGAAGAGGCTGAAATGCCAGAAACCGGTCCCCGGTAGCTTGTCTCCTTTCTGGTGAAGAGTTGGCTTGGTAGTTTGGTCTGCCCTGTTCCCATGATGCACTGGGCCAGGGACAGACTAATTTGCATATAGCCAGGTTCTGAGCTGGGATGGGGCAGTGAGATAAATAACGGTGATGGATCAAGCCCTGATCTTTGGACTGGGTAAGAGTGGTCTGCTTAATTCAGACACTCTGTTCATCACCACCCCCTTTTCTGTATCGTTTTTGGCCACTATAGGTGTGGCAGGGTATACTCAGACATGAGTCCCTTTCTCACTGCTCCATCAGGATTCAAGCAAGCCGGGCCGAAGAGGCTGAAATGCCAGAAACCGGTCCCCGGTAGCTTGTCTCCTTTCTGGTGAAGAATTGGCTTGGTAGTTTGGTCTGCCCTGTTCCCATGATGCACTGGGCCAGGGACAGACTAATTTGCATATAGCCAGGTTCTGAGCTGGGATGGGGCAGTGAGATAAATAACGGTGATGGATCAAGCCCTGATCTTTGGACTGGGTAAGAGTGGTCTGCTTAATTCAGACACTCTGTTCATCACCACCCCCTTTTCTGTATCGTTTTTGGCCACTATAGGTGTGGCAGGGTATACTCAGACATGAGTCCCTTTCTCACTGCTCCATCAGGATTCAAGCAAGCCGGGCCGAAGAGGCTGAAATGCCAGAAACCGGTCCCCGGTAGCTTGTCTCCTTTCTGGTGAAGAATTGGCTTGGTAGTTTGGTCTGCCCTGTTCCCATGATGCACTGGGCCAGGGACAGACTAATTTGCATATAGCCAGGTTCTGAGCTGGGATGGGGCAGTGAGATAAATAACGGTGATGGATCAAGCCCTGATCTTTGGACTGGGTAAGAGTGGTCTGCTTAATTCAGACACTCTGTTCATCACCACCCCCTTTTCTGTATCGTTTTTGGCCACTATAGGTGTGGCAGGGTATACTCAGACATGAGTCCCTTTCTCACTGCTCCATCAGGATTCAAGCAAGCCGGGCCGAAGAGGCTGAAATGCCAGAAACCGGTCCCCGGTAGCTTGTCTCCTATCTGGTGAAGAATTGGCTTGGTAGTTTGGTCTGCCCTGTTCCCATGATGCACTGGGCCAGGGACAGACTAATTTGCATATAGCCAGGTTCTGAGCTGGGATGAGGCAGTGAGATAAATAACGGTGATGGATCAAGCCCTGATCTTTGGACTGGGTAAGAGTGGTCTGCTTAATTCAGACACTCTGTTCATCACCACCCCCTTTTCTGTATCGTTTTTGGCCACTATAGGTGTGGCAGGGTATACTCAGACATGAGTCCCTTTCTCACTGCTCCATCAGGATTCAAGCAAGCCGGGCCGAAGAGGCTGAAATGCCAGAAACCGGTCCCCGGTAGCTTGTCTCCTTTCTGGTGAAGAATTGGCTTGGTAGTTTGGTCTGCCCTGTTCCCATGATGCACTGGGCCAGGGACAGACTAATTTGCATATAGCCAGGTTCTGAGCTGGGATGGGGCAGTGAGATAAATAACGGTGATGGATCAAGCCCTGATCTTTGGACTGGGTAAGAGTGGTCTGCTTAATTCAGACACTCTGTTCATCACCACCCCCTTTTCTGTATCGTTTTTGGCCACTATAGGTGTGGCAGGGTATACTCAGACATGAGTCCCTTTCTCACTGCTCCATCAGGATTCAAGCAAGCCGGGCCGAAGAGGCTGAAATGCCAGAAACCGGTCCCCGGTAGCTTGTCTCCTTTCTGGTGAAGAATTGGCTTGGTAGTTTGGTCTGCCCTGTTCCCATGATGCACTGGGCCAGGGACAGACTAATTTGCATATAGCCAGGTTCTGAGCTGGGATGGGGCAGTGAGATAAATAACGGTGATGGATCAAGCCCTGATCTTTGGACTGGGTAAGAGTGGTCTGCTTAATTCAGACACTCTGTTCATCACCACCCCCTTTTCTGTATCGTTTTTGGCCACTATAGGTGTGGCAGGGTATACTCAGACATGAGTCCCTTTCTCACTGCTCCATCAGGATTCAAGCAAGCCGGGCCGAAGAGGCTGAAATGCCAGAAACCGGTCCCCGGTAGCTTGTCTCCTTTCTGGTGAAGAATTGGCTTGGTAGTTTGGTCTGCCCTGTTCCCATGATGCACTGGGCCAGGGACAGACTAATTTGCATATAGCCAGGTTCTGAGCTGGGATGGGGCAGTGAGATAAATAACGGTGATGGATCAAGCCCTGATCTTTGGACTGGGTAAGAGTGGTCTGCTTAATTCAGACACTCTGTTCATCACCACCCCCTTTTCTGTATCATTGGTTAGCAATGGCAATTTCACATGGGTCAAATAGTCAAATATTTCAGAGTCCTCGCCATCGTGCCGGGAGCGACACAGAGTTGCTTAATACTGATGGAACTGCTCTATTATCGCTGTGTCTCCAGTTATTGCCTCTCCCTGCTCGAGTCTAAATTCCGTGAGCACCAGAGTTTCTCTACGTTTCTTCAGGAGGGAAGCCAGGACCGTGCCCGGACGCTCCCCCTCACTGTACACGCGTGCTGTAGCATATTTGCCGAGGGGTTTCAGGTCTGCGTCTGCCGTGTCATGGTATTTGCCAACAGAGTTTTAAACCGTTCCGTGTCCGCATCAGGAGCGCCGGCTACCAGCTGGTGCTCTAACAACTTGAGGGAACCCTCCAGTTCAGTTAATTTCCTGCAAAGTCCCCTGAGCACCCCAGAATGTTTAGACATATCCACTCCACGAATGTAAACCTTAAACACTTCCCATATCATAGCAAATGCATCCACCAAGCCTATATTGCAGGAGAAAAATGTGTCTATCGCTTCAGCCATTGCCGACCTAAATGCTGCATCCAGCAGAGAGTATGGGGGGAAGCGCCAGTTGAAAGGTGGGATCCGTTTCTCCTGTGGTAGCTACCTCCAAAAGTACACGGGAGTGGTCAGAGTAGGTACGAGGGTGCACAGTGCACTCCCGGACTCCCATAGAGATGTGCGGGGAGGTTAGCCTATAGTCAATCCACATATGTAAATTATGGAACGCCGAGTAGTGTATGTACCCACCCAGGTTCGGATGGCGTTGCCGCCAAACATCAATAAGATCTAATTGCTGAAGCCTGCCTCTCTGGCCCACCTGTCCGATCTAGAGTCGGGTTCAAAGGACAGTTCAAGTCTCCCCCCCCAGAGTTGAGGACTCCCTGCGTAGACCTGGATCTTATCTGTAAGAGAAGTGAAGAACCCCTGATGATCATAGTTAGGGCCATATATATTGACCACTATCAAGTCTAACCCCTTCCTTGTGCAGCAAGAACCCACATATCTGCCCCCAGGGTCTGTATCCAGGGATTGTAGCTTGAGGTGGGATTTAGGATTCACCTAGGTAATCAATCCCCGCGCATGGGTGGTAAAGTCCCCCCCCCGTGGGAGTTTCCCAGTAAACTACGGCTGCGAAACATGGTGCTATTTAGGGGTAAGTGTGATTCTCGTAACAGGGCAATGTCTATTCTGTGTCTTGTCAAGTAGGCTACGACCTTCCTTAGCTTTCTGTGGTCATTTAGGCCTTTAACATTCCAGGTCATGGCCCTCAACACATTATTGTCCCCAGATCCTGCTCGCTACAACGCATCATGCATGTAAGAAATAAATAGTGTGCAGTAGATGCTGGTACGCATGGCTATATTAAAAGGAAACTTTGGTCGTCCAAACCTAGTGCTGCAAAAAACTCTGCAATGTGTCTGTCTCAATTCCCCCCTTCCCCCACCCACGGCCAGCTATACCCAACTGTGCGTTGGCGAAAACCCCCCACAGAACCCCAAAATCTTCCCCAGGTAGTGTAAACAAGAAAGGGGATGGCATTCATTTACATCCTCTGAGGAAGAGGGGATTACTTCAACGGATTTCATTGTCGCTGTTTCATAGAGAACACGTATTTGCAATGCAATATGTCTTGCATTAGTTAAATGCAGTGCTATTTATTGGCTTTGCAAATGTAAAAGTAATACGGCGGACAAATATTTTTATTCCAATTTATTCTCTTTTGTAACAATGGCGGGGCATAGCGCAGCGTGCCGCCATTACTACAAAAGTCAATAAATAAAGTTTTTTAAAAGTTGTTTTTCCGCTGTATTACTTTTCCATTTGCAAAGACAATAGCTCTGCATTTAACTAATGCGAGACCTATTTTAAAACAAAACTGTCCCCCCACCTCTTCTGTTGCACACCTCCGCTGCACTCACCACTATTCAGCATTAACTTTCCTCCCCCACACATTCCACCACCTCCCTATTAAAATTGTTTTTGCATGTTTACCTCTTTTTTGGAAGGCATAACAACAGTAAATTGCTGCTAATTTCTGGAAACAAACTTCGATGCACTTTTTATTATTTCAGTTTATTATTCGAAGATGGGCATCCTCTGTTTTGGAACAGTAAATTAAAACAAAAATGTGGCAGTTGTATCATGATGTATGTGTGCGCATGATTGTTAAAGCATTCACAGAAATACATAATCAAGCTGTGAATGCAATAGCGTCCTGATGTATATGTGTACATGCGTTATGGCACTTTTAGGCATCTTCATCAATTTTTATTTATTTTTATTTTGCTGAGGCTGTCTGTACTGGTAAACAAGCATTATTTCTATTTGCCAATGTGAAATAGTGTCTGCAAAAAAATAGTGGCAAAGAAAAAATTTCAGTAACACCATTGAAAGTCGTGACCTATTGCCTTTGCCAATGCTTGTTTCATATATGTCCAGTTTCAGGAAAGATTTAGCCATTGTTCCACAGTTTATTTATAGTCAAAAAATGCCCTGTACTTGTATCAGATTAATCTTTTTTCCCTAGTAGTGGCCTATTCTCTCTATCCTATTCGTGTGAAATTTATTTTTTAAACAAAAATTATATAAATGTTGAATTTTGTGCTTAGTTGCCTTTCTGAGCATCTAAAATGTTCTTTTGCAAATACTGTTATAATCTGCCATCACTGGAAGAGAGGGAGAGGTGTTTACGCCTCTTTCATACAAATTTGTAATCGTCTTTCTGCCATAATTTCATTGGACTACTGCCAGCAGTATATTGAAAGCTGCCTCTTATACCGTTATATAACTGAATGTCCTATTTTTCTGTTTTCACGTATTTTTTTAAACAGAAATACAGACTCAAAATGATCTCTTCACACGACTATTCATTTTTGGAGCTGTAAAAATGCAGACAACAGATCTAATTTTAAGTGTGTCTCTCCATCTGGTAATTCAGTTAATATCTGGCTGTAGTGCTAGCATATGGAGTTTAACAAGCGTTGTCAAAATCAGTAGGTCTCGCCTGTAATTTTAATTGTATTTATGTAGATTTTACCACACCTGATGAGGCGTTGAAGCACTTTTTGTAGAGTAGCAATCTACTGCAGAACCCAAAAAGGATTAGTGGTGCATTGGTGTAGGGAAATATGAGTTCATTTGAGCTGTGGACATTCAAGTCTGTTAGTTGGATTGAATAGGGAATATGGGGGCTAGAAGAGGGAAGAGTCTGGAAAGTGTTATTTTGGAGAACATAGTAGTAAGATGAGGTTTGGGATGAGTAAAAGGAGATATGGTGAAGGGAAGAGTCTCTAGAAAGAGATTATGGATATCATAGTAGTAAAATGAGGTTTGATTGAGTCAAAGGCAGTATACACGAGGGAAGAATTTAGAAAGGGTTGTTTGGGAGATTATAGCAGTATAAGGAGGTATGGAGTGAACCAAAATCCATAAAGCGTGATCTACTCACCCGTACGGGTCTCAAGGCGCTGGGGGTCGTCGTGGAAATTAAGTGAGCTATTGCCCAGAGTCACATGGTGTTGAGCTGAGCTGCCCCCGGAGCCGGGGATCGAACCGTGAATCCTGTGCCGAAGTCAGCTGCCCGGGCCGCTGCACCACACCTCTCCACCAAGGAGGGAAGAGTCTAGAAAGGGTTATTTTGGAGTTGATAGTAGTAGAATGAGAGTGGAGGTAGATGATATATTGAAAGAGAGGTAATAGGTTGAGACAGAGTAGTGCGTAGTGCATTGGAGAGAGTTCTGTTACATCTTTTGGCTTAGGAAACGCATACTGCCCACCGTCGGCCGATGGATGCCACACATGTGGACCGGCCATCTTCGAATGTTTTTTGTTTTAGTTTAATAATAAACATTGAAACATTGCTGCTGTGCATGCATTTGCCCATGCAGAAGTGAGTTGTGTTGACCGAGCCAGGAAGCTTGGGAGAGCAGGCAAGTGCCAGGGGTACAAATATTTTATAAAGAGTGTGTGGGACCTAAAGGAGGGAGAGAAGAGAAGGGAGCAATGCACTGAATGATAGAAAATGTTTCCTCGTATACTAAATGCAATGTTGTGATATCAGCAGTGAACTGAAACAACGTTTCCAGTCAAACTACAGTGATCCTGAAATTCTCCTTAGGCAGTACAGATACAAGAATGACGAGGAAAACCATTGCATTAGGAGCAGGGACCAGAGATAGACAAGAAAACCATTGAATTATAAGCATGAGCAAATGTTCGACACATAGCCCACTCTGTAAGTCTACATTGGAAATAATAGGTCTGTTTGCCAGCAGACAGCTAAACCTGTGTGTAAGTTTGACCTTTGAACGGAATAAGATGTTGTAATGCAGTTCAAATAGCTTCAGATGTGCACACATGCTCTAGTAGTACACATTAACGTTTCCAGATGTCTGTATGATTGCTACCACCTCCCCCCTAATTTGTATTGTAGTATATAGGCCCCCAGGCTACATGCCTCTTTTCCCTCAGGCCCTAGCAGAACAGATCTCCCCTTTTATAATTGAGTTTGCAAATATTTTAATTATAAGTGACTTCAATTATTAGGCAAACAAGAACGATGGAGATCAACTATCTCTAGATTTTACTGACCTGCTCAGCAGTCTAAATCTTATTCAACATGTATCCTCTCCCACCCAACAAATCTTTTAGTTTTCCCTATAGCTACATTGCCATGTATATGGTCAGATCACTTTTTAATTAAATGTTTACTTACTGATGTGATCCTGCTCGAGTCTCAATGCTGGTGCATTCTTTGAATCGAAGAAGGCCAAGGTTTATGTTGTCGACTTGCAATTGATCTTCGGAATTGACGGCTCCCCATAATGTTTAACCTCGTTCCAAAAGACGATGTTATCCATCCGTGATCGGATGAATGACAATCAACTCAAACTCAGTTTTGATAGACAGAGATTGTCCTGATCAAAAACAAACCTGATCTATGGAAGCCTACATTTTGGTTGGATTACAATGGAACGATGACTAAACCAAAAATGTGTCTGTACAAGGCATTCCATTACCACTCATCCCTTTATCATGCATGTCTTTACCAAGCAATTTCATGGTAATAGCATTACTGGTGAAGGGATATCTGTGTAAAAATCACAACCCAGCCCATCCGCCATGAGGCTTAAAAATTATCTGGACCACTCCACCCAAGCACTAAAAACAACCCAGTCCTCCGCTCTGAGCCCTAAAAACTACTCCGAGCCCTAATACCGACCCGAACCCCCCTGAGCACTTAAAACTAATCTGAGCCCTAAAAATGGCCCAGTCCCCTGCCCTGAGCCCTACAAACTATACCAGTCCCCTGCCCCAAGCCCTAAAAATGATCCTACTCATAAAAACTTCCCCCACCCCCCCAAAACCCGGCCCCACTTACCCAACCCCTCCCCTGTTTCCCGCTATTGTTATGTTATGTTACCAGTATTTGTATCGCGCACAGCTACTCAAAGAATGTCCCAGCACGTGCTCAGCAAAGTGGTAAGTAGAGACTCAAGCTAGTTAAAGAGGAAGGTCTTCAGTTTCTTCCTAAAGATCTTCAGATCCTGAAGAGCACGTAACTCCACTGGGAGTTGGTTCCAGGCTTCAGCAGCCACGCGAGAGAGGGAGCTGCCATCAATCATTTGTCGACGGAACCTAGGAGTGTATGCCATATACTTTGTAGAAGATTGCAGTGGCCTAGCAGGGGTATAGAACCTGGATCTTGCTCTTAGGTAAGCTGGGCCAAGCCCATCGAGATTTGCATGAGCGATGACCAAGGACTTAAATTTCACCCTGTTTACCGGCAGCCAGTGCCGGCTACACAGGTGTTGTCTAATGCTGACCCTCTTAGGGAGATTCCGAAGAGTTCTGGCCGCGGCATACTGAACAACCTGATGTTTATTCTATAAATAGACAGGCAGATCAACATACAGCTCATTTATTATTTATTTATTTTATAAAGTTTTTTATAGCGCAAATTTGATCCCGAAGGATATCAGAGCGCTTTACAATTTGAGGCAAAGGTAATAAATCAGAACATTAGTCTAACATGGGGAATCTAACATAGCATAGTCAATGCGAGATGTGATCAGGGCAAGGGTAACTACTTTCCTAGCTGAAAGCGAGAGTAGAGGAAATAATTTTTTTTGTGCTTTTAACATACCGAAGCACATTCCTGACAGTCTGGTAATCTGAGGGCCAAAACACAGCTTTTCATCAAACCAAATCCCTAAATTCTTAGTAAGTTGACCCAGAGGTGTTGGCAAAGGGCACTCATCTGGCCAGAAAGAGTGCAAGAACAGAGGAGGGAAATTACCAAAGAAAAGAATCTCAGTGTTGTCCTCGTTGCACTTCAGCTGAGCTGAAGTAAGCAAATGGAAGACTGCAGTCCGGCAGGTTTTGACATGGGAGTGGAAGACTCATTTTTATTTCACTTGCATAGAAGTTGATGACTTTGGCACCCAGATCCTCTGCCAGCCGAATAACGGGAGTCACATAAATGTTGAACAACAGAGGGCTCAATGCAGAACCTTGGGGAACACCAGTCGTTACATTTGGGGGGGCAGCTGTAAAAGGCGGAATCCAGATGTGCTGAGTTCTGTCCTCAGGGTAAGATTTCAGCCACTTCCATGCTGATCCTACCACGCCAATTTCCTGAAGGTGGGCCAGGAGCATGGCATGCAGCACTGTATCAAACGCAGCAGTCAGGTCCAAAGGAGAAGGGCAGCCCTGTCCCCGCATTTAGAGTTTCACGGATGACCTCGGATAGTTCTACCAGATCTGATTCCACGCTGTAAGAGGATCTAAAACCCGATTAAGCTGGATGAAGAAGATCATGTTGTTCCACGAAGTCAGATAGTTGTTTATTGATCCGTTTTTCAAGAACTTTAGCCACAACAGGGAGAAGGGAAATGGGGGTGGCGGGGGAAGAGCAAGATCCAGTGCAGGTTTTTTTCCATAAGGGGGACAATCATCGCCTGTTTCCAGGAGGGAGAGACCATGGCTGATTCTAAGGATAGGTTGATAAGGGGCTGTGATTTCGTCATGCTTTTTTCAACTTAAAAAAGTCTGAAAGATCAGCAAACTTCTCTCCTTAGAGGCTCTCACAAAGGTTGTTATTACACTGGTACTTTCAAGGCTAGTTTATGCCAACTTCCTGTATTTGGTCTTCCTAAGTGTCTGAACCGCAGACTTCAACTGGTTCAAAATCAAGCAGCTAGATTGTCATATCGTCACATCACCCCCTTTCTGTGGAATTTGCATTGGCTGCCCGTTGAACAGCTCTCCATTTTTAGGTCTCACTGAAGCAATCCCGTTAGGGATGCTTTGGCGAGATTAAAGTAAGGGCTTTCAAAAGTGCACCCAAAGGCGGATTGCATACAGTGCATGTGAGCCGAGCGCGTGCACACACCGCACACCATTTGTTATCAGCTTGTGAGCCTCGGCATAAGACTTCAAAGGAATCCTCCCCCCCCCCGCCCCCCGCATCAGATTTCAATGGAATCCGCTCCACCGCCCCCCGCCATGCAATGCAGAGAGCTTGTTTCTTTATGTTTTTACATGTTCCTCTCACTTGGGCTTTATTTCAAACTCTGTATACATTGTTAAACCACACTAACTGCAAAACAACGAAATTACAGCCTGGTGTTGTTTTTTTATTTTTTTGCAGTGCTATACAGAGCGACCTCGACCCAAAGATATTACAACATTTACATGAGCACCAGTAACCTCTTCCCAAGAGCTGCTGGTCATTTAGGTATTTGTGTTAAATGCAGCTTGAGATGACGCAGGCGGCACCGTGATTTCCAGGACGAGGAACGGCCCAGGCAGCTGTGCTTGACACTGTGCCGTGCTGTGCCTCTGATTACCCGACACCAGAATGTGAACAGCTGTGTGCAGCCTCTCGGCTGCAATGTACGCAGGACCAATTTACTGTAGTCTGATGCATATAACATTATCCTCATGTGTTAAGAGCTTGCTGCATTCTAGGACTTGTAGTACATAGTTCTCATATCTGAATATACATCTACAAATGCGTAGAATACAAAACAAAAAAATACTAGCAGTGGATGACCTACTCACATGCACTCCTAGTTGCTAAGGTTACCACATGGTGCACGGTTACTGAGACAGCAATTACCCAGCCCTAATCTTCCCTTTATCAATTCATTTCTATGAGGTCACTGTAGGTATGCAACCGTTTCACCGCAACTTTTACAACGCATACGTTTTCAACGCACACCATTACAACGCAGGATCCTTTACAATGAATGCCTTTACAACGCAAGACATTACATAGCAGATGCTATTACAACTCATGCCATTACAACGTAAGTATAGGTAAGTATATCATTTTATTTAAACAAAATATATTAAATAAATTAATGAAAGTAATTTTATATATATAGTTTTGGGTTATGGGGAACAGGGGTATTTTTAGGGTTCAGGGCTGGGTTTGGGTTATGGGGTACAGGGGTATTTTTAGGGTTCAGGGCTGGGTTTGGGTTATGGGGTACAGTGGTATTTTTAGGGTTCAGGGCTGGGTTTGGGTTATGGAGTACAGGGGTATTTTTAGGGTTCAGGGCTGGGTTTGGGTTATGGGGTACAGGGGTATTTTTAGGGTTCAGGGCTGGGTTTGGGTTATGGGGTACAGGGGTATTTTTAGGGTTCAGGGCTAGGTTTGGGGTATGGGGTACAGGGGTATTTTTAGGGTTCAGGGCTGGGTTTGGGTTATGGGGTACAGGGGTATTTTTAGGGTTCAGGGCTAGGTTTGGGTTATGGGGTACAGGGGTATTTTTAGGGTTCAGGGCTGGGTTTGGGTTATGGGGTACAGGGGTATTTTTAGGGTTCAGGGCTGGGTTTGGGTTATGGGGTACAGGGGTATTTTTAGGGTTCAGGGCTGGGTTTGGGTTATGGGGTACAGGGGTATTTTTAGGGTTCAGGGCTGGCTTTGGGTTATGGGGTACAGGGGTATTTTTAGGGTTCAGGGCTGGGTTTGGGTTATGGGGTACAGGGGTATTTTTAGGGTTCAGGGCTGGGTTTGGGTTATGGGGTACAGGGGTATTTTTAGGGTTCAGGGCTGGGTTTGGGTTATGGGGTACAGGGGTATTTTTAGGGTTCAGGGCTAGGTTTGGGTTATGGGGTACAGGGGTATTTTTAGGGTTCAGGGCTGGGTTTGGGTTATGGGGTACAGGGGTATTTTTAGGGTTCAGGGCTGGGTTTGGGTTATGGGGTACAGGGGTATTTTTAGGGTTCAGGGCTGGGTTTGGGTTTTACACTAACTGGATTTTGTATATTATTTTTAAACACCTACACTATTTTTAAAAAATACATAAATATATTAACAGTTATATTAATAAAAAATTAATTTAATAAATACAATTAAGTAAATATTTATTAATTACATTTGTTAAAAAAATAATATACTTACCCAGACATTGTAATGGCATGCGTTGTAATAGCATCTGCTATGTAATGTCATGCGTTGTAAAGGCTTTCGTTGTAAAGGATCCTGCGTTGTAAAAAATGCGTTGTAAAAAATGCGTTGTAATGGTGTGCGTTGAAAAAGTATGCGTTGTAACGTCATACATCCGTCACTGTAGTTTAGTTGACGAGACTAGAAATTTATTTTACCAAAACTCAGTACTGAAAACGTAGTGTCAAGAGCGTTCAAGTTTCCATGGTCAATGCTTTGTAGGTAATTCCATTCCATTATTTTTCTTTTGTCTCTGCAGCTGGGTGAGGTTTAGGCGGTAATTTCCCAGTGACATGCAGTAATTAAGTAACCCTCATTGAATCTGCCTTAGAAGGTTGCATATAGCGTTTTATAAGACAAGCGTACAACAAAGGTCAGTTTGGCTCAAATGACATGATCGAGCACCAAGACTACAAGTCACAGTGCATTAGGTAGTAAAATACAAGACGTCGTCTGGAAACATCTTGAATCCCGGTGGCATAAAACCACCTGGTAATACTACTAAAATAAGCATATTCCACTTTAATAGACAGCAATGCTGAGGCTTTGGTGCATGTGTGTGTGTCTTTGCGCTAAACATTTTTCTAAATACCCTGTTCCTGCTGAAACGGAGCCCTGTTTGTGATTCGTGCCACAAACAGTGAGTTTCCTCGCTGTTTTTATAATATTATGAGGGAGCTTAGCTCCTATATTGCTACTGAAATGTTCTCCTACTGTACAGTGGGGTTTGCTTTTCGTGATAGAAAGCAGGGAGTGAGATTGTAGCAAGGAGCACAGAGGACCAGGCGAAGCGTCACCACCAGACCCTCCTCCACCACTACCACGTCCACCACCGCCACGTCTACCACCACCATCACGTCCACCGCCACCATGTCCACCGCCACCATGTCCACCACCACCATGTCCACCACCAACACAACCACATCCTCCACCACCACCACAATCACCACCACGTCCACCACCACCATGTCCACCACCACCACCATATCCACCACCAAGACCACCACATCCACCACCAACACATCCATGTCCACCACCTCCACCACCACCACGTCCACCCCCTCCACCACCACCAAGTCCACCACCACCATGTCCACCACCACCACCACCATGTCCACCACCAACACCACCACATTCACCACCACCACGTCCACCACCACCACGTCCACCACCACCACGTCCACCACCACCACGTCCACAACCACCACGTCCACAACCACCAGTACGTCCACCACCACTATGTCCACCTCCACCACCAACATGCCCACCACATCCAACACCACTACGTCCACCACGACAACGTCCACCAACCACATGTCCACCACCACCATGTCCACCACTACCACACCCACCTCCACCACCACCACGTCCACCACCACCATGTTCACCACATCCACCACCACGTCCACCACCACCATGGCCACCACCACCATGTCCACCACCACATCCACCACAGGGCCACTACCACGTCCACCACCACCATGTCTATCTCCATCACCACCAGATCCACGTCCAAGTCCATCACCAAGTCCACCACCAAGTCCACCAACACTTCCACCACTACATCCACCAGCACCACGTCCACCACCACCACCACCTCCACCACACCACGTCCACCACGTCCACCACCACTACCACCACCACCACGTCCACCATCACCATGTCCACCACCACCATGTCCACCACCACCACATCCACCACCACCACCACATCCACCACCACCACCACATCCACCACCACCAAGTCCACCACCACGTCCACCACATCCACCACCACCATGTCCACCACCACCAAATCCACCACCACGTCCACCACCACCACGTCCACCACCACCACATCCACCACCACCGCGTCCACCACCACCGCGTCCATCACCACCACCACCACCATGTCCACCACCACCACCAGCACCACCACACCCACCACCACCTCCACCACCAGCTCCACCACCACGTCCACAACCACCACCTCCAGCACCACTCCAAATACCACTCAGTGCCACATAATTACACGCCACATAATTACACTGCACTCAATCCAACATACACTTCAAATACCACTCAGTGCCACATAATTACACGCCACATAATTACACTCTACTGAATGCAACACAAACTTCACACAATACCACTCAGTGCCACATAATTATATGCTACATAATTACACTTCACTCAATGCAACATACACTCCAAACAATACCACTCAGTGCCACATAATTACACACCACACAATTACACTATCTATCTATCTATCTATCTATCTATCTATCTATCTATCTATCTATCTATCTATCTATCACCCTCACTCTATCTATCTATCACCCTCACTCTATCTATCTATCGCCCTCAGTCTATCTATCTATCGCCCTCACTCTGTCTATCTAGATATCTATCTATCTATTGCCCTCACTCTATCTATCTATTGCCCTCACTCTATCTATCTATTGCCCTCACTCTATCTATCTCCCCTCACTCTATCAATCTATCTGTCTATCGCCCTCACTCTATCTATCTATCTATCTATCTATCTATCTATCTATCTATCTATCTATCTATCTATCTATCTATCTATCTATCTATCTATCTATCTATCTATCTATCTATCTATCTATCGCCCTCACTCTATCTATCTATCGCCCTCATACTATCACCCTCACTCTATCTATCTATCGGACCACTGCCTACTCTTAAACAAGCATTTACAATGTAATCGGTCTTGCATTTGTTAAAGTTAGAATTTTTAGAGTTGCAAATGATTTTGTTTTTTTTATTTCTAGTTGTTTGTAGTGGCGTGGATGTATGTTGTATGTAGTGGAATCAACGGTCCATGTCACACTGTTCTGCAAATACTACAGAGTAGCCAGAAAAAAATGGATCTTTCCCCTTCTTCGTTCAAGTGGTCTTAGAAGCACATATCCAGCTCTTGCTTATCTCCAGTCACCGGTAAACCCGCACGAAGCCAAAATGATAGCGACCTTTTTAAAAAAAGTAATAATAACTCGTCAGGGCATTGTTTTATAAACTACAACATGTGTATTTCTGTATAAAACCGATGATTTTTATAAATTGTACTTTTTATGATTATGCAAATTTTTATAATCGAATAAAAGTTTATGAAATGAAAAAATGTGCTGTGTGAATTGGAATTATTAGTTGTTGAATTGTGTGGTTTGGAATTGTGTTGTGTGTAGTGTATTTGTGAATTCTAAAGATGTGATATGGTGAATAGGAAGCGGTCAGAGATGTAAAAAATAAAAAGTAAGGATGAGAGGGATAGGTAGTTTGTGTATGAATGGTGAATGAAAAGTAGATAAAGTAGCATAAATAGTGTGTGAGAATGAGAAATAGAAGGGATGATAATGGTTTAGTTGTATAAAGAGGCTGCAGTTGTGTATGTAGGAGACACTGAAAGAAAAGGAGAGTGTGGTTTTTGAAATTATGTGAAAGTTAATGTATTGAAAGTGTGTATATAGTTATAAAGTAAATTAATATTATAAATGGTGGATTAGTGTGAGAGAGTGAGATAGTGGTGTGAGAGAGAGTATGAGGGCGAGAGATAGAGGGAGTTGTGGGAGGGTTATTTTTGAGGGGGGAATTGTGAGGTGGGGGTGTACCCATTATGAGGATGTAAAGGTAGGTAGTATGTGTTAGTAGATAGTTTAGATATGTTATAGGGAGTGTGAGGTAGGGATGTGAGGGGGCATTGTAATTGTGAATGAAAGCGTGCAGTGGGTGTATGATGGACACAATATTAATGAGATAGCGCCCAGCAAAATAAAACCAGATATTTTTCTACTTCCAGTGTGCACGGTGGTGAAGGAAGGGTTATTAGTTATACGAATGCAAAGAAATTGTTTACTGTGTCTCAAATTAAGTGCATATTTGAAAACAAACGGCATGTAACTAACAGAGCCCCCGCCAACAATTTTGTGCATGTTTAAACTAGAATTTAGTGACTGGGAACTGTCCCTTTAATGTTTTAAATATTAACTGTATGCTGCCATTCGATATGGGCATTTTTAAAGACATTGAACAACAAAAACATTAGTGATGTGGGGGAAGCTGGATTATTCGTTGATTGGGCCCCAGCCAGATTGAAGGCCCTTATAATACTGTTTAGTGTCTAGTTTGTAAATGTTTACTTTGTTGAAGATTTATATAGCATCCCTTTGACATTAAGAATTTTGAGCGCTTTACATAAACACGAAGTACCTTACCCACCAATACAGTAGTAGAACCTAAATTAATTTAGACGAATAATATACAGTGGCAAAAAATATTATACAGGGATGTGCTCTGTTTTACTATGCCGCTGCAAATACATCACAGGAGCAATGTTTTCCATTGCATGTCTTCTTGCTATGTGCGTCCTTCCTCACTTCTGCTAAATAAAGAAATAACTTGGCCACAACATGGTTAACTTTGTCACAACATAAACAAGCATTTGCATAGCCAATAGGTCTCGCTTTTGGGACCTTATAAGTATTTAGTTATGCAGCGCAATATCCTTGGTGCGACAACATTAACTGTTGCATGGCCAAACGCTTGCAAGGTTCCAAAGGCGAGACTTGTTGGCTATGCCAATGCTTGTTTCCTCTTTCTATGTGTGCTGTATTTAGAGGACAATGCCTCATGGATTGGTTTTGTGAAGGAAGGTCCTTCCTGCACAGAAATTATCCTGGCTGCAATGCAGGCACTCTTGCACTATGGCGCAACGGTGCCTGCGTTGGCACTAGGCAGCAGTTTGTGCTCCAGCGCAAGAAAAAGACTGAAATGCTTCGCATGTTAACCTGCCCTTTCCCTTTCAAGCAGGCCAGCACAGCGCTGCACACAAGTTTGAATAATATGCCCCCTAATGTACAGGAAACAATTTAGAAATTATGTCATGTTCTTTGGATAGATTTCGATGTCTAGATTGTCCTACACATTCAGATACTTATATAGCTTTGGTGCCTCAATATGTCACTAGATACGCGTATTTATGTGTGGGCTGTTTGCCTGAGTGTGCACACACCTGGCAGGAAAGGTGGTGTGAATAGGCACACTAGGGTATTTTAGCATAAGACAACAAAAGCCTTAGGGCTTGCCTTGAACCCCAACTTGCATTTGGCTGCTCTCCTGTGCGAAGACTTAAGTTAAGCATGTCCTCAGACCTGAAATTGTTTACGTTGTCTGTGTAATTTCTCTGTCTGAATCTCTAATTTCTATTTTTATATCATTTATAGCTTTATCTCGGAATGTAACTTAATCATATTATATACTGTGTATATAGCTAATAGGATCTTATGTGTACATATTTACCATGTAAAGTGCTCAGACACAGTATGCCAGGGCCATGATGCACCAGATAGAAAATAAATAAACATAAATTAAAAATCCCTGCTCTTGACGGGAGCCTTGAAGGCCCTGATGTGTGGATGCTATCCCAGACTGCACTTAGCCTTGTGGAGCTTCTCAAGGCTTCCTTCAAGGGCTGAGTGCTCAGAGTGCTAGCACAGATACTGACAGCTCGACTCCAGCCATACTGAGTGAGCCTGTATCCTACCTCACAAGTAGCACATAGTCAGGTTTCACCCCACAGTCTCAAAGCTCTTGAACATGCTTTTTTAGTTATACCAGATTTTAAACTGACAAACAATCAGTTTTAGGGTTTGCATTGGCCCATGCCCCAAGCAATTCAGGATGCATCTGCATATGAATACCTACCAGCAACAAAAAGCATGCATTTAATAATCTGATAGAGACTACTAGCCGCAGTTTCCTTAACGTAGAATTATCCCCAGGTGTGAGACTGGATCGGAAACTTTTTTTTTTTTGTGAACCTTTATTAGTAGTATAAGCATTTACAAGTATGGGCCTACAACCACCCGGCCGGCCGCTAAGCAGGACAAAAGTAAAGCAAGCAATATGAAAGTTCTAGCAGTTCGAAATCCGGGGTCATAAAAATACCAGGGTAGAGCTTGTAATCCGGTGCACAAACTTGAAGCAGGATTTGAGAGGTTCATTTTCAAATAAGGAACTAAAAAAGGGTGTCTCACAGTCGCACATAGTCCTACAATACTGCACACGAATCAGGATATCTACAAACAGTATAGGTACGAAGGAAATATCGGGGGTAGGATACACAGAACAGTAGAAATGCAGGCACATCCCAGCACGTAGCAAGTCTAAACCCCACCCCTCAAAACTAAACAGATTGCAGAGACCATGAACGACGACGACACTAAAAAAGAGAAGAGAGACTAAAGGGCCATAGAAACAAATACCGAACAAACACCCACCCCCCAATCCCCCACCCTGCACACCCGCAGAAGGCCATGGCCTACCCCCCCACAGCGTGCCTGTCGCCCTAATAGAGACCCGAGATATAGAAAGGGAGAGAAAAAGAGTAGATAAGCGGAGGAGGGCCCTCGATCTTGCCGCCCGACCCCGCCCCTCGCCCCTACGCCCAGGAAAATCCCAGAAACTAAGTAATACAGTAATGAGGAACATCAAGTCCCGGCCACAACAGTGATGAAATCCCGGTCAAACATACCCACTACACCGTCTGTCAACAATAAAGCCAATAGATTGTGAACCACATCATCCCTGACCCTTTCTGGCAATGGTACCGCCAGAAGTCCACTCGTCAATCGGTTCACAGAACAGCCCGGAAGGTCCAAACGATCTGGGCGGGTCAGGTCGGAGCATAGCCATGGAAAAGTACCGCATCCCAAACCCATCCAAGGATCGGCAGCGAAGATCCGGTAGTATCGACGTCGTCCCCAAGAACCTCCGAAAGTTCACAAACAGTAGTACAATCCAGGAAAAGAGAGTCACACAGTCGCCACGACATAGCTGGGACAGTCCAATAAGGAAAATAGCATTTTATCTCCAGCCGCCAGTTGAACATGTGTCCCGAGGAGACATCCACTTGTAGATCCATGTCGGCTCGAACGGTCACGGGAACCGGCTCTTCCAGTGGCTCCCGGTACCCGGGCAGAACCGGGACTCCCTCCATGGACATAGCTGCGGGTTCGTCTGCAGTCCCATGGGATCGGACTGTATCTGTTAGAGACGGCGAGATAGCGATGGCGGCCATTCTTCTACCCAGGTCCTGAGCATGCCAAATCAGGGACTCGTGCAAAACTGTTAGGGCAGCCAATACGTCCTTTGATGTGGGCTCCTGCGTACGTTGCAAGTATCCCGGCCCCCTCCGTGAGACAACTGTCCGACATGGACATGGACCGCATAGGGGGGCACCAGCCGCCATGTTAGTCAATTTGGCCCCATCCCTCTTCACCTCACTCAGGGACCAGGCACCAGTGCGGGGCGCCACGGGACAGACCACCGGGGCTCAAAACAGTGAGGCAGGCTCCTCAAAGGAGAGTCACCAAAAGGCTAAAATCCCTGCCGCACCCCGGGAGTCGCCCGCCTATATCGGGGGCAATCCTTGGTTATGCCCGGGCAAAGAGTTTGGGGAGGGGGCAGGAGTCATGCGCCCCCTCTGACCCTGCTTAGCCACATTACCCCTCAAGGGTCACCGTCAAGTGGACCGGGCCTTCGCCGCTATCAGCGGCCCTTCAAGTCAACGGCACCCTCCGGCCGGCTCCTCACCGCCTCCCACGGCCGTTGTTGTTGCAGTCGCGGCCGGATGCAGGTCCAGGTCAACGCCCCGGTCTCTTCACCACGTGGGCCGCAGAGCAGTCGGGGACAGTTCTCAGGGTCTACCGCACGCAGGAGCCTCAGGAGCAGACGGTAAGTGCTCGTTATTCTTCTCCTACTAAAGTATGCCTCCGTAGCTCAGGATAAACGCCAGGATATACGTGTGGGGCGAAAGGGTTCACGGAGCCGAGCGACTACGCGGCCTTTTCGGATGCCCGCTTGGCTCCTCCCCCGGATCCGGAAACTTTTAGCCCAGCATCCATGCGTGCTGGGGGATGGCATCATGCGGCTCCGCCCAGGCGTCACCCGCGTACGTGACATCAGCGAAGTCACATAAGTCCCACCCTGACGAGCCTACGTCAGTTTTTTCCTTTTCCGCATGCAACGCGGATCCGGTTTGTGCTCCGTGCCTGTTTAGGCCTTTCCCATCTATCCTTACTTGTGTTGGGAACAGTGTGCGGATGCCTTCGGGCTTCAAGACTTGTTCATCTTGTGGACTCTTGATGTCGGCGACAAACCCTCACCTCATTTGCATATGGTGCTTTGAGGACGATCACAGCTCCACTGATTGTGAGGCGGGCCAGCGGTTGAAGCCGATGTTGCAGCGGGAACGCCGGATGAAACTTCTCTCGGCTCGCATGTCCAAGTCGGCTTTGTCGCCTCGCTCAACCGCTGCAGAAGCTTTTCGGAGAGGCCGTCACCGTCTTCATCCTCATCCCTCTGCTGTGCCGCAAGAGTGTTGCTCCCCTTTGGGTAAGTGTCGCAGTTTGTCCCCGAGGGCTGGTTGCCAGCCTGTTGGGGGTGTGGGCTCTCCGCGGGCAATGCGGCCCCGCGTGTCGTCCCCCTATCCACCGTTTCCCGGTGATGGGGCGTCAAGAGCCCAGATGGTGGCATATGCGGCGGCTTTGCAGGCCTCTCTGGTTCCTCCTCCTTCCCCTCCTGGGTCGTCAGCGGATCCCTTGCGTGGTGCGAGGCCCTTCCGCCGCATCACCGGCAGCTCCGGCCCCGGCGCCGACTGGTTCAGATCCAGGCCTGGAGGATGTGGTGCCGTTGGGGTGCGGCCTTCGGGGGTCCCTTCTTTGGACCATGGTACCCCAGCTTTGCTGCAAACTCCTACAGGGTCGTGGACCCCACTCATCCCATCATGGGTCGAGTCTGGCGGGGGACCCCTCGTCCCTCCCCGGGCCCCTCTCGTTCCTCTGCGCAGGAGGCTGCCTCGTCAAAGGTCGAGTCCAGGCCAGCGGTGCCCCAGGGGTCAGATGGCCCCTCTCGTCCCCTTTTTGGTCGAGGCAGGCGGGGGACTCCTGGTCGGTCCCCGGATCCCTCTCGTCCCTCCGCGCAGGCGGCTGCCTCGCCGGAAGTCAAGTCGGCCTTGGCGCCGCCATGGGGATCGGTGAACCTCTCTCATTCCCCCATGGGTCGAGGTTCGCTGGGGACCCCTTATCGCTCCCCGGTTGCTTCTTGATCCTCCACACAGGCGGCTGCCTCGTTGGAGGTCGAGCCGGCGCCGGTCCGGTGCCGCCCCTTGACTGCCTCGGCTCCATCCAAAACCCCGGCACCATTTGAATGCGCGCTCCATTCAACTCTGACGGGTACTTGGGGGCGCCCCGCCATGGGGGATCCGGTGCCCCAACTCCTTCCCCATCAACACCTTCCAGTGCTGCGTGACCCGGCCTGTCTTTTCCTCCACCCCTCTGCCAGTAGGCCCCTGTTGCGGACCACCTTGCCTTCCCTGCCGTCGCTGTTGGCTCCATCTTCCCGGGAGGCCCGCTGGCTAGACTCTTGGGGCCGCAATATGTTTGCGTCGACAGTGCGGCTCTGCGGCCCCTTAACACTTTATGTGTGTTGGCTAGGGCCACCTCTTGTTTGTGGGACTCAGCGGAGTCCCTTGGATCTGCAGCTTCTTAGGAGAGTGCTGTAGTTGATTTGCAGCACCATGCGTTAGATGCCCGGGAGCTCTGCTCTGGACATCTCGGAGGTGCTGGATCGTGCCATGGTTTCTTTGGTAGCCCTTTGCCCCCATGCGTGGCTACGGGACAGTGTGTTCCCAGAAAATGTGCGGGAACGGCTGGTGGATCTTCCCTTTGACGGCACCCTTCTGTTCCACTCCCCGGCGGACTCAGCCATCCGGAGGTTCTTGGCTGGGCTTCGGCCTCCTCCTCCTTCCCCCCCTCAGTGACTGGTGAGTTGGGCTAGCTCTTTATGGTGCTCTTCCTTTTTGGGCGCGTCACCCTCGTTGTTGTAGTTCTGTGTGTATTATGGCCACTCAAGCCCTCCTTGTTGAGGCTGTGGTTCTGTTGGCTGCTGGAATGCCATTCTTTGCTGTGTGTGTGTGTTTTTGCTTACCTGCCCAAATTGGCCAGAGATTAGGCCTTCTGTTTTTTCTCTTGGGCTGCTTGATAAGCCTTCTGCAGGGTTTTTTCACCTCGACTTTTTTCTGTTGTCCTCTGCTGTGGAAGTTCTTCCAAAGAGGCTTCCCATGTCTTGGGACTTAACTTACCCTATGTGGGGTATTGATTGGTAGCTGTTATATAGCTTATGCTGTGATGGGGGTTGTGGTCGCCTTCGGGCCTCGGCTCTCCATGGCGTTCATGTACGTTGCAGGTGCAATTTCCCCTTGCTGGATTGAACTGTCTTGATGGTGCCCTGGGGTGTCTTCCTCTGGGTCGCTGCTCTGTGTGCTAGGTCTGACCTGCTGTTCGGCGACCTAGCATTGTGGCTCTGGTTCTGCTTCTTGAGTCGTGTAAACGGACCCCTGGCTGCTGTGTGTCAGAACCCTTCTTCATGCTCTCTATCTTGGAGGCTGAGATGGTGTGTTCCTCCTTCTTTTTTCCTTGTGTAGCCTGGCTGGTCTTCAGGGGGGCCACGGGCTGTTCTTCCTACTTCCGACTGCTTTCTTGCTGTCGGCGCCGTTCTGTCTGGTCTGTTGCCTTCCGACTTTGGTGGGCCGCCTTCTTTTCCCTTGTTTCCTTGGGCCCTCTAGGTTATCCTTTTCCTCTTCCTTGCCCTGGCATTGTTTGGAGGTTCTGTTGCCTTGTAGGGGCGTGGGGTGCTTCGGCCTCCCCTGACTTGCCCTTGGTTCCTCTGTGGAGGGTGAGCGCGCTTCCTTTCTTCTTTTTCTTTCTTCTTCCCACGCCCCCCTTGGGGTTGGTGGTGTTCTGCTTGCAGGGGCTCCCCCTGGCCTGGGGGGACGAGGCTTTTCGCTGGTCTGTTGCGCTAGCCCCCTGTGGGAACCTCTATTATGCCCAGGCTGCTAAGCTCCTTTCGCAGACCCTTCTTCCCTGGGGGTATGGCTAGGGTATCTATTCTACTTTAAGGAATCTGCGGCTAGTAGTCTCTATAAGATGTACGAGTTACTTACCTTCAGTATTGATGTATCTGGTAGAAACGATTCTAGCTGCAGATTCCTTCACGGCCTGCCCTTCCTCCCCGTTCTGCGAGGACCTTTCGTTGGTCGTCTGCACTCGCCTCCCGGGAGTGGCTATGTCTCCGGAGGGTGCATTCCTTGTTCTTTGACAGGCTTTATGTTCTGTTCCTGGTTCCTTCTTCCTCTATTGGCGCTTTGGAGGATGGATCTAGGGATACTTCGGTACCCCTCTGTTCTGGCTGTTCCAGGTTGGAGGCTTGCCTTTCCTCTTGTTCCTTTCCTTCCTCCCTCTTGGTTATTAAGGGTCCTGGGGCCTATGCTAACCTCTGAGTTGGGGACACCTAGTCGTGCCTTGCCCTTTGCCCCTTGGGGGGTTGCCGCACTCTGTGCCGGGTTTGCCTTGGAGGTTGTCGTTCCCTGTTTTTCAGGGAACTGGTGCCCCATCATTATTCTTGGTTGGGGTCATGGCCCTGCTACATGTTATTGTGACATTTTTGCTTATGTCCCTTGTCGCAAGGGGAGGGGGGCTGTCTACATGCTGGCAGGGTAGCTGCTCAGGGCTGTGCTCTGTTCTTCCTTCTTTCCCTGCCTTTGGGTACTGCAGTGTTGACGCTGCTCCTTATGGTGTTGTTTGTCTCCATTCATTTTTCTAATTGTTCTGCTCTTTCGCACACTGTTCCCATACTCCCACAGTTTTGTCTGATGGCTCCTTGTTGTGGTGCAGAAAAGTTCTCTGAAGAAAACTGATGTAGGCACGCCGGGGTGGGACTTATGTGACCTCGCTGACGTCACGTATGCGGGCGACGCCTGGGTGGAGCCGCGTGATGCCGTCCCCCCGGCACGCAGGGGTGCTGGGCAAAAAGTTTCCGGATCCAGTCTCATGCCTGGGGATAATTCCACGTTAAGGAATCTGCGGCTAGAATCGTCTATATCAGATACTTCATTACCGAAGGTAAGCAACTCATACTTTGATGATGGTTTTGTGGCCCCTTCAGTGGTACCTTCCTGTGACCACTGAAGGTATAATGTCGATGACTGTGCATTCGGGGGACAGTGGAGGTGTGTCACTGTGTGGATTTTGGGACCCTAACTGAAGATACATTTTAGTAAGCCTTGTAACAGCAAATGGTCCAATATTTGATATTTATGAGGTGATCAGGCGTGTTGCCCTGCATTAGCACCGGCCCTGTGAAGGGACACGGGTTCAATAATCTGGCTTCACAAACAAGTAAAAATGCAGAATAGTGTACCTTGAAAATGTAAACACTGAGCCCTTCTCAAGAAAAGACGCAATGAACTGATGTACAAAGACGCTTTGAGGTTGCAAATTTTGCAATTTGCAAAGTTACTGGGTCTACACTTCCAAAATTTATTTTTTACAATGTACAAAAGCCCTTGTGCAAATCAGAAAAGCCGTTCTGACACATAAATCCTTGCTGAATTGCAAAGAACAGGGTGCAAGAAAGTGCATCTACTCTTATTTACGAGTTGGAAAGGTATGCTTTAGCGGTTTGGGACCCCTGAGTGGTTGCAAACTCTTGATTAGTTACTAACCTATGAGTTGGGGTGGTCACTGAAGGACTGTTGCCTGTGGGACAGCTTCTACTTTGGGAATCATGTTGGGTGGCCTCGATGTGTAATTTGTCGCTCCCTCTGGAGTATTCACAAATAGTTTTTTTTTTATAAAGATGGACCTTTTCCTTTTTTGGACACTGGCTGGATATTTTTTCCAAAAATATCCTGCCTGTTCCTTGCAGGCTCCCTCCACCCTTGCATTTTCAGTGACCTGTTTAATTAATACTCATTGGACTGGTTCTTTTGCAACTCAGGCGAATGGACAATTTGCATTGCAACTATTTGACCATAGGTTGCATCGCAAATTGCATTTCAGTTGGTAACACCACTGGATAGGCTCGGGATTGTACATCAGATCCTAAATCCTGTTGGCTGAACTTAACCCTCGGCATTTGGCTGCTGATGCAAGGATTTGCGAATACATCATGCACACCTTGCCCGCTTAAGTCACCTAAAAAACAAAATCAGTCTCTGTACTCCAGAGAGGCCCTCGAGAACTCCTCCGACAAGCTGCCTCTCAGAGATAATTTATTTTCCATTGAGTGGAAGCACGTCTGTTGAACCCAGCCCGGCCAATCAGCAGCCTGTAATGACAGTGAGATGTGAGTAACTCTCTGAAAGGAGACCTGACAGATGCCTGCTCCCCGGAAGTGGACCGGAGGGGGTTGCAGCCTCGCAGGATAGCGGTGACTCATTGGTGAGTCACGCACTATAAACCGGCTCTCGGGAAGGACAGACGAGCAGGCCATGTGAAAAAACACAGGAAAAAGATACCAACTTCTGGATGAAAGGACGAAAGGTTATGGCAGGGAACGTATGGTGGGGAGCGGGCATCATACATTCTGAATACCGTTAGGAGTTCTGTAGAAAACAACACATCTAAAGGAACAATAGAACAAGCGCGGCCATGTGGCTGCAAATGTTAAAGTCAATCTAGCGTTTACCTAACGGGAGCGAGCAGCGGCGGGCGCGATAATTGCTAACAGATGGCACCTCTGCTTGCTTCGGAAAGGCAAGGGTTGATTGGAAACAGTGCAGAACATGCACCAGTTTCCACAAAAGCCCAGAGTGATTTCAAAAGGTCACGCCAAAACATCACTTGCGTGCTGCGTAGGCAAGACCTAAAAATGTAGCGCCCTGCTAAAAAACGGAAATACTGTTCAAATATTTCTTACAAATAAGATAACTGCGTACTTGCTGAAGCTTATTTATTTATTATTAATGAAGTGTGTGTGTTTGTGTAAAACATATTATAGTGCCAAGCCCGAAAAAACAAGCACAGATATAAAGGTATGTGTTCCTACAATTTACACAAAGTATCCAATTTAGTTTCAATACAGTGTGTGTACTAATTTAAAAAGTATCTGGTTTTCAGCAAAAAAGAGCTAAGGAAAGTATGAAATGATGCTGGTGCCTCAATTAAAGAAAATCTAACATTAAGCCATATTCAGCTGCTCCTTCACATAGCGCACAACATCTGCTTTTCTCAAGAAAATAGTAACAAGCATTTACAATGCAACGGTTTCGCCTTTGCAAAAGTTAGAGCTATTGGCATTGTAAATGACAACATTGTCATTTATGTGTTGGTTTTGAAAACGGATAAATAAATGGCATTGTCATTTACAATGCCAATAGCTTATCTCTCGCAAATGCCACACACAGACCCACACCTACACACACACAGACCCACACCTACACACACACAGAGCCTCCCCACACACACACACAGCCCACCCCACACACACAGAGCCACACACAGAGCCACACTTATGTCAAATAAAAATGTGACACCAGATCTTACGTAATCTTGTAAAGAAGCAGATAATATTTACAAGAGTCCTCTAATACTTCCCAAAGTTATATCCAGATTTCTTAGTGGTATTTACCGCACGCACGGCTGCCTTTACTGTTTGAAGATGCCCTCCAGGTACCAGACGTTAGAAACAATTTCTATCCAAGAACTTGGTAAACAAGTGGGGCCGGAGACACGGACAGCAGGAGGGGGGCTGGAACGGGCACACGGACAGCAGGAGGGGCGGCGGGAACGGGCACACGGACAGCGGGAGGGGGGGCGGGAATGGACACTTACCTGTATTAAGTTGAAAAATAGCAACTCGGAACACGGCCTGCAGTGCCACGGATTTTAGATCAGAATGGGATAACTCTTAAGATTGCGGGCAGTGGGAGAGAAGGACAAAAATAGTCGAATTTAAACTTTTATGAGCCAATGATGCTCAGCTGGCGAAGTGTCCTACACGCAGCGATGCCTGGCCTTAATAAATATGGGAACAACCGATGCACAAAGAAATCTGGCCGGGTGGTGGACACACACTGTTTTGCTCTCTTCTTTCGGAAACCATTGAAGCATTTTCCGGAACATTGGCAGATGTTTCACGTTTTGTCTGTGTTCCCGCACTGTGTCAAAAAAAATGTGATACCAGATCTTACGTAATCTTGTAAAGAAGCAGATAATATTTACAAGAGTCCTCTAATAATTCCCAAAGTTCTATCCAGATTTCTTAGTGGTATTTACCGCACGCACGGCTGCCTTTACTGTTTGAAGATGCCCTCCAGGTACCAGACGGTAGAAACAATTTCTATCCAAGAACTTGGTAAACAAGTGGGGCCGGAGACACGGACAGCGGGAGGGGGGGCGGGAACGGGCACACAGACAGCGGGAGGGGGGTGGGAACGGGCTCACGGACAGCGGGAGGGGGGGCGGGAACGGGATCAAAAAAAGTAGTAAAAAATGCCGCTTACCTGCAAATCAAGGAAAGTGAAATCGTGCAGCCCACCCCTGCAAACCACACGTTGGAAATTAAACAAACATGACGAGACAAAAAAAAACAACCGCCCACCGCCGCATGACGTTGTTAAAGGGGCGGAGAGTGAAAAAATTGCCGGAACGCGCACCAATCTGCTCGGGTAATGGCTGACAGATCTCTCTTCCAATGGCTAGCCTCCATTTATGGAGCTAGCCAATGGAAGAGAGAGGCGGGGCAAAGCCCAGTACTGTCTAACATAAAATTTCGCCTGCGCGAACACTGCTGCGCAGTGGACGCCAGGCGAAACATAAAAAGCAATCATCCCTGCATTGTGTAAAAGCTGTCTGCTTTTTCTGCAGCAGTGGCCTGTGCGGGTAAGAGCGGTCGAGTGGGGGATTTCGACAGACAACGACAAGGGAAAATTAATTATTTATTTAATTTTTTATTTTCCATCGCCCCCAGTCCGGTCCCACTGCTCTTACCTGCATGAGCCGCTGTGCTTTTCAATGGGAAGAGATCTTATCTTTTAGTTTTACAGTCCCTGAACTATCGACAGTGAATGTGGCTTAAATAGTGTAAATAGACAAAAGATCAACATATGTTAGGGTGATGCCAAGACTTAAATGACAACTTCAGAAACATTGTAACACATTTACCCCTTTTTCGGTATGTGGATAGAAAACTGATTTTGCCAGAATAACAGGATGTTAAGCAGAGGCCGTGATTCTAACCTGGTTTCCTGTGTAGTGCATTACAATCGAAATTTGCCTAGCTTACGTAACGGTAAGTTTCAATTCTATTAAGGACACGTGGGCGAGGATTATGCTATATCTTCCTTCGCTTTATTAACATAAAGACTCCACAGCAGCTTAGGAAAAGATATAATAAGAACAAAAATGCTTTAAACATAAAGCATTAACGTAATGTTCAACAAAAAATAAACAACAACTCCCAAGAGTCTCTTGCGTAACAATAGTCCATAGTCCTTTTACTCTGTCCATCATCACTATATAACCGGACTTCTCATCATCTTCCTCCTCTTTCTTCGCGCAGATCACGCTTGAGCCTCATTGGTCCTGCTTAGCACCGTCGTTGCCTGTCAAAAAAGGAACAGCGTCAGCGAGGTGGCCCAGGAATGCGACAACAAGGCGAGGAGCATTCAGTGATCAACACAGTACTGACAATGTAAAGGAAAACGCTTTACTTACTGCCATACGGGTGGGTAGAGACACCACTGTGGCCCGGGTGGGATAATCCTCGCCTCCGTGTCCTTAATAGAATTGAAACTTACCGTTACGTAAGCTAGGCAAATTTCGATTCTATGTCAGGACCGGAGGCTTCAGATTATGCTAGTTTAAAGCTTACTTACCACCAACTGAGCCAAATCCACCACCGGCTTAAAATAAAACCTCTTGAAGGTGGAATCCGAGGACCAATCCGCCGCGCGCATTAGGTCCTCCAGACGAGCACCCACCGAGAATGCCTTAGAGGCCATGGCCCCCCTGGCGGAGTGTGCTCCAAAGAGAGAAGTATTGATGCCTGCTTCTTGCATGACCCATCGTACCCACCGAGCAATAGTAGGGGAGGAGACAGCTTTGTGTGGCTTCCGCAGGGCAATCAACAACTGACGCTCGCCCGGAGGGCGCAGATCCAAGGTCAGGTCCTCATATGCTTTGAGGCATTGCACGACACACAACTTAGGAGTGTCAGTAAAGGCTGGATAAGAAATGGAACGCGACGACGTCTTAGTACGCCGGCCCACGGTGAAAGTAACCCCATCCGGGGAAAAAATGCGTGCAGAGACATCCAGCGCGCGCACGTCCGAGACGCGCCTACAAGAAACCAGACATAACAACATGGCTAACTTCGCCGACAGCTCCTTAAGAGACAGATAAGAATTGGCTGGCCACGACAGGAACAAATTCAGAACCAAATTGACGTCCCAAAGGACGGAGTACCTGGGTTCTGGCGGCAGTGCGAGGCGAACAGCCCGCAGAAGCCGACACACAAAAGGATGTTCCCCTACCGGGTGGCCATCGATGTTATCATGGCCCGCAGAAATCGCCGACCGGATAGCATTGATCGTCCTATACGCTAGACCCTTGTCGGCCAAATGCGCCAGGAAATTCAGCATGGGAACAAGGCCTGCGACCACGGGATCCAGATCCCTTCGTAAACACCAACGCATCCACTTAAGCCAAGCGGATCTGTAACGCTTCGTCGTACTGTCGGCCCATGCTTTGGAGAGCAAGTGCTCAGCCGACCCCGAAAGGCCCGGGAGCGCCCGGCGTCTCCTGAGAGCCTCCACGCCACGAGGCGGAGAGTGTTCTGCACGACGAGAGGGTGAGGTTCCTGATCCGGGTTCGTCAGGAGCAGAGGAAACAGGGGGAGTAGGATTGGAAAATCCCAAGAAAGTTCCAGAAGAACCGGAAACCATACTTGAGACCTCCACAGCGGTGTAACCAACACCAGTTCCGCACCCTGGCGGCGTATTTGAGCCACCGTTCGCATGATCATGGAGAACGGGGGAAACGCAAACGGCTGTTCCCGACTCCAATCCTGCAAGAACGTGTCCGTGGCCTCCGCTAGAGGGTCCGGCCTCCAGCTGTAAAACCGCGGCAGCTGGTGGCCGAGACGGGACGCAAAGAGGTCCACCGAGAAGGGACCCCAAAGGGAGTGTAGCCACCGGAAGACTTCCGGATCCAGCTTCCACTGGCTGGCGTCCCTGAGATGTCGAGAGTGCCAATCCGCTACCTGATTGCACTGGCCTGGCAGATACTCCGCCGTCACCGCAATGTGACGAGACAGGCAATAATCCCAGAAATCCTTCGCTAAATCCGCCAAGGCGCGGGAACGAGGACCTCCTAGGTGGTTCACATACCGAACCGCCGAAATATTGTCCATCCGTAACAGGACACAAGCCTTGACCGAGTCTTTGGTCCAACAGCGAACTGCGAAGGAGCCCGCAAGGAGCTCCAAACAATTGATATGCAATTGTTGTTCTTCTGACGACCAGGCGCCGCCGGTGGAAAAATCCCCGCACCGGGCGCCCCAGCCCGACCTGCTGGCGCAGGACTCTATGATCAGGTCCGGAGCCGAACCGAAGATCGCTCGCCCATTCCATGCCTCCATGTGAGACAGCCACCATGACATTTCCTCCTTCACTTCGTCCGTGAGGGGAACCCACTGGTCGTAACACATCCCCCGGCGCAGATGCTGCGCCTTCAAGCGTTGCAGAGCCCTGTAGTGCAGCGGGCCCGGGAAAATCGCCTGGATGGAGGACGAGAGAAGGCCCACCACCGTGGCGATATGACGCAGTGACGTACGCTCTCTTGCGATCGTCTGCCGAAGCAGGTGTCGAATCTTCGCGACCTTCCGACCCGGCAGGCTCAAGACCGCCTGTACCGAGTCCACCACAAAACCCAAAAAGGTGATCTGCTGAGTGGGAACCAAAACCGACTTGGAGCCGTTGATGACGAACCCTAGTCTCTGAAGCAGGCCGACAGCTTGACGCAGCTGGCCCGCCAACACCTCCGGGCACTGCCCCATGAGGAGGATGTCGTCTAAGTATACAAGCATCCGGACCCCCTGACTTCTGAGAAACTCCACCACCGGGTGGAGGACCTTTGTGAAGCACCACGGGGCCGAAGAAAGACCGAACGGCAGGACGGTGAATTCGAACACCTTGTCGTCCCACAGGAATTGTAGGAAACGACGATGAGGGGGGTGGATGGGAAAGACCAAGTAGGCATCCTTGAGATCCAGTCGTACCATCCAATCCCGAGGGAGGAGCACGTCTCGAAGGAGGTGGATCCCCTCCATCTTGAAGTGACGGTAGACCAACCACCCATTGAACTCTTTGAGATTGATCACCGGCCTCTTGCCCCCATCCGTCTTGTCCACTAGGAAGACGTTGCTGAGGAACCCATGTGGGTGGCGCGTTGATAGACGGATGGCTCCCTTGCGCAGCAAGTCTGAGACCTATTCGTCTATCAATCGCGCTTCGGATTCTGAAAAAACCATCGGGCGCGGGGGCCTCGCCTGAGTTGGCTGGTCGTAAAACTCGATATGGAAACCTCTTACAGTTTGCAAAACCCAAGCGTCGGCAGTGAGCAATTCCCACTCCCCGTAAAAGCCTGCCAGCCGCCCCCCAATCGGAACTTGATCCAAGCAAAGTACACTTACCGGGGGCATTTCCTTGTCCGGAGTTCTTCTTGTACCCTCTGCCACCATAGCGCTGTCCCCTCGTGGGGTAGAAGTTGGTGTAGTTGGCTGAGGTCTGGTACTGACCTCTTCCGGAGCCTTGTCCTCGGTTGTTGGTCTGCTGACCACGGCCGATCGCGCGGCCCCTGCCGCGACCGGCCCCTCCAGAAAAACGCTGGTGGAAGACCTTCTTGATGCTGGACTGAGCCTTGTCTAGCTACGTGAACGTATTCACGAACTTTCCCAGCTCGCGGATGAAAGGCTCACTGAAGAGGCCACCCTGAGCCACGGCACCTGCCTCCGACGAGGCCAGGTCCCCCAGCTTCGGATCCAGCTTGATAAGGAGCGAACGCCGCCTCTCCGTGGACAGGGCACAGTTGGCGTTGCCCAAAAAGACGATCACCCTCTGGGCCCAGTTGGAGAGCACCTCCGGTGAAATGGCAGTGCCATTCACTCGAGCCTCCTCCGCCATATCGAGGATCTTCGTGGCGGGCCCGACCGCATCCAGCAACTTGTCCTGGCAAGCCCGCCAGGACCGGTCGATCCCCTTCCTGGGGTCCTTCATGAATTTCGCCAGGAAGGTGGCCATCTTGGGGTCCAACTCTGGTGTCATGGCCACTTTCCCTTCCAGGGTAGGCCGAGGGCATTCCCCACGCAGGCAACCCCTCGCCTCCTTTTCTAGGGGCTTGCGCAGCCTGCCCGCGACAAACTTCGCCACCGTCTCCCCCGGGGCCCAGGCCGCGTATCGGGGGTGGACGATCTCGTCCGGGTCCAGCATGCCCGACTCGTCTCGGGGCATCTCCTTCGCTGAAGGTGTCCGAAGCCAAGAACGGGTCGACTCCCCGTCGTCATCCGAGTCCGGAGAGTCGTAGATCGGGGAGGCGGGCGCCGTAGACACGACGCCCGAAGTGCCAGGATCCACCAAGGGTGCAGGGGGCACCGCCGTCGCCTTGGCCAGGAAGGCGTCACGAAGCCGCTCGAAAGCGCCCCTGTCCACGCCTTGGGCCTCTGATGAAGGACCCTCCCCACGAGGTCTCTTCGGAGCGGGTGGCAACCCGCCGGACGTCCCCGGGAGTTCGGGGGACGGAGGCACCTGCGGCGCTGCCAGCTTCGCGCACTCCTCCACGATGCGGGCGGAAAGGCGGTCCTCCATGGGCCCTACCACCTCCGTCACGCAACGATAGATGGAGTTGTCTACCGCCTGATAGAACTCATCATCCTGCAGATAGGGGCAGGCTTCCTCATCGTATTCCCCTTCCATCTCAGAACCAAGGGCAAATGCGGGGCACCCAAGAGGGCGGCAACCGAGAAAGTTCTCGAATGTGGGCAGGCCAAGCGGCTGCGATCACGATTTGGGCCAGCTGACGTGGCAGGTGGGCTGCACCAACCCCCAAGCGCGCAGACCCTCCTCGCCGAGACTGGGTCTACGTACCCCTCAAGCGCGCTAGGCCACACACGGGTAAAGAGGTGCAAAGATCTCGCCCGAAGGCGATTCACGCGGTCAGAACCGCCATACAGACCCCAGAGGGCGTCAAAAAGTGGGCAAAAGTACTGACCCGGATCACCAGGTGTCAGAGGGGTACGCGAGGATCGGCCCCCGCGCAAGCAGACCCTACGGCGTGGCTCCTCGCACTGCGGAGGCGCGCCGGCGGGTCGGCGAGACGACAGGCCGCCCCCTTGCGGTCTATGTACACACCGCACACAAGTGGGAATAAAGTCGCGTAGGAACGAAGAACGTTCCCGCAACTGGGGACTCTGTAAGGAAATAAACCATGCAAGGAGTCCCCCCAAAGATCGTACACAAGACAATCAATCACAATGAAAAGGTAACAAATAGAAAAGCACTTATCTGGCTGCGGGAGCAGCGAAGAAAGAGGAGGAAGATGATGAGAAGTCCGGTTATATAGTGATGATGGACAGAGTAAAAGGACTATGGACTATTGTTACGCAAGAGACTCTTGGGAGTTGTTGTTTATTTTTTGTTGAACATTACGTTAATGCTTTATGTTTAAAGCATTTTTGTTCTTATTATATCTTTTCCTAAGCTGCTGTGGAGTCTTTATGTTAATAAAGCGAAGGAAGATATAGCATAATCTGAAGCCTCCGGTCCTGACATAGAATTCTAATGCAATGTACTATGCCTTTTCCTTTGAGGCACTAGAGTTAAAGCGTTAATGCTCCTGCAGAGCCTGAGACCAGGAAGGAAGCAGCAGAACATAACAAGTCCAGGGAGGAGGAGGAGGAAGAGGCTGGGAGGGATAGTGTAGAAAAAAGACAGACTACGTGCCGGGTGAAAACTCATGATGAATAAAACAGAACAAATTGGCTGATCAGGATAATTTCAAGAAAAAATCTGGACCCACGCAGCCCATATGTACTGCGTGGCCAACAGTTTTATATTACAAAATAATTTATTTTCATTTGTAATCAAATTTCGTTGATTACCCCAAAGATGACATCACAAGGAAAATTCTGTCAAGACAGTCAGTTCAAAAACAAACAATTGTGTGTACAATATATACAAATATACAAACATTTAAGGTAGAAACTCAACATTTCTTGACACCAACAAGATACTTGGTACACAAAATTACATTTCAAACCAATTGCAACATAAACGACCTTTACACAAAAAACGATATTTACACATCGGAAAGAACCAGTCCTTAGACTAGAATCCAGTGGACAGGCGGAGCTAGGATGTAGTGAAGTTGCCTGCTTGTCTCACAACACCTGTGATAGAATGTTTATAGGATTAACAGCAAGGGCCCACAAAGGTGATATTAATTAATCCCTAGCTGCACCCTTCTTTCTTGCCACAGGCTGGGTGTCAACGCGTTTCGAACCGTGGATATTGTAGGTTCTCCTCAGGACAGGGACTGGGTAGGAGCTTATCTGCACAACGAGCACAAGGGCTGCAGGAGTGTAGGTCGACTGCAAATCAAAGTGGTATTCTGTGGTGAGTAGGGTAAGTGTCTTAAGTCACGGTGCCCGCAAGGCGGAGCGCACTCGGTTGAGGGGGCGGCTCACATACTTTTTTCTTGTTGTGTAGGCTGCAAGCAATTATAATGGCAGGGGGACGGCTGTTCCACGAGACAAATCCGGGAAGTGTAGCGGGTATAATTCTACCGCGTACCGTCGTGCTGACTATAGAAGGATTCTTCTCCAATGCCGCACCCGTGGACAATGCGGGCTGTTCAGCTGTAGGATCCAATACCTTCATTTGTATACAGGGTGAAAAATCATAGCAGCTGAGCTCCTGAAGCCTCAAGGACTGCGCAGTGAGAGCAGCAGTTCATATAAGGAGCGTGGAATCCCTCCACGCTCGTTATTGCTGAGGCACTCCATTAGCGAATGTAGCAACGACGAGCAAGGGAACTAGAGCATTTCGATGTGGAAACAGGAACAGGAGTACTTCCAAGTGGAATAAAAAAACAAGCATGCCAAGCTGTTAAAAGAAACGAAACAATAAAACAAGATAGAGGGCCATATGTAGGTAAAAGGCATTTACCGAATCGTAAATACCGAATTTTACCGATTTGGTATTTACAATTCGGTAAATGCCATGTAGGTAATTATTCTGTAAATATTACCGAATCGGTAATATGCGGTAATTACCGAATCGGTATTTACCGATTCGGTAATTGCCATTGATTCCTATGGGCCTTGAGGCCCATAGGAATCAATGGCAATTACCGAATCGGTAAATACCGATTCGGTAATTTTACCGATTTGTCAAGGGGGACAGGGTGTCACTTTGACACCCTGTTGCACCCCTGATTTTGGCTTGTGTGCAATGTGACACACATACATGCCCTTAGGGCATGTATGTGTGCCACATGGCACAGGTGTACATGCACAGATGTGCATGTACCCCGAAATTCGTTATTTACCATGCCATTGTATTTCATGGTAAATAACGAATTTCTAAGGGCCTGTGGCACTGTTTCCAGTGCCACCTACATCCCAAATTACCGATTCTGTACATTTACCGAATCGGTACTTTACCGATTCGGTAAAATTACCGATTCGGTAAATATACAGAATCGGTAATTTTCAGGCCCCCTACATCTGGAATTACGAATACCAGTCGGTAACGGCCGAAATCGGCCGTTACCGACCGGTATTTGGCCACCTACATATGGCCCATAGTGATGTAATAAATTATACAATTAAAACATAAGATAGCGTGCTTTCATTGTTTTTACTCACATAGATGAACAAAAATAAACAGCATTGCTCGAAAGAAGTTGAATTCCCCTGCGGCAGAGGTTGGTCGGCTCCTTTTGAGTCTCTGCTGGGGCCGGGTATTGTTGAAAATTACTACCTAGGATATTCTGGGTGCGGTGGAGGGGCTAGGGGAAGAGATAAAGAAAGCGGATCCCAGCAAAACTGACTCCGAGTTGGCAGTGAAAAAGGAGCCGCCTGAAAGTGTTAATGCTTCTGCAGAGCCTGAGCCCCAGCCCAGGAAGGACGAAGCAGGAACGAGTCCAGGGAGGAGGAAGAGGCTGGGCGCGCCGGTAGGGGAAAAAGATAGACCCAGGGTTCGGACAAAACTCACTGCAATTTAGCTCCTGCTGCTTCAGTTACTGCGCTGCTACTCATGTTACACACTGCTGTCGATAACCACCATTGCGGACAATAAATACTAACTGTAACAGAAATGCGTTTTACTTCTGCGAGTCACAGAAGCCAAACAGCATATTACACAGTATGGCCGATAAAAACACCACAGTTGATAAATACTAACTGTAACACAAATGCGTTTTACTTGGGCAGGTTACAGAAGCCAAACAGCATGTTACACGGCGCTGCCGTTTAAAAAAAACCACAAATACGTTTGACTTGGTGAAATTACAAAGATCTTTAAAGTAAAGCGTTTTTACATTCCAAATATGACCTCTGCAGCGTCACGAGTTGCAGAAGCGGGAGACATATCATGCCTCCTACAACAGCTACAAACCAAGGTGGGTTGCAGACGCCGGAGAGCATGTTGTGCCTGCTTCAACTACTAACAAAGAAGAAATGAATTAACTTAATAGTGCTCACTAACTGTTAATGAAACCTGCCGAGTAAGGACACATGTAAAAGGAGCTGTCCTCATTGGAGGTAACAACAGAAGAGAAGGAGGTACTAAACAGGGAGAAGGAGGGACTACTTACAGAATAAACCAATAACACTGCAAGGAGGCAATAAAATATATGGGCGGAGCAAGGGCAGACCTTAAAGCCCATTCCTGAATACAGCATGTCTCGAAGAGACAGCGCAAGCACTGCCTAGGCAAGACCTACATATAAAAATTAATACTTTCCTTTTCTGCTTGAATCGCATCCTGTTTTCCTTAAAGGAAAAACCGGCTACTTTAAAAAAAAAAAAACATTGCTTTATTGAAAAGCCATCACAGACATGGTGGTCTGCTGACCCCCGCAGGCCATCATCCCTGTGATTTGTGGGATTCCCAATGGGTTGCAAATTGAGATATACCTCATTATTATTAATGAAGTAGGTCTATGTGTGATCCATTGGAACTATTTGTACATGGGTATTTGCAATTACCCAAAATTCGCTATTTGGTAATCGCAAAGCCTTCCCTACGTACATCTGGCACTAGTTTTCACCACAAAGCTCGACTACAACCAAGCACGTTGCTAGTCCTGGAAATGCTCTGTCACCTCAACCTTTATTAATAGCTATCAGGTACTTAGAGCGATTGCAGGCCCCAAATTTCCTGATTTGACCTTTCTAGGGGCCTTGTCCAGGGGCCTCATTTTGCCCGAAAAGACCGGGTAGCCTTTGCCTGGACAGAACACAGTATCGGAGTCGTAAATTAACTTGATTTTTTTCATTGAATGTGACCCGGCCCTGGTGCACTCTGGAAGTTCCCAAGGGCCCACGAAGCTAGCCTGTACTCGGTTAGACATTTAAGAATTGGATGGGACAGGACAGACTACCTAGAAAGTATCCACCTACTAACTCACTTTGTACCCTTCATGCAAATTTCTTATTCTGATTTTACAGTATAATTTGCTGGAAGAATGCAGTTTTTAAATTGTGAATTTATGGTAAAAACTCTGTATGTCAATGTCGGTTGGCATAGTTTTGTTAGAATGTCCTCTCATTTAAAGTTTACATCCGTTCTCGGTTATGGTGCTGCTCATGTAGCAAGATCAAAGGCTTTTGTGGTGCATTGGGAGAAGTGGGCCCCTTTATTAATTCTGCTGGGTAGCAGTTAGACTAACCATTAGCTTCCATGAGGGCAATAACCTATGCTTTATGTGAGTGAATATCAGTCTATGATTATTCTGTTTAGTGCACAGTACTTCAGGCAGTATTTCTGCTTTTTCTAAGCGATGTAAATTATAAGTGTTACTATGAAGTGATGGCCTTGCCGAGATTTGAAATTGTAATGTGCTGTTCACAAACTGTAATATGTAAAGCACTACTTAGTAGTATGTGAAGTACTACTTACTTACTACAAAATGCAATTCATAATTTTACAAGTGTAAATCTCAACCTCTCCTACCTTTTCTGTGGGTAGATTCTTACACATGTAAGCTGCTACTTAATAGTGAATGTTGGTGGGATTAGTGGGAGTTGCTGGAAAAAGGATTATACTTATTGCCTATGAGAAGTGAGTAGGGCTGAGTAAGGTGGTTTAGGGAGGGACATGCACCCACCCACAAAAGAGTAGAGCCATTGGGCAGAGATCTCCTCATGGTAAAATATAGGGAAAAGTAAAAAAAAAAGTGTATTAAACTTAAAGAAAAAATTTAAAGCTTTTTTATATTAAATGTTAATGTAAATTAATGTTTCATATTTAATTTAAATGTAGAACAAAATAAAAAAGCTTCCAGACTATTACATTCAATTGTAATTAAATATTTAATGAATACAAATGTTATACAATAAATTAGCCTTATTTTTTAAAGATGGAGTAAACAAATTCCACCTAAAGAAAAATGTTTACAACTTGTAAAGGTTATATATAGGATTAATTTAAATAGTTATATTCATGTTTTAATTAAACCAGTTATTAAAATATTTTACCATAAAATATGTATTTTTTAATTATATTTAAATGTTTTAACATTAAATTAATTATATACCTATATTTAAATAAATGAATGTAATCAAACGTTATTTCCCATGGAGTTCTATTGTAAGTCCCTGCTGCCATTATTTTCTGTGGGAAGGTGTTGCAGAATCAGTAGTTGGCCAGTTGCGGTAGTGGACTTATTACAGCTCCTTTTTGACAGTAATAACTTACACTCATAAAGTTTGCTCCAGCCCGTGTTTCAGGGACTGGATACATTTAATTGTGCACTTTTGAGTAACTTTGCACTTGAAAATGGTGAATAGACAAAAATAATAAAGTTACTTATAAGTGGTAGTGTAAACGTACACGTTACTTACTCACAAGTGTAAGTTACCTTTGTGAATAGCCACATACATATTTCTATGGCAAGTGTTAAACTCACTGAACCATTCTTCTGACTTACATGAAGAAAATGTCTGTCTAAGTTCTTCTGCAGCTAATCAGGCCTGATTACCCTCAGTTTTTGAGCACGACAACATGAGTCGACAATATTAAAAATCCCTTTGGTCAGCCTTTTCACAGTTGCTCCATGATAGCACTACTCTTAGCGTGGAGGTAAGGGAAGTACAGATTCCCAGTTTATATTCAAAAATAGTTTACAGTGTATTTATTTATTTTAATAATGAGTTCAGTTCTGCGACTAGTGCATTTGTGTGTTACTCTGACTTGGCAGTTACATGAGAAGTGGTATCAACTGGACACATTTTAAGATTGCCAGTTGCATCCACTAGGTTACTTCTACCCCACAAAATATAACAAATTTGTCCGAGTAGCTGGATACATTACAGTGTAGGGTCCAGATTTATAAACTGTTCATGCAACACAGTGCAGTAAAACAAGTTGCTGCACTGCGTTGCGTAAAAGGAAGAGAGTTGAATTGCACCACATTTACAAAGATATGTCGCTGTTCAGCGCTCACTGTGCTGTTGCACTTGTGGCTGCCTAGCACCAATGCAGGCGCTCTTGCTGCATGGTGCACGGGTACCTGCATTGTGGGTAGGATAGTTTTTGTGAAGGAAGGGGTATATTCCTGCACAAAAACTATCGAGGCGTACTACTCTTTGTAAGTGTGCTGCAGAACGCAAGGCTGCACTATGCGCTACATTGTATTACTTTTATTTTCAAAGTTACTCAGATAGGTTTTACGTGGCTGTTTTTGTAGCTTTGTGAATAAAAAACTATTTTTTGTGTTGTGGCTGCGCTAAAAAAGTGACACATTCCTGACACAAAATCTTGGTATATCTGGCCCTCCGTTCCCATGTTTCTGGTTGTGTATACTACTCATGTCAACCTTTATTCTGCTGTAGTTCTTTTCACTCTGCATGGTCCACCAGGGCCGGATTGGCTTTTCAATCTATCGTGCTTTTTAGGTCTCGCCCAGCGAGGCAGCGCATGCGCTGCAAGCTTGGTGAGATCTATTGTCGTCGATTTTCTGCTGAAGGGGTTCAGGAGATGTGCACGTGCCCGGAGGACAAGCGATGTGCACGTGTACGGCTCTCGTTGTTTGAGCACAACACGTGCATATTGACAACTATGTCTGCGCGTCGTTCGTGTCATACGTCAGTGAAATGGGGCCGCAGCACCTTGTTTTCAGGGCTTGCCGGAGGCTGTGTTCTACGCTGCTGAGTCTTGGGTATGCTGTGTGTGAGTCGACAGCTGCTACCCTCTATTACTAGGTCTCTTCACGGGTTCTGCAGACCTGTGTCTTTCTTTACCGGGTGAGTGTACTTTTTGGCCACGTTCTGGAGTCGTCTTCACTCGCGGGCCTTCAGCTGCGTTTCTTTTGTGTCAATTCCGGCAGGCGGTGGCTGTGCTGGTGACAGTCCGCAGAGCCGTGACTCAGTGCTCCTACCTAGTCCACAGCAACTGTCTTTTTGCGGCTTTGGTCTGTGGTAATTTTGTGTATCAGCCCCCCCCCCCACTAGCTGCTGTTCACCCACTCTGGAGAAGCTCCGCCTCCTACTCTTTGTCCTGCACATGGTAACCTGTTCTTCCCAGGCCCCATTGAAACGTATTCTCTGAGCAGTTTATATGTTCTTCGTGTTGCCTATTTTGTGATGTTATTTTCTGCTACATAAAACTATGTCCATACCAGCTTGCCTTCCCAAACCCATATTTTTTACCGGACGCATTGCTAGAGAATGACATATTGTACTCCTTTGGATACACCCTCACCCAAGACCAGGGCACAAGTCCTATAACAAGCATTTGCAATGCAATAGGTCTCGTATTTACGCGAGTTTGAGCTATTGACATTGCAAATACCAATGCCTTTTATTTTTGTTTTTGTTTTTAAAACATAAATAAAAGGCATTGTCATTTACAATGCCAATAGCTTAAACTCGCGTAACTGTGAGACCTATTGCATTGCAAATGCTTGTTCCTGGGAAAGGGGTAGAGAGTGCAGTTTTTGAAGGTAGACAGGCACTAGCTCTGTTTAAAGCTCCCCTTGGGTTTATACCAGCAGGCACAGCAGGCAAACCAAGAGATAGAAAGAGAGAGATTTGACAGAAACAATCATAAAAGGAAGCGACAACAAGTGAGCGGCGGTTATGTTTGAACATTTGTATCAGGCTTGCTTTAGGGTCCTAGTCTGGTCCTACGTCTGTCCTGTGTATCCCGTGTGTTTGTGTCTGCGTGAACTGGGCCACTTGTTCCTGCTCATGTGCAACCCGCTGCCCATAAATGCCCCTCTTGGCCACGCTGCCAATGCTTATTTCATGCTCGCTGCATATGATATTTTCACGTCCGTGCCTGTGTTTTTTATCACCGTCCCCAGTGTGTTTGTCCTCTTGTGTATGATTCTGCGGGGTGTGTGATTCACCTGTGTGTGATTCTGCTCACATATGATTCCGCATGTGTGCACCTGTGTATGTGAACGTGTGTGCCTGTGTATCATATTGCCTAAATCTGTTTTCCTTTTAATATCCTGCAGAAAACCATCGAGTGGAGTCCGCGTTCCAGAACCATTTAACCATTAAGGTGCTTGCGGTATGTACCAGGGTTGTCTGCTCTGACCTCGTATTTCCCAAGTGAGAGTCTAATGTGTCAGTTCACTGATTGCGGGTGAAATACCCATGTCGTGTGGATGTCGGAGAGAAATGAAGCTTTTCTTGTACCATATGTGTATTCATAGTTACAGCTGCACTGTCTCTTTCGAGGAGTAAGGAATGTCTCCTCCGCAGGTTCAGAAAACGCCGTCAGCATCCTGGTCTGTCCTTGAGCGGAGCATTACCATCCAAGGAATGTGGCCATGTCCATGGACGGAGGGAGGCCTTGTCCCCCCCACCCCCACCCCCGTTTGTCCCTGGAGTTTTATATAGCGCGACCTTGACCCGAAGGTATCGGGTATCAGAGCGCTTTACTTGAGCACCAGTTGCATTACACAATGACACATTCGTTTTTGTTAGGCACGGGGAGATTACGTGATTTGTTTATGCCAGTGATCCGAGATGAGGATGTTGGAAAGGCGTGACGAGTGTGTGGTTTTGATTTGATGTCACCAATCCCGAGGGCTCTCATTGGCGAAATGTGATGCTTTTTGTCGCCCACCATAGCCTCCTTCAGCCTGCAATGAACTTCTGAGGACTCATTGTCCTTTTGAACGTGCAGCTACTTAACATTTATCAACCTAAGGAACTAGCCCGCTCGACGTTCCTAGTGTAATATCCACAGAAGGAATGCTTCCTGATTGGCAAAGTGACGTCATTGCATACGAATATAGGGATTTGAAATCCACAAACTGGGTGCCAACAGAGGAATTAATTTGCTTAGTGTTAGCCCTTGGTGCACACAGTGTAATGCACAATCCAGATGTGACTGGTGTGCAGGAGACGCGTTTGGTGTCCTAGGGGGCAGATGGCATTGCCTAGTGGTGAAGACATAAATAACAAATTAAAGGAGCTGTCAGATATGGTAATAATAGCAACGTGTACCACCTCTTTTTATACTGCACACTAGGAGAATTAAGGTGTTTGCTAAGGTGGTCAGTCTTTGTTAAGATGCGATAGTGCAGTTAACTTCTTACAAGAGTGGAAGAGTCCCGGTGAAGCCTGTTACATAAAGGGGTCCATGTGACATCATTAGTATGACAGCCAATAAGCATGCAGGCTTCATGGCATCGATATTATAAGGATTAATATTTTGTACTGATTGGGTCTTTGCTATGATTTACACTACACCAAGTGCCAGTAGCAGTGTGCCTGCTTCAGACCACTGTCATACATCCAAGGCAGGGGCTGGACCTTTGCACAATTGCTGTGAAGCGACCCTGATGTCAGAATGTCTTCAGAAATCCATCTAGGTAAGGAGGACCGGCCCTAAGGTGCCTCCTGTAATGTCTGCAAGAAGAGGAGAGTGCCTGGGAAAGAGTCATTTTTGAAGGGTGGCGTGGGGGTTGGAGAAGAGAGAATGTCACAGGGACTATAACTGCTCTGTTTTCTCTTTCTTTAGTTCCGGTTCTTCAACTGCTTTGCACTACTGTTCTACATCACGTTCTACATGCAAGACCTACTGCTGCTAAAGAAGGTATGTCCTTGAGATGTTGGCCCCATGGATTAGTGGAAAGTTGGTTGCTTGGACGTTGTGGATGCGTAAATCATTAAAACATCAATGGATGGACTGTTCTGGTGGGTGACGCTGGTGAATTAAGAGTCACATGATTTCTGACTCTTTAGCCATTGCTTCTCCTAAAGGTATGTAGACGGTCGAATGAGTTAATGAGTGATCACATTACACAAGTTGGGTATCATATTTGCAGCTTCCCATCAGTGTTTGAGTAAATGGAGGAAAAAAGCATTACTATGAGTCCAGGAGGTAGGCGCTTTATGATTTCATAAAATAACCATACGAGTCACCATTTTGTCACTGTTTCCAATATGCTCTGTCATGCTGTCAAGTTGCTAAATGTTCCTAGCAAAATGGCGGTTAGAGGCAATAAAAGGTGTCTGAGGTACATGTGCGTAAGATATCAGTGAAGTCGAGATAGTCTAAATTCCCAATTAAGGGGCTGATTACAAATGCGGGAAGACCGCCACCAACAGGTTGTCGGTGGCGTTCTTGCCGCCATCATAACCAACTTTTCCGCTCGCCATATTATGTGTGGCAGTCGTAAAGACCAACCGCCATGCATCTGCCGGGCTCCTTGCGCCCGCTGGTGCGACAGAGGGGCTCATAGTTCCTACAATGTTGGCAGTGCCTCCCAGGAACCGCCATAGGGATTACGCTGTCCCTTTCCGCCAGCCGTTTCATGGCGGGTTACCCGCCATGAAAAGGCTGGTGAAAGGGACATTGGGGGACCTTAGCAAGCCCCTCTTCCCCAGGCCCTTGGTTGTGGGTGTTGGAGGGTACCTATGGTGCCCCCATACATATCCCTGCGGTGCCTGCCACGTAGTTCAGGTATATGTGCAGTGTCCCGTTTTTACATTGCACAGGTGCTGCAGCCAGCAGCACCAACCGCAATATAAAAGATAGGCATTGCGACCGCCGTGGTGTTGGTCGCATTGTAATGCCTACTATGGGACCACCAACAGCATGTCAGGCAGTCCCAATCCCCGATACGATGGAGGGCGGACTGAAATTCATCCGCCATTGTAATCAGTTCCTTAGTGCCTCAGTCCAGTAAAGGGAGCTTCACAACCATAATGTCCATTTTCCAGTAGGCTTGCCATATCCACATCTCTGTACCCTACATTTAACAATAGCTGAGGTGTGGCACGCAGCGGTTTCTCCATCAAAACACCAGTTGCACTCGACCCCCAACCCCTTGACTGCCCTACTGGGCTAAACCCTTGAAGTCCCTCTGGGGATCCGCCGACCAGTCTCTATGGCGCTGCTGCTCGGCAAGAGGGAGATATCTCTGAGATGGGGGGAAATAGACCGCCCTCCGTCAAAGACTGTCTTGAAAGCATGACTAGATGTGAGAGCATGGGAGGAGACTACGCCAACTCACAAACCCCCACTTCTTGCCCCAGGGATATCTGGTCCTGCTTCCATGAGTACCTTTGTACTCTAGACCAGGTCTTGAGGGAAACTGCCCAATCCCCATAATCCTTCACATGGACTCACCAACACATAACCAGACACGTGACCTAAATGTAACACTGCAAGTGCTATGTCTCGTCGCCCCTCTTGAGACCTTACATGCTGCTTCACAATCTCTGCATGAACACCAGGCTTTGTGGTTAGAAGAGATATACTATCTGTATTATACACTACCAAATGTGACTGTATTTTGTATTTGAAATCTAATAAACACATTTAAAAAAGAAAACACCTGTTTCACGCCACAGATCTTTCGCAACTCTTACTTCTTAATATCCTGATTGGCTGTGGAATGTTCCTCTCCACAGCCACCACTGTGAGGCAAGATTCATGTGCATGAGTTCTACCCTATGTACCTGACTAATGGCTAGAAAGATGGCATCTAGCAGGCCTCCGTAACCCAAGGCAGAGTCCTAGATCTGCCTGTCAGAACTGATGGACTCATTGCAAAATCTAAGGTTGGATATAAGGAGCTCCTCTGTGGTAATAACAATTCCATTGTGCTTGTGTGTCCAGGTAGGATTGGAGGGCCCATCCAACCTGAATGTATATAGCAAAGTGTATTGCATAGTCACTTAATACTTTTGGGTAAGAAGAGTATAGCAAGATAAAATCACATGCTTACACCACTGACCCTGTGAAACATAAATTTAAAACCGCTAGCCACAGTGTTCTTGGTGACCTAGTCTTTTTCCTTTTAGAGCTGAGGTTCCTAAACCTGTGTAACTCACTGCGCCACAATTGTACAACAAATGTGTTTTGCCCTTGACCAGAATCACAAGTGTAATAAATAATCCATGGCAAAGTTTTTTCTGCAATTTCCACGATTCAAGAATGGGGCCATACAAATGCCTCTTGGGCTTTTGTCGAGACAATATCCCACAATCAACAGGGGACCCACGTAGTTAACAAGAACCAGCCCTCTTTGCTATTGGCCTCTCTTTCTAAGTTTGGTGGGCGTTTTATTTCCTCATTGACATTTGTCCACATCTCGATAGCAGTTCTTGACTACTGTTTCCTTTGTGGGCCTGGCAATCTACAGCAGTCATGCAGGCTACAACATCTGAGGGAAATGTCTTATGAATACCATCTTTATTTTTATGCGCAATCTAAACTTCCTAATCTCCAAACTCTCATTAATGATTCCTAGTTGTGCCCTCTTCTAGATTAACCTGAAAATACTGATCTCCAGACTTCTTTCATGTGTATTCCATGTAGGTAGCAAACTGATAGAGTAATGGGATGCCTATGATTCTCAGACCTTGGTGCCAGTTGCAACAATGACAACTTAAATGTCACATAAATCTCAAAGATGCTAACCCATACACTTCTAGGTAAGGATTCCAGGCACAGGTTGGAAGGCCTGAAACCGTGTGAAGTGAAAAACTTTGCGGGAACACCTCCCTGGGTAACCACATGGCTGAAGAAACCGCAGTAAAGATGGGAACTGAATTTGTCCCAGGTCACAAGGGTAACGTTTGCTGCCTGGGATAGGGTGGCACTCAGGAATGGCTTTACCACCCCTCTCCCCCTTCAGCCGTGTTTCCTGCAACACTAAATTCACCCCAGCTAAAGATCCGGCAAACTTCGGGGCATGGAGAGAGTGGGGATGTTTGATGGCAAATTCCCTATTTACTAGTAACACAATTCTCCGATTTGATAATTTAAGGCAGACATACATCCTCCCAGAAAATGAGAAATTCATTCACACATAAGTGCTGCACTGGCTTATGCATCCATCATTGAAGTGAGGAGTCTTACGATTGGTCATACCAGTTGAACGATGGTTCAATGATGGGCTTCATAACAAAGCTCTTATATCCACCATAAACAAGCCCCTGCAGAAAAGATGGGAGAAAGAAGTGGGAGAGGGATTCTCACTTAAAGGCCGGGGTAAGATATATGAGAAAGCACACACATTTGCTATCAATGCCTGCCTGCGAGAAACCCAGTAGAAGGTATTGATCCATTGGTATAGAACTCTGGAGCGCGTGGGGAGTTGGAACACTACTAAGAGCACGCTTTGCTGTAGGGGTTGTGGACTGGTGGAGGTGGAGACTCTCATAGACTTACTGTGGAGATGCCCGAAGTTGGGGCTATTCAGTAACGAGGTGATCAGGTATATAAATAGGGTTTTTGAAATGCAGAGCTTGAAGGACTGTGGGCTAGTCCTACTGCGCAAACCATGTCCATCCAGTACATCACCAAAATCAGTCAGAGGCAAATAACTGACAATGGCACTGGTAGCAGCAACACTAGTAATCTTGTCACTCTGGGGAAAGGACATGTCCCGGCACATTCAACCTGGCTTCTGCAAATTTGGCAAATCCTGCCATGAAAACCTTAAAAACTCGCTACAGAGAATTAGCGGACGGGCAATGGTACTATATGGTAACCCTTCATACATCTATTGGCACACAAGTTCAGAGAGCTATCATGACCAAAATATCTCAAGGTCCTGAGACTATTACCAGAAGATGTGACTGAAACGATGGTCTGCCAGAAGCCCTCTGCCATAAAGTAGAGGCTAATGAGTGCAGTCGTAATGAGCTGAATAAGTGGGCTGCTAAATGTAAGAGACTTGCATCACTCGAGATGAGCAAACATTTCGAGCTGACCAGGGAGAGGGAGGAAGAACGACTATTGAAGGAGAACATGTTAAACGTTATGTGTTTTTTCAAATATTCTTTAGAAATTTTTGCCGGCCGGAAGGTTGTAGGTGATGGTATGTGTCAAGACTTGAAACAATAAAAATACAGTTAAACCTAAGGTGAAATACTTTGGCAGGGCAGTGCCCTATGCTGTTCAACTCTTAACCCTATGTCGGCTTAACATAGTCCCACCTTCTTATTCCCTGAGTCGGCTTTTCCTTACCAGCAGCGTTCCACAATTACATGTTTCTCCTCAAGATCAAAGGTCTAATGTATAAGTGAATCAACAATGCCCAGACAAGCTTATAAAAAGTCCTATGTTTGATCACAGAAGCCTTTTTTAGGTCTTGCCTGAGCCAGTCAGCGAGACATTTAGTAAGGGCTTTAAACTTTGGAACACATGCTCATGCGTGAGCTTTTGTTTTCTTCACTTGACCTTTGCATGCGTCTTTTTAAGAAAGACAGCATGCCATTGGCCGAAGGCGGGTGCATGTCCCGCCTTCTCTCTTCCCGGGCCGAGGGTCCGCGGGAGCGAGCACAGCTTTCCTCCCTCGTCATGACTCATTAAGCACAGCGTGCAATTTCAGCTCCAAACACGGTCGCTTTCACATTTGTGTACCGCACTTGTTTTATTTATTTATTTATTTACTAGAGTGCCGTAATGCCTTCCTGCACAGAACACTCCTCCCACCTCCCAAACATCAACCAGAGTGATGCTGTGGCTTGTTTCTAATATTCGGCCTCTTTCTGCTCTCCCATGTGCCTCCTTCGAGATCCTCCTCTCCTTCCGTATTCTGCCAGCACCCTCCTACCCAATAGTCGTCCACCACCACGTCCACCACCACGTCCACCACCACGTCCACCACCACCACGTCCACCACATCCACCACCACATCAACCACCACCTTGTCCACCACCACCATGTCCACCACCACGCCCACCACCACCACCCCCACCACCACCATGTCCACCACGTCCAACACCACCATGTCCAACACCACCACGCCCACCACCACCACATCCACCACCACCACAATGCCCTCCACCACGTCCACCACCACGCCCAACACCATGTCCACCACCACGTCCACCACCACCACGCCCACCACCATCACATCCACCACCACCACCACATCCACTACCACCACCACATCCACCACCACGTCAGGGTCGGATTGGGATCACAATTCGGCCCGGGCAGTGACGAAAAAAGTGGCCCACATTCAAGAGGGGTGGCCCATATTTAAGGGGCGTGGCCCACATTCAAGGGGCGTGCCCTTTCATGAAACACCATTTGCACAGACAAGGAATGAAAGTGGGAGGATACTGTTCTTGCACACGACACAGGGCCAAGGTGACAATGGCCTACATGCTGAGCAACTAAAAAAAATAGCAAGGCCCCTTTTTGTCACAAAATTATTCCAGCCCTCCAGCACAGGAGCACCTGAAAAGCAGCAAAGCACCTGCTATTACTAACCTACTCAGCCCTCCCCAGACCTTCAGCTCAGGAGCACATGAACAGAGGGAAGGCCCCTGCAATTAGTAAATTAATCAACCCTCCAGGCCTTGGGAAAATGTCCTGGCAGGGGAGCACAAAACAGCTTTCTGGGTCATCCAAGGTAGCCAGGTAGCCAGGGGGAGGCTGAGGTGAAGCTGGTGCATGGGAAGTGCCTTCCCACTGTGTTCTGGCAGTTTGAGTATTTACCATTTACTGTAGTATTTCCCTTGTACCTGTGTATGGTACCCTTTTGTAACTTGCACAAGTCACTTTTCTCTTGTAACACACTGTTTGCTACCTCTCACTTTTGTTTGCTTTAGATACTTGCACAAGTGCCACCATTGCCTACGAAACGTTTGTTCTTGTGCTGGAGTGTCTGCCATTAATTGCAGTATTATACCTCTACTTGTACTTTGTACGCTTTTGTGACCTGCACACATCTCTTTTTCCTCCTGTAATGTATTGTTTGCTCCTCTTGTATTTTGGTTGCTCACTACACTTTTGATTCATGTAACTTAACGTTTGCTTTTGTAATTTGTCCACTTATAATTTTCTCCTCATGTATTATTGCTGTTCCTAGTGTGAAGCGCTCTGACACCTTCGGGTAAAGTCTGCGCTATATAAAATCGCATAAATAAATAAAACAAAAAAAATCCAAACATCACCAGCCCCCACAGCAAGACCCATTCTTCCTCGCCCACTGTGCCCTGAATGAGAAGGGCTGTGGGCGAGGTGTTAAGACTAACACCGTTTCTGGGCTGCATGGGCGCTAGGGGGCCGAGGTGCAAATGGCTCAAAGGCCTGAGAAACACCTGGCCCCCAGGGAGGCCGATTATTGCAAACAATCACCCCTCCCAGCCCAGCCTCAGCTTGATTGCTTGGCAGGGCAGGGGTGAAGGAGAGGCCACAGCTGACAATCGCTGTCTGGCCGCACAGCGAGGCTGCTTTCATTTTCTGTGTCTCTGTCTCTGTGCACTTTGTGGGCCGTTTTTTTTTCTCCCCTTTCCTAGTCCACTCTCTGTGGACTGGGACAGGGGAGAAAAAAAACGGCCCACAGAGGGCACTGTGGCACCGGCCCTTCGGCCCATTCCCGAATGCCCGCCTTGCCAATCCGACCCTGCACCACGTCCACCACCACCACATCAACCACCACCACGTCCACCACCATGTCCACCAACACCACGTCGACCACCAAAACCACGTCCACCACCACCACGTCTACCACCACCATGCCAACCACAACCATGTCTACCAACACCACCACCACATCCATCACCACGTCCCCCACCACCACATCCACCACCACCACCACCACCACCACATCCACCACCACAAAGTCCACCACTACCATGTTCACCACCACATCCACCACCATGTCCACCACCACCACGTCCATCACCACCATGTGCACCACCACCACATCCACCACCACATCGTCCACCACCACCACATCCACCACATGTTCATCACCACCACCACGTCCACCACTACCACGTCCACCACCACCACGTCCACCACCACCATGTCCACCACCTCCAACACGTCCACCACCACCTTGTCCACCACCACGTCCACCACCACCCGGTCCAACAACACCACCACCAGGTTCACCACCACTTCCACCACCACCTTCACGTCCACCAGCACCACCACATCCACCATGTCCACCACCACGTCCACGACCACCATATCCACCACCACCACATCCACCACCACGTCCACCAACACCACCACCATGTCCACCTCATCCACCACCACCACCACATGCGACACCATCACGTCCACCACCACGTCCACCACCATCACCACATCCACCACCACCACGTCCACCACCAACATGTCCACCACCACATCCAACACAATCACCACGTCCACCACCATGTCCACCACCACCATGTCCACCCCCACCACGTCCACATCACCACCATGGCCACCACCCTGTCAACCAGCACCATGTCCACCACCACCACGTCCACCACCACCACCAATACGTGCACCACGTCCTCCAACACCACCATGTCCACCAACACCACCACCACGTCCACCACCACCACGTCCACCACCACGTCCACCACCGTCACGTCCACCACCACCATGTCCAACACCACCACGTCCAACACCACCACGTCCACCACCAATATGTCCACCGCCACCACGTCCACCACCACCATGTCCACCACCACCACGTCCACCACCACCATGTCCACCACCACATCCACCACAACCACGTCCACCACCACCACGTCCACCACCGTGTCCACCACCGTGTCCACCACCACACTGTCCACCGCCATGTCCAACACCACATCCACAATCACCACATCCATCACCACTTCCACTACCACATCCACCACCACCACTTTCACCAACACCATGTCCACCACCAGCACATCCACCATCATCACATCCACCACCACCACATCCACCACCATGTCTATCACCACCACCACGTCCACCACTACCACGTCCACCACCACCACGTCCACGTCCACCACCACCATGTCCACCCCCACATCCAACACCACCACCATGTCCACTAACACCATGTCCACCACCACGTCCACCACCACATCCACCACCACCACCATGTCCACCACATCCACCACCACGTCCACCAACACCACCATGTCCACCACCACCACGTCCACCATCATGTCCAGCACCACCACGTCCACCAACACAACCACCACATCCAGCACCACCACATCCACCAATTCCACCACCAGCAGGTCCACCACCACCATGTCCACGTCGTCCACCACCACGTCCACCACCACCATGTCCACCACCACCGCCACCACGTTCCCCACCACCACATCCACCACCAATATGTCCACCACCACCACGTCCACCACCAAGTCCACCAACACCACCATGTCCACCAACACCACGTCCACCACCATGTCCACCACCACCACATTCACCACCACATCCACCTCCACCACCACCACATCCACCACCACCGCCATGTCCACCACCACCACATCCACAACCACCACATCCACAACCACCATGTCCACCACCACCACATCCACAATCACCTCATCCACATCCACCACGTCCACGACGACCACAGCCACCACCACTACCACGTCCACCAACACCACCATGTCCACCACCACCACTTCCATCACCACCACCACCACGTTCACCACCACGTCCACCACCATGTCCACCAACACAACCACCACGTCCACCACCAGCATGTCCACCACCACCACCATGTCCACCACCACCCTGTCCACCACCACGTCCACCACCACATCCACTCCCACCATGCCCATCACCCCCATGTCCAACAACACCACGTCCCCCACCACCACATCCTCCACCACCACATCCACCACCACCATGTCCACCACCACATCCACCACCACCACGCCACCACCACTACCACTACCACTACCACATCCACCACCACTTCCACCAATGCCATATCCAGCACCACGTCCAACACCAGCACGTCCACCATCACCACGACCACCACCACCATGTCCACCACCATGTCCATCACCACCACCACATCCACCACTACCACGTCCACCACCACGTCTACCACCACCAGGTCCACCAACACCACCGCCAGGTTCACCACCACTTCCACCACCACCACCAGGTCCACCAACACCACCACCAGGTTCACCACCACTTCCACCACCACATCCACCACCACCACCACATCTACCTCCACCACCACCACATCCTCCACCACCACCACCACGTCCACCACCACCACATCCACAACCACCACATCCACAACCACCATGTCCACCACCACCACATCCACAACCACCAGATCCACCACCACCATTACGTCCACCACCACCATATCCACCACGTCCACTACCACCACATCCACCAACATGTCCTCCACCATGTCCACCACCATCGCCACATCCACCACCACGTCCACCACCACGTACACCACCACATCCACCACCACGTCCACCACCACCATGTACACCACCATGTCCACCACCACCATGTCCACCACCACCACATCCATCACTACTGCCACGTCCACAACCACGTCCACCACCACGTCCACCACCACATCCACCACCACATCCACCACCACGTCCACCACCACCACGTCCACCACCACCACGCCCACCACCCCACCACATCGTCCACCACGACCACATCCACCACCACGACGCCCACAACCACAGCCCCCACCACCACCACGTCCACCACCATGTCCACCACCATGTCCATCACCACCACATCCACCACCACCATGTCCACCATCACCACCACCACCACCACGTCCACCATCACGTCCACCACCACATCCACCACCACCACCATGTCCAACACCACCACCATGTCCACCACCACATCCACCATCACCATCACCACCACGTCCACTACCACATACATCACCACCACCATGTCCACCACATCCACCACCACCACGTCCACCACCCCATCACGTCCACCACCACCACTACTTCCCCCACCACCACCACGTCCATCACCACCACCACCACCAGTGATGGATAAAGTGTCACCGGAGGGCAGGGGTAGTAGTAGTTTCAACCCCGGCTGTACATGGGACATTTAAGGATGCATTGGGTGCGGGAAGACGGGAAGAGGGCTAAAAGTATTACATCAGACCCAAGATACATTTTGAAGAGGCAAAATGTCACAGGGGCTCCTGTAAAAGCACTCGCAGTATCTCTACCTCACAGTGGTATACCTGCACAAGCCACTCATTCAAACAAGCATTGGCATAGCCAATAAGTCTCACCTTTGGGACCTTATAAGTATTTAGCCATGCAACATTTGATTTTTTTTATTTTTATATGTTTTATTACATTTTCAAACAAAACGTAATCACTTACAGGAGTCAAAAGTCAGCAGTAGTTCTCTGGTCTTCATCAATCCCCAAGTACATTTCCAAATTCAAGAGTCTCTCATAAGGCAGCGTTATATATAGACACCAAATGGGACCAGTAATTAGAGATTCCTTGTTGGTTAATTTCCAACAAGAACTCCTGCGACCCTTAAGCAAGACGTATCAAAGAAAAAAATCAAAATTACTCCCCACCTCCCTTTAATCCCACCTCTATCCCCGGTGTGTCCTCTAGCGCAAACCAGTTTGAGTGCAGTGACATAGGATTCAACATCGTACAGTGCTTTTATGTTAGATACAATAAGATACAGTACTCCCCCATTCAGCAGCACAGTTAATGCTACCTCGGTCGTGGGCAACCCAGCTGTAGATACATAATTCAAGGTGATACAGTCTGTACGCTCATGGCAGAGTTGTCATCTGATTCCGCTTCTGGTGTTTGTAATAGAATAGCCATGCAACACTTGATGTTGTTGTACCGAGGATATTGTGCTGGATTACTAAACACTTATAAGGTCCAAAAGGCGAGACCTATTGGCTATGCCAGTGCTTGTTTAATCAGGCTTAAACATGCAGAGAAAGAGAGGGGCCCAGCATGTTGGACTCCTGGTGCCCTTTTCAGTTTAAAAGTGTGGATGCAGTTTTAGAACTGGAAATGCTTGTATCAATATGAACCACTGTGAAGTTTCCTGGAAACATTATGTTTCATAGTTGTTAATTGGCTATCCTATTAACTAGGCAGAATGTCTTGGCTCTCCCTCACCACCAAAATGACCAGTCTCAATATTAACCAAAAATGGAAGAACGGATTGACAAATGAGACTGTTAATGCAGGCTGAACATAACAGTCAGTGAAGGAGACCATTTAACAGAAATTGGAAAGGAATTCTCACATTGACAAAATCTTCTTCATGGAGTGGTGCTGGATCAGTCCAGCTGGCCAACAACTGGAGTCCTGAACTTATGAGTCGACAATATACTGATGACACCCAGGCTTATGTCTGAGTGCAAGGCATCTATATGACAAAGACAGTATGAGCTGCAACTGATTAGTGGTGCACGATTACTTGCCATGGGCATTTGCGCATCCTGACCTCTCAACATCATACATCATTAAAGAGTTGGAATCCCTAGGACCCATTAGTGGTGGCAATGATCTTTAAGTGAGCAAAGTCTCAAGCCCTAAATACTACACCTGGATATACATGTATTTTACATTATTCTGAAATGTTCAATAAAAAAACCCGAAATGAAGAATTTGTCTTAGTGTTTATGAAAACCATATGCATTATTTTTTTAACAAGACCGCATAGATCCTCATTATCAAGACTCATGATAAGAAAAAAAAAAACACTAAACGCATCCGTTAAGTGTGCTTACAACCGGGGAAATGAAAAGCTCAAATGAGCTTAGCATAGCCCAGACCATCAAAACACAAACTAGTGTCAGTTGTCAGTATCTCATGAAGGCCAATGAGCCCTGTGTTTCTCTTGATGGTCTAAAGTGCATGAGCTAGAAAGTGGAGGCGGGAGAAGAGAGTAGGAGCCCTCTCTTTGAGCTGTGAAATGTGTGCTGGGATTAATACCTCCAAGCACAGTGGCCTCTCTAACCTTGTATACACCTTGTGGGAATAATATAGCAGCCTAACATACAGAGGGGAGTCTGGAGTTCATCAGTGTCTGTCTGTTAGAAAAAGTGCCTCTGCTACTGTTCTTGTTGGACCCAGTATTGGTACCCATACATTTAGGAGCATCAGCTGTTTCTCCCCCACAACTTTTTGGTTGAATAGAATCCGTAGCTTCTTGAGTCAAAGACACCAGCACATGCTGACTTTTCTCCTGCTTCTCCGTGGAATCATTGTGCAAAGAGCAGTAATTTCAGCAAGTGAACTATAGGGGTTGTGTACATCTTAATTAGCAAGACAGCCCGAGGTTTCCCCTTCCCTGCCACTTGCCTTCAGCTCAGTAGGTGTGTGCTCTGATGGCCAGTGAAGAAACACTGCTGTTGCTATTTATATTCCTAGGTCAACATTTTGTGTCCCATTGACATACTCTTCTAGAAGATCTAGAAATCAGCATATGTAGGGACTTATTTTATGTCCATCCAGTATCTGTAACCAAACCCTTGATTTGATTGTTATACATATCGAGAAATTTACTCATGATGTCCCTAAACATCAATCAGTTTTTCCAGCTAGAAAAAATCGGAGTACTTGTTCTGTTGAGAATACATCTGTAGAGTACATAGGCAGCTCTTTTGACTTTTCGAAATGTAAATTTGAACATGTTTACTGCTTGCTTATAATTAGGAAAAAGGTTGGGTTTCGACCCGTACCTCTTTCCCATCCAGGAGGTCCCATCTGTTGTTTGTTCAGTGTCTAATCATTGCAGGAGAGAAGCAGGATTGGAGCTTATATCATGAAGATAATAATGATAAAAACCCTTGAAGTTTGGATCCAGAAAAGTTCTGCCTCTTGTTCCGATCTTTTAAATCTTGCTGTTATAACAGTATATGTAAATATTAGCGTTGTAATAGGCAAGTAGAAATTTACCTTCTTCCGGAATGCTTTTTCCATCTAGTGCATTATTTGTAATTGTGGAGGCCTTAAAGCTAACTCTAGAGATGAGCATAATGTGGGAATTTCGTCCAATGCCTAAAAAAGACATTCTTCTCAATCTGCTGAGGACCACCACACGTACATCCCTACATGCCTCTATATAGAGATCAGCAAAAAACGCTTTTGCCTTGTAAATGTTAATAATTTATTTAGCAGGGCGACTACCTAATTTGCGGGAGAACCTAAAGACTGCCTTGCATACACTTCTCATTCTAGATATAACATTTTGAATGTTTTTACCATGAGCCATTATTGGTAAAAAGGATACCCAAATAGATGAATGAATTTACCCTGGCAATTTAGGAACCTCCAAATAATAAATGTCCTGTACTTTGGCTGTTTTCCCACATGCCATCATAAGTGTCTTGGCTTTATTGAGCTATAAACTCCTAGTCTTGATGAAATCGGCATACATGTCCATCAGTCTCTGCAAACCATCTGGGGTCCACAACATCGGGACTGTATCATCGGTATACAATAGCACCCAGTCAGTGCACCAGAGTTTCATATTAGTTGAAATATGAATTTCCAAGCCATTGACCTATGAACGACAACGAAAAATTGCAGAGGTGAGTGTGCTTCAGCGATGCCCTTAGAGACATCAATAAAATAGCAACAGTAGTAAGGTTTTGTGTAATTCCACGGGTAAATTTCTAACTTTGTAACAAATTCACAATATATTTGAGAACAAGCTTACCCATGTTAATATTTTTCTGGGACTCTGATGAGAATATGTTCCATATTATCAAAATCTACACAGTCATCAGTAAACATATTTTCAAAGTCAGTGATGGCTAGCATATTGGAAAATATTAGAACTGCTGTTCACGGGACTTAAAGATTATGCATGAGAATATACACTGATGGTTAGTTATAAGGAATTAACGTTATTAGTGTGATGGCAGGATGTACAATGAACATTAAAAGACATACATACAATGCATTCCATAATGTGAGATTGGGGCCATGTACTGGCCTCAGTCCAGATTGGATGGATGGTAAGAGTTGGTACTTGACTAGGTAAGGTGCGGGAAGGATGGCTTAGTGAGTTGAAACCTCACTGCTGTGTTATGCAGTGATATGTATGTCACCAAGTAAAGCGCCAAGAAAGTAGACCCAACCTTCCATCTTTCTGAAGTGGAAAATTGAGTACCATAAAATTATATAATACTGTCACTTGTTATTTACAATGCTTGGAAATAGAAGATGTGTGGTGTAACACGTTATAGGAAGTTATTACATAAAAACAAGTGATTACGTGACCTCGTATTTTTCTTGCTTTGTTGATTTTGATTAGGTTTTGTAGTACGGAGGCTTTTTAAACAAAGATTTTACTAGCCATTCTTACAAAAATGTGGGTGAGTAATTATGCATATCTGTCAATACAAGGTTTATACTGTGGGCACTGGTTATTGAAAAGAATATCAGAGATATAATTGATAAAGAATTTGGTGGATGTAATTTTGAAACTAAGAGTAGGAAATGATTACTGTTATGTTTCATCGTCCATATAACACAACAAATCTTTTAAAGTTGAAATAGATTTATTCCAAGTAGCATACACACAGTAAACTGGTGTGTCTGGTTTCACCACAGCAACTGTACTGAGCTGAAACCCCAGAATGGAACAGTACCATGTCATTAGCACATTTCATTAAGGTACAAATCATAACACATCCCCTTCCTTATAAACAATGAAACAAAGTAAGATAACATTTTGATAATGCATACCCAACACCACCACCCCCTACAGACACACACATACATATATAAGGCTTCTTGAGTTGAAGCGCGTTATGGCGGCATCCCAATAAATCTCTAAAGAAACTTACTTTGTAGTCCGTGTTTTGGAGGAAAATCTGAGCGCAGACGGAGAGCGTGATATATAATATATATATATATATATTATATATATATTTTTTTGTTTTCTAAACGCAAAGTGAAATAAAGCGTGGCGCACACACTCAAAGATATTCAAATTACTTTATTCTTCTCCCATCGGCAGACAAATGAGTTTCGACCATGCTGGCCTTCATCAATGTCGATGTACACAAGGTTTGTCATGATTATATACACGTCATATCCCATCACTTCATTATTAGTTAAGACTGAAAGGGGACTTCACAGCAGCTTCTCCTCCAGTCCACACATTTCTAACAGCAGCCATCTTAGGCTGTGCAAAAAGACAGTGGTCTGTATATCTTAATATCACAAAATATACAAGAGACATACCTAATATCTTAGATAACCATGTGATCATACGTTATTCTATGAATTCATTCTAATTTTATTTCTTAGAATTCTTTAACATTTTATAATATCTCGCCCTGGATGGGCAATTACAGTTCAACCTCTAAATATATATCAGTTGACTTTTTCTATGTGGGATTTTGACGCAAATTAAAACCAATCAAAATGTCTTTTCAAAATATCAGTTCATGAGGAGGGGAAGACATTCAATTCAATACAGGTCCTGTATATTAACAGTTAATATGCAGCTTGGTTAACTGCATATTAACTGGTAAACTGTCTTTAGTTGCTATAAAGAAGGCAAACACCATTTTCCAAACAGAATTATATATATATCAAAGTCCACAAGTTGTCAAGGCGAGGTGCACTCACTGTCGGCGTCTATAGGGTCAGGGAAGGTCGCAGGCACACTCAGCGTCTGCAGCGACCTGACACGTTTCGGGCTCCGCCCTTCCTCATAGGCTTTACTGCTACACAGGAAATGCCAAAACGTTGTCTTTCCAGTATATTCCCTTTAATCAATCAGTGCAATCAAACTCAGGTGAGTATATACACAATGCATCCTGGGACTGGCAGTCCTGTAAAATAACACCCATGTGGGCTGCTGGCAAAACTGTGTAAAATATCAAAATCCATCCTTCGTGGTTGTGCCTCTGACACCTACCCCCATTCAGCCACTCGCCAGTTTGTCCCCACGCGCTATCCAAGAGGACAGCTGCGAAGCCGCTTACATAGGCGGCGGTGCTCCTCACGGCCGGGCCGGCCGTATATAACAAAGTCCACAAGTTGCCAAGGCGAGGTGCACTCACTGTCGGCGTCTATAGGGTCAGGGAAGGTCGCAGGCACACCCAGCGTCTGCAGCGACCTGACGTGTTTCGGGCTCCGCCCTTTCTCATAGGCTTTACTGCTACACAGGAAATGCCAACACGTTGTCTTTCCAGTATATTCCCTTTAATAAGTCAGTGCAAACAAACTCAGGTGAGTATATACACAATGCATCCTGGGACTGGAAGTCCTGTAAAATAACACCCATGTGGGCTGCTGGCAAAACTGTGTAAAATATTAAAATCCATCCTTCGTGGTTGTGCCGCTAACACCTACCCCCATTCAGCCACTCGCCAGTTTGTCCCGACGCGCTATCCAAGAGGACAGCTGCGGAGCCGCTTACATAGACGGCGGTGCTCCTCACGGCCGGGCCGGCCATATATAACAAAGTCCACAAGTTGCCAAGGCGAGGTGCACTCACTGTCGGCGTCTAAGGTCAGGGAAGGTCGCAGGCACACTCAGCGTCTGCAGCGACCTGACGCGTTTCGGGCTCCGCCCGCCATTCCTCATAGGCTTTACTGCTACACAGGAAATGCCAACACGTTGTCTTTCCAGTATATTCCCTTTAGTCAATCAGTGCAATCAAACTCAGGTGAGTATACACACAATGCATCCTGGGACTTGAAGTCCTGTAAAATAACACCCATGTGGGCTGCTGGCAAAACTGTGTAAAATATTAAAATCCATCCATCATGGTTGTGCCGCTGACACCTTCCCCCATTCAGCCACCAAGTCCACAAGTTGCCAAGGCGAGGTGCACTCACTGTCAGCGTCTATAGGGTCAGGGAAGGTCGCAGGCACCCCTTGCTGTCCTCTTGGATAGCGCGTCGGGACAAACTGACTTTGATATATCTTTTGCCAAGTGCTTTGTACATTTGGGGAGTGAGTATTTCTTGTGAACAACAAATTTATACGAATCTATGGCACAAACGTTGTGGGTTCATGTTCACGATGCAATTAACTTGTATTTATACAGTTATTCAAAAACAAACTTCAGTGGTTTTTAAAGTGTAAATATATATTTATATTTTATATATTAAGCCACTTGTACTTTAATCAAAGTATGTATATAATATTTACATGCATTTTGATAGCACTTGGAAACGTAGTATTTCTTCTATGTTGCTGCATTTTTTGTAATGATTTGCGCGCGCACTTGCACTTTAAATGTATGGCATTGGCTGTAAGCAACTGGCCATGTGATCAAGCTGTAAAGGCGAAACGCGTTATGGCGGCGGCAGGCTTGCTGAAATAAACACGAAGGTTTAAGCACTGAAAATTTGGGTCCGTTCTTTCGTCAGCGCTGGAGTATTGGGCTGGGGCGGCTGCCTTGGCTGGTGACGAATTTTCGTTCATATATATATATATATATATATATATATATATATATATATATATATATATATATATATATATATATACACACATTTAAAAAAAAAATCTATCATCCCGCAACAAAATCCTTCAGCCATCCCGGTATATCTCTTTTTCTGCATCCTTACCAAGAACAATATCCTACATACTTCCTTCGGCACCTTTCTCAACCCTAATAGTCCTTGGTTCACCCATACTACCAACATCTTTCTCTCCTTCCATAACATCAACAATGCTTCAGTCTTTTGATAATTAAAAAATATCTGCAGACCAAAGGGGATCTGTTTCTCTCATTAAATTTAAATCCTCAACCAGTTCCTTAGAACACAAATCCTTGGAACACAAAGCAACACTTTTTATATTCCATACATTGCTATTTTCCAATTTCACTGTATTTCTCAGAATCTCCTTCACCTTTTGTGGTTGGAAAAAATCACTTTCTATCTTCTGTACTTTCATAGGTTTCCTGTTTCTCACCCAATCACCTACTTTAATGTGGCCCGTCTTGACTTTATTACCTGCATAATAATATCCTTTTCTTTTATGATGAGTTTCCTCCAATTTTTCCTTTACTAATTCAGGAGACCACTTCTGCACAGCACTATCACACAGCCCTTCCGGTGTACACTTGCACCTTGGAATTCTACCTCTCATCATAACTAACGGGGACATACCAGTTACATCATTCTTGGTCACCATGTATGGTGTATGCTCACACAGCCTTCATCACCGCTATCCTCCAATCGTCTCCTTTAGTAACCGCACTCTGAATCACTCCGTTAACCATACGGTTAAATCTCTCAACTGTGCCATTTCCATTGGCATTGTAAAGTGCTGTAGTCTTATGTTTAATAGCCACTCTCTCAAAATATATTTTAGCTGCATTAGAAACAAATTGAACTCCATTCTCACTCAAAGGTAAAGCTGGAATAATTTCTGACCAAAAAGTCCTGTCCAAAAATTCTAACACCTTAACCATGTCTGCTTTTTCCACTACCTCCACGACTGGCCATTTTGTAAACAAATCCATCAAAATAATCATATACTCCTGCGCACCACCAACCAGACCCAACAAATCAATGGCCACATTCTCCCATGGCTGCTAGGGAATCATTACTTCACCGATGGGAGGTCTTAAGTTTCGTATAGCTTCATCAGATGCAGAGCAAACTCCACAACTTTGAATAAATCTCTCTACAGCTTTGTCCACACCAGGCCACCAAATGGCTCCTTAACCACACTCTTAGTCTTTACCACACCAAAATGGCCCTCATGACAGAGATCTAAAATTACATAATGCTCGCCAACTCAATGAATAATTTTGCAACCTCCAAAAACAACATCTGTATTCACCTACAACTCAGACCTAACTTCCCAAAATGGTCTGCACTCCTCAGATAACAATTCTTTCCTAGGCCAACCATTAGATATGTACCTCAAAATTTCCTGCAAAACCCCATCTTCTTTCTATCTTCCCAATCTTTTTGCTTAATAGCCGGTGACCCAGATTCACAGATCAAAGCCACTTTAAAGTTATTCCAAGGATCATCCTCACATGCTTCTACAGGACTCAGCAGTCTAGATAAGCAATCAGCCATCAAATTGTCCTTCCCAGGAACATATACAATATTACAAACATAGCTCTTTATCCGCATCGATAATCTTGCCATTCTCACTGAAGCAGATATACTACCCTCTGTTGTAAGCAACTTAACTAACGGCTTATGATCACTCCGAATGCGATAGTCCTTTGCCAAACTAAAGCAAAAAAATGATCAAGTGCCAATGCACATGCTAACACCCCCTTTTCTATAATGGGATACCTCTCTCCAGATTGGGCCAAAGACCTGGAGGCGAACAGAATAATGTTATCTTTGCTGTTGACATCTTCCCGTGTAAGCACCACTCCAAGACCTTTATTGCTAGCATCCACTGTAGCTTTTCATATCAAAACTGCTCAAATTTAGTACCTTTCCATGGTAGTCCTTAATATTACAAAATTCGTCCTCACTCAAACGATCCCAAGTACATTTTGTTTGCTTCTTAAGTGCCTAATATTAAACACTTTCTCTGCAAAATTTGGATTAAATTTGACACAATACTCAGCCATTCCTAGAAATGACCTCATTCTTACTAGTGGGGGCTGGTGCGTCCGTAATTGCATTAATCAAAGAAGGTTTAGGTCTGACACTTCCTTCTCTAAAACATCTTAGACTGTTCTTTCGCAGTGGCGGCCATCATGGACTAGTTCAATCTCACTATTGGAGCAAGAGCTGAGACCAGACACATAGTCTAAGTTCTACTACCGCGCTCCTTACTTACCTGTATCTTGTGATAGTGTCTGCCTTTTATTGCAGTCTTTCTACATCTACTTGTTTTTGCAACTGTCCTTACCTATAATGCACCGACTGCTACAACATATATTCTTGGATGCTTACAATGTACAACAATTTGTTTCGCTATGTACTGGCCCTATAACCTGTTATGAAATTGTTTCTTACCTGTAACGCACCGACTGCTTCCTCATATATTCCGGGGTGCCCACAGTTTACTCTATTTGGTCTTACGTAGTGGTCCTATATCCTGTTTTTACCTGTAATGCACCGATTGAGATGCTGGGATTGAGATTTCTGTCATGACTTCAAACTAATTAGTTGTAAAGGGGCAGCTGAAATTCCAGGAGCCTAGTCCCAACAGCTCGACGACTTCGGAGGGCTGGAAGTGGTCCCCCGCTACACGGCGGAGGAGGGCACTGGACATCGAATGCTGTCTTATGTAAAGCGCTTTGATAACCTAATGGGTTCAAGATCCTGAAATGTGCAACGTAACTGATTCTATGTAAACTGCTGTGATGACATGTAACGGAACTGGTGCTATGTAAAGCGCTCTGATAACCTAATCGGTTCAAGTTCGCGCTATAGAAAACTCTAAAAATAAATAAATAAATAAATAATTACATGTCCTAAGTAAGTCACGCTTCTCTCTGCAAATTACACTTACTCAGCTCAACAGTCAAACCCTTACTCTCCAAGATTCCTAAAATGTTATGCAATCTCTTGTCATGTTTGGCTCTATCCTCCCCAAAGAACACAATATCATCTTGGAAATACAGAACACTGTTGTCCCTCCCAAAGTTTTGTGCATAAGTTGTTGAAATACAGCCGCCACAGATGCAAGGCACAATGGCATGCGCTTAAATTGGAAACATCCAAAGGGTGTGATGGGCGCTGTTATCCTCCTAGACGTTTGTGTGAGGGAAATCTGGTGGTATGCACTAGAAAGGTCAATATTTGAAAACCATGCAACCCCCTTTAGACTCGACCCCATCGCTGTAATTCTAGGTAAGGGTAAGCGGTTTATAAGAATGTTGTCGTTCAAGTGGCGTAAGTCTACACATAGACGGATTTTGGTATTACTACGGCAAGCAAAAACTACTGGGAAAATACAGCCCGAGCATTCGACTGGTTAAATAACATCCATCTTCTTCAACCTTTCCAATTCTCTTTACACTTCATCTGATATCAATACAGGTACAATTCTCATTTTATGAACTTTAGGATTAGCATCACATTTCAACACAATGTCATGCTCAAAACCTTCAAACATACCAAATTGTTTGCTGAAGACATTAGGATATCTGTGTGCCATTTCCTCACCAACTGTGGTTCCATCATCCACAACAAATACTTTGTCAACACTGTTCGGGTCCAGAACAATATGAAGATTGCCTTGGTCCTGCCAACCCAGAACCAATGGTCCTCTTCTTGCCATGTGCAATTTATCCCTTGCATGTCTGCCTAGCATCTGAACCCTAGAATGTCGATCCTTTCTCCTGTGAAACTTTCCGGTTTAATATTCGATGGAGACAAATGCTTGGTGATTTTCTCCCACAATGTATCTTTCCAGACTTCTTCATTTACAATAGTAAAAGGTGATCCTGAATCTGCAAAGAATTTTATCCTTACATCATCAATGGATATGTTGCATTCGGGTTTACCTTTATTTTCTCTCTCCTCCTGAGCACAAATTTCCCCTGTAGAGCCATAACACTGTATCGCTTAGTAAGCTCCTCTTCACTTTCACTTCCACTAGAGCTTCTACCTTCATGGATACATTTCACTTTAAATTTTTTCTTCTTGCATACTTTCGCGTGATGTCCTACGGTACCACAACTACTGCTTTTTTGCTTAAGTGCAGGACATGCTATAGTGTACGCAAGATGTTTATTGCTGCCGCAGCTGTAACATTTCCTATCATTGAATGCACATGTGCCCCTCTTGTCTACTTTCTTTTCATAATCCCCTTTACGGGGAAAAACTTTACAGACACAAGACAGTTCCTTATCAGACTATTTTAACTCTGTGGCTCACCTCCCAGATATTTCTGCCTTACGCACAATGGTAAGCACTTCCTCCAATTGTGAATCCCCATTGACCCACAAACGTTCTTGTATTGTCGGATTATTGGCATGCATGACCAATTGATCCCAAATCAAATCATCATGGATGGCACCAAATTTACAATCAATAGCCAATTGTTTTTAACTCCCCTGCATTATTGTCCACTGCCTCGCCTTTGTTTTGCTTGTGTTAAAAGAACTTAAACCTGGTAATACCTGTGCACACATTAGGTGCAAAATATGTGTCCAAATCTTGTAGAGCAGCCACAAAAATATTAGCATTCCCCCTAACAGTAGCTTTCAGCATGCGATTATATGTTTTGAAACTAATGAGGCCCTAGAATGCAAAAGGGTTATTTTATCTGCTCGGCCGACGTATTCTTAGACTCATTAATTGCAGCAATATATTTCTCAAAATATTCCTTCCATTCTACCCATTTCATGGAAGGTTCAGATCCTGATGCCCAGAATGCACGTGGAGAGCTAATAGAAACATTCTGTTGCTCCAAAATTAATTTACCAAGTTGTAACAAAATGCAGCACCCAAAATCCAGGCGAAGCGAAAAATATGAATCAACAACAAAGATACTTCTTGCCACAAAAAATAAATAGGAGAGTAGAGGCCAATGAGTGAAAATAGTCATTACTAGTAAAAAATGGCATCCAATTGTGTATGAATAATTGTGTCCAAAATGGCTTACCATACACAGTAGCCCAAAAAACTTACACATGTTTGCTGTGCTGTGTATTGTCCAAAAACATGAAAAATATAACCAAGATGTTCCAAGAGTGAATAAATATCAGTTTACCTCTCAAACCCTTGAAAAGCGGTACACGACAGTCTTGGAGATGCCCAAACCGGAAGACTTGGAATAAAACCCCTTCCGTGTGCTAATTTCCTCCATTGCAGCCAATATAAAAATGGCCTCCCCAGGTCATGTTGCGTGACCTCTGCGTGACTCCTCTATTTGGTGAAAGGAATGTCAGAACACCTTCCAAAATCCTCCCGAAGACGTGAGCGCTCGACACCACGAAAGGACTCCGCGAGCAGAGATGTCTTGCCGATTTAAAAGCACGCTTCACATGAGCACCAGCGTCCGCCAGTAAGATTCAATGGCAGGCTTTCAAACAATGCACTGTTTTGACACTGATTTGCTCACCTCCAGTGCGACTTCAACGAAATATCCGAGATCCTTAGAAAGCAGCTGACAACACAGGCTTGTCTTCCTTGTATCCACAACTCACCATTAGAAAGTCAAAACATGACATTTCCAGTGTTCACGCAAAGTCCCAAAAATAATTGTACTAAATGGTAACCCCCCCATCAAAGGCTGGTCCACTTCCAGCTCGTCGCCATATTGTTATGTTTTATCATCCATATAACATGCCAAATCCTTTGAAGTTGAAATAGATTTATTCCATGTAGCATACACACAAGAAACAGGTGTGTCTGGTTCCACAGCAGCAACTGTACTGAGCTGGAACCCCACAATGTAACAGTACCATGTCGTAGGCACATTCCATTAAGATACAAATCATAACAATTCCATATTCAGGAGGATCAGATAATTCCTTAGCGACTCTATCAACCAAAGAAGGGGCTTATGATCCAAGTGTGCTGCTGACCCCTTCAGTGTGAGCTTGATTTTGAAATAAAAGTGGATTAGGGTGAAAATTATATGAGTTACTGGTGATCCAGGCTTCAGAATTTTGTACTTGAATGTTTCAAGTTAAACTGCATCCAACTAAGGATCTTATTTAGTGTTTAGCAGATGGGATACCCCATCCTGCCTGCCATATTACAAGTGCTTTATAGCCTGTGCCCCTAGTAATATGGTGGGAGGGATATCTGACTCATTTTGACAAAGTATCATTTTCCCCAAATATATATTATGCCCTAAGAACTTATCTCAGAGCACATATACTGCAAAGTGGGTTCCAGGACTGTGTAGATGCCAGTGAACAAGGTCACCTGACACTCAACTTTATTCTTTTTTCCACAGAGGCTCGCCTCCCTACTTATTGTTTCCCAAGTTAGTAACCAGTTCATTGAATGCATCCTGCCATACCTTCTTCAAAGACTAAAGCTTTGCAGGAAGGATGGTAAGCAGGGAGTTTCTGAGGACCAGCCGCTAGTCGATGTGGTCTTCACTGAAGGAGAACTGCCAGCTTATGAGGTGAGTGAAGACCATCATGCAGTAGCAAGTTTAAAGTTTTGATTTTTTGTATGTTTTGATTTACATTATAAGGTTTTGTAGAAAGATCCAAATATTTTAGATAAATTATTACGGTGACTAATGTGTGATATATCTAGCATATGTACAGATAGATAGGTCTTAAGAATATGTACAATCAGGGAAAGGTAGCTAGAACAAAAATTGTTTGCGCAAAGGAATACCTCAAGTGTAAACATATATATAAATATATATATATATATATATATATATATATATATATATATATGTATAAAAAATTATATATGTGTGTGTTTATGTGTGTTTATATATGGGGAGGGATGATCAGATGCTAATGCTCTTAAAAGCTGCCTTATTAATGCACATTCGCTGGTGAAACATGCACCAGAACTAAACCTCAAGTTGGAGTCAAAATACTGGGCCATGTTCTTTATAATAGAGACCTAGAGATGCCAGGACTCAGGGGTAGATTTAGGTTTCACTTGCCCACTGGGCTATAAAGTAATACATCAACCCAGAACCAATAAAAGAGGTGGTAGCGATTATTTTTAAGGAAGAGTGGGGACTTGTGACGCTCCCAGTTGAGAAACTTCAGGGACGAGAACTGTTAGGACTCTCCCCAAAAGACAGGGGAGGGACTGCCCTGTCAGGTATTCCATGCTATAGGTCCCCAGGGAACCCTACAAACCTTCTCTCAACCAATCCTGAAACTGGTCTCAAATCTGGACTTGACCGAATCAAATTTTCTGGTATTAGCTGATTTTAAAATATGGGCAGAGGAAAGCTCACAGAATCAAAGCAATGAGAAACTATAGATTTGCAGCAACAGGTCAAGGTCTCCACACATCAAGGAGGGCACCCTCTTAATTTAATAATGACACTGGTGGTAGTCGGGGACTTGACCCCAGTAAGCTGGTCGGATCACCTATTAGTGACCTCAAACTAGTTAGACCCAACCTGAAGACAAAGATAAAAAACTGCAAGGGATTATTTATTTATTTATTTATTTATTTATTAGAAAGTTTTGTATAGCGCGAACAAGACCCGTGGGTATCAGAGCGCTTAACATATAGGCGTATGCGACAGACAATATATATCACTCAGTTATATGGGCATCGGAACGAATTACATATGAGGCGTGGACAAAGACATATATATGAAACAGTTATACAGACAACAAATATGAGGTAGATGATAAGAGGTAGGTAATAAATATAGACAGTGTTGGATATACTTCAATCACGAGAGGATGTGTAAGCAACTATGAGGTAGATGATAGGAGGTAGATGATAAATAAGGTCGTAGGTGGATATATATCTATCATAAGTAGAGTGTGTAAACAGGTATGATATTTAGTTCATTGTCAGTTCGAGACTGAACAGTTCTAGGTAGTGTATTTTTTCATCAGATAGCTCTTTAACTCTCGCTTGAATGCTTCTACATTTTGGATCTTCCTGATGGTAGGAGGAATTGAGTTCCATATTCTGGGGGCAGCTCCTGAGAACGCTCTGTCATACGTTTTTTTCTTGTGGAAAAAGGCTGGCCGTAGTAGAAATTCTTCAGTACTCCTCGCTGGCCGATTCCCTCCCGAAAGCTGGAGTTTCTTCGCTAGGTATCCCGGGGTGTTGTGGTGTAGCGCTTTATGAGTGATACAAGCTATCTTCATTTGGATTCTGGCTTCATAGGGTAGCCAGCTTAAAGCTTTCAGGTGTGGCGATATGTGGTCGTATTTCCTGGATCCGGTGATAATTCTTGCCGCAGCGTTTAGGCATGCTTTCAGTGGTGCTGTGGACATTTTTGGTAATCCCGCTAAGGTGGTGCAGCCATATTCAATCCTAGAGATAACTAAGGATTGGATAGCCAATTTGAGATCCGCCTCTGAGATGAAAGGTTTCAGTTTTTTTAAGTAGTTCAGGTGGAATCGAGCATTCTTGGCCATTGCGTTGATGTGGGCTTTCATGTCTAAGTTCTCATCCAGAGTGATTCCTAGAGATTTCGCTGACTTGATTAATGTTGGGGTGCAGTTTAGCGCAGTCATCACTTTCGTCCATTCCTTTATTTCCGTACGGCTCCTTGCTGGTGAGATTAGTAGGAACTCCGTTTTGTTGGCGTTAAGCTTCAGTTGGTTGGTAGTTAACCATTGCATAGCCATTTTTAAAGCCTTGTTTCCTCGTTCCAAGTCTTGTAGGGACGAGATCTTAAGATATATTTGCGTGTCATCTGCACCACCCTCATGAGGGCGAGACAGGAGAGGCAAACTATGCAAATCTACAAAAATAAAGTATAGGCACATTAGACGAACTAAATCCAATAAAACCACTGGTGCTGCAACCAAAACCTTGGCTCCATAATTTACTGAAACATTGAAGGAAAGGAAAACTGACTGTAGGAAACTGGAGAGGCAATGGTGTAGATCCTATTTAGAAAGAGATAAGCTACAACTGAACATGGCATTAGACAGATATCAAAAGGAAATTTGGAAAGCTAGAGAAATCTACTATATGAGAACCATCACGGAAGCACTTATTTTTGTTATAAAATATGTCTTTATAAGCATTTCTATTCACATACTTCTATGCATTCACAAGAGCAGTAGTCAAAGTAGTAAATCAATAGTATATCACATTTTGTTGTTTGTACATAGTTATGTAAAATACATTTCCAACGCACCTTCACGTCAACTGTTTGTGAGATTTCGTTTTAATCCACTCCGTAACTACCATAGGTTCTGGTCTCTTCTCGGTTGGGGGGCTTACGGATTACTAATGTGAGGATCTTTATAGTCTCATGGGAGAAAAGGAGTTCTGCATCTAGGCCCGCCCCCCCAGCACATGCGTCTCTTATATCTGATGCAACACGTCGGGGAGCGACTGCAGCACTCTCCGTCAGGCTCCCCTCATTTTCACTAACATCTGCTTCCACTATGTTTCTATTATTCCCAGGCTTGCAGCACCTCCGTACACATTCTCCCCAGTGAGCGTCGACAAACCCCTCGGGCGTCCTCCCTTGCCAGTGCCCTCTCTTCTGCTTTGGCCCACATATCAACAGCTTTATCCAGGCCACCATCAAGGAGCCCATCCCTGCCTCCCACGTCAGTGCTAATCCTCTCCGTGCTAGGACCAGGGCCAAGTCCACAAATCGCGTTCCTATCTTTCTGGCCTTAGGTCTGAGAAACAGGCCCAATAGGCAAACCTCAGCTGAGCAGGGGAGTGTGTGAGCCAGTATTCTATTGATGGCGGCTATCACTAACTCCCAAAAACCCCCGCAACCGTCAACATTCCCATGTCATGTGTGCAAACCCAGCATCTGGCTCTCTCCATTTAGGGCAGCAAAGGCCGTCCCTCCCAAACATAACTCTCAACCTGTGTGGGGTCAAATATGGCATGTGAATATAGTTAAATTAGATGAGCTTAAATTTGATGCTTCTAGACACCCGGCTCGGGCTCCCCAAAACTCAACTCCACTCCTTGTACAACAAATCTCACCCTATTATTGGCCCCATTTTCCGCATTTCCGGTGAAAGAATTTTGTAATCATCTTGAGCTGTGCCTTGTATAGCCATTTCATCAGGTGTCGAGCAGCCCCTAGCGTCACCAGCATCTGAAGGACCACATGTGTCCTCGGTGCCTGCCAGCTGCTCCGCCTCAGATCCCCAAATGTCCTTCCCATGGCATGATAGGTCAGAAACTGAACCTGGTGCTGAGTATATTTGGACAGAAAATCATCCAGTGGGATGAGCTCCCCTTGTTGGAAGCAGTCTCTCACCGTAATGACCCTGTCATATCCATACTGACATTCAAGCCCCTGTGAATGGGGAGAGGGTATCGCCTTGCAGGATCCCCATTAGGGGCAAATCCGGTGTGTAGAGTGGAGTCCTGGTTGTGTGCCGGAGGCACCTCCTCCAGCATTTCAGCGCAGTTCACAGTAACACTCCCAGCCACAGGATGGCCACCTGCGGTGTATGCGTTTTGCGAACAACAGTCCCTAATTATCTATTAAGCCTATGGGACTCAGTGTCACCAGGTTTATCCCATCTAACCACTGGAGTTGGGTGTCCAGATAACACAATTCGCAATCTGGTGCAATCTGGAATCCTCCTTCCTCCAGTGCCCTCCGCAACACAGTCAAGGATACTCTGTTCCATCCTCCGTCCCATATTAACTCTCGAATCAGTATGTCTTGATTTGTGAACCAAGAGGGCAGAACCACCACAGGGAGGTTCACGAAAAAGTATAGAAGTCTAGGGAGCATGATCATCTTGGACAGCAATATGAGGGTCATAATGGGCAGTTTCAGGGAGTACCTGAATTGGACACTCGCCCTGAGGGATCATACCACCGGCTTTAAATTGCAATCTTGGCGGTCCTCTAAGATATAAAATACCTGTACACCTAGATATATAAAGAAGTGGGGGGACCAGGCTAGTCCCCCAGGTAGGGTGACCGGGCACTGGCGGCGTACATAAACAGGAACTTATGAGTCTTTGATTTAATCAGTTTAAGGCCTGCCAAAACAGAATAGTCCTCCAGATGTGTCCGGGCCTGGATCACCAAAGCACTTAATAGATCAAAAAAAGTATTTGAGATAGTGAATGAGTTAGCACATCCAAAATATATAAAACAAATAGTAGAACCATCACAAGAACTATGCAATAATCTATCCAACTTTTTTCATAATAAAATTGATCGGATCATAAAATATATAAAATATACCAATGAGCCTTACTCTAACGACTAATGATAGTATGCAACCAGAAGAGACTTATGGTAAACTGGACAAAATGGGATTGTTAAAACTGGAAGAGTTCAGAACTCTAGCCATGACAATCTCACCCGGCTCCCTGCTTACCCAATTTCCCCTTGGATCTGGAAAGATAGAACAAATGAACTCTAGCCAGACCTACTCAAAATCTGTAACCATTTGCCAGCCATGGGAATTTTATCACCAGCTTGGAACAAAGCGCTACTTACTTTTTTTTACTGAAAAAACCTCTACCTGATGTCAATGACCCTAGTAACTACTGCCCAATCTCTCAGCTTCCATACCCAGTCTAGACTGTAGAAAAATATGCCAGTAAAATACTTGCAAGCTTTTTAGAACACAATGATCTACAAGAACCAGTGCAAATGGCCTTTAGACCAGCCCATAGCATGGAAACAGTGCTATTTCTGGCAATGGATGAATTGAGGTTGAGAGATAGCAGTGGTCGAGTTGGAATCTTGAGTTTACTAGACCTATCGGCTGCTTTTGACACCGTCAACCATCAGATGCTACTTGTCAGTCTAAAGGAGATAGGAGTGGAGGGCACCTTCTTGAATTGAGTTGACTCCTACTTATCTGGGAGATGTCGAGCAATCTCTCTCCCTCCTTTTTAGTCAGAGTTCAAAGACATTTCACATGGGGTGCCACAAGAATTAGGTTTAAGCCCCATTCATTTTAATGTACACCTTCATCCACTGCTGACCTTGATTAAATCATTTGGGTTGTCATTCATAAACTATAAACTATGCAGACAACACCCAATTAATCATGTCCCTAAATAATAGTGAATCCACTCAGCTACAAAAGTTTCACTTCAACCTAATTGAGATGGCAAATTGGCTCAGTAGGAACACACTTAAATTTAACGGAAGTAAGAGAGAATTGTTATGCGGCTCCCCCGGGAAAGTGCTGTATGAACTTCCGAGCAACTTCTGGCCTTGGACAAGTGATGCAGATCTAATAACAGCCTGTGAGTCTGAAATCTAGGAGTCCAGATTGTCTGGAAGCTTTCTTTAGAAACTCATGTCAATAAAACTGTAGCCACTTGCCATGGACGTATGAGAAACCGGAGAAGAATTGTTCCTTTACTCCCACAGCCTGCGAGAAAAATGATTGTGCAGTGTACAGTATTTAGCAGAATTGATTACTGTAATGCCTTTCTGCTGGGAGCCCACGCTACCTGCTTAAAGGACTTTACAGGACACAAGTGATGGCTTCTAAATAAGAAATGAATTAATCTAGTTTTGACTCTGCATCAGGTAAGTCAAAAGAGCTCCACTGGCTATCTGTTAAAGAAAGAAGTCTTTTTTAAAGCCATTTCCACAAAGCTATACTGAAACTGGACCTTAGCCACTACAAAAGAAATGTTGCCACTACAGACCTTTAAGATAGTTATATATATATATATATATATATATATATATATATATATATATATATATATATATATATATATATATATATATATATATATATATATATATATATATATATATATATATATATATATATATATATATATATATTATATAAAAGGAATTGTCCTCCAGCCACACTTTCTGTTCTGCACAAGGACGGGGTGAACCCAGGTAGATGGTGCGACTTTTTTATTTATTTAGCCCAACGACACCACCGCCACAACACGTTTCAGCCCGCGTGGGCCTTGGCCACATGACATGTCGATAGGATTGCAACAATTTAAAGTGCTAGTGCATGAAATTACTTCCCCTTCCAGTCCATAGACATAGAAACATACTTAGTTTAACCCCTTCGTTGCGGCTGCGATTTTACCGCTGTGCGGTGAACAAAAGAACAGGGCGGGGCCGGGACGAACCCCAGCCGTCATCAGCACACTCAAAATTACTACCCCTTCCAGTCCATAGACATAGAAAACATACTTAGTTTAACCCCTTCGCTGCGGCCGCGATTTTACCGCTGTGCGGTAAACAAAAGTGCAGGGCGGGGCCGTGACGAACCCCAGCCGTCATCAGCACACGCCCACCGCGGGGCGTGATGGCTGGGGTTCATCACCAGCATGGGAGGGGTTAAAAACTGCATCAATGCTGATATTGTTGACGTGCAAATAAATTAATCCATGTAAAATACACAGCTATGCAGTCAATATACAAAATTCAAATATAAGAAATTTTGCATAGATGAAAACATCAATTGTTACACTGAAAAAATACAAGGATGAAATGGTATCTAAAATCCACCTTGCAGAGATATATATACACATGTAAACACATAAATAAATAAATACATAAATATTTAAATATCTGAATTAAAATACATATCTATACCTCTAAAAAAAAAATATATATATATATATATATATCTCCAAAAGTTCCCCCTCACGAAGGAAAGACGAGTCGCACAACTTGACTTGTCGTTTGCAGGTAATTTATTTCTTTGTTACACAGCATGCGGCCTTTTACCTAATGCATTTCGTTCGTTCCTCGAACTTCCTCAGAGGTCAGCCAACACCCAACACGCCGTCAGCAATCACTGCCAAAATGCCTTCAAATCAGTTACTTTTTTCGGTCCCCAGATGGACTTTTATACCTGTTGCATTATGGGGCTTGTGGTGCTGAAGCGGCGTGTCTAATTAGAAAACCCTCCAGTGGGCGGTGTCTTTCAACATGCTGCTGCGGATTATCGCTCTCCATTATTATTCAATTGTTCTTCCAAAGTCAATTGCTATCCTTCCCATTTTCAAGGCTGGATCTCAAACCCTTCCCAAAGACAGTCCTTGGTGGCACCTCGTTGCTACTTATGTTTCCACAAACCCACAGTTCGGTTCAAGCATGCAACATAGTGGCGCTCTTGGGGCGGTGCGTTTACTCTCCGGCAGAACCAAGCCGGTACATATCTCCAAAAGTTCCCCCTCACGCTGTGCGGTGAACAAAAGAACAGGGCGGGGCCGGGACGAACCCCAGCCGTCATCAGCACACTCAAAATTACTACCCCTTCCAGTCCATAGACATAGAAAACATACTTAGTTTAACCCCTTCGCTGCGGCCGCGATTTTACCGCTGTGCGGTAAACAAAAGTGCAGGGCGGGGCCGTGACGAACCCCAGCCGTCATCAGCACACGCCCACCGCGGGGCGTGATGGCTGGGGTTCATCACCAGCATGGGAGGGGTTAAAAACTGCATCAATGCTGATATTGTTGACGTGCAAATAAATTAATCCATGTAAAATACACAGCTATGCAGTCAATATACAAAATTCAAATATAAGAAATTTTGCATAGATGAAAACATCAATTGTTACACTGAAAAAATACAAGGATGAAATGGTATCTAAAATCCACCTTGCAGAGATATATATACACATGTAAACACATAAATAAATAAATACATAAATATTTAAATATCTGAATTAAAATACATATCTATACCTCTAAAAAAAAAAATATATATATATATATATATATATATATATATAAAAATTCATAGATTAATATAAATACAATTGAATTTTTGTCTGCATTCAAAATATATCTATATACATTTTTTCAGTTGTAAAGAGTGATTTGCACTCTTGAAGCATGCTGTTATCTATGCTTTTGTTGTTTCAAAATATGTATATGGTTGAAAAAAGAGCAGTCTTAAAAAGTTTTTAAATTAATTGAATCTTAAAATAAAACTTGCTGCTCTTAGATATACATCAGATATACATCAGGATTCACCAGCAAAATTCTGGTCTTTCCCAAAAATTCCGCCCCTGTGGGCATACGGTCATCCAACCAACTCAGTTCCTATAACCATATTATGCCAGACTTCAGGGAGTACTAAAAAATCCATGTGCAAAATTTGTGCTAACCCTGTGTAAAATTATACTACAAAAGAAGGAAATTCCTAAAAAAAGTTTTAAAATCAAAATCTTATCATAGGAAGGGAGGTAGGTGGTAATTGAATCGGACATGTACACATAGTTTCATTTAAGGATAATCTTAATCTAGGTAAGTATAAAAGTCCTCACTCTTAGTCAGACCTTTGGGCACCTTGCCGTCAGACAGAATTATGTGCCTCGTTTCCAATTTTCTCAATAGAGCTTCACGATTTCCACCTCTTCTCTGAGGCAGAACTGTATCAATGACAAAGTATTTGAGACCAGAAACATTGCCATTGTGTACCTCACCGAAGTGCCTGGCAACTGGGTACGCAGTGTCGCCGTTGTTGATGGCCCATATGTGCTGGAGTATTCTCTTGTGTACCTGCAGCTTAGTGCTTCCCACATAGCGCAGGCCAGAAGGACACACCAGCACATACACTGTGTACTCAGTTTTACAGGTCAGCTTGCTCTGTATAATGATCGGTTTGGTACTGAGCGGGGTCATATATTCTTTTTGGTTTATTCCAAATTTGCACACTTTGCAGACAGAACATTTTATAAATCCTTTGCTACAATTCAACCAAGAACTATTGACCCTCACCTCAGGACTGCTAGACACTAGGTGATTATCCAAAAATCTGGCTTTTTTGTATGCAATACTGGTAGACTGTGTCATTCCCTGCCCCAGTACTGGATCACTAGTGATTAGGCCCCAATGCTTACTGACAATTTTCCGGATGCTTTTGTATTGATTGCTATATGTCATGATCAGGCGTGTTTCATTCTTCTGCAAATCTTTCTGGTTCGGCAAGTTGGCCCTTATTATGGATCTGTTAGGGTCATAAGCTTTCCTAATTGACCCATCTACCAATCCTGGTAGATAGCCTCTCCTCAACAACCTCGCCTTGCACTGTGCTTGGGCCTCAGCACAATCCGAGTCATCACTACAAATTTGTTTGATGCGAAGCATTTCCCCGTAGCGAACTCTCCTAATCATATGTATGGGATGATGGCTTGAGGCATGTAATATCGCATTGCCTGCAGTAGGCTTGCAATATAGTCTGGTTCACAGGTCACTCCCATGTATGTAAATATCGACATCCAGAAAGCATATTACACTGTTGCTGATCTCACTGGTGAATTTTAGGTTTAGGTTGTTGTCATTCAAGTTGTTAATGAATTGCATGGCATCCCCCATCGGACCTTTCCAAATGATTAAGAGGTCATCAATATACCTGTCCCACCTTACAATGTTATTTGCCATGACCTCTGGGAATGTTGGTATGAGGACCTATTCCTCCCAATAGCCCAAATGCAGACAGGCATAACTAGGGAAGAAACAGGCACCCATAGCGACACCCCTGCCTTGATGGAACACCTGATTTGAAAACAGAAAGAAATTATTTTCCAAACACAGTTTTATCATTGTCAATAACATTTTGTTATGCTCATGAAATTCCATTGCTCTCCTGTTAAGAAAATACTCCACTGCCCGTAATCCATCCCTATGGTGGATACTGGTATACAAGGCAGATACATCCAATGAGATCAACAAGCAGTCTGCTTGCCATTGTATACCCTTCAGTTTCTCTAACAGGTCGCCTGTGTCCAGAATAAATGAAGAGAGGCCCCTGACATGTTCCTGGAGAAAGAAATCTACGTACTTGCTAGTATTCTCCATTATTGAATTGCATGCCAAGATAATGGGTCTGCCTGGAGGTTTACCAGTGTCTTTATGAATTTTAGGGATAAAGTATATTTGGGGCATCACTAGAAGTTCATTTTTCAAAAGTGTATACTCCTCCATTGTAATTAAGCCCTTACTCCTCCATGCCATCAAATTGGTGTACAATACATTCCAAGCTCCCTTGGCTTCTCCATTTGTAGATCTTTTGTAGCAGTTCCTGTCATTTAATTGACCCAAGGCCTCCTCCATGTACATTTCTCTGGGCCATAAAACAACGTTTCCGCCTTTATCAGACTGACAGACTACCACATTGATGTTGTTTCGAATTTTCATGATTAACTGATGGTACGCCAGATCACGGTACTGACATTTTTTGTGTTCATTAACTTCTCTCAAGTGTAGCTGCTTCAAATCAGATGCTACTTTTTCATGGAATGCATCGATATTGTCTTTGAGCATTAGAGGACAAAAAGTTGATTTTGGTTTAAAATTGGTGGGTGCTGTTGCCATCATGTTTTCCTGATATGGTTTAATTGATGACTGCGTGCTTTCAGTTTGGGTTTGCCATAAATCATTGTACAATTCCGCATCACCTGCTATCAAGAGCGGGGGACATAGACTGGGTGGTACATTCATTGATCTGGACTCCGGTTTGTTTGTCATATGATACTTCCAGAGCTTAAGTTTACGGACATATTTATATATGTCTATGCGGGTCCCCGCATAATCAAAGTTGTTTTTGGCACTATAGGAGAGGCCCAAGGCCAAGATATTAGTCTCTTTTTGCGGCAGTGTCAGATTGGTGAGATTAATAACAGTATTGGAATCATTGGAAATAATGTCACTTACTTGCGCTTCCAATGCTTGTGCTGTTTCTTCTGTGTTGACTTTATTGGTTCGCCGTCTTTGTTTGTTACACTTCCTCCTTGCGCTGCGTTTGTGGTTTGCCCTTTGTTTCCATTGGCATTTCTGGCACCGGATCGCAGGGTCTGCTTGCGGCCCTGGCGCATGCAATCCAGTTCCTGCGCCAGGGTGAATTTGTGAAACCCCACCCTTTGTGCCCTTTGTTGATCGCTATCAGATTCACTGTCGATATTGGAACTCAGATCAGACACTGATGATGCCTCGGGTGGGGCTTCCGCCCCCGTTGTTCCGCACTGGGCATAGGAGCAATGATTTTAGTTTTGGGCTTCACATTGTCATATTTCCTGGCAAATGTGAAAATTTGTCCATGCTCATAATCTAATCTGTCTCTTTGAAATTTGTAACTCTTTCTTTTTTTTTATAATCTCCTCTTTTAGCAATCTTACTGACATCTCCTCCCGATATTTTGTAATTAAGGGATCTTTAAGTAGTTTGTCAATTTCCCCATTGAGCTCCTCGATTTGGCTGAGTAATTTCACCCTGTCACTCTCGGTGTATTTTACTAATATCTCCACAAGGCGCCGAGAGGACACCAGGTTGCACTCCGCCCATTCAGAGAGCATACCGGGGTCCGGATCCTCATAGGAAGGTGCCACTATGATGCGTAATACCCGGGGTATTCTTCCTACCTCCAGGTACTTGCTCAAGGATCAGTGCTCCCACCATTTTTCCTGTTCCTACTTGCTCGCTTTCTCAAGAGCTTTAAATAGTTCTTTCAACTTCGGGTGTGCGCCCTGAGGACTGTTCGGTCAATTTCTGTGTTAATCCCCCAGCCGGAAAATCTGAATACATACCGATTGCTGCCTCCTCCCGGTTTCTCAACATGTCGGCGGACATGGTATCCACTGGGCAAATTCAAAAATATTTGGAATCAGAATCGGGTCGAAAATCAGTGTTCTCTACATATGTGAGGAAGCCCGGTTTCAGGTGAAACACATCACTAATAAAACTTCTTGTAAAACTTCAAACTGTGGAGTGTGAGCCTTTAATTTATAGTTATAGTTAGGAAAACTTAATTCATTATTTCTGTACAAAATCAACTTAAACTACACAATCCTTAGAAATTGTAGTTACCATCCTCCACCCACGAAGCCTGGCAGTGTCACTGCTCAAACATGGTAAACCTGCCCATGATAAAAAAGCTTGTTGATGTTTAATATTGATTATAAGATCCTTTACCAAAATTATGGCCTCTAGACTTCTCCCACACATGCCGCAACTCATACACTCCGACCAAGCGGGATTTATACCGGGCCGTAACACAGCAATCAATATACAGAGGCTCCTTACAATTTTAGAGGCAAACACTTGTGACTAAAAAGAGGCAGCAGTTTGTGCAGTAGATATAGAGAAGGCATTTGATAACCTGGAGTGGCCATTTCTGTGCGTTATTATGGAGCACTTTGGATTAGGACAGGGATTTGTGAAGTGAACTAGCTTATTATAAACAGACCCAATTTCCAAAGTCTGGATGGGGGTCACCATATCTGACAACTATCAGGTGGGCCGGGGAACCAGACAGGTTTGCCCTTTGTCTCCCTTTGTTTGCTCTGGCAATGGACCGCTGGCGTGTCAGGCATGGACTGGGAGTATTTATGAGAGGATAGAGATCGAAGGCAACATCCATTATAAGGCACTATATCCGGATGGAGTGCCCCCTATATGCAAAGTATACAGTGAAGGGATTTCCTCTGTATCTGGAGCTTATGGCCAGTCACATTTACTCACCTTTTCACTGTTAATTTTTTTCACATATAATAAAACAAGAAACCCGCTCCCACTGTAACCAGGTGTCGCAGCACACCCTATGGGCACTCGGCCTATGGGGTGGGACCCCAATGATGAAAGCATGTCACCAACCAGGTTGGTTGAGTGAGGGGTCTTCTCAAAAGGACTA